>NC_133622.1:111487352-112222352 GCF_048593235.1 Sminthopsis crassicaudata
ATATGTATGGGATTGCCTGTCATCTAGGGGAGGGAATAGAAGGAGGGAGGGGAAAAATTGGAAAAATGAATACAAGGGAAATGTTATAAAAAAATTCCTCATGCATATGTACTGTCAAAAAATTTTATAAGTATAAAATGAATAAAAAAAAGGAAATAGTCAGTTCAAAATCCAGAAGTATAACTTGAGAGACTTCCTGTTATATCTAGTGAAAACCTTATCCCATTTATTCTTAAATTTTTTCTTCTTGATCTGTTCTCCACATCTGTTGTTTTTATTAATAAGATATTGCAATTCTATTCTATTTCCTCATTCTTTATAATCTGTATGCAGGTCCATTATCTGTTTTTATTTCTTGTGGCACACCCACAATTACAAATGCTTGGATAAGGAATTCAGTGACCACTGGGCTGTCTCTTTTGCTGTTGGCACTGCAAAAGTGAATCCTCAAAAGGTATCTACTACCATGTGGATAAAAGACAGACGACCAAAAGATTTATAGTGGGTCACATCCATTTGCCAGATTTCATTGGGCCTCAAACCACGAGGATTCTTCCATGGAGGGAGTGTAGGAGCGTAGAAAAGAAGACAAGCTGTAAAGATTTTTACTATGCTCCTAGCTTCCTCTCTTGTGATTCCAAATTGTAAACATAAAGCTCGAGCAGCCTGATGATATTTAGAATGAGATTCTTGTGCTTCCTGAAATAAAGGACTACTGGCTAACATGGTTAGAAGGCTATCTGCCTTTGAATTGCAACCTTAGAAACCTTTTCTTCAAAAATCCCCAATTATGTAGTAGCCGGGTTATCTTTAATGGAGACCTATATGCAAAATTTGGAGCTGTGGCCAATAAAATTTACCATTCTGGGATGGTCTCACAGAATACATTAATTTCTGCATTAGTATAGAATGTCTATATTTTTTCAGGACTTATTCCAGATAATTGTATTACTCTCTTAATAGGCTTTAATAAAATCCTAGCCACAAGCACTGGGTAAGGAATAAGGCTTTGTTCTGGTTGTGCTGGGAGGTTCACCCACTCAATCACACTGTCTCCTTGATGAAGGACTGCTGTGGGTGCCTCTTTTGTAGCAAAAACTGATATTTCCAAGGGTTTTTGAGTGACTCTTTCAACCACATTGGATAAAGCCAGTTCAACTTCTCTCAAAGCCTCTTGTGCTTCTTTTGTAAGCTGGTGTGGTGAATTTAAAGCACTGTCTCCCCTTAAAATGTCATATAGAGCTTGCAGTTCATTGGTAGTTAAGCCTAACATTGGACACATCCATTGGATGTCTCCTATTAATTTTTGGAAATCATTTAAGGTGTTCAACTTCTCTGTTCTTAAAGAAAGCTTTTGTACTGTGATTGTCTTAGGATATACTTCATATTCTAAATATTGAAAAGGAGCATGTCTTTGAATTTTTTCTGTAGCTATATGCAGTTTGTAGTACTTTAGTGTTTCCATGGTCTTTTGTAGACATGCTTCTAACATTTTTTCCTCAGGTGTACATCCCAAAATATCATCCATATAATGTAACAATATTATTTTTGGAAAGGCTTTTCTTACTGGATCAAGAGCAGCAGCAACATACATTTGGCACATAGTAGGGCTGTTATTCATTCCCTGTGGCAAAACTGTCCATTCATATCTTTTATAAGGCTCAGCCAAATTAACACTAGGCACTGAAAAAGCAAATCTTTTCATATCCTCCTTATCTAGAGGGATAGAATATAAACAATCCTTAATGTCTATAACCCATAGAGGCCATTCTCTTGGCAACTGAGTAGGAGATGGAAGTCCAGGCTGAAGAGTTCCCATAGTTTCCATCTGTTCATTTACTCTTCTTAGATCAGTTAATATCCTCCATTTCCCATATTTCTTTTTCACCACAAATACTGGGGAATTCCAAGGACTTAGAGAAGGCTGCAAGTGTCCTTGGTCAAGTTGTTCGTTCACTATGTCTAAAAAGGTATGAATTTTATCACTTCTTAAGGGCCATTGTTGTACCCACACTGGTGAATCAGTCTTCCACTGAATAGGAACCAGTGAAAGTGCAGGTAGGCCTTCAACAGCAGCCCTGCCTAAAAAGCCGAAGTGCTTATTTGTAATCCTATCTGCTGTAAAATGTCTCTTCCCCACAGATTGATGGAGATTTTTTCAACCACAAAAGGAGTAAAAACTCCTGTCTCACCTTCAAATATCCATCACAAAGGCCTAGCACTAACTTCTGAGGCTATTGATCCTCCTACCCCAGACATGTAGGTGTCTGCCTTAATCTTTGGCCAGTGACTGGGCCAATTGGCACCTCTAATAACTGTACAATCTGCACCCATGTCTACCAATCCTTCAAATGGTATTCCATTTATATAAATAGTAAGCATAGGTCAGTCAGCTGACACAGCTGCTGTCCGATATATTCCTGGATTTTGTTCAGAGTCAGAATCAAGGCAAATATCACCAGGTTGCTTATTAGGGATACGTAATAATAAGCCTGATGCTACTACTTCTCCTGGTTGATAAATCACATGTTGTCTAACTGTGTTAGTGACTGGGAAATTAGCTACACGGTCTCCAGTTTCCCACATCAGTGTATGGAAGGACACTGTTTTGTAAGCACTCTCAGAAGGTGAAATGATCAAGCCTACTCTGTCTGAAGGCAAAGGATCCAGAGGTTCAACAGGAACAGATTTCACTTCTCCAGGGAGTATCTCAGTAGTCTCTACTGCATACAACTCTATTTTTCCTAATTTCAATCCCTTTCTTCCATCTGATTGCTTTTTGGGTGATTGATTACGTCTTAAAATTCTCTGGATGTAACCTTGGTTGCCATCATGCCCCACTTGGGGGGCTGAAGCTGGGCCCCGCCTCTCATTTCCCTGGGTCCATCTACATTCAGAGGCCCAGTAGAGACCCTTGTGACATTTTGGACATGGAGTTTTAGGTCTTCTCTCACCCTGTCTTCTCACTGTATCTCCATACCTACACTGAACTCTTACATGTCCAATTTTTCCACATTGGAAACATCCACGAATTTCTCTAGAAGTCCTTTGCCAGGAGGGACCCTGTCTTTCCATGTTCATCATAGTCTGGGTGTAAAAAGCATTTGTTCCCACTGTAGCACAGCGTCTTATGATGTCCTCTAAAGGAGCATCTTTGTCTAATCCCCATATAATTCCTTAGCAAATCTCATTGGTATTTTCCTTAGCCAGATGTCTGGTCATTATTTATGTAGCTGCATTTTCTCCAATAGTTCTTAAAGTTTCATTGGGACCTTGCTCTATTTTAGTGAAAGCCTCTCCCTGATCTTTCTGTACAGGGAGGATATCCCAAGCTTTTATTGAAGCCTTAGCAATTTGCTCATATATTGTCATGGTATAATTAATCTGTTCTGAATTCTCTCCATACCGACCTTCACCAGCTAAGTGCTCAAAAGTGAATTGTGTGTTAACTCCTATTTCCAAATTGCATCTGACTTAGATTTTACATAATTCATGAAACTTCGCAAGCCATAACAAATTTTGTCCAGGTTCTAGGCATGTCCTTGCTATGGATTTCCAATCATTCAGGGTTAGGACTTCATAAGACAAACCATCTAGTAACATTTTAACATAAGCTGATGTAGCCCCATAAAGGGTACAACATTTTTTCAAATCTTGAATTTTATTCAAATCTAAAGGTGCATATCTTCTCCTTTTTTGACCTACAGAATCAATCTCTTCAATCACAGGATATGCATGTATAAAATCACTTATATCCTGTCCTTCTCTCTTAGCTTTAACCAATGCTTTTTCTACTCTTGTCATAGCCTTAGGCTGTTTCACAGGCGATTCTGTTTGTGTTTCTGCTTCTTCCCCTCTTCCTTCTTCCTCCACCACTGAAGGTGGAGTTGATGTGGGCCTGTCAATAATCTGTTCTCTAGGCGGGGTTGAAGCTTCTTCAAGAGAATCATACCCTAATTCCTCACTTAAATCCTCTTGCTCTTGGGCAAGATCTTGATCTTTCCTTTTTTCCTCACACTTCCTTCTCTGTTCATTTTTAAAACTTTTCCTTCTCCTACAACTTGCTCAATAGTTTAAGGCTAATTAAACTATGTTGTAGATATAAAATATCTCTGCAGAAATTGAACGAGGCCCATTTTTTGCATGAAATTCTTTCATTTCAAATCCCACTAGCTTCCATTTATCTACATCTTCCTCTAAGAATCAAGGGGATGTGCGTCTTAATGCAGCCGAGTTTAGCAATCTGTGCCCAGGTTACAAATAAACTCTGCTCCTCAATTATCTTAATTATACTCTTTATAGTACCACTCCTGAATGGGGCTGGAGCTGAGGCTGCCTCTGGGGCTGGGGTTGAGTCGGCTGAGATCAAGGGATTGTCTTTATCTAACATCTGCCCCATTTCAGGTATAAGAGATTGCTGGTTTAGCCCTTAACAAGTTAAGTTCCTTATTTGTCTATTAGAACACTCACTTAATCTTTAACAAAGTTACCTTGTTATTTACGGTTGGTTCTGGATCAGAGAGACTGACATCTGGATCGGAGGCTTTTCCACTGGAATCAGGATCGTGTCTGCCCCTGTCCGGGTGCCAAATTGTGATGGCCCAGTCTAGCTCCTCTGAAGGGCTCAGAATAAGTAATTGTCAGGATAAGCAAAATCCTTGCCCCACATTGTGGACGCCAATATGTAATGTGCTGTTGTCTCCAGAAGCTGCCAATTGCTCTCTGGGAGGAGATCTGCTGTGTCAACTCAAATCTCTCTGACAGATTCTTCTTCCTGTAGAGAGCCGTTGTCTCCAGACATTTGCTGTCAACTCTGGTCCAGAGAAGTGATTTTTCTTCCTGCAGAGAGCTGTCTCCTTTATCCTCCCAGAGAATGGGCGTGGGATAATGCAAGGGCTTCTGGGAAGAATTACTTCAACCAATGAACTTGCTCCTCCTAAGCATCCAAGCTCTTCCCCAGGAATTCATAAGTCAAACTCCCAGGAAAGGCCAGAACTAGAAAATTGTCAGGTACTGACTTAGCACTTAGTATAAACCTAATATCTCATTATCTCATTAGCACTTAGTAAGAACCTAAGATGTATGTATCACCCTGATTCAAGTGTGTTTCCTGTAAACAATATATTGTAGGATCCTGGTTTTGAATCCAGTCTGCTATCCTCCTCTGCTTTATGGGGGAGTTTATCCCATTCATTTTTATGATTAAAATTACTAATTCTCTATTTCCTGCCATCTTCTTAAACCCAAATACGCTTTTCTCTTTCCTCTCTTCCAGTTTTACTGCATTTCTTCAAGGCTCAGATAAAGTTCTACCTTTTACAAGAAAGGTTTTTCAGTTGTCATTAATCTTAGTGTCTTTGCTCTTAAATTACATTCAGTTTATTTTGTGTATGACTTTTTTGTACATAGTTGTATGTGCATTCTCTCCTCTATAAGATTAGGGCTTCTTAAAAAGGGGTAGTTACCTCTTCCTTTCTTTGTATCACCTATGCTTAGCACATTACCAAGAATATTCCCATAATAGCTTAATAAATGCTAGCTGAATGATGGAAATGAGATGGTTTTGCTGAATAGTAGTAAATTATCTAAAGTAAACTTCTCAGAAAGCAAGGCCACTTGTGGATTTGATTGCTCGAAAAGTACATTCAATGTGTGTGGCACTGAAGAGGGGGAAAGATTAGCAGAGTGGAAATAGGAAAATGAAGACAAAATGCACATGTTTTATAGACCTCTCCATAGTGTCCTGATATTCTGGAATCCTACATGGATGCTGATGATAATTGAAACAATTGTAGTGAGAAGATCAAGTGTTTCATTAGAAATTAGAACTTGAATTTTGGGGGATGGAGCCAAGATGACAGAGTAAAGTCAGGAACATTCTTAAGCCCTCCCAGTTTCCCTTGAAAATCACAAGAAACCCAGCCTCTGAAAAGATCTTGATGGAATGAAACCATTCTCCAACTCAATATAGAACTGAAAAAAATTCAGGAAAAGTCAGTCTCTCTGGGATTGAAACAGTGCTTAAGTTAGTTGAAACAGACTGTGAGAAAGCCAGAAAGAGTCCTAAACATTGGAAATCAGAAACTAAGCCCTTCAGTCCTGACTCAGTAGACAAACAAATCAGTGGGAAAGCTTCTAGTCCCAGCTCAGAAGACAAACATTGGGAAATCAGTCAGTTTCCTGAAAAATAAACCGGCAAATCTATCCACTGCAAACACAAGAGGCCTCTTTTCTCACAGCCAAGGCTCAGAAGCGTGGGACAGCACCTCCTTTACTGCAGGAAAGAAACTCAACCTAAAAAGTAAAAAAAGAGAGTAAATACCAAATGAAAAGGAAAGAAAATAAGCAAAAAAACCAGAAAAGAAACTTAAACATAGAAAGCTACTACAGTGACAGGGCAAACCAAAACACAAACTCAGATGAGGACAGAATGTTCACAGAAGAAATAACAAAGAATGAAATAAATTGGTCTCAAGCACAAAGAAGCTTCTTGGAAATGATCATAAAGTACTTCAAAATGAAAATAAGAGAGGTAAAAAAATGAGAAAATAAATTAGAGGTATGTATGAGAGAATCAACAGTTTGGAAAAGGAAGGAAAAATTGTTTGAAGAAAATAATTACTTTAACAGTGGAATAAACCAAATGGGAAAAGAGATACAAAATCTAACCAAAGAAAAATCACATGTTAAAAACTAGAACAGAGCAAATGGACTTTGTGAGAAAGAAAGAATCAGCCAAACTAAAAAGAATGAAAAAATGGAAGAAATTGTGAAATACCTATCTTATTGGCAAAACAGTCGATCTGAAAAATAGAGACAGAAGAGACAACTTAAAAATTATTGGCCTATTGAAGGCCATGATAAAAAATAAAAAAAAAAAAAAAAAAAAAAAAAAAAAAAAAAACTATCCCGGAAAGTTTTCTACAAGAAGTCATTAAGGAAAACTGTCCCAATAATCTGGAAAGAGTAGGATATACTCATTGAAAGAATCCATAGATCCCCATTGGAAATAGATCTCAGAAGGAAAATATTGTTTTTCCTTCTCAAGAAACATTGTTGCAAAACTCCAGAACTATATTCTCAAGAGAAAAAAATACTTCAAGTTGCAAGACCAAAAAAAAAAAAAAAAAAAAACAAATATCAAGGAGCAACAGTCCAGATTTCCCAGGATTTGGCAACTTTTACAATAAAGGATAGGAGGTCCTGGAATACCATGTTCATATACTGATGCTGAGTGAAACAATGAGAAGGATGTATATATTGTCCAAAATTACAGCAAGAATGTGAAATGATCAACTATGAAGAACTTGGTTCTTCTCAGTGATTCAGTGATTCAAAGCAATCCCAATAGAATTTGGACAGAAAATTCTATCTGCCTTCAAAAAAAGAAATGAGGAAATTAAATGTAAATCAACACAATCTATGTTCACTTCTTTTTTTCTGTTTTATAATCTCTCCCATGGATTTTCTCTTTTGCTCTGATTTTTCTCTTCATAACGGTTCATAAAGCAATGTGTGTCAAAAAATGAAGGAAGGAAGGAAGGAAGGAAAGAAGGAAGGAAGGAAGGAAGGAAGGAAGGAAGGAAGGAAGGAAGGAAGGAAGGAAGGAAGGAAGGAAGTTAAAACTTGGTAAATTGTTGTACTGAGGCTGAAAGGGAAATTATGAAAAAGAGAGACTGGTTTATAATTTTTTCCCCTTTTGCCCTTATTGTTTTTCTTTAATGTTATTTTTTAATGTTTTGTTTTCCTCCAGTTACATGTAAAAACAATCTTTACATTCATTTACAAATTTTTAGGTTCCGGATTCATTTTCTTTATCCCTTTCCACATCAACTCTTTTAAGAATGTAAGCAATTCAATTAATGTATTGCAAGAAATGACCAGCGGGATGAATACAGAGAGGCTTGGAGAGACTTACATGAACTGATGCTGAGTGAAATGTGGAGAACTAGGAGATCATTTTACAGATCCACACTTGTGGAGTCATATAAAATATTCTCATAATAGAAAATATAGACTAAAATAGCCTTAAAAATATAAAGTAGAAAAAACCAATATGTTTCAATCTGCACTCAAAACACCATCAGTTCATCCTCTGGGTATGGATAGTCTTTTTCATCATAAGTGCTTTAAAGTTTTCTTGGGTTATTCTGTTACTGAGAATAGATATGTCATACAAATTATGGCAAATTGTCATACAAATTATGTCATACAAATTATGACATATACATATACAATGTCATAAATTATCACTTTTACTTTGCACATAGTACATTTCCATTTGTATCAGCTCATGGAAGTCTTTGCAGACTTTTCTGAAAGCATCTTGTTTATCATATATAGTCCAATAGTGTTCCAACATAATTATATACCATTACTTAAGCCATTCCCCAACTGATGGGCATCCCTTAATTTTCCAATTCTTTGGATACTGATCTTTAATCTTAAAACAACTAGTAACAATCTGTCACTCTTTTTTCTGTTTATTTAGTTTTCTTTTTGTTACTCTATGTACTCTTCTTCCTCAATTTGTCTCTCTGTCTTTTCTGGAATATTGCAGTCATTTGCCTATCCCAATTACTCCCCAACCAGAATTAGGCTACTTTTTTGTTTATTATTATATTTATTATTTTTTAAAAAAGAGATTGAGATGATCCCTAAAAACTTAATTGTCTCAAAGGAATAAATGTGTAAGATATTGACATAACTTTTTGGTTTTGCCTCCTTATAGAAGAGTCACAAGAAATTAAAAAACATTTATAACTGTTTGGTTGTCTGGTAATCAAGATTGGTATATTAAGGTCCATGAAGTGTTGATCAGGTAAATCACTTCACAATGCCCTTAATCATTTTAAGGACAAAAGAACAAAACCAAAACAAACAAAAAACTAGCCTAATTTGTTTATTAATAAAAAATGCTTACTCTATATATGGGTCTTAAGAATGTTTACTTAATTCTCATTCAGCTTTGTTGCTGTTGTTTTCCTTTTTCTATCTTCTAGGAATATCAGAAAAAAAAAAACAAGTTACTTGTGAGAAGCTTCTGGGAATTAGTTTTTATACCATGTATAAACATCAATTTTACTTTTACTATTAAAATAGGATCTTTGCCCAACATATTGATACTACACTTGAGAAACTAAATTATATCAACATTGACATTCTTATTACAAAGAGAGGAATCTATTTGGTACAGAAACTAAAGGATTGTTCTTGAAGTCAAGGCATTTAATATCTTTGTGACAATGTGAAGTTTGCTGAATCTCTCAGCTTCAGTTTCCTCATCTGTAAAGTGGGGATGGCACTACTTCATAAAGTTATGAGGTCAAGTGAGAAACATATATATATGGAGTGTAACTTAAATGACAGCTATTGTTCTTTTTAAATTTTAAACAAAATGAGAAAAATAAAAACATTGCTTCTCACAGACAGAATCTTATTTGGATTTGAACACATTAGGAGAAATGTATCATTATGGAAAGTTTATCTGGTACTCGTTTCATTATACATTTGGTGATTTCTTTTTATAATGCTGATAAGAAGCATATATTATTGCAAATTGTGTGCCAAAATGTGTTGTGAATAATAATAATAAAGTCTGATGACAAAAGCAAAGAATGTTATCAATCTTCTATTCAATTTTTAACATTTATGACTTCAGTGTGAATGAAGATTAAAAAACACATGGAAATGAAGTTGTAAAATATTCTTCTTAAATTAAAAATTAAAATCATAACTACATCATGTGGAATTTCTTATTTTAATGAATGCTGGAATAGAAACAATGTTGAAGATCTATATATAAATAGCATACTTCTTGAATGACTACTTATCATAATGAATTGCAATGCATAATGTATCTATACATCATTTTATCTCCTCCTTCTATCCTCATCAAGATTTTTTGTCCATCATTGGTGCATTGTTGGTGGAGTTGTGAATGAATCTGACCATTCTGGAGAGCAACCTGGAATTATGTCCAAAAAGTTATCAAACTGTGCATATCCTTTGATCCAGCAGTGCTACTACTGGGCTTATATCCCAAAGAAGTACTAAAGAAGGGAAACTGACCTGTATGTGCCAAAATGTTTGTGGTAGATCTTTTTGTAGTGGCTAGAATCTGGAAAATGAATCAATGCCCATCAATTAGAGAATGGTTGAGTAAATTCCGGTATATGAATGTTATGGAATATTATTGTTCTGCAAGAAATGACCAACAGGATGAATAAAGAGAGGCTTGGAGAGACTTATATCAACTAATGCTGAGTGAAATGAGCAGAACCAGAAGATCATTGTACATTTCAACAATGATACTGTATAAGGATATATTCGGATGGAAGTGGATATCTTCACCAAACAGAAGATTTAACTCAGTTCTGATTGATCAATGATGGACAGAAGCAGCTACACCCAGAAAAAGAACACTGGGAAATGAGTGTAAACTGTTTGCATTTTTGTTTTTCTTCCAAGGTTACTTTTACCTTCTGAATCCAATTTTCCCTGTGCAACAAGAGAACTGTTTTGTTCTACACACATACATTACATCTAGGCTACAGTATAACAGATTTAATGTATATAAGACTGCTTGCTTGCCCTCTAGGGGAGGGGGTGGAGGGAGGGAAGGGAAAAGTCGAAAGAGAAGTGAGTGCAAGAGATAATGTTGTAAAAAATTACCCAGGCATGTGTTCTGTCAAAAATAAGTTATAATAATAATAAGAAAATATTCTTTGTCCATTCATTGTCATTAATTTATTCTCATACAATTTTATCTAGTACCTGCATAATTTTTATGACTTTATTCTTTTCATTATTTCATAAAGTTCTTTCTTATTGAAAGGTTTATTGACTTGCCTTATACTTGTATTTTAAAAATGTTTAAAGATATTTCATTATGTCAGTTGCTTTCTTTCTTTGTTAATGATACTTTTTATTTTAAAAATATATGCAAAAATACTTTTCACCATCCACCCCTGCAAAACCTTGTGTTCTAAATTTTTCTCTTTCCTTTCCCTCCATCTTCTTTCCTAGACAGAAAGCAATCCAATATATATTGAATATGTGCAATTCTCTTCTATACATATTTCCATATTTATCATCCTACACAAGAAAAATCAGATCAAAAAAATGAGAAATAAAAAAGCAAGTAAACAACAACAAAAAATTGAAAATACTATCTAGTGATTCACTTTCACTTCCCACAGTCTTCTTTCTAGATGCATATGTCTTTCTCTATCAAAAGAATCATGTCCATCAGAACTGATTATCACATAATCTTCTTGTTGTGTACAATGTTTTTTTTTATTCTACTTACTTTATTTAGCATCAGTACATATAAATCTGTCCAGGACTTTCTAAAATCATCCTGGTGATCCTGGTACTAATATTCCATAATATTCATATACCATAACTTATTCAGGCTTTCCCCAACTTGAGGACATCTATTCAGTTTTCAATTCCTTGTCACTACAAGTATTTTTGCACATATGAATCCTTTTACCTTTTTATGATCTCTTTGGATTGCAGGCCCAGTAGAGACACTGCTAGCTCAAAGAGAATGCATAGTTTGGCATATTCCAAATTGCTATCCTAAATTGTTGGATCAGTTCACAATTCAACAAGCAATGTGTGTCTCAGTTTTCCCACATCCCCTTCAATATTTATCATTATATTTTCTTGTCATCTAAGAGATGTGTAGTGGTACCTCAGAGTTGTCTTAATTTATATTAGTGATTTAGAGCATTAGTATGACTAGAAATGGTTTAATTTCTTTGTCTGAAAATTTTCTGTTCATATGTCATGTCAGTAGTTTTCAACATGCAGATGCTAAAAGTGCTGGAACCTCCAGAGTTCCCTAGACCTTTTTTGTGGTCAAATCCATTTTCATAATTACACTAATATTTTATTTGCTTATTCTAGTCTTCCCTTTTCTAATTACATATTCATATGTGACTGTATTTTCTTCAAAGACTAAGAAAAGCAACATGTCACAGGAGATTGAATAAAGAAGCAGATTTGAGATTCTAGCTCTCTTTGATTAAGTCAGAAATTAAAGGAATTTTCAGAAATATATAAAACAGCTGTCATTCTTCTCGCTATTTTTATTTTAGAAAATATAATTACATTCATGAAATGCTTATATTAACATTATATGTTTTTAATTTTTATTTAGAAGCAAATTTTTATATTTTAAAAATTGAATTTATTTATAGTATAGTAATTATATGTCAATATAATTCAGAGAAAAAAAGGCTATTTTTGTTCCTCAATATTTTTCAGATTATAATGAGGTTTAGAAAACAAAAAAATATCAATTCTGTTGCATTGTATTAACATACTACATTTCTCTTAACTTTCTACAATACTCAACATTCTTCTTATTAACTTACATAGGTTGCTTCTAGGTATTTTCAAATATTGTATAATACTGGTGAAAATCTTTAAAACAGACAATTTTTTGTTTGTTTCAATAATTCTGTCAGGGACTATTCATATCAGTGTAAGTGAAAAGACTGATTATTTTTGGAACCTTCCCTACATACTGACAGATTGTTCTGCAGAAATAGTTTACAAGTTTTCACATCCACTAGCAAAGAATGAGGTTACATTTCCACAATCCTAAAATCCAAAAAATTGCTGTTTTATGAACTCAGCATTGCATCTCCCTTCTGTATCATCACATTAATTATCTGCTGTATTTGAAAAGTATTGCATACTCAACTCTCCCTCTTAAAATCCTTACCATTTTGCAAAGTTTTTTTTAATGGACTACTTTATTCATGAGGCATCTTTTTTTTTCATTTTCATTATTTATTATTTTTATTATAGCTTTTTATTTACCAGATATATGCATGGGTAATTTTACAGCATTGACAATTGTCAAAACTTTTGTTCCAATTTTTTTCCCTCCTTCCCCCCATTCCTTCACCCAGATGGCAGGTTGACCAATACATGTTAAATATGTGAAAGTATAAAATAATACAACATATATATATATATACATATATATATGTATATATATATATGTATATATATATATATATATATATATATACATATCCAAATAGTTATTTTGCTGTACAAAAAAATATCAGATTCAAAAATAGCGTACAATTAGCCTGTGAAAGAAATAAAAAATGCAGGTGGAAAAAAATAGAGATATTGGGAATTCTATGTAGTGGTTCATAGTCATCTCCCAGAATTTTTTTACTGGGTATAGCTGGTTCAATTCATTTCTGCTCTATTGGAACTGATTTGGTTCATCTCATCATTGAAGAGGGCCACATCCATCAGAATTGATAATTGTTGAAGTATATAATGATCTCCTAGTCCTGCTCATTTCACTCAGTTCATGTCAGTGTCAACAGGAATTTTCAGAAATCATCCTGTTGGTCATTTATTACAGAAAAATAATATTCCATAATATTCATATATCACAATTTATGCGACCATTCTCCAATTGATGGGCATCCACTCGGTTTCCAGTTTCTGGCCAATACAAAGAGGGCAGCCATAAACATTCTTGCAAATACAGGTCTCTTTCCCTTCTTTAAGATCTCTTTGGAATATACGCCCTGTAGTAACACTGCTGGATCAAAGGGTATGCACAGTTTGAAAACTTTCTGAGCATACTTCCAAATTGCTCTCCAGAATGACTGGATGTAGTCACAATTGCACCAAAAGTCCATTGTCCATTAGTTTCATCTTGTGTTAGGAAATCCAATGATTCTTGCTGGTTTTAAAGTTCTTTAACATTCTTCTTATTAGCTATGCTCTTTCAGCGTCAGATGTTTCTTAGATTTTCTCCTTTGTTTTGAGGTCTTTCTCTTTTTCAGTCTCTGTTTTCCTATATCCCATCCAACATTGAGCATTATCTTTCCCTGTCATTCTAGCCAATCTGATAGGTGTGTAGTGGTATCTCAGAGTTGGCTTAATTTGCATTTCTCTGATTAATAATGACCTAGAGCATATCTTCATATGGCAAAAAATAGTTTCAATTTCTTCATCTGAGAATTATCTGTTTATAACCTTTGACCATTTCTCAACTGGAGAATGGTTTGATTTCTTATAAATTAGAGTCAATTATCTATATATTTTGTAAATGAAGCCTTTCTCAGAACCTTTGACTGTAGAAATGTTTTCCCAGTTTCTTGCTTCCCTCCTCATTTTATCTACATTAACTTTGTTTATACAAAATATTTTCAGTTTAATATAATAAAAATTTTCTATTTTGTAATCAATAATGATCTCTAGTTCTTCTTTGGTCATAAACCCCTTCCTCTTCCACAAGTCTGAGAGAAAAACTATCTTATACTCCTCTAGTTTATTTATAATCTCATTTTTTATGTCTAGGTCATGAATCCATTTTGGCTTTATCTTATTGTATGGTGTTAAGTGTGGGTCAATGCCTAGTTACTTCCATATTAATTTCCAATTTTCCCAGCAATTCTTGTCAAAGTTTGAGTTCTTATCCCAAATCTGGGGTCTTTCTCAAGCACAGTTTATTAAAGTTATTGACTGTTGTGTCCTTTGAACCTAACCTATTCCACTAATCAACTAGTCTGTTTCTTAGCCAATACCAAATGCTTTTGATAACTAGTGCTTTATAATATAATTTTATATCTGTTACAACTAGGACACCTTCATTTGATTTTTTTTTTCATTAAGTCCTCCGAAATTCTTGACTTTTTGTTTTTCCATATGAACTTTGTTGTTAATTTCTTTGGGTCATTAAAATAGGTTTTGGGAGTCTGATTGGTATGGTACTAAATAAATAGATTAGTATAGGTAGTATTGTCATCTTTATTATATTTGCTCACACTACCCAAGAGCATTTAATATTTTTTCCAATTGGTTAGGTCAGACTTAATTTGTGTGGAAAGCCTTTTGTAGTTTTGCTTATATAATTTCTGATTTTCCCTTGGCAGATAGATTCCTAAATATTTTATATTATTGGTACTTTAAATGCAATTTCTCTTTGTAACTCTAATTGTTGGATTTTGTTAGTGATATGTAAGAATGCTGATAACTTATATGGGTTTATTTGGTATCCTTCAACTTTGCTAAAGATGTGCATTATTCCTAATAGTTTTTTAGTAGAATCTCTGGGATTCTTTATGTATACCATTATATCATGAGCAAAGACTGATAATTTGGTTTCCTCATTACCTACTTTAATTGCTTTAATCTCTTTCTCAACTCTTATTGCCAAAGCTAGGATTTCTAATGCAATATTGAATAATAATAGTGATAGCGGACAACCTTGTTTCACTCCTGATCTTACTGGGTATGTTTGCAGTTTGTCCCCATTACATATGATGCTTACTGATGATTTTAAATAGATAGTACTGATTATTTTAAGGAAAACTCCATTTATTCCTGTACTCTCAAGTGTTTTTAATAGGAAAGGATGTTGGATTTTATCAAATGCTTTTTCAATATAATGATCATATGTTTTTTGTTAATTTGGTTATTAATATGGTCAATTATGCTAATAGTTTTTTGTAATATTGAACCAGCTCTGCATTTGTGATATAAATCCCACTTATTCATAGTGTATTATATTGGAGATGATTTTCTACAGTCTTTTTGCTAACATCTTATTTAAGATTTTAGCATCAATATTCATTAGGGAGATTGGTCTATAATTTTTTTTTCTCAGTTTTCAACCTACCTGGTTTAGGTATTTGTACCATGTCTGTATCATAAAAGAAAGTTGGTAGGACTCCTTCATTCTCTATTTTTTCAAATAGTTTATATAACATGGGGGTTAATTTTTCTTCAAATGTTTGGAAGAATTCACATGTAAATCTATCTGGTCCTGGGGATTTTTTCTTAGGAAGTTGAGTAATAGATTGTTCTATTTCTTTTTCTGAAATGGGTCTATTTAAGCAATTTACTTCCTCCTCTGTTAATCTGGGAAGCCTATGTTTTTGGAGGTAGTCATCCATTTCACAGTTATCAAATTTATTGGCATAAAGTTGGGCAGAGTAACTTCTTATTATTTCTCTAATTTCCTCTTCATTTCCCCTTTTCAATTTTAAGACTAATAATTTGATTTTCCTCTCCCCTTTTTCTAATCAGATTTACCAACAGTTTGTCTATGTTATTGGTTTTTTCATAAAACCAACTCTTCATTCTATTTGTTAATTCAATAGTTTTTACTTTCAATATTATTAATTTCTCTTTTTAATTTTGAATTTCAAATTTAATATTTGATGGGAGGTTTTTAATTAGGTCTTTTTCTAGCTTTTTAAATTGCAAGCCAAATTCATTGATCTTCTTTTTCTCTATTTTATTCAAGTAAGCTTCTAAAGATATAAAATTTCCCCTTATTACTGCTTTGGCTGCATCCCACAAATGTTGGAATGATATCTCACCGTTGTCATTATCTTGAGTGAAATTATTAATTGTGTCTATAATTTTCTGTTTCTCCCAATCATTTTTTAATTTGAGATTATTTAGTTTTTGATTACTTTTTGTTCTATTTACCCTTAACTTTGTTTTGGATGTAGTTTGGATGTAGTTTTTATTTCATCGTGATGTGAAAAGAAAGTCTTAGTATATGGTCAATTTTTGTAAAGGTTCCATGAACTGATGAGAATAAAGCATAATTTTTCTAATATTCTATCTTCCTCTTTAATTTCTTTCTTATTTGTTTTGTGGTTTGATTTATCTAATTCTGAGAGTGCAAGGTTGAGATATCCTACTATTATAGTTTTGCTATCTATTCCTTCTTGCAACTCTCTTAATTTCTTCTTTAGGAAGTTAGATGCTATACCACTTGGTGCATACATATTTAGTATCGATAATGTTCATTGGCTATGCTATCCTTAGCAAGATAGTTTCCTTCTTTAACCCTTTTAATGAGATCAGTTTTTGCTTTTGCTTGATCTGTGATAAGGATGACTGCTACTGCTTTTTTTTTTTTTTTTTTTTTTTTTTTTACTTTACCTGAAGTATAATAGGTTTTGTTCCAGCCTTTTACCTTTACTCTGTATGTATCTCCCTGCTTTAAATGTGCTTCCTGTAGACAACACAGTGTAAAGTTCTGACTCTTGATCCAGTCTGCTGTCTTCCTCCACTTTATGAGAGAGTTCATCCCATTCACATTTATGGTCAAAAATGACTAATTCTGTATTTCGTGCCATTTTATAATCCCTAGATTAGGTTTTTTTTTTCCTTGCCCGCCAACCCCTTTTCCCATTGTTAAACTTATGGGCCCCACTTGTTTCACAATGCTCACTCTCTTTAGGATGCCTGACACTCCCCTTTGAATCTCTTCCCCTTTCTTGTCCCCTTCCCTTATTACTCTTTTCCTTTTCCCTTTACCTCTCCCCATTTTTAATGAGGTAACAGAAAATTCTCTCTAAAACAAATATGTCAATTAGTTTCTCTTTGAGCGAACTCTGATGAGAGTAAGATTCACACAATATTCCTCCCCCTCTCTAAATTCCCTCAGATATGATAGGTTTCCTTTGCCTCTTCCTGGGATGTACTTTCCCTCTTTTTATCTCCTCTTTTCCCTTTTTTTGACACTATCCCTTTCCATTTCAACTTCCCTTTTTATATTATATTAGTACCATAAAATTATACATGTAATATTTATATATATCCACAACAGAAGCACAATTCTCAAGAGTTCCTTTTACCTTTTCTCCTTCTCTTGAGTCCTATGGTTGGAGATCAAATATTTTGTTTAGATCTGTTTTTTTCCTTAGAAACAATTGGATTTCATCTGTTTCATTAAATGTCTATCTTCTTCCATTGAAGAAAATGCTCTGCTTAGCTGGGTAATTTATTCTTGACTGCATTCCCATTTCTTTTTCCTTTTGGAATATTAGATTCCTTTTGATTCTTTAATGTGGAGGCAGTCAGATCTTGAGTGAGCCTTATTGTGGTACCTCAGTATTTAACTTATTTTTTTTTTTCTGGAGAGTTGCAATATTTGTTTCTTGTCTGATAGTTTGGAAATTTGGCAAGAATATTCCTTGGAGTTTTTATTTTAGGGTGTTTTTCAGAAGGTGTTTGGTGAATTCTTTCTTTTTTTTTTATTAATTTTATAATTATAACATTTTTGACAGTACATATGCATAGATAAATTTTACATTATCCCTTTTACTCCCTTGTGTTCCAAGATTTTCCCCTGCTTCTCTCCACCCCCTTCCCTAGATGGCAGGCATTCCATTACATAGTAAATATTTTATAATATATCCTAGGTACAATATGTATGTGCAGAAACAAATTTTGTTGTTGTTGTTGCAAAGGAAGAATTGGATTCAGAAGGTAAAAATAACCTGGGGAGAAAAACAAAAAATGCTAACAGTTGACACTCATTTCCCAGTGTTCCTTTACTGGGTGTAGCTAATTCTGTCCATCATTGATCAATTGGAATTGGGTTAGCTCTTCTCTATGTTGAAGATATCCACTTCCATCAGAATACATCATCATACAGTATCATATTTGAAGTGTATAATGATCTCCTAGTTCTGCTCATTTCACTTAGCATCAGTTGATGTAAGTCTCTCCAAGCCTCTCTGTATTCATCCTGTTGGTCATTTCTTACAGAACAATAACATTCCATAACATTCATATACAATAATTTACCCAACAATTCTCCAGTTTATGCGCATCCATTCATTTTCCAGTTTCTAGACACTACAAAAAGGGCTGCTG
The DNA here is from genome assembly GCF_048593235.1 of Sminthopsis crassicaudata. Classification (NCBI taxonomy): domain Eukaryota; kingdom Metazoa; phylum Chordata; class Mammalia; order Dasyuromorphia; family Dasyuridae; genus Sminthopsis; species Sminthopsis crassicaudata. The sequence goes on from NC_133622.1 coordinate 111,506,025, forward strand.
CACACATTTTGGCACATACAGGTCCCTTCCCTTCTTTAGTATTACCTTGGGATATAAGCCCAGTACTAGCACTGCTGGATCAAAGGGTATGCACAGTTTGATAACTTTTGGGGCATAATTCCAGATTGCTCTCCAGAATGGTTGGATTCTTTCACAACTCCACCAACAATGCATCAATGTCCCAGTTTTCCCACAGCCCCTCCAACATTTATCATTATTTCTTCCTGTCATTTTAGCCAATCTGACAGGAGTGTAGTGGTATCCCAGAGTTGTCTTAATTTGCATTTCTCTGATCAATAGTGATTTGGAACATTCTTTCATATGAGTGGAAATAGTTTCAATTTATCATCTGAAAATTGTTTGTTCATATCCTTTGACCATTTATCAATTGGAGAATGAATTTATTTCTTATAAATTAGAGTCAATTATCTGTATATTTTGGAAATGAGGCCTTTATCAGAACCTTTAACCCCAATTAGTTACTTCCCTTCTAATCATGTTTGCATTAGTTTTGTTTGTGCAAAAGCTTTTTAATTTGATGTAATCAAAATTTTCTATGTGATCAATAATGATCTCTAGTTCTCCTTTGGTCACAAATTCCTTCCTCCTCCACAAATCTGAGAGGTAAACTATCCTGAGTTCCTCTAATCTATTTATTATCTCATTCTTTATGTCTAAAGCATGGACCCATTTTGATCTTATCTTGGTATATGATAAGTGTGGGTCCATATATAATTTCTGCCATACTAATTTTCAGTTTTCTTAGCAGTTTTTGTCAAATAATGAATTCTTTTCCCAAAAGTTGGGATATTTGTGTTTTTCAAATGCTAGATTGCAAAAGGTGTACACTATTTTATGCTATGAATCTAAGCTATTCCACTGATCGACTAGTTTATTTCTTAGCCAATACCAAATGGTTTTGGTGACTGCTGCTTTATAATATAGTTTTATATCAGGTACAGCTATGCCACCTACATTTAATTTTTTTTTCCATTAATTCCCTTGAAATTCTTGACCTTTTGTTCTTCCATATTAATTTTGTTGTTATTTTTTCCTAGGTCATTAAAATAGTTTCTTGGGAGTCTGATTGGTATAGCACTAAATAAATAGATTAGTTTAGGGAGTATTGTCATCTTTATTATATTCTCTCGGCCCATCCAAGAGCACTTAATGTCTTTCCAATTATTTAAATCTAGCTTTATTTTTGTGGTAATTGTTTTTTTTTTAATTGTGCTCATATAATTCCTGACTTTTCTTTGTTCGATGGATTCCCAAATACTTTATACTCTCGACAGTTGTTTTGAATGGAATTTCTCTTTGTATCTCTTGCTGTTGGATTTAGTTGGTGATGTATAAAAATGCTCAGGATTTATGTGGATTTATTGTGCAAACAGCAACTTTGCTAACGTTGTGAATTATTTCTAATAGCTTTTTAACAGAGTCTTTGGAGTTCTCTAAGTATACTTTCATAGCATCTGCAAAGAGTGATAGTTTGATTTCCTCATTACCTACTGTAATTCCTTTAGTCTCTTTCTCAACTCTTATTGCCAAGGCTAGCATTTCTAATACAATATTGAATAGTAATGATGATAGTGAGCAACTTTGTTTCTCTTCTGATGTTACTAGAAAATGTTCCAATTTATCCCCATTACATATAATGCTTACTGATGGTTTTAAATAGAAATTTAAGGAATAGTCCATTAATTTTTATACTCTCAAGTGTTTTTAGTAGGAATTGATGTTGAATTATATCAAATGCTTTTTCTGCATCTATTTAGATGATCATATGATTTTTGTTTATTTGATTATTAATATGGTCAATTATACTAATAGTTGTCCTAATATTGAACCAGCCTTACATTCTTGGTATTAATCCTACTTGATCATGTTGTATTATCCTGGAGATGATTTTCTGTAGTCTTTTTGCTTATATCTTATTTAAGATTTTAGCATCAATATTCATTAAGGATATTGGTCTATAGTTTTCTTTCTCTGTTTTCAATCTACCTGGTTTAGGTATCAGTACCATGTCTGTGTCATAAGAGGAGTTCTGCAGGACTCCTTCATCCCCTATTTTTTCAAATAGTTTATACAACATTGGGGCTAGTTGTTCTTTAAATGTTTGGTAGAATTCACATTTAAATACATCTGGTCCTGGGGATTTTTTCCTGGGGAGTTGATAATAGCTTTTTCTATTTCTTTTTCTGAAATGGGACTATTTAAGCAATTTACTTCCTCCTCTGTTAATCTGGGAAGCCTATGTTTTTGGAGGTAGTCATACATTTCACTTAGGTTACCAAATTTATTGGCATAAAGTTGGGCAAAGTAACTCCTTATTATTGCTCTAATTTCCTCTTTATTGGTGGAAAGATCCCCCTTTTCCTTTGTAAGGCTAACAATTTGATTTTCCTCTTTCTTTTTTCTGATCAAATTTACCAAAGGTTTATCTATTTTATTGGCTTTTTCATAAAACAAACTCTTAGTTTTATTTATTAATTCAATATTTTTTTTTATTTTACTTTCACGATTATTGATTTCTCCTTTTAATTTTAGAATTTCAAATTTAGTATCTGGTTGGGGGTTTTAAATTTGGTCTTTTTCTATGTTTTTAAGTTGTAAGCCCAATTCATTGATTTTCTCTTTCTCTATTTTATTCAAGTAACACTCTAAAGATATAAAATTTCTTCTTATTACCACTTTAGCAGCATCCCTCAAGATTTGGTATGATGTCTTATCGTTGTCATTATGTTGGGTGAAATTATTAATTGGTTGTATAATTTGCTGTTTCACCGAATCATTCTTTAAGAGAGATTATTTAATTTCCAATTACTTTTTGGTCTATTTACCCCTAACTTCTTGTTGAATGTAGTTTTTATTGCATGGTGATCTGAGAAGAAACCATTTACTTTTTCTGCCTTCCTGCATTTAATTTTGAGATCTTTATGCCATAATATATGGTCAATTTTTGTATAGGTTCCATGAAGTGCTGAGAAGAAAGTGTACTACTTTCTATCACCATTCAATTTTCTCCAAAGATCTATCATACCTAATTTTTCTATTTTATTTATCTCTTTAATTACTCCCTTTTTTGCTTCCCTCCCCCCTCCTTTTAAATCCCTTCCCCTTTCTTGTACGCTTCCCTTATTACTCTTTTCCTTCTCCCTTTTCCTCTCCCCTCTTTCAATGAGGTGAGAGAGAATTCCCTGGAAAACAAATACGTCAATTATTTTTTCATTGAGCAAATTTTGATGTTCCTCCCCTTGAATTTTTTTTTCCTGGCTGCTTGCAATATTTTTTCCTTAGTCTGATACTTCTGAAGTTTGGCCACAATATTCCATGGAGTTTTTGTCTTTTTTTTTTAGTGGTCTTTTTCAGAAGGTGTTTGATGAATTCTTTCAATGCCTATTTTAACTTCTGGTTCTCTTACCTCTGGGCAGTTCTCTTTGATGATTTCCTGTAAAATAGAATCTAGACTATTTTTTTCATCATAATTTTTGGGAAAGCCAATGATCCTCAGATTGTCTCTCCTAGATCCATTTTCCAGGTCTGTTAATTTTCCAAGTAAATATTTGTTGTTTTTCTCCAGTTTTTCTTTTTTTCTTTTTTTTTTCTTTTTTTTTTTGTTTTGTTTTGTTTTGCTTGACTGATTTTTGGGGTCTCAATGAATCATTCTTTTCTATTTGTTCAGTGCTGATTTTAATGAGCTATTTTCTTCATTTGCTTTTTTTACTTCTTTTTGCATATGTCCAATTGAGTTTTTAAATAAGTCATTTTGCTCTGTGGAATTTGTTTCAATTTCACTAGTTTTTATATTTAGTGAGTTATTTTCTTTTTCCAATTCACAAATCCTACTTTCCCGTGATTTTTTAACCTTTTGCAATTCACAAAGTTTGTTTTCCTGCACTTCCTGTGAATTCTTTATCTTTTCCAATTCACATTTCAGGTTGTTGTTACTCTCTTGCATAGCTTCTCTTTCCTTTCCCCATTTTTCCTCTAACTCTCTTTTGAGGTTTTTAATAGTCTCTTCTAGCAAACAGTTATGTGATGGGGGGCAGGTAGCATTCCCCTTCAGGGTATTATTTGGAGATTGTCTGCTATTAGTCTCCTTGGGGTTGCAAAACTAAACTCTTTCTGAATACAAGCTATCAGTAGTTCTTTTCATTTTTTATTTATTTTTAAAAACCTATGGAGTCTGCCTTCATGGTAAGGAGGTTCCTCTTCAGGACAGGAATAGGTATATAGACAGCAGCTGTGTTGTGAACAGGCTGGAAAGTTATGAGGGTGCTCTGGGAGAGGGTCCCCCCTCACCAGAAGTGATTCAGAGCTGGTTAGCACAGGCCACCTGTGAAGGTTCCCGGTGAAGAACCTCAGCTGTGTGGCCTAGTGACTGCCTTGAGTTTCAGGCTGAACAGTGAAAGTGTCACAACCGGAGGGGCGGAGCCAAGATGGTGGAGAAGAAATACACGACTCTGTGAACATCCTCACTCCCTCACAACCAATTAGATAAATCAGCCTCACAAATAGCCCTGGACTGATAGATACCACAAGGACTGGAAGCACGACTTACCAGCTGAAGAGAATCTGGAGTTTCAACATAAAAGGTCAGTTCCCAGGGGAGGAAGAAGAGAGGCCAGCACAGACAGCTGGGTGCTAGCATACTCTGCCGATCGCGCTGGGAAGGGCTCTGGGATCAGAGAAGCCACTGAGATAAAGGAATCTGGCACAGGCTATTAGCTCTTCTCTGCTAATTATTTAGCAGTTCAGAAGAGAAAGCTAAAATACTTTAAAAAAACTCAGATAGATTAGATTATCCAGGACCCTGGGGGTGACTCAGCAGATCTCAGCACGAGGGGGTGTGGCCTCAGGTACCACCTGAGAATAGTTAAGAGATTGACAAGAGGGTGGATACCGCCCAAGGCAACACACATTGCCTAGCTTAGCTGGAGGGAGTGGAACTCAGATCCAGGAAGTACCAGAGAAGCGGAACATTTGAACTAGGGACCACGGTTTCTGGCAGATAATTCCAGTTTGAGCACAGGAACTTCTCACATCACCTGCTGCAGACATCCACGCCCCACCAGGACTCATAGGCTAGGCTTTGTGCCGTATTTACTGTTCAATCTCAACCTCAGGGAAGCCACTAAAACACAGCGCCCTCGGGGCACAGCAGTGCTAATCACCTCTGAGGCACTTCCAGGGAGGGAGTGGGGAGCTCTCTCCCAGAGCTCTATCTTAGCTCAGGCACAAGAGCGGCTGCATCCTTCCAGTCTGGGAGGAAGCTGGTAAAGAAGTAAATAAATAATTTCCTACCCCAGGGAAAGACCGCAAAAGATTTTTTTAAATATGAACAAAAAAGCCAGAAAAACCATAGATTCCTTCTACACAGAGAAAGAGCGGGTATCCAACCCCCAGGAAGTTAACAGCAGAGAGACAGCAGATAACAACCTAAAGAAGAACTATTCCTGCCCCCCATCACATAACTCTCTCCTAGATGAGACTATTAAAAAGTTAAGAAAGCTTGAAGAAAAATGGGGAAAGGAAAGGGAAGCTATGATAGAGAATAACAACGTCCTGAAATTGGAGTTGGAAAAAATAAAGAATTCACAGAAGATGCAAAGAAACAAAATTTGTGAATAAGAAAAGGTTAAAAAAACACAGGAAAGTAGGATTTCTGAATTGGAGAAGATAAAAAAGTCTCAAGAAAATAGAATTTCTGAATTGGAAAAAGAAAATAATTCTCAAAAAAAAATTAGAGAAATGGAAAAAAATTCAACAGAGCAAAATAATTCATTAAAAAATTTAAAAACTGAAATTGTGCATTTACAAAAAGAACTAAAAACTGTGAAAGAAGAAAATAACTCCTTAAAAGTCAGTATGGAACAAATAGAAATGAATGATTCACAGAGAACCCAAGAATCAGTCAAACAAAACAAAAAAAAATGAGAAGCTGGAGAACAACGTCAAATACTTACTGGGAAAATCTATAGACCTGGAAAATAGATCTAGGAGAGATAATCTGCTGATCATTGGACTTCCAGAAAACTATAACCAAAAAAAGACCCTAGATTCTATTTTACAGGAAATTATCAAAGAGAACTGTCCAGAGATAATAGAAACAGAAGGGAAAGTAGATGTGGAAAGAATTCATCGAACCCCTTCTGAAATAGACCCTACAAAAAGAACACCACGGAATATTGTGGCTAAGCTGCAGAATTACCACACAAAGGAGAAAATCCTGCAAGCAGCTAGAAAAAAACAATTTAAATACCAAGGTGCCACAATAAGGGTCACTCAAGATCTGGCTGCCTCCACATTAAAAGATAGAAGGGCCTGGAACCTGATATTTCGTAAGGCAAAAGATCAAGGACTGCAACCAAGAATGAACTACCCAGCTAAGTTTAGCATCTTTTTCCATGGAAGAAGATGGTCATTCAATGAAATAGAGGAATTCTACATGTTTCTAAGAAAAAAACCAGACTTAAACAAAAAATTTGATCTACATCCACAAGACTGAAGAGAAACAGAAAAAGGTACACAGAACCCTTGAGAACTGTAACTCTGTTGTGGGTATATAAAAAGTACGAAAGGATAATTTGATTTTACTGATATAAAAGGAAAAAAAAGGGGGGGGTAGTAAAGAGAAGGAGGTCGTTTCAGAAAAAGGGGAAGGAATGATAAAAAGAGTGAAACTACATAGAAAATACACCATATCTGAGGGAATTTAGTGAGGGGGAGAATCATTGTGTGAATCTTACTCTCATTAGGAAAGGCTTAAAGAGTAAATAATTAACATATTTGTTTTTCAGAGAATTTTCTCTCACCTCATTAAAAGGGGGGAGAGGAAAAAGGAAAAGGAAAAGGAGAATAAGTGAAGGGACTTGGAGGGAGGGGGGAGGGATACTAAAAAAAAGGGGGGAGGGTTGCGTGTCACAAGGGAGGTCTGTAAATTAAATATACGGGTTGCGGATCAGGGGGGTCAAGGGAAAAAAGCATAATCTGGGGATAAAACGATGGCAGGAAATACAGAATTAGTAATTTTAACTGTAAATGTGAATGGGATGAACGATCCCATCAAACGGAGGCGGATAGCAGATTGGATCAAAAATCAGAACCCTACAATATGTTGTCTGCAGGAAACACACTTAAAGCAGGGAGATACATACAGAATAAAGGTAAAAGGTTGGAACAGAGCCTATTATGCTTCAGGTAAAGCCAAAAAAGCAGGGGTAGCTATCCTTATCTCAGATCAAGCAAAAGCAGAAGTAGATGTCGTTAAAAAAGATAAGGAAGGAAACTATATCCTGCTGAAAGGTAGCATAAATAATGAAGCCATATCAATACTAAACATACATGCACCAAACAGTATAGCATCTAACTTTCTAAAGGAAAAGTTAAGAGAATTGCAAGAAGAAATAGACAGTAAAACTATAATAGTGGGAGATCTCAACCTTGCACTCTCAGATTTAGACAAATCAAACCACAAAACAAACAAGAAAGAAATTAAAAAAGTAAATAGAACATTAGAAAAACTAGGTATGATAGACCTTTGGAAAAAACTGAATGGCAATAGAAAGGAATATACTTTCTTCTCAGCAGTTCATGGATCCTATACGAAAATAGACCATATATTAGGACATAAAGATCTCAAAATTAAATGTAGGAAGGCAGAAATAATAAATGCCTTCTTCTCAGATCACAATGCAATAAAAGCTACATTCAGTAAAAAGTTAGGGGTAAATAGACCAAAAAGTAATTGGAAACTGAATAATCTCATCTTAAAGAATGACTGGGTGAAAGAGCAAATTATAGAAACAATTAACAAATTCACCCAAGATAATGACAATGATGAGACATCATACCAAAATCTTTGGGATGCAACTAAAGCAGTAATAAGGGGAAATTTTATATCTTTAGAGGCTTATTTGAAGAAAATTGAGAAAGAGAAGATTAACGAATTGGGCTTACAACTTAAAAGGCTAGAAAAAGACCAACTTATAAAACCCCAACCAAAATTTAAACTTGAAATAAAAAAATTAAAAAGATTAATCAATAATATTGAAAGTAAAAAAACTATTGAATTAATAAATAAAACCAAGAGTTGGTTTTATGAAAAAGCCAATAAAATAGATAAACCTTTGGTAAATTTGATCAGAAAAAAGAAAGAGGAAAATCAAATTGTTAGTCTTACAAAATAAAAGGGGGATCTTTCCACCAATAAAGAGGAAATTAGAGAAATAATGAGTTACTTTGCCCAACTTTATGCCAATAAATTTGATAACTTAAGTGAAATGGATGACTTCCTCCAAAAATATAGGCTCCCTAGACTAACAGAGGAGGAGATAAATTGCTTAAATAGTCCCATTTCAGAAAAAGAAATAGAACAAGCTATTAATCAACTCTCCAGGAAAAAATCCCCAGGGCCAGATGGATTTACATGTGAATTCTACCAAACATTTAAAGTACAATTAGCCCCAATGTTATATAAATTATTTGAAAAAATAGGGGATGAAGGAGTTCTACCAAACTCCTTTTATGATACAGACATGGTACTGATACCTAAACCCGGTAGATCGAAAACTGAGAAAGAAAATTATAGACCAATCTCCTTAATGAATATTGATGCTAAAATCTTAAATAAGATATTAGCAAAAAGACTTCAGAAAATCATCTCCAGGATAATACACTATGATCAAGTAGGATTTATTCCAGGAATGCAGGGCTGGTTTAATATTAGGAAAACTATTAATATAATTGACCATATTAATAATCAAATTAATAAGAACCATATGATCATCTCAATAGATGCAGAAAAAGCATTTGACAAAATCCAACATCCATTCCTTCTAAAAAATCTTGAGAGTATAGGAATAAATGGACTATTCCTTAGAATAATCAGGAGCATATATTTAAGACCTTCAGTAAGCATAATATGCAATAGAAATAAACTGCAACCTTTCCCAGTAAGATCAGGAGTGAAACAAGGTTGCCCACTATCACCATTACTATTCAATATAGTACTAGAAACGCTAGCCTCAGCAATAAGAGCCGAGAAAGAGATTCAAGGAATTAGAGTAGGAAATGAGGAAATCAAACTATCACTTTTTGCAGATGACATGATGGTATACTTAGAGAACCCCAAAGACTCTGCTAAAAAGCTACTAGAAATAATTCAAAATTTCAGCAAAGTGGCAGGATACAAAATAAATCCACATAAATCCTCGGCATTTTTATATATCACTAACAAAATGCAACAGCAAGAGATACAAAGAGAAATTCCATTCCAAACAAATGTTGAGAGTATAAAGTATTTGGGAATCCTTCTACGAAAGAATAGTCGGGATTTATATGAGAAAAATTACAAAACACTTGCCACAAAAATAAAATCAGATTTAAATAATTGGAAAGACATTCAGTGCTCTTGGATAGGCCGATCGAATATAATAAAGATGACAATACTCCCCAAACTAATTTATTTATTTAGTGCTATACCAATCAGACTCCCAAGAAACTATTTTAATGACCTAGAAAAAATAACAACAAAATTCATATGGAAGAATAAAAGGTCAAGAATTGCAAGGGAACTAATGAAAAAAAAAACTCAGAGGAAGGTGGTCTAAGTGTACCTGATCTAAAGCTATATTATATAGCAGCAGTCACCAAAACCATTTGGTACTCACTAAGAAATAGACCGGTAGATCAGTGGAACAGATTAGATACAAAGGACAATAAAGGGTACATCTATAGCAATCTAATCTTTGACAAACCCAAAGATACCAACATTAGGGATAAAAATTCATTATTTGGAAAAAACTGTTGGGAAAACTGGAAATTAATATGGCAGAAATTAGATATGGATCCACACTTAACACCATATACCAAGATAAGATTAAAATGGCTCCATGGTTTAGGCATAAAGAGGGAGATAATAAATAGATTAGAGGAACAGAGGATAGTCTACCTCTCAGACTTGTGATGGAGGAAGGAATTTATGACTAGAGGAGAACTAGACATCATTATTGATCACCAAATAGAAGATTTTGATTACATCAAACTTAAAAGTTTCTGTACAAATAATACTAATGCAAACAAGATTAGAAGGGAAGTAACAAATTGGGAAAATATTTTTAAAAACAAAGGTTCTGACAAAGGTCTCATTTCCAAAATATATAGAGAACTGACCCTAATTTATAAGAAACCGAACCATTCTCCAATTGATAAATGGTCAAAGGATATGAACAGACAATTCTCAGAGGAAGAAATTGAAACTATATCCACTCACATGAAAAAGTGTTCCAAATCACTACTGATCAGAGAAATGCAAATTAAGACAACTCTGAGATACCACTCCACACCTGTCAGATTGGCTAAGATGACAGGAACAAATAATGATGAATGTTGGAAGGGATGTGGGGAAACTGGAACTCTAATACATTGCTGTTGGAGTTGCGAAAGAATCCAGCCATTCTGGAGAGCAATCTGGAATTATGCCCAAAAAGTTATCAAACTGTGCATACCCTTTGACCCAGCAGCGCTACTACTGGGCTTATATCCCAAAGAAATACTAAAGAGCGGAAAGAGACATATATGTGCCAAAATGTTTGTGGCAGCTCTTTTTGTAGTAGCTAGAAACTGGAAGATGAATGGATGTCCATCAGTTGGAGAATGGTTGGGTAAATTATGGTATTTGAAGGGTATGGAATATTATTGCTCTGTAAGAAATGACCAGCAGGAGGAATACAGAGAGGCCTGGAGAGACTTAAATCAACTGATGCTGAGTGAAATTTGCAGAACCAGAAGATCACTATACACTTCAACAACAACACTGTATGAGGATGTATTCTGATGGAAGTGGAAATCTTCAACATAAAGAAAAGCCAACTCACTTCCAGTTGATCAATGATGGACAGAGGTAGCTACACCCAGAGAAGAAACACTGGGAAGTGAATGTAAATTGTTAGCACTAATATCTGTTTGCCCAGGTTGCATGTACTTTCGGAATCTAATGTTTATTGTGCAACAAGAAAATGATATCCACACACATGTATTGTATCTAGACTATATTGTAACACATGTAAAATATATGAGATTGCCTGTCATTGGGAGGAGGGAGTAGAGGGAGGGGGGATAATTTGGAAAAATGAATACAAGGGATAATATTACAAAAATATATATATATAATAAAAGTTATTAATTTAAAAAAATTTCTCTTTCTCTCTTTCTCTCTCTCTCTCTCTCTCTCTCTCTCTCTCTCTCTCTCTCTCTCTCTCTCTCTCTCTCTCTCTCTCGTTTTGCTTGATTGATTCTTGGTGTCTCCTTATGTCATTCATTTCCATTTGTTCAATTCTGATTTTTAATGAATTATTTATTTCATTTACTTTTTTATTTCTTTTTTGTATTTGTCCAATTGAGTTTTTAAATGAGTTGTTTTGTTCTATGGCATTTTTCCCATCTAAACAATTTTATTTGTTAAGGAGCTATTTTATTTTTCTAATACACAAATTTTGTTTTTCATGGAGTTGTTTTCTTTTTCCCCTCTGTCTTTTAATGAATTATATGCCTCATCCAGACCCTCTTGCAAAAAATCCTTTTTGTTACATATTCTTCTTCTTCTAGTTCTCTTTTAAGATCCTTTTCAATTTCTTCCATGAGAGCCTTATATGGTGGGGAGCAGATCATATCCATCTTTGGGTTTTCATCTAGAGAAAAACTGTTTTTATTCTCCTCAGGATTTGAAGTCTGCTCTTTCAGTATAGAAGTTATCTATAGTTAGAGCCTACTTTGCCTTTTTACTTATTTAAAAAAATGCTACAGTCTGCTGCTTATGGGGCAGTGAGGTATTTACAAGCTGCCTCTACAGATGATAGGAAGTGGCAGTGAAGTGGCAGTGGGATAGCAGTGGCTGCACTGGGATTAGCATTTGCCTGCCGAAATTCTGTTGAGTGTCTCCAGGTCTAGCTTCTCTGCAGATCTACTGGCTTGCTGCCATGGCAGAGTAGCCAATACTGTGGTAGAGTTCTCTCTGCAGATTTTCTGCCAGTGGAGACCACACCTCACCTCTCTCCAGTCTGCTCAGTGTGAGCTGTTCTTCCTGCTCTCACCTAAGTCTGAGCCTGGTCTAACCCGTTCTGTCCCCTGCAACCAAGTAGGATTTAGATCAGAAATGCAGGGCTGGTTTCAATATAAAAAAATTTTCAGCATAATGGACCACATCAGGAACCAAACTAAAAGAATTAATGTGGTTACTTCAATAGATGTAGAAAAAGCATTTGATAAAATAGAATATCTTTCCTATTAAAAACATCAGAGACCTTAGGAATAAATGAAGTTTTTTTTTTTTTTAATAATAAGTAGTATCTATCTTAAACCATCAATAAGCATTATATGTAATGGGAATAACCTAAAAGCATTCCCAATATGAACAAGGGTGCAATAATGTTGTTCATAATCACCACTAGTATTTAATGCTGTACTAGAATATTAGCTTTAGCATTAAGAGAAGAAAAAATAAATAGAAGGAGTTAGGGTAGGTAATGAGGAAACAAAATCATCAGTCTATGAAAATGATAGGATGGTATACTGAGAGAATTCTAGAGAATCAACTAAAAAACTCTTTTCCTTATTTATATCTTTTTATCTATTTTTACTTTTGCTTGATCTGAGATCACGATCAGGATCTCTGTTTTTTACATTGGCTGTAGCATAATAGATTTTGCTCCAGTCTTTTACTTTTACTCTGTATGTATCACTCTGCTTTAAATATGTTTTTTTTTTTATAAACAAGATATTGTAGGGTTCTGATTTTTAATCCAATCTACTATCCATTTCTGTTTTATGAGTGAGTTTTTCCAATTTATTTTCAGTTAAAATTACTAACTCTGTATTTCCTGTCACCTTATTTGTCTCAAGTTATGCTTTTGTCTTTCCTTTTATCCTTTCCCTCTCTTCATTGTTTTGCTTCTGACCACCCTCCTCCATGAAACAGTCCTCCCTTTGTGCAACACCCCTCCCTTTCCTATATTCTTCCCTTTATATTTTGGCTATCCTTTCTGTTAGCCTCCCCTTTTCTTTTCTCTTTTCCTCTCCTACCTCCTTAAAGGGTGAGACAAGTTTCTTTGGGAGTTAATATTCTCTCTTTGAGCAAAATCTGATGAGAGTAGGGTTAATATAATGCTCAGCCCCTTCCTTTCTTTCTTTCAGTTATAATTAATCTTTTTTTGGTCTTCATTTGATGTAATTTACCTTCCCTTTCCTCTTATATATCTTATATAATCAAGATGCAAAACTACCTAAACTAATCTAATTTATTTAGTGCTATAACAATCAGACTCCCAAGAAACTATTTTAATGACCTAGAAAATAATAACAACAAAATTCATATGGAAGAACAAAAGGTCGAGAATTTCAAGGGAAATAATGGGAAAAAAAATCAAATGAAGGTGGCCTAGCTGTACCTGATCTAGAACTATATTATAAAGCAGCAGTCACCAAAACCATTTGGTATTGGCTGAGAAATAGACTAGTTATTCAGTGGAATATTTAGGTTCACAGGGCAAGATAGTGAATAAAAATAGCAATCTAGTGTTTGAAAAACCCAAAGATCCCAACTTTTGGGATAAGAATTCATTATTTGACAAAAAGTGCTGGGAAAACTGGAAATAAGTATGGTAGAAACTAGTCATGGACCCACATTTAACACCACATACTAAGATAAGATCAAAATGGGTCCATGATTTAGGCATAAAGAACGAGATAATAAATAAATTAGAGTAACATAGGATAGTTTACCTCTCAGACTTGTGGAGGAGGAAGGAATTTGTGATGAAAGAAGAACTAGAAATCATTATTTATCACAAAATATGAAATTTTGATTGCATCAAATTAAAAAGCTTTTTTTACAAACAAAACTAATGCAAACAAGATTAGAAGGGAAGTAACAAATTGGGAAAATATTTTTTATAGTTAAATGTTCTGATAAAGGACTCATCTCCAAAATATACAGAGAATTGAATCTAATCTATAAGAAATCAAGCCATTCTCCAATTGATAAATGGTCAAAGGATATGAACAGACAATTTTCAGATGATGAAATTGAAACTATTTCCACTCATATAAAAGAGTGTTCCAAATCACTATTGATCAGAGAAATGCAACTTAAGACAACTCTGAGATACCACTACATTCCTGTCAGATTGGCTAAGATGACAGGAAAAGATAATGATGAATGTTGGAGGGGATGTGGGAAAACTGGGACACTGATGCATTGTTGGTGGAGTTGTGAAAGAATCCAACCATTCTGGAGAGCAATCAGGAATTATGCACAAAAAGTTATCAAACTGTGCTTACCCTTTGATCCAGCAGTGCTCCTACTGGGCTCATATCCCAAGGAAATCCTAAAGAAGGGAAAGGGACCTGTATGTGCCAAAATGTTTCTGGCAGCCCTTTTTGTAGTGACTAGAAACTGGAAAATGAACGGATGCCCATCAATTGGAGAATGGTTGGGTAAATTATGGTATATGAATGTTATGGAATATTATTGCTCTGTAAGAAATGAACAACAGGAGAAATACAGAGAGGCTTAGAGAGACTTATATCAACTGATGCTGAGTGAAAGGAGCAGAACTAGGAGATCATTATACACTTCAACAATGATGATACTGTATGAGGATGTATTGTGATGGAAGTGGATTTCTTCAACAAAGAGAAGAGCTAATCCTATTCCAATTGATCAGTGATGGACAGAATCAGCTACACCCAGAAAAGGTAAACTGTTAGCATTTTTTTGTTTTTCTCCTCAGATTATTTTTATCTTCCGAATCCAATTCTTCCTTTGCAACAACAACAACTTCTGCACATATATATTGTACTTAGGATATACTATAACATATTTAATATGTATGGGAGTGCCTACCATCTAGCGGAGGGGGTGGAGGGAAGGAGCGGAAAAATTAGGAACAGAAGGGAGTACAAGGGATAATATTGTAAAAAAAATTACTTATGCATATGTACTGTCAAAAAAAGTTATAATTATAAAATTAATAACAAACAAACAAACAAATTAATTAATTAATTAATAAAATAATAAAATAAAATAAAATTAAGATGCATATCAGTGGGGAAAGAATATTATCAGATAGTCCTCAAAATAATTAACTTCAATGAACAGTTGTTTCAGTCATGTCTGAAACATGATTCCCTTTTTTTTAAAATCAAAGGTATTGAAGTGGTTTGCCATTTTTTTCTACAGCCCATTTTTTAGATAAGGAAACTCAAGAAAAAAGAGTCTTTTGAATTTTCTGGGTAACATAGCTAGCAAACATCCAAGGCAAGATTTTAATTGAATTTTAATTCCTCCTTACTCCAGATCTGGCACTCTGTCTGTTTTCATATAGCTACCCCAAATAATAAATAACCATCTGAGAAAATATTCAAATTTTAATAACCAGAAAAAATGTACATTAAAGCAATTTGATATCTCATTGTGTGATCAATAAATTCACAAATATTGTTTAAAAGCTGAAAAGTCAAAATATTAGAACTCTGAGAGTTAATATGTATGCAACTGCCTTGCTAATAATACTATACAATTTTCTAGGAAAGTGATATTGATTTATATAATAAAAATTGGTTACTTGTTGATCTAGTTAAATTACTATCAAATTAACAGTGTTCATATTTTATATTACAACCAAAAAATAGAAGGTAAAAGATCACTATTTACAAAAGTATCAGGGACATAGACAAGATGGTGAAGAGTAGACATGACTTTCTGGGACCTCCTCTGATCTTTCTCTCAAACTTATAGCAGATTAAGCATCTAAACTAATTTTGAAGACACAAAACCTATAATATTTTGAGTACAACACATTTCTAGGTGAAGATACCTTAGAAGACCATCAGAAGAAGTCAGTTTCAACTGGGCAGGAGGACAGTCTGCCAAGCCCTGTCTGAAGCACAGAGAGCCTGGGGCAATGAGTTAGGGCAGGGAGCCATCATGGGGAGCCAGAATATTGGTGCTTCCACAGATTAGGGAGCCTTCTGTGTTTTAGTCTAATCCGTCCTGGCTGCAGGTAGGTAGCTTTTTAGATTTGCTGCCAGAAATCCAAAAGCCAATAAAAAAGGCAAATTGTAAGCCACTAAACCTTAGAAGAACTCAGCAAGTGGCCAAGATTACCCAGCATCAAAATCAGTCAGAAACAGTTGCGCCAGGGCAAAGTAAAGTAACTGTTGCTTCTTTGTCTTAAGGTTTCATTCCTTAAAATGAGAAAAAAACGAACAAACAAACAAACAAAAACAAAACACTGACCATAGGTAATATTTGGGAAAAAGAGAACAAACCTCAAACCATGAGATTCACAAAGGATAATCAACTCCAGATCAAGCCCCAAAGGGAGATAAGAGCTGGTCCTCATTCCACAAGGCCTTCTTAGAGGATCTCAAAAAAGATATTACAAGATAGTTAAAGAAATATGGGGAAAAAATAAAATCTTTGTAAGAGTGCATGGCAAATGAAAAACAGAAATGATCTGAAAAAAAATTAATTAAAGATAGATTTGATGAGATGAGAAAAGCATATACTTCCCTACAAAAAAAAAAAAAAAAAAAAGTTTAATAAAATGGAAAATGTATAACTACTTGCAAAATAGATAGGGAAAAGTTGCCAATTCTTTGAAAAACAGAAATTGTGAAATGAGAAAAAAAAATGCAATTAACAAAACAATGCAATTGGGCAAATGCAAAAGGAGCTACAAAAAAGTAACTGAAGAAAATAATACAATAAAAATTAAAATTGAACAAGTGGAAGTGAATGACTCAATAAGAGTTCAAGAATCAAACAAGCACAACCCAAAACATGGAAAAAATAGAATAAAATATGAAATATCTCCTACGAAAAACAATTAATCTGGAAAATAGATCTAGGAGAGAGAAAATCTAAGGATTATTGGATTTCCTGAAAGACATGATGAAAAAAAAAAAAAAAGGAAAGAAAGCAAAAAATAGGGGGGGAAAAAAGTCTATAGATTATCCTCCAGGAACTTGATGTCCTAGAATCAGAAGGCAAAATAGCCATTGAAAGAATTCACCAATCACCTCCTGAGAGAAACCCCAAAATAAAAACCCTAAGAAATATTGTGGTTAAATTTCAGAACCATTGGAACAAGGAAAAATATATTGCAATTAGCCAGAAAGAAACAATTCAAATACTGAGGATTACTACAATCAGGATTACCCAGGACGATGCAGCTTCAACTTAAAGGATTGAAGTGTCTGGAATTAGATATTTCAAAAGGCAAAGGACCTTTTATTACAGCCAGGAATAAGCTATCCAGTTAAAAAGAGCATTATCTTTCAGGAAAGAAAATGCACATTCAATGATGCTGTGAAGACCGAACTAGCACCCTTGATACCTTAGAATCAGCCAGATTAAGCAAAAAGCCTTAATCTTTATTGATGGTCTTTTGGGGCCACTGTCAGGGGAATAGATATATGAATATCCACAGCTTCTTCTTCTCTCTCTACCACCAAAGAAAGATTCCCATTTGTTCTATTTCACCCTCTGATGCCTCTTACCATTCACTATATACACCCATAGATCAAGCCAGGCCTTTTTTTTTTTTTTTTTTTTTTGAATTTTTTTTCACAGTATATATGCATGAGTAATTTTTTTATAATATTATCCCTTGTATTCATTTTTCCAAATTATCCCCCTCCCTCCATTCCCTCCCCGCTATAACAGGCAATCCCATACATTTTACATGTGTTACAATATAACCTAGATACAACATATGTATGTAAATACCATTTTCTTGTTGCACATTAAGTATTAGATTCCGAAGGTATAAGTAACCTGGGTAGATAGACAATAGTGCTAACAATTTACATTCACTTCCCAGTGTTCCATCTCTGGGTGTAGTTATTTCTGTCCATCATTGATCAACTGGAAGTGAGTTGGATCTTCTTTATGTTGAAGATATCCACTTCCATCATAATATATTTTCATACAGCATTGAAGTGTACAGCGATCTTCTGGTTCTATTCATTTCACTCAGCATCAGTTGATGTAAGTCCCTCCAAGTCTCTCTGTATTCCTCCTGCTGGTCATTTCTTACAGAACAATAGTATTCCATAACCTTCATATACCATAATTTACCCAACCATTCTCCAATTGATGGGCATCCACTAAACTTCCAGATTCTAGCTATAACAAAAAGAGCGGCCACAAACATTTTGGCACATACAGTTCCCTTTCCCTTCTTTAGTATTTCTTTGGGATATAAGCCCAGTAGTAGTACGGCTGGGTTAAAGGGTATGCACAGTTTGATAACTTTTTGGGTATAGTTCCAAATTGCTCTTCAAATTGGTTGCATTCTTTCACAACTCCACCAATAATGTATCAGTGTCCCAGTTTTCCCACATCCCCTCCAGCATTCATCATTATTTGTTCCTGTCATCTTAGCCAATCTGACAGGTGTGGAGTGGTATCTCAGAGTTGTCATAATTTGCATTTCACTAATCAGTAGGGATTTGGAACACTCTTTCATATGAGTGGATATAGTTTCAATTTCATCATCTGAGAACTGTCTGTTCATATCCTTTGACCATTTATCAATTGGAGAATGGTTTGATTTCTTATAAATTAGGGTCAGTTCTCTATATATTTTGGAAATGAGACCTTTGTCAAAACCTTTAACTTTAAAAATATTTTCCCAATATACCATCATTTCATCTGCATAGAGTGATAGTTTGATTTCCTCATTTCCTACTCTAATTCCTTGAATCTCTTTCTCAGATCTTATTGCCAAGGCCAGTGTTTCTACTACAAAATTGAATGGTGATGGTGATAGTGGGCAAACCTTGTTTCACACTTGGATGTTAGTGGGAAAGTTTCCAGTTTACCGCCATTACATATGATGTTTACTGAAGGTCTTAAATATGTTCTCCTAAATATTTTAAGGAATAGTGCATTTATTCCTATACTCTCAAGTGTTTTTAGTAGGAATGGATGTTGGATTTTATCAAATACTTTTCCTGCATCTATTGAGATGATCATATAGTTTTTGTAATTTGGTTATTGACATAGTCGATTATGCTAATAGTTTTCCTAATATTGAACCAGCCCTGCATTCCTGGTATAAATCCCACTTGGTCATAGTGTATTATCCTGGGGATGATTTTCTGTAGTCTTTCTGATAATATTTTAATTAAGATTTTATTTTTATTTTTAAAATTAATTTTATTATTATAATTTTTTGGACAGTATATATGCATGAGAAAAAATTTTATAACATTATCCCTTGTATTCATTTCTCCAAATTTTCCCCTCCCTCCCTCCCTCTACTCCCTCTCCTAGATGACAGGCAGTCCCATAAATGTATAATGTGTTACAGTATATCCTATATACAATATTTGTGTGTAAAACCAAATTTCTTGTTGCACGATAAGAATTGGAATTCGAAGGTATTAGTAACCTGTGTAGAAAGACAATAATGTAAACCATTTACACTCAATTCCCAGTGTTCCTTCTCTGGGTGTAGTTGTTTCTGTCCATCATTGATCAGCTGGAAGTGAGTTGGATCTTTTTTATGTTGAAGATATCCACTTGCATCAGAATACATCTTCATACAGTATTGTTGTTGAAGTGTATAGTGATCTTCTGGTACTGCTAATTTCATTCAGCATTATTTCACACAAGTATCTCCAAGCCTTTCTGAATTCATCCTGCTGGTCATTTCTTACAGAGCAATAATATTCCATAACATTCATATACCATAATTTACCCAACCATTCTCCAATTGATGGACATCCATTCATCTTCCAGTTTCTAGCCACTACGAAAACAGCTGCCACAAACATTTTGGCACACACAGGTCCCTTTCCGCTCTTTAGTATTTCTTTGGGATATAAGCCCAGTATTAGCACTGCTGGATTAAAGGGTATGCACAGTTTGATAACTTTTTGGGCATAGTTCTAGATTTCTCTCCAGAATGCCCAGATACTTTTACAACTGTCCAAGTTTTCCTACATCCCCTCCAACATTCATCATTATTTGTTCCTATCATCTTAGCCAATCTGACAGGTGTATAGTGCTACCTCAGAGTTGTCTTAATTTGCATTTTTCTGATCAGTATTTATTTGGAATGCTCTTTCATATGAGTGGATATAGTTTCAATTTCATTATCTGAGAATTGTCTGTTCATGTCCTTTGACCATTTATCAATTGGAGAATGGTTTGATTTCTTATAAATTAGGATCAATTCTCTATATATTTTGGAAATGTGACCTTTATCAGAACCTTTAACTGTAAAAATGTTTTCCCCATTTGTTACTTCCCTTTTAGCATTGTTTTCATTAGTATTGTTTGTACAAAAACTTTAGTTTGATGTAATCAAAATCTTCTATTTTGTGATCAATAATGATCTCTAGTTCTCCTCTAGTCATAAATTCCTTCTTCCTCCACAATTCTGTGAGGTAGACTATCTTGTGTTCCTCCAATGTATTTATGATCTCATTCTTTATGCCTAAATCATGGACCCATTTTGATCTTATCTTGGCATATGATGTTGTGTGGATCCATATCTAATTTCTTCCATACTAATTTCCAGTTTAACAAAAAGTTTTTTTTTTCAAATAATGAATTTTTATCCCTAACGTTGGTGCCTTTGGGTTTATCAAACACTAGAATACTATAGTTATATCCTTTTTTGACCTTTGTACCTAATCTCTTCCACTGATCAACCTGTGTATTTCTTAGCCAATGCCAAATGGTTTTGGTGACTGCTGCTGTGTAATATAGCTTTAGATCAGGTATACCTAGACCACCTTCATCTGACTTTTTTTTTTCATTAATTCCCTTGAAATTCTCAAACTTTTATTCTTCCATATGAATTTGTTGTTATTTTTTTCTAGGTCACTAAAATAGTTTCTTGGGTGTCTCATTGGATTAGCAGTAAATAAACAGATTAGTTTGGGGAGTATTGTCATCTTTATTATATTCGCTAGGCCTATCCAAGAGCACTGAATGTCTTTCCAATTATTTAAATCTGACTTTATTTTTGTGGCAAGTGCCTTGTAATTTTCTTCATATAATTCCTGACTTTTTTTTGGTAGATGGATTCCCAAATAATTTATGCTCTCAACATTTTTTTGGAATGGAATTTCTCTTTGTATCTCTTGCTGTTGCAATTTATTTTTGATGTATAAAAATGCTGAGGATTTATGTGGATTTATTTTGTGCCCAGCAACTTTGCTAAAGTTGTGAATTATTTCTAATAACTTTTTATTAGACTCTCTGGAGTTTTCTAAGTATACCATCATATAATCTGCAAAGAGAGACAGTTTGATTTCCTCATTAACTACTCTTATTCCTTTAATCTCTTTCTCGACTCTTCTTTCAGAGGCTAGCATTTCTAATACAATATTGAATAGTAATGGTGATAGTGGACAACCTTGTTTTATTCCTGATCTTACTGGGAAAGGTTGCAGTTTATTTCCATTACATATTTTGCTTACTGACGGTCTTAAATATATGCTTCTGACTATTCCAAGGAACATTCGATTTATGCCTATGCTCTCAAGCGTTTTTAGTAGGAATGGATGTTGGATTTTATCAAATGTTTTTCTGCATCTATTGAGATGATCATATGGTTTTTATTAATTTGATTATTAATATTGTCAATTATATTAATAGTTTTCTTAATATTAAACTAGCCCTGCATTCCTGGTATAAATCCTACTTGATGATAGTGTCTTATCCTGGGGATGATTTTCTGAAGTCGTTTTGCTAATATCTTATTTACGATTTTAGCATCAATATTCATTAAGGAAATTGGTCTATAGTTTTCTTTCTCAGTTTTCTATCTACCTGGTTTAGTTGTCAGTACCATGTCTGTGTCATAAAAGGAGTTTGGCAGGACTCCTTCATCCCCTATTTTTTCAAATAGTTTATATAACATTGGGGCTAGTTGTTCTTTAAATGTTTGGTAGAATTCACATGTAAATCCATCTGGTCTTGGGAATTTTTTCTGGGGAGTTGATTAATAGCTTGTTCTATTTCTTTTTCTGAAATGGGACTATTTAAGCAATTTATCTCTCCTCTGTTAATCTAGGAAGCCTATATTTTTGGAGGTAGTCATCCATTTCACTTAAGCTATCAAATTTATTGGCATAAAGTTGGGCAAGGTAACTCATTATTTCTCTAATAATTGGTAGAACGATCCCCCTTTTCATTTGTAAGACCTACAATTTGTTTTTCCTCTCCTTTTTAAATCAGATTTATTAAGGTTTTGTCTATTTTTTTTCATAGAACCAACTCTTAATTTTATTAATTAATTCCATAGGTTTTTTTTTTTTTTTTACTTTTGATTTTATTAATCTCACCTTTTATTTTTAGAATTTCAAATTTCATGTTTGTCTGGGGCTTTTCAATTTGTTCCTTTTCTAGCAATTTTAGTTATAAGCCCAATTCGTTGACCCACTCTTTCTCTATTTTATGCAAGTAGGCCTCTAAAGATATAAAACTTTTCCTTATTACTGCTTTGGCTTTATCCCACACATTTTGGTATGATATCTCATTATTGTCATTTTCTTAGGTGAAGTTATTAATTATGTCTATGATTTGCTGTTTTACCCAATCATTCTTTGCTACTCCCCAGAAGTTCAAAGGGGTAAAACTCCCCTAATGGCAGGAACTAGAGAATTGTTAAATACTGACTTAGCATTAGTAAGAATCTATCATCTCATTATCTCATTAGCACTTAGTAAGAACCTAACATGGCCTCATTTCCAAAATATATAAAGAGTTGATTTTATAAGAAATCAATCCATTCTTCAATTGATAAATGATCAAAGGATATTAATAGACAATTCTCAGATGAAGAAATTAAAACTATTTCTAGCCATATGAAAAGATGCTCCAAGTCATTATTAATCAGATAAATGCAAATTAAGATTATTCTGAGATAACACTACATAAACTGTTGGATTAGCTAGAATGATAGGGAAAGATAATGCGGAATGTTGGAGGAGATGTGGTAAAACTGGGACACTGACACATTGTTGGTGGAATTGTGAATACATCCAGCCATTCTGGAGAGTGATTTAGAACTGTGCTCAAAAATTTATCAAACTGTCGATATGCCCTTTGATTCAGCAGTGTTACTACTGGGCTTATATCCCAAAGAGATGGGATATAAGAAGGGCAAGGGAAGAGACCTGTATGTGCAAGAATGTTTGTGGCAGTCCTCTTTGTAGTGGCCAGAAACTGGAAACTTAATGAATGCCCATCAATTTGAGAATGGCTGAATAAATTGTGGTATATGGATATGGAATGTTATTGTTCTGTAAGAAATGACCAGTGGGATGATTTCAGAAAGGCCTGGAGAGACTTACATGAACTGATGCTGAGTGAAATAAGCAAGACCAGGAGATCATTATATTTCTACAACAATATTATATGATGATCGATTCTGATGGACATGGCCCTCTTCAACAATGAGATGAACCAAATCAGTTCCAATAGAGCAGTAATGAATTGAACCAGCTACACCCAAGAAAAGAACTCTGAAAAATGAGTATGAACCACTACATAGAATTCCCAATCCATTTATTTTTGTCTGCCTTTGTCTGCCTGTATTTTTTATTTCTTTATAGGTTAATTGTACAGTATTTCAAAGTCTGATTCTTTTTGTACAGCAAAATAACTGTTTGGACACATATACATATATTGTATTTAACATATACTGTAACATATTTAACATGTATTGGTCAACCTGTTATCTGGGGGAGAGGCTGGGGGGAAGGAGGGGAAAAATTGGAACAAAAGGTTTTGCAATTGACAATGCTGAAAAATTATCCATGCATATATCTTGTAAATAAAAAGCTATAATTAAAAAAAAACCTACTCCATCCTATTATATCCTATTATAGCATCCTATTACATAATTACATGCAATAAAGATTATTATTCAAGATAACTAAGTAATGGTGATTAAATTATTTCCAATTTCCAATTTTCTGCTTGTGTGTGTGTGTGCGTGTGTGTGTGTGTGTGTGTGTGTGTATGTGTGTGTTTAGATAGGAAATTAATGGGGAAGAAGAGAAAATAAAACATAAGGCTTTTTAAGAAACAAGTTATATTCAATGCCTTATTTTGAAATGAAAAAGAAAACTCTTTCAAAATAAAAGTTTTTGAAAAGGTTGTCACTACTGCAACTATTATTGATACAATCACTCAATCAGTCAATTAAGTACCTACTATGCATTAGACACTTGCTAGATGATGAGGATATAAATAAAAGTAAAACAAAGTGTATGCAGGTATATAGATTGATACACCCTCACCCAAACATATGTATATACACAAAATATTTTCTATCAACCAAGATGTTTTATATCTCTTTACTGTGCAACTTGCTTTTATCATCATTTTATCAATATATAGTCTTAAAATATCAAGTAGAAAAAGACATATGCCATACTGGCAAATGATAATAATCAACTTATTGAGGTGAATATTGTTTTAATAATTAAATTTAAGGAATCTGAAATGAGCCACCTAGAATATCCAAATGGAATTGCTTCTGTTCTTCTTCCATGAAACTTATAAAAGATCAGTCTAGAAATAGTTGATTAGTTTATCAACTGTCAGCAGGCATGACAGTTAAAACAATTGCTATGATAATCAGTCTACAGGAAAAGAGATGATAGTCTACAAATAATCCATTTTAAATTTGTTCTACCAATAAATGTTTCTATGTCTATTACAAATAGAAATCATGTGATACATTATTCCTTGCAGATATGTCACATGTTCATATATTCTTTAGTCTGGGAAAATTAATAGGTGAGAATATCTCGGCATTCCACTGGTGAAGCTAAAATAGTTCTTTGTGCTTGTTTTACTACCTAGATTTCAAAGTTTATGGTGATTAAGATCAAATTCATTAATTTCAGTCTTTGTTGTCATCCCCAAGACACTATTAATTTTCCCTTCTCCAATCTCTTTGTGCTGCTAGGTTTCTCCATATTATTCAAAGGATCATTGAAAGAAGCTCTATAATTATATCTTTCTTTTTTTTTCATAATTCAAAGATAAAGACAATTACTTCCCCCAGAAGAACATAGTCTGCTTTTGGGAATTGACTGTGCCACTTCAGTATTTGTGTCTCTACTACAGAACATAAGGTTTACATCAGAGGGCATAGGAACTAGAGCTATAGTTTCATTGTTATAAGGGACTACTTATAGTTGAGAAAATTCTTAGATCAGAATCTTCCCTGGTATAAGGGAGTCATCTAGAACAATGACACAGTAACATATAGCATAGCAAATAGGTGGCAGAGGAAGGAATTAGCTCCAAGTACTCCCTAGCTTTGAGGCCAGATCTCTATCCAATACATCATACCAAGTTTTTACAGTCATTGATTTAAATTTTTTTGTTAATAGCTTAAATGTTCACAAAATTCAATTTTATCTTCTCAGAAAACTAGACATACATTTCAGGAAGATCCTCTTGTAATACAGTGCCTTTATTCATCATTTGCAAGGAGCTTGCCAGAAAGGTATCATATGTACCATTGTTATATGATGCTTTTGCATTTGGCCACCATTAAAAATTGTCATGAATCTAAATGTTGGAAAGGATATTGGAAAACTAAGATACTAATGCATTGCTGATAGAGTTGTGAACTGATCCAACCATACTGAAGAGCAATTTGGAACAATATCCAAATGGTTATAAAATTGTGTGTACACTTTGATCCATTATCCCACTTTGGATCATTATGCCAAGGTGATAATAAAAGAGGGAAAGGGACCCACATTTGCAAAAATATTTGTAGTAGATCTTTTTGTGGTGACAATGAAATTGAAAATGAGTGGGTGCCCTTCAATTGGCAAGTGGTTGAATAAGTTATGGTATGTAAAAGGAATAAAATATTATTGTTCTATAAAAATGAAGAACAGGATGATTTTCAATAAGCCTGGGAAAATTAACATGAATTGATGTCCAGTGAAGCAAGCAACACCAGGAAAACATTATAAACAGCAAGAGAAAGATTGTTTAATTATCAACTATGATAGACTTGGTTCTTCCCAGTAATTCAGTGATATAATGCAATTCCAATAAAATTTGGATGGAAAAGGCCATCTACAACCTGTGAGAAAACCATTGAGACTGAATGGAAATAAATCAAAGCATAATGTTTTCACTGTTTGGTTTTTTTTTTCCCTCATGTCTTTTTTTTCCTTTTGTTCTGATTTATCTCTCCCAAATTGAATCATACAGAGATATGTTCTAAAAATGAATATACATGTATAACCTAAAAAATAAATTAATAAAATAAAATAAAGATAATCATAAATCATTGAGATTTTTCTTACAAAAGGATTGATTTATCAGTATTCAAAAATTGTTCTGGATAAGCATTTGTCTAAGATCAAAGCTTTTGAGAAACAGGACAAGAAATTATTCATTGCTTGGAGGGTGGAGCCAAGATGGTAGAGAAGACACATGCATCTATCTAAGCTCTTCCTTACCCTCAGACTACTTCTTTTATGAAAGGTCTCAGAATCAGTGCTTGACTGAAAAAACTCAGGAATATTGGGAGTAAAACACTTTACCAACAGAAGATAATCCCAAACATTATCAGTAAAAGTTTGTTTTTCCTTGCAGTTGAGGGTGATTAGACCAGCCACAGTGTCAGGAAAGTTGACAGTGAGAGCTCAGAAGGCAGCTCAGGATGAGCAGAGTAGAAGTAGGTGGGGTGTGGTCTCAACCAGTGGAAAATTTGCAAGTAGAACTTTACCATAATATGAGCTACTTTGTTCTGGAAGCAAGCCATCAAAGATCATCAAAAGATCAAGATCATCAAAGAAGCTATAAACAAAGTGGGTAAAGACTCTAGCTCCAAAATGCTAGAGTCTCTCAGGAACTGGCCACACCCACCAACATCCAGAGTGACTCAACACACTCTCAGAGTGCAACAGCTATGCAGACACAGCATAGGCATTACTGTCCTATGGCTACTTCATTGCTACTTTCTGTTGTAGAGGAAGCTTGGTAACATCTTATTGCCCCAAAGCAATTTTGTTTTGTTTTGTTTTGTTTATTTTTTGTCAAAATGAGTAAAAAGTTAAATCCAGCTCTAATTATAGATATACTGATACTGATAGAGATATATACTATACTGATAGAGAGCAGACTTCAAACCCTGAGGAGACTAAAAACATTTTATCTCTAAATGAAACACCAAAGGGGGATATGATCTTGTCCCCATCATGCAAGGACCATTAAGAGACCATTATTGATCACAAAATAGAAAATTTTGATTACACCAAATTAAAAAGTTTATGCACAAACAAAACTAATGCAAACAAGATTAGAAGGGAAGTAACAAATTGGGAAAACATTTTTACAGTTAAAGGTTTTGATAAAGGCCTCATCTCCAACATATACAGAGAATTGCCTCTAATTTATCAAGCCATTCTCCAATTGATAAATGGTCAAAGGATATGAACAGACAATTTTCAGATTATGAAATTAAAACTATTTGCACTCATATGAAAGTGTTCCAAATCAGTATTGATCAGAGAAATGCAAATAAAGACAACTCTGAGATATCATTACACACTTGTTAGATTGGCTAAGATGACAGGAAAAGATAATGATGAATGTTGGAGGCGCTGTGGGAAAACTGGGACACTGATACATTGTTGGTTGAGTTGTGAAAGAATCCAACCATTCTGGAGAGCAATCTGGAATTATGCCCAAAAACTTATCAAAATGTGCATACCCTTTGACCCAGCCATACTACTACTGGGCTTATATCCCAAGGAAATCCTAAAGAAGGGAAAGGGACCTGTATGTGCCAAAATGTTTGTGGCAGCCTATTTCATAGTGACTAGAAGCTGGAAAATGAATGGAGGTCGATCAATTGGAGAATGGTTGGGTAAATTATGGTATATGTATGTTATGGAATATTATTGTTCTGTAAGAAATGACCAACAGGAGGAATACAGAGAGACTTGGAGAGACTTACATCAATTGATGCTGAGTGAAACGAGCAGAATTAGGGGATCATTATACACTTTAACAATGATACTGTATGAGGATGTATTCTGATGGAAGTGGATATCTTCAACATAGAGAAGAGGTCCAATTGATCAATGATGGACAGAATCAGTTACACCCAGAAAAGGAACACTAGGAAATGATTGTAAACTGTGAGCATTGTTTTTTTTTTGTTTGTTTGTTTGTTTGTTTTGTTTTGTTTCTCTTCCCAGATTATTTTTACCTTATGAATACATTCCTTCCTTTTCAACAATAACAACAAAATTTGGTTATGCACATATATATTGTACCTAGGATATACTATAAGATATTTAATATGTATGGGAATGCCTGCCATCCAGGGGAGGAGGTGGAAGGAAGGAGGGGAAAAACTCAAACAGAAGGGAGTACAAGGGATAATGTTGTAAAAAATTATCTATGCATATGTACTGCCAAAGAAAATGTTATAATTATAAAAATTAATAAATAAAAAATTAAAATAAATAAATAAAAAGATCCAAAGCAAAAAAAAAAAAAAAAAAAAAAAAGAAAGAAAGAAAAGAAAAAGAAAAATGTGAAGAAAAAAAGAGTCTGGACACTATTTTCCAGGAAATTCTCAAAGAGAACTGCCCAGATGTTTTGAAAACAGAGGGTAAAATAGACTGAAAAAATTCATCAATCACCCTAAAATCCAAACGAGACCCTAAAAAAGTACAAAGTGACCCTAAAATCAAAACATAAAGAAATATAGTGGCCAAGTTCAAGAACCATCAGACAAAGGAAAAAATATTGGAAGCTGCTAGAAAAAAGCAATTCAGATATAGAGGAGCCACAATAAGGATAACCCAGGATCTAGCAGCATCCACATTAAAGGAATGAAGGGCCTGGAATACGATATTCCAAAAGGCTAAGGAATTTGGTATGAAGCCAAGAATAACGTACTCAACAAAACTGAGTATCCTTTTCCAGGGAAGAAGATGGACATCTAACGAGATAAATGAATTCTATCTATTCTTCATGAAAAAACCAGACCTACACAAAATGTTTGATCTTCAAATACAGAACTCAAGAGATTTCTAAAAAGGTAAAAAGAAATCATGACAACTATATTTCTGCTATAAAGATATGCAAAGAACACAGGTATAATTTGTCCTAGAAACTAGAGTTGGAAAGGAAATTATATCATAAAACAGGGTAAAGTGGTGGTACTACATCTCATGAAGAGGCAAAGATAACCTATTATATCTGAGAGAAAAAAGGGAGGGGGATGACCATAGTGTGTATCAATATACATATTCAATTTATGGTGAAACTTCTTCTACTTCATTGAAAAGTGGGAGGGAAGGAGTAAACTAAGGGGAAGGGAATACAGAAATTGTGAGGAAAAGGGGCAAAATAGGTGGAGGAACTTTAAGGTAGGGGAGAGATACTAAAAAAGGGAGGGCTGTGAAAAACAAGTGGTGCTCACAAGTTTAATACTGGGGAGGGGGGTAAGAGGGATGGAAAGGAGAAAAACATAAGCAGGGGTTAATAGGATGACAAGCAATATAGAATTAAGTCATTCTAACCATAAATGTGAATGAGGTAAACCTCCCTCATAAAGAGGAAGCAGTTAGCAGACTGGATGAAAAGCCAGAATCCTACTATATGTTGTTTACAGGAAACACACCTGAAACAGGGTGATACATTCAGAATAAAAGTAGAAGGGTGGAGCAGAATCTACTATTCTTCAGGTGAAGCCAAAAAAGCAGGGGTAGCTATCCTCATCTCAAATCAAGTAAAAACAAAAATTGATCTAATTAAAAGTGATAAGGAAGGGCATTATATCCTGCTAAAGGGTAGCAAAATAATGAAGCAGTATCAATATTAAACATATACGCACCAAGTGATACAGCATCTAAATTCTTAAAAGAGAAATTAAGAGAGCTGCAAAAAGAAATAGACAGGAAAATATAATAGTGGGAGATCTCAACCTTGCACTCTCAGTATTAGATAAATCAAACCACAAAATAAATAAGAAAGAAGTCAAAGAAGTAAATAGAATACTAGAAAAGTTTGATATATAGATCTTTGGCGAAAGCTAAATGGAGACAGAAAGGAGTACACTTTCTTCTCAGCAGTTCATGGAACCTGTACAAAAATTGATCATATACTAGGACATAAAAACCTCAAAATCAAATGCATTAAGGCAGAAATAGTACATGCACCCATTTAAAGCAACTACTGATAGTATAAAATACCTAGGAATCTATCTCCCAAGGGAAAATCAGAAACTCTATGAGCAAAACTACAAAAGACTTTCCACACAAATTAAGGTTGATATAACCAATTGGAAAAATATTATGTGCTCTTGGATAGGTGTTAGGATTCTTACAAGGAATTTATGCACTTAGTTCACATCTTTATATGAGTTCAAATCTTTATAGGAGTATACACCTTTAAAGGAGTTTGCTCATTGATCCACACATTAGAGTCACTCCTTTAAGAGATCATACTTTTAAGGAGCTCCCACAAGCCCAGGGAGTGCCCACAAGCATATTCTCTGGGATGATATAAGAAGCCAGGATTGAGTCAAGGGGACAACTTCAGGGAAGCTCGAGGAGATTCAGAGAGCCAGAATTTTAGTGGGGAGATTCGAAAATCCAGGAGATTTACAAGTCTAAAGGAAAGGCCTGCTCATGGACTTCCAAGAGATTCAGAACTAGGATTGACTTCCAGGAGATTCATAACACAGAAGCCCACTCTCAGAGGCAGAGTCAAGATTTCATTCCCACATCTACCTTTGGACTGGCTGGAGACATTGGAGAAGAAGAGAGGTTGGAGGCTGGAGGACTAACCTTTGAATTTGGAGACATTCAGACAAGAGCTCTCAGAGTCAAGAAGAGAGATAGGCCTCTACTAAAGCTAACTGGGCCCCAGGAAAAGATTCAGGATTTTGAAGGACACAATATATGATCTGGACTTTAACTCCTGGCTGCATTTTGGGATTATCGAACTGAACTGAAAGGAAGGATTCCTCCAGAAGCTCCCCAAGAGATCTGCTCACAGAGAATTATTACAATCTAAAGAAACAGAACATCACAGATAGGGAGAGCAAATATAATCAAGATGACAATACTCCCTAAACTAATCTATTTATTTAGTGCTATACCAATAATATGCCCAAAAAACAAAGCTGATGTGGAAAAACAAAAGGTCAAGAATTTCAAGGGAACTAATGGGAAAAAAAATCAGATGAAGGTGGCCTAGCTGTAACAAATCTAAAATTATAACATAAAGAAGTGGTTACCAAAACCATTTGGTATTGGTTAAGAAATAGACTAGTTGATCAGTGGAATAGGTTAGGTTCAAAGGACCAAACAGTCAATAACTTTAATAATCTAGGTTTTGACAAACCCAATGATCCCAGCTTTTGGGATAAGAATTCACTGTTTGAGAAAAACTGCTGTGAAAATTGGAAATTAGGCAGAAACTAGGCATTGATCCATAATTAACACCATACACAAAGATAAGGTCAAAATGGGTTCTTGACCTAGAAATAAAAAATGAGATTATAAATAAATTAGAAATACATAGAATAGTTTATCTCTCAGACCTATGGAAGACCAATGAAAAACTAGAGATCATTATTGATCACAAAATAGAAAATTTTGATTATATCAAATTGAAAAGATTTTATACAAACAAAAACTAAAGCAGACACTATTAGAAAGGAAGCATTAAACTGAGAAGCCTTTTTACAGCCAAAGGTTCTAATAAAGGCCTCATTTCCAAAATATACATAGAATTGACTCTAATTTATAAGAAATTAAGCCATTCTCCAATTGATAAATGGTCAAAGGATATGAACAGATAATTCTTAGACAAAGAAATTAATACTATTTCTAGCCATATGAAAAGGTGCTCAATTTCATTATTAATAAAAGAAATGCAAATTAAGACAACTCTGAGACACTACTATATACCTGTTAGATTGGCTAAAATGATAGGGAAAGATAATGTGGAATGTTGGAGGGGATGTGGGAAAACTGGGACACTGATGCATTGTTGGTGGGATTTTGAATAGATCCAGACATTCTGGAGAACGATTCGGAACTATACTCTCAAAAAGTTATCAAATTGTGCATACCCTTTGATCCAGCAGTGTTACTACTGGACTTATATCCCAAAGAGATCTTAAAGAAGGGAAAGGAACTTGTATGTGCAAGAATGTTTGTGTCAAGAGCTGAAGTGTAGTGTCCAAGAACTGAAAACTGAGTGGATGCCCCTCAATTGGAGAATGGCTGAATAATTTGTGGTATATTAATATTATGGAATATTATTGTTCTGTAAGAAATGACCAGCGGGATGATTTCAAAAAGGCCTGGAAGATGCTTGCATGAACTGATGCTGAGTGAAATGAGCAGGGCCAGGAAATCATTATATACTTCAACAACAATACTATATGATAATCACTTCTGATGGACATGGACCTCTTTAACAATGTGATGAACCAAATCAGTTCTAATAGAGTAGTAACGAATTGAACCAGTTACACCCAGCGAAAGAACTCTGGAAGATTAGTATGAGCCACTAAAAAGAATTCCAGATGCCTCTATTTTTGTCTGCCTGCAATTTTGATTTCCTTCATAGGTTAATTGTACACTAATTAAAAGTCCGATTCTTTTTGTACAGCAAAAGGCCTCATTACTAAAAATATAAGTAGAAGTGAGTCAAATACAAAATACAAAAATAAAAGGCATTTCCCAAATGATAAATAGTCAAAAAATATGAACAGACAATTTTCAGGGGAAAAAAATTGAAGCCATTTCTAGTCATATGAAAAAATGCTTTAGATCACTAAATGCCATGAAAACAACTCTGAGATAGCTTTTCATACTTCTCAGATTGGCTAAGATGACAAGAAAAGATAATGATAAATGTTGGAAGGGATTTGAGAAAACTGGGAAACTAATGCTTCTTGGTAGAGTTTGTGAAATGATCCAACCATTCTGGAGAACAATTTAGAATTATACCCTCAAAATGATAAAACTGTGAATACCCTTTGACCAAACAATACCAGTACTAGCCCTGTATTTAAAAGAGAATAAAACAAATGGAAAAGGACCTACATGCACAAAAATGTTTATAACATGTAGTGGCAAAGAAATTAAAATCAGGAGATGCCTTCCAATTAGAGATTGGCTGACCAAATTGTAGTATATGAATATAATGAAATATTATTTTTCTATTGGAAATGATGAGCAGGTTGGTTTCTGAAAAAAAAAAAATTTGGAAAGATTTACATGTGCTGATATTTAACAAAGTAAGTGGAACCAGGATGAACAGCTACATTATGCACAAGATCAACTTTGATATAGTTTGCTCTTCTCAGTAATACAATGATCCAAGACAATTCCCAAAATACTCATGATGGAAAGTGCTATCCACAAATAAAGAAAGAAATATGGGATCTCTTTGTTGATTTTGCTATCATTGCCGTTTATCCCTTTTGTTCTAATTCTTCTTTTGCAACACGACTAAAGTGAAAATGTATTTAACATAATTGTATAACTTATATCAGATTCTATTGCCATCTTGAGGAGAAATGAGGGGAGGAAAAGAGGGAGAAAATTTGGAAATCAAAATATTATAGGATTAGCTATTGAAAATAAATAATTCCTTTTAAAAAAGAGGAGGGCAATCTGAGAAATGTGACAAATATTACCATATATGTCATCATCCTTTCTATCTCTACAGATACCAATCAACAAATCATGTCTAAGACTAAACTTATCATGTTTATTTCAAAATTTGTTCCTCCTTGATTTTCTTCTTTATATTGGTGACACTTTTATACACCCAGATACTTCATTCAAAATCTTGCCATTAACTGATTCTTCTCTCTTGCCAATAGCCAATCAGTGACTCTGCCCAGTTAATTCTGCTTCAGCAATCATATTCCCATATATCTGTACCTTTCTTATTCTTCCCATTGGCAACATATTTGCATATTCATAATGCTGCACAAGAAAGAAAAAAAGTAAAAATAACAAAAATACTGTGCTTTGATTCACATTTAGTCTCCATAATTCTCTCTTTGGATGAAGATATCTCTTTCCATAAGAAGTCTACTGAAATTGGTTTGAACCACCCCATTGTTTAAAAAAGTCAAATCTATCACTGTTGTTCATCACATAATCTTGTTGCTATGTACAGTTTTCTCTTAGTTTTACTCACTTCATTTAGCATCAGTTCATGCAAGTCTTTCCAAGGTTTTCTGAAATCAGACTGCTTGATATTTATTATATAACAATGACATTTCATTGCATTCATATAACATAACTTATTCAGCCATTCTCCAATAGATAGACATTTACTCAATTTGTTAGACATATTATTGCACATAGCATCCCTTTCCCTCTTTTATGAACTCTTTGCGATATAGATCCACTAGAGATACTGATACATCAATGGGTATGCACAGTTTGATAACCCTTTGGGCATAGTTATAAATTGGTTGAATAAGTTATGGCACGTGAATATAAATGGAATATTATTGTTGTATAAGAAATGACGAGGAGGTTGACTTCAGAAAGACCTGGAAAGACTTACATAAAGTAATCCTGAATGAAGTAATCAGAATCAAAAGAACAAGTAACAAGATTATGTGATGATCAACTAACTATGATACACTTGGCTCTTCTTGACAATGTAGTGATTCAAGGTAATTCCAATAGACTTAAGATGAAAAACATCATCTACAGAGAGATGGAATGATGAAGACTGAATATGGATTGAAGCTTAGTATTCGCACTTTTTTGTTTGTTTGCTTTTTTCTTTCTTGTGTATTTTTTCATTTTTGGTCTAGCTTTTCTTGTGCAATGTGATAAATATGGTAATGTGTTTAAATTAATTTCTTACAGCTGCTTATCTGTACATTCTTTTCACTTAGCATTCTATTCTGTTGTATGGTAGTTGTATGTTCCCCCTTCCCCCCGCCTTGTCTTCTCTCCTTAATGTTTTTTGAATTGGAACACTTTAGCATTTATATCAAGAAACTAAAGTCCTGTCTCTGAAATGTAATTAGCTGGGTTACCCTAGATAAGTCACATGTCTTCTCAATGCTTTCAGGCAACTCACTGAGTCTATCAACTCTAGAATAGTTGCCAAATTTAAATTAGAAGGATGTTCCTCATTAAGAATTCCCTCCAGAGTTTTTTGTAAAAATGCAAATTTAAGATAAAACAAAAATAATGAAAAAACCATTTTGATTAATATATCATCATTTTAGCATTTGGATCTAGGATCTGCAATGTCTGATCCTTCCCTATTCTAATTACTAATCCCAAGTTTAGTATCATCTGTACAGCTGAGAAGCATACTGCATATTTCATTATTGAAATCTCTGAAAAAAATGACAGAATACATGACTAAGATTTTTTTTTCCAGAAATCGTACTTGTGATTTTTTTTTTTTAAATTCATCACCCAGTTGTCATCCTTCTCATTTTGCTATTATGGGTCTTAGCTGGTAGACATAGTCCATCACAAACCCTGGAATCAAATATAAAAATAAACAGATATTAAGTGCTTTAGGATTTGCATAATGCTAAATATTTTCCTCAATTTGACATTCAAAATAATCATGTGAGGGAAGTATTATTATTATCCTAAGAGTTTTATGTATATATATAGACACATGTAGATATATCTATATATAATATATAAATGAAAAAGTGTCTGAAAAAAGTTTTGAATCCTTGTCAACTCCAGCACTCTATCCACTACCAGTTCTTACATTCTGGATGAAACAAAACTAAAAACCTCAGGGTCACTACCCTCTAAGATCTGATACTAAAAATGTAATTACATTTTTGTTGATAAATACTAGCCAATTGCTTAATTGTAATTATTTGCCCATTGTTTAAAAAAAAGGCAAGGGAGGAAGGTAAGAGAATATTTTATCTTTACACCTGTTACTTATACTGATATGTCCTCACACTGATGTAAGCCAGTACTGATGTATCCTTTACATAAATGTATATAGATCTATATTCTGTTAGTAATTATCATATGTGCATATATTTATGGAGTAATTAAATTACCCATAGCAATGTTATATAATAATATTATTAATATCATAGTATAAAAGGATATGTGTATATTCCCTCTGCTAGTTTTTTCATCCTAGACATTTGTTTGCATGATATCTCCATGAGATTATAAGTCCCTTGATGGCAGGAGCTCTGAAAAACCTCTTTGCATTATCAGTACTTAACATAGTGCCTGATATATAGTAAGTACTAAATAAATATTTATGACTTTTATATGTATGATATCACCATCTATATATTTTTTCTTCTCCGGATCAGCAAATATGCTTAAACTTGTAATTTTAGGATGTTGCGTTGTGATTAGGACAGCAAAGCTTAACTGGTTTTCTAAATCACCTAGCCAGTATAAGAACATAAACACAAATTTACTAATTCTATAACTGTTAACACATTCTTTATTCTATGGATACATATAATATATTTTTAATGTTTAAACATTGATGCAAACTGAATGAATCTTTAAAATAAAAACAAAATAATGCTACTGTTCTAATATTCTTTCATAATATTATGAAACATATTTTGAATTGTGATATGAGTATATAATTTATTTAGGATATATAGTCAATTTATACATATAAGTAGGTAAATATATATTCACGCATAGGTTATCATAGTAACAGATAGTGAAAGAAAGAGTAAGAAATAGTGTACTATAGATGAAAGAACATTCGTGTGTGCATAAATGTATAAATACATTGATATGTTTATATGAACACATAGAAAAGGCAGTATAATTTAATAGCAGGAAACTCACCTTAGAGCCAGGAAAACTTAACTTCAGTTGTGAATTTTGAAGCATATTATGTAACTCTGGACAAGTCAATTAAATTGTCAGTATCCTAAATGAATTCTTCATTTGGATGTGAAATAATAGGTTGTCCTTTGTTTTCCTTTTTATAGTTTCTCCCTCCTTTCTTCCCTTCTTTCTTTTCTCCCTTCCTCTCTCTCTCTCTCTCTCTCT
Organism: Sminthopsis crassicaudata; assembly: GCF_048593235.1. Classification (NCBI taxonomy): domain Eukaryota; kingdom Metazoa; phylum Chordata; class Mammalia; order Dasyuromorphia; family Dasyuridae; genus Sminthopsis; species Sminthopsis crassicaudata. The sequence continues at coordinate 111,543,129 of NC_133622.1, forward strand.
CTCTCTCTCTCTCTCTCTCTCTCTCTCTCTCTCTCTCTCTCTCTCTTTCTCTCTTTCATATACATACATTATATATATATATATATGTGTGTGTGTGTGTGTGTGTGTGTGTAACGCATACACAGATATAATCACATGTATACTCATTACATAATTTAAATTCATTTATATTAAATTATTTTTGAAATATGGAATATTTGACATTATTTCTAATCTGCCTTCAAGTTTAATTTTTTGAATTCTTGTTTCTGAAACAGTAATAGTTAAAATACTTCTGATGGCATTCGAATCATTGCTGCATCCTGCAGATTAGTTTGTCAATTACACAGAATTTTCAGTAATTACCAGATCTCCAATTTTTCTTGGAGCATTTTTCAGAATTGTTGTTCCAACCTATTTTTGGAAGTGAGAACATTATTTCCACCAGGGAAACATTTGTAATGTTTCACATAAAATGCAACTATTTCTTACAAATCTCTTTGCAGCCGAAAAGATCACCATGCACCTTCATATTGCATTCATCTCAGCTTTGCATCCCTCCATGATTTGATGGATCCAACCTTATTTGTACTCAATCAAATATTGCAAGTGAACTATAATGTTGACAGAATTTTGAAAGCTACACTAAATCCTATACTATAGAGATGTGGTGCTCCATAAATATAGCATTCTTAAGCAAAATGACCAAGGTTAAGTTCTTCAGGCATGTCAAACTGAATGCAATATGATTTTTGTAGACATTAACTTTGTTTAAAAAAAAAAAAAAAAGGAATATTCAGTCTATCCAAGTGACATATTATAATTTACTAGTCTAACCAGACAGAGAATAAATGAAAATGCAGGAAATTAACACATAATTATCAGCAATAATTCATTAAAGATAGTTATATTTTCGGTACTAGGAAGATGAGAGTAATATCACAGTACAGTGCGCAATTCATGCCAAAGGGCAGAAAACAAACTGGGGCATACAAACCAAGACAAATGAGGTATGCAGCTTTCCAGGAAGGTAAATTTAGTTTGTCAGATGACTAATAGATAAGCATTTCAGAAAAAGTGACTCTAATACTAATGATATACTTGTACAATATTTTCCAAAATTGAACAATCAAAAGAGATAACTTGCTTTACAAACACACAGACATTATGGCTATTGCTTTATCCAAAAAACAAATTCTTTTGCAAACATGTACAACTACAGCCTTTGTGTCATAAACTGGAAAATTTAATGGGAGTGGATAAGAGAAAAGGGAAAAGAAGGGAAAGAAAAAGAAAGGAAGTAAAAGAAGAGAAATAAATAGAAGCAGAGAGTAGAGATATTGAAAAGACAGCAATAAGTATTTGACTTTTCTAAGAGCAACACTCAAGATGGATTCTTTAAAAATATCGAAAACCAGGATAGGACAACTCTTAAAATGGGGAGACAAGAAGAGGAAACTTTTATTTCAGTTGAAAGTCCTTGATTTAATTGACACTGATATATTAAATACTTGAGATCAACTATTAAACCCTAAATAGTAGATTTTAATGACCTTATTATATAGTCTTGAACTTTCTTTTTTTAAATGACCAAAAATAGGTCAAATTCATTCAGTGAGCAAGAAAAGGCAGTACTGGGCTGAGAGGAGAATTGGGGAGAGCAATTTTTTAAAAGAGAATAATAGAAATGAAATTTTTGAATCAGGAAGACTTAGACTCAAATTATGCTTTTGGCCCTTATTAACTAAGTAATGATGGGTAAGCCATTGAACTTCTCAGTTCTCCTGAAACATGCAAGACTATGTTGCTGATGGCTTAGCAATTAGCAACTATGGAGTTTGTATAACAGCTGATCAAATTATGGTTTAGAAGCAAAAATATAAAAGTAAATTGACAATAAATTGTTTGAAAATAATAATAATAAATAATAGTTTTTTTCTAGCACTTGGTGTTCAAGAAAATTTTATATGAGAAAACCTGATTTGAAGTAACAGTCCTACAATTTAAACACTGGAGAACAATGAGAAATTTACATAACCTTAAATAGACTCCGTTTCATTGTCAATTTTTATTGTAATTATATTAACACAATAGTCACTTTTAATTAAATTTTTATATAAAGCTTTTTATTTTCAAAACATGTGCATGGATAAACTGAAAACATTGACTTTTGCATAGCCTTGTGTTTCACATTTTCTCCTCCTTCCACCCAAACTCTCCCCTAGATGGCAAACAATTCAATATATGTTAAACTTGTTTAAATATATATTAAATCCAATATGTATAAATATTTATACAATTATTTTGCTGAAGTGAGATTAACAAAAAGAAAGTAAATGAGTAAGAAAACAAAATGGAAGTGAACAACAACAAAAAGAGTGAGAATGTTATGTTGTGATCCACATTCAGTTCCTACAGTCCTCTGTCTGAGCTCAAATAGCTCTCTTCATCACAAGATCACAAGATTGGAAATAGCATCAATAATCTCATTGTTGGAAAGAGTCATGTTCATCAAAATTTATCAATATGTAATTTTAAAGTTATCATGTACAATGATCTCCTGGTTCTGCGCATTTCATTTGGCATCAGTTCATGTAAATCTCTCCAAGCTTTTCTAAAATCATCCTCCTTTCTTACAGAACAATAATATTTCATAACTTTCATATACTATAAGTTATTCAGCCATTCTCCAACTAATGGACATCCACTCAGTTTCTAGTTTCTTACCACTATAAAAAGGGCTACATTTTTGCACATGTAGGTCCCTTTCCTTCCTTTAGGATCATTTTAGGATATAGGCCCACGAGAGTAGTGTCCTTCTGGAGTCCCAACATTGGGTGCCAAAATGTTGTGTGCTTTCCAGAGCTTCCATACTCTGGTGCCAAAATATACTATCTGTACTAGTTTTCTGGAGGATTTTGAGATCAGCCTTCGTTTTAGTGGAGGACTAAAGTAGGCAGGAGACTCACAGGGATGGTTCTTGATTAAGGAATTCAATAACTACTTGAGGAGTCTCTTTTGCTGTTGGTATTGCAAAAGTAAATCCTGAAAATGTGTCTACTAAAACATGGATAAAAGACAGTCTTATAAAGGGCTTATAAGATTTATAAGGAGTCACATCCATTTGCCAAATTTTATTGGATCTCAAACCATGAGGATTCCTCCCTAGAGGAAACGTAGGAGCATGGAAAGGAAAGCAAGATGTACATGATTTTATTGTATTCTTAGCTTCCTCTTTTGTTATCCCAAATTGAAAGCATAACTCTCTAACAGTCTGATGATACTTAGAATACTATTATTGGACTGCCTGAAATACAGGAGTATTGGCTAACATGGTTAGAAGGCTATTTGGTTTGAATTTACATAAAAAATAGGATCTGGAAGTCCACTGTGAGAGTGGAAAGGTAAGAACCTGGATGCTTTCTCACTTGTTCGTGAAGTTCCTTAAAGAGCTGATATATTTTGAAAGCTACAAATTTTATTTGGGCTGCAGTAATTCTTTGTATCATACCTACTGAATAGATCAAATCATATATTATATTTATATCTCCTAGATAATAAGTCAGAGGTCACTTGACTGTATACAATTCATTCTGCTGAATGGAATGAAAGGAAGTTCTGACTACTGTCTTTATAGTTGTCATGAGAGTATACAGCACAAATATTATGTTTTGACACACCTGTAAAGATAATTGGTCCTTTAAGAAGAACCTTAAAAACTTTTCTTCAAAAATCCATGGCCAATTATGAAATAGCCAGGTTATCTTTAATGGAGATCCATGTGTAAAATTTGGAGCCGTGGCCAATAAAATTTGCCACTCTGGGATGGTTTCACAACATGTGTTAATTTGTACATTTGTAAAGAAGGTGTATATCTTGTCAGATCTTATGACAGATAATTACTACTAACTTCATGGCCTTTAATAAGATTCTAGCTACAAGCACTGAGTAAGGCTTTGTTCTGATTGTGCTTGGAGGGTCACCCACTCAATCACACTGTCTCCTTGATGAAAGATTGCTGTGGATGCCTCTTATGTGTACCCAAAACTGATATTTACAAGGGTTTCTGAGTAACTCTTTCAACTATATTAGATAAAGCCAGGGCAACTTCTCTCAAAGCCTTTTGAGCTTCTTTTGTAAACTGGTATGATGAATCTATAACAGTGTCTTCCCTTAAAATGTTATATATGGTTACAATTGATAGGTAGTTAAGTCTAATACTGGATGCATCCATTGGATATCTTCGATCAATTTCTGAAAGTCATTTAAGGTGTTCAACTTCTCTGTTCTTAAAGAAAGTTTTTGTACTGTAAGCACCTTAGGATAAACTTCATATTCTAAATATTTGTGTCCACTATGGCACAGCATCTTATGATATCATCTAAAAGAGCATCCTTTTTTTTTAGTCCTAGTATAATTCTTCTACAATCCTTATTAACACTTTCTGTAGCAAGTTGTCTCATCATAATTTCTGTTGCAATATTTCACCAATAGAGCTCATGACAGCTGTCTACACACATCCCATGAAATCAGCAAAGGGTTCATTAGGACCTTGCTCAATTTTCGTGAAGGCTTCCCCTCTATCTTGTCTTCCTGGGTGGGTGCCCCATGTTTTGGAGCAGCAAAAACATATGCTGCCAAAGGGTAATTAATATTTGCTAACGTGTCTGCATAAGGTCCTATACCTGCTAGTTGGTAAAAGGTGACAGGTACATTAACTTCAGGTATCCTATTTTGGGGGGCTTTTTTAAAAAGTTTTTAATAGTTTTTATTTACCAGATATATGCATGGGTAATATTAAAACACTGAAAATTACCAAACCTTTTTTTTTTTTTTTTTTTTTTTGTTGTTGTTGTTGTTCTAATTTTTCCCCTCCTTCTCCCCTCCCCAGATGGCAGGTTGACCAGTACATGTTAAATATGTTAAAGTATAAATTAAATACAATATATGTATACATGTCCAAACAGTTGTTTTGCTGTACAAAAAGAATAAGACTTTGAAATAGTGTACAATTAGCTTATGAAATAAAAAATGCAGGTGGACAAAAATAGAGGGATTGGGATTTCTATGTAGTGGTTTATACATCATCTTCCAGATTTCTTTCACTAGGTGTAGTTGGATCAGTTCACTACTGTTCTATTGGAAGTGATTTGGTTCATCTCATTATTGAAGATGGCTACATCCATCAGAATTGGTCATCATATAGTATTGTTACTGAAGTATATAAAGATCTCTTGGTCCTCCTAATTTCACTCAACATCAGTTCATGTAATTCTCTCCAGGCCTTTCTGAAATAATCATGTTGGTCATTTCTTACAAAACAATAATATTCCATAATATTCATATGCCACAATTCTATAATATTCATATGCCACAATTTATTCAACACAATTTATTCTCCAATTGATGGGCATCCACTCAGTTTCCAGTTTCTGGCCACTACAAAGAGAGCTGTCACAAACATTCTTGCACATAGAGATTCTTTTCCCTTTTTTAAAATGTCTTTAGGATATAAACACAGTAATAACACTGCTGGATCAAATAGTATAAACAGTTTTATAACTTTTTGAGCATAGTTCCAAATTGCTCTCCAGAATGGCTGGATGTATTCACAATTCCAACAATAATGTATCAGTGTCCCTGTTTTCCTACATCCCCTTGAACATTGTGTATTATCTTTCCCTGCCCTTCTAGCTAATCTTAGAGATATGTAGTGGTATCTCAGAGTTGTCTTAATTTGCATTTTTGCATTTCTCTGATTAATAGTGACTGAGAGTATCTTTTTATATGGCAAGAAAAAGTTTCAATTTCTTTGTCTGAGAATTGTCTGTTCATATCCTTTGACCATTTATTAATTGTAGAATGGCTTGATTTCTTCTAAATTAGAGTCAATTCTCTATATGTTTTGGAAATGAGACCTTTATTGGAACCTTTGACTTTAAAAATGTTTTCCTAGTTAATTGCTTGCCTTCTAATCTTATCTACATTAGTTTTGTCTATACAAAAATTTTTCAATTTGATATAATCAAAATTTTTTATTTTATGATCAATAATAATCTCTAGTTCTTCTTTGGTCATAAATTCCTTCCTCTTGCACAAGTCTGAGAGGTTAACCATCCTATGTTCCTCTAATTTATTTATTTATTTTTATTTTTTTTAATATAATTTAATTTTTATTTTATTTTATAATTATAACTTTTTTTTGACATCACATATGCATGGGTAATTTTTTACAACATTATCCCTTGCACTTACTTCCTTTCAGATTTTTTCCCTTCCTCCCCCAACCCCCTCCCCCAGATGGCAGGCAGTCTTATACATGTTAAATATATTACAGTATATTCTAGATACAATATATATGTGTAGAACCGAATTTTTTGTTGCACAGGAAGAATTGGATTCAGAAGGTAAAAATAACAGTTTACACTCATTTCCCAGTGTTCCTTTTCTGGATGTAGCTGATTCTGTCCATCATTAATCAATTGGAATTGGATTAGCTCTTCTATATGTTGAAGATATCCACTTCCATCACATATATCCTCGTACAGTATCATTGTTGAAGTGTATAATGATCTTCTGGTTCTGCTCGTTTCCTTAGCATCAGTTGATGTAAGTCTCTCTAAGCCTCTCTGTATTTCTCCTGTTGGTCATTTCTTACAAAACAATAATGTTCCATAACATTCATATACCATAGTTTACCCAACCATTCTCCAATTGATGGACATCCATTCATCTTCCAGCTTCTAGCCACTATGAAAAGGGCTGCCACAAACATTTTGGCACATACAGATCCCTTTCCCCTCTTTAGTATTTCCTTGGGATATAAGCCCAGTAGTAGTATGGCTGGGTTAAAGGGTATGCACAATTTGATAACTTTTTAGGCATAATTCCAGATTACTCTTCAGAATGGTTAGATTCTTTCACAACTCCACCAACAATGCATCAGTGTCCCAGTTTTCCCACATCTCCTCCAACATTCATCGTTATTTGTTCCTGTCATCTTAGCCAATCTGACAGGTGTGTAATGATACCTCAGAGTTGTCTTAATTTGCATTTCTCTGATCAATAGTGATTTGGAACAGTCTTTCATATGAGTGGAAATAGTTTTAATTTCATCATCTGAAAATTGTCTGTTCATATCCTTTGACCATTTATCAATTGGAGTATGGCTTGATTTCTTATAAATTAAAGTCAATTCTCTGTATATTTTGCAGATGAGGCCTTTATCATAACCTTTAACTGTAAAAATGTTTTCGCAATTTCCCTTCTAATCTTGTTTGCATTAGTTTTGTTTGTGCAGAAACTTTTTAATTTGGCGTAATCAAAATGTTCTATTTTGTGATCAATAATGGTCTCTAGTTCTCCCTTGGACACAAACTCCTTCCTCCTCCACAAGTCTGAGAGGTAAACCATCCCATGTTCCTCCAATTTATTTATGATTTTGTTCTTTATGCCTAAATCTTGCACCCATTTTGATCTAATCTTAGTATGTGGTGTTAAATGTGGGTCCATGCCTAGTTTCTGCCATACTAATTTCCACTTTTCCCAGCAGTTTTTGTCAAATAATGAATTCTTATCCCAAAATTGGGGATCGTTGGGTTTGTCAAAGATTAGATTGCTATTTTTATTCACTATCTTGCCCTGTGAACCTAACCTCTAATTTATTTATAATCTCATTCTTTATGCCCTAGTCATGAACCCATTTTGATCATTTCTTGATGTATGGTGTTCATTGTGAGTCAATGCCTAGCTTCTGCTATACTAATTTCTAATTTTCCGAGCAATTTTTGTGAAACAGTTAGTTCTTATCCAAAAAGCCTCTGAGTCTTTGGGTTTGTCAAATAATAGGTTATTAACGTTATTGACTTTTTTGTTCTTTGAACCTAACCTATTCTATTGATCAACTAGTCTATTTCTTAGCCAATACCAAATAGTTTTGGTATTCACTGCTTTATAATATAATTTTAGATATGGTAGAGTGAGGACACCTCAATTTGATTTTTTAAAATTAATTCCCTTGAAATTCTCGACCTTTTATTCTTCCATATTAATTTTGTTGTTATTTTTTCTAGGTCAGTAAAATATTTTTTGGGAGTCTGACTGGTATAGTGCTAAATAAACTGATTAGTTTAGGTAGTATTATCATCTTTATTATATTTACTCACTCTATCCAAGAGGATTTAATATTTTTCCAATTGCTTAGATTTGCCTTTGTGTGGAAAGTACTTTTGCTCATATGCTTTCTGATTTTCCCTTGGCAGATAGATTCCTAAATATTTTATACTACAGGTAGTTACTTTAAATGTAGTTTCTCTTTGTAACTCTAGCTGCTGGATTTTGTTAGTGACATATAATAATGCTGATGAGTTATGTGAGTTTATTTTGTATCCTGCAACTTTGCTAAAGGTGGGGATTATTTCTAATAGCTTTTTTAGTAGAATCTTATGTTATTAGGTATAACATAATATCATCAGCAAAGAGTGATAATTTGGCTTCCTCATTACCTACTCTAATTCCTTTAATCTGTTTCTCAACTCTTGTTGCCAAAGATAGCATATCTAATACAATATTGAATAGTAATAGTAATAGTGGGCAACCTTATTTCACTCCTGATCTTGTTGGGAATAGTTCCAATTTATCCCTATTACATATGATGCTTACTGATGGTTTTGAATAGATGCTACTAATTATTATAAGGAAAATTCCATGTATTCCTATGTTCTCAAGTGTTTTTAATAGGAATGGATGTTGAATTTTATCAAAAACATTTTCTGCATCTATTGAGATAATCATATGTTTTTTGTTAATTTGGCTATTACTATGGCCACAATACCAACAGTTTTCCTAATATTGAACCAGCCCTGCAATCCTGGTATAAATCCTACTTGAACATGGTGTATTATCTTGGGGATGACTTTCTGTAGTCTCTTTGCTAATATTTTATTTATGATTTTATCATCAATATTCATTGTGGACATCGGTCTATAATTTTCTTTCATTGTTTTCAACCTACTATTCCTAAAAGGAATTTGGTAGAACTTCTTCATTTCCTATTTTTTCAAATAGTCTATATAGCATTGGGGCTAATTGTTTTTTAAATGTTTGGTAGAGTTCACATGTAAATCTCTCTGGTACTGGGGATGTTTTCTTAGGAAGTTGATTAATAGCTTGTACTATTTCTTTTTCTGAAAAGGGACTATTTAAGCAATTTACTTCCTCCTTTGTTAATCTGGACAGTCTATATTTTTAGAGGTAGTCATCCATTTCACTTAGGTTATCAAAATTTTTGGCATAAAGTTGGGCAAAGTAACTCCTCATTATTGTTCTAATTTCCTCTTCCTTGGTGGAAAGTTCTCCCTTTTCATTTTTAAGACTAATAATATGATTTCCACTTTCCTTTTTCTAATCAGATTTACTAAAGGTTTGTCTATTTTATTGGTTTTTTCATAAAACCAACTCTTAGTATTACTTATTAGTTCAATATTTTTTTTGTTTGTTTTGTTTTGTTTTGTTTTTTACTTTCAAAATTATTTTCTCGTTTTAATTTTAAAGTTTCAAGTTCAGTATTTGATTGGGGGTTTTTAATTTGTTCTTTTTCTACCTTTTTAAATTGGAAGGCCAACTTAATCTTCTCTTCTCTTTCTCTATTTTATTCAAGTAAGCCTCTAAAGATATAATATTTCCTCTTTTTATTGTTTTGGGTTCATTACATAAATTTTCATGTGATGTCTCATTGTTATCATTATCTTGGGTGAAATTATTAATTGTGCGTATAATTCGCTGTTTCATCCAATCATTCTTTAAGATGAGATTATTTAGTTTCCAATTACTTTTTGTTCTATTTACCCCTAACTTTTTGTTGAATGTAGTTTTTATTGCCTCAAGATCTGAAAAGAAAGCATTTACTATTTCTGCCTTCCTGCACTTAATTTTGAAGTCTTAATGTCCTAACATATTGTCAATTTTTGTATAGGTTCCATGAACTGCTGAGAAGAAAGTATACTCCTTTCTGTCTCCATTCAGTTTTCTCCAAAGATTTATCGTACCTAATTTTTTATAATATTCTAATTACCTCTTTAATTCCTTTCTTATTGTTTTGTGGTTTGATTTATCTAATTCTGGCTACCACTTCTTTTTTGAATTTACCTGAAGCATAATAGATTCAGCTACAGCCTTTTACTTTTACTCTATATGTATCTCCCTGTGTTAAATGTGTTTCCTGTAAACAACATATTGTGTAGGGTCCTGTCTTTTCATCCAGTCTGCTATCCTCCTCTGATTAATGGAATAGTTCATCCCATTCACATTGATGGTTAAATTTACTAATTTTGTATTTCCTGCCATCTAATTATCCTCATATTATGCTTTTCTTTTTCTTGACCCCCTGTTACCCCTTTCCCAGTATTAAATTTATGGCCCCCATTCACATCATGTAGTTCTCCCTCTTTAGGATCCCCCCCTCATCCCTTTGAATCACTTCCCCTTTCTTGTACCCTTCCCTTATTACTCTTTTACTTTTTACTTTTCCTGTCCCACTTTTTAATGAGGTGAGAGAAGATTCTTTGTAAAATAAATATGTCAATTATTTCCTCTTTGAGCCAACTCTGATGAGATTAAGATTCACAATAGATTCCACCCCCTCTCTAAGTTCCCTCAGATATAATAGGTTTCCTTTGCCTCTTCATGGGATGTAGTTTCCCTCTTTTTGTCTCTCCTTTCCGTTTTTCTGGCACTATCCCTTTCCATTTCTATTTCCCTTTTTTATATCAGTAAAATGAGATTATTCATATGGTCTTATGTATATCCACAACAAAAATACAGTTCTCAAGAGTTTCTTTTATCTTTTTCTGCTTCTCTTGAGTCCTATGGTTGGAATTGAAATTTTTTTTGTTTAGATATGTTTTCTTTTCTTAGATATAAATGGAATTCATCTATTTCATTCAATGTCCATCTACTTCCATGGAAGAAAAATCTAACATTAGCTGAGTAGTTTGTTCTTGGCTGCATTCCAAAGTCATTAGCTTTTCAGAATATGAGATTCCAGGCCTTTTATTCTTTTAATGTAGAGGCAGCCAGATCTTGAGTGATCCTTATTGTAGCACCTTGGTATTTGAATTGTTTTTTTCCTGGCTGCTTGTAATATGTTTTCCTTAGTCTGATAGTTCTGTAATTTGGCCACAATATTTCTTGCCTTTTTATTTTAGGGTCTATTTCAGAAGGTGTTCAATGAATTCTTTAAATGCCTATTTTACCTTCTGGTTCTATTACATCTAGGCATTTCTCTTTGATGATTTCCTGTAAAATAGTATCTATGCTCTTTTTTTTCATCATAATTTTCAGGAAATCCAATAATCCTCAGATTATCTCTCCTAGATCTATTTTCCAGGTCTGTTGTTTTTCCAAACACATATTTAATATTTTTTAATTTTTTTAAATTTTTTGGATTTTGCTTGACTGATTCCTGATGGCTCAATGAATAATTCATTTTTATTTTTTCAGTTATGATTTTTAATGTGTTATTTTCTTCATTAGCTTTTTTTACGTATTTTTGTATATGTCCAATTAAGTTTTTAAATTAATTGTTTTGGTTTATGGAATTTTTTTCCATTTCACTATTATTATTATTTTTTTTTAGTGAGTTCTTTCCTTTTACCAATTCATAACTCCTACTATCTTGCGAATTCTTTATCTTTTCCAGTTCAAAAACCCTACTTTAGTGTGATTTCTTTACCTTTTCTAATTCACAAATTTTGTTTTCCTGCACTTCTTGGGAATTCTTTGCCTTTTCCAATTCACATTTAAGGAAGTTGTTAATCTTTTGCATCACTTCTATTTCCTGTCCCCATTTGTCTTCTAGCTCTCTTGTAATATTATTAATATACTCTTCCAGGAGAGCTTTATGTGATGGGGGCCATGGAAAATTCCCCTTTGGGGTATTGTCTGGAGACTGTTTGATATTATTGTCTTTGGGGTTGAAAAGGTTCTCTCTTTCTGTACAGAACCTATGGATCATCTTTTGATTTCTTTTTTTTTTTTAATACTCATTTTTAAGCCTGTAGGCTCTATGGCAGAAAATAGCAATGGACCCACATTTAACACCACATACTAAAATAAGATCAAAATGGGTCTGAGATTTAGGCATAAAGAATGAGATCATAAATAAATTACAGGAACATAGGATAGTTTACCTCTCAGACTTGTGGAGGACGAAGTAATTTGTGTCCAAATGAGAATTAGAGATCATTATTGATCACAAAATAGAAAATTTTGATTACATCAAATTAAAAAGTTTTTGCACAAACAAAACTAATGCAAACAAGATTAGAAGGGAAGTAACAAATTGGGAAAACATTTTTACAGTTAAAGGTTATGATAAAGGCCTCATCTGCAAAATATACAGAGAATTGACTTTAATTTATAAGAAATCAAGCCATTCTCCAATTGATAAATGGTCAAAGGATATGAACAGACAATTTTCAGATGATGAAATTGAAACTATTTTCACTCATATGAAAGACTGTTCCAAATCACTATAGATCAGAGAAATGCAAATTAATACAACTCTGAGATATCACTACACACCTGTCAAAACAAATAATGATATATATTGGAGGGGCTGTGGGAAAACTGGGACACTGATGCATTGTTGGTGGAGTTGTGAAAGAATCCAACCATTCTGGAGAGCAATGTGGAATTATGCCTAAAAAGTTATCAAAATGTCCATATCCTTTGACCCAGCAGTGCTACTACTGGGCTTATATCCCAAGGAAATACTAAAGAAGGGAAAGGGACCTGTATGTGCCAAAATGTTTGTAGCAGCCCTCTTTGTAGTGGCTATAAACTGGAAAATGAATGGATGTCCATCAATTGGAGAATGGTTGAGTAAATTATTGTATATGAATGTTATGGAATATTATTGTTCTTTAAGAAATGACCAACAGGAGGAATATAGAGAGGTTTAGAAAGACTTACATCAACTGATGCTAAGTGAAATGAGCAGAACTAGGAGATCATTATACACTTCAACAATGATACTGTATGAGGATGTATTCTGATAGAAGTGGATGTGTTCAACATAGAGAAGAGCTAATCTAATTCCAATTGATCAATGATAGACAGAATAAGCTAAACCCAGAAAAGGAACACTGGGAAATGAGTGTAAACTGTGAGCATTTTATTTTCTTCCCAGATTATTTTTACCTTCTGAATACAATTCTTTCTTTGTAACAACAACAACAACAAAATTCGGTTATGCACATATATATTGTACTTAGGATATACTATAAGATATTTAATATGTATGGGAATGCCATCTAGGGGAGGGGGTGGAGGGAGGGAGGGGAAAATTTAGAACAGAAGGGAGTACAAGGGATAATGTTTTTTTTAATTTAATTTTTATTTTATTTTATAATTATAACTTTTTTTTGACAGTACACATGCATGGGTAATTTTTTTACAACATTATCCCTTGCACTTGCTTCTGTTCAGATTTTTTCCTTCCTCCCCCAACCCCCTCCCCTAGATGGCAGGCAGTCTTATACATGCTAAATATATTACAATATATTCTAGATACAATATACGTGTGTAGAACCGAATTTTTTGTTGCACAGGAAGAATTGGATTCAGAAGGTAAAAATAACAGTGTAAACTCATTCCCCAGTGTTCTTTTTCTGGATGTGGCTGATTCTGTCCATCATTAATCAATTGGAATTGGATTAGCTCTTCTCTATGTTGAAGATATCCACTTCCATCACATATATCCTCGTACAGTATCATTGTTGAAGTGTATAATGATCTTCTGGTTCTGCTCGTTTCCTTAGCATCAGTTGATGTAAGTCTCTCCAAGCCTCTCTGTCTTTCTTTTGTTGGTCATTTCTTACAAAACAATAATGTTCCATTACATTCATATACCATAATTTACCCAACCATTCTCCAATTGATGGACATCCATTCATCTTCCAGCTTCTAGCCACTATGAAAAGGGCTGCCACAAACATTTTGGCACATACAGGTCCCTTTGCCTTTTTTAGTATTTCCTTGGGATATAAGCCCAGTAGTACTATGGCTGGGTCAAAGGGTATGCACATTTTGATAACTTTTTGGGCATAATTCCAGATTGTTCTCCTGAATGGTTGGATTCTTTTACAACTCCACCAACAATGCATCAGTGTCCCAGTTTTCCCACATCTCCTCCAACATTCATCGTTATTTGTTCCTGTCATCTTAGCCAATCTGACAGGTGTGTAATGATACCTCAGAGTTGTCTTAATTTGCATTTCTCTGATCAATAGTGATTTGGAACACTCTTTCATATGAGCGGAAATAGTTTTAATTTCATCATCTGAAAATTGTCTGTTCATATCCTTTGACCATTTATCAATTGGAGAATGGCTTGATTTCTTATAAATTAAAGTCAATTCTCTGTATATTTTGGAGATGAGGCCTTTATCAGAACCTTTAACTGTAAAAATGTTTTCGCAATTTGTTACTTCCCTTCTAATCTTGTTTGCATTAGTTTTGTTTGTACAGAAACTTTTTAACTTGGTGTAATCAAAATGTTCTATTTTGTGATCAATAATGGTCTCCAGTTCTCCCTTGGACACAAACTGCTTCCTCCTCCACAAGTCTGAGAGGTAAACCATCCTATGTTCCTCCAATTTATTTATAATTTCGTTCTTTATGCCTAAATCTTGGCCCCATTTTGATCTAATCTTAGTATGTGTTGTTAAATATGGGTCCATGCCTAGTTTCTGCCATACTAATTTCCAGTTTTCCCAGCAATTTTTGTCAAATAATGAATTCTTATCCAAAAACTTGGGATCTTTGGGTTTGTCAAACATTAGATTTCTAATTTTATTCACTATCTTGCCCTGTGAAGCTAACCTATGCCACTGATCAACTAGTCTATTTCTTAGCCAATACCAAATGGTTTTGGTGACTGTTGCTTTATAATACAGTTCTAGATCAGGTACAGCTAGACCACCTTCACTTATTTTTTTTTTCATTACTTCCCTTGAAATTCTCAACCTTTTGTTGTTCCATATGAATTCTGTTGTTATTTTTTTCTAAGTCATTAAAATAGTTTCTTGGAAGTCTGATTGGTATAGCACTAAATAAATAGATTAGTTTAGGGAGTATTGTCATCTTAATTATATTCGCTCGGCCTATCCAAGATCACTGAATGTCTTTCCAATTATTTAAGTCTGACTTTATTTTTGTGGCAAGTGTTTTGTAATTTTGCTCATATAATTCCTGACTGTCCTTTGGTAGATATATTCCCAAATATTTTATACTATCGACCGTTAATTTGAATGGAATTTCTTTGTATCTCTTGCTGTTGGATTGTGTTGGTAATGTATAAAAATGCTGAGGATTTATGTGGATTTATTTTGTATCCTGCAACTTTATCAAATGCTTTTTCTGCATCTATTGAGATGATCATATGTTTTTTCTTAGTTTGGCTATTGATATAATCAGTTACATTAATAGTTTTCCTAATATTGAACCAGCCCTGCATTCCTGGTATAAATCCCACTTGGTCATAGTGTATTATCCTGGGAATGATTTTCTGAAGTTTATTTGCTAATATCTTATTTAAGATTTTAGCATCAATATTCATTAAGGAAATTGGTCTATAGTTTTCTTTCTCAGTTTTCGATCTACCTGGTTTAGGTATCAGTATCAGATTGGGTTCTGAGAGACACTGGCTTTCTGGGGTTTCAATCTTCACCTCCGGTGTTTACACCCTCTCCGCTGCTCCTGGCTTGCTGCCAAGATGGAGTATCCACACTGGGGAAAAAGTCTTTTTGCAGAAATGGCAGAGATCGTACCCCTCCCCCTCTGGTCTGAGCTGTGTGAGCGGCCTGTCTCACTCTGGCTTGCCTGCCCTCAGTCTGCGCCCAGTCTGATTGACTCTCCCCCGAGCAAACACAGACCTTTTCTGGCGACTTTCAAGGATGTCTTCTCTTGGTGATTTAATGTGGATTTCTTTCTGGGTCAAGCATTAAGTCAGAGGCTTGTCATGAAGTAAGTTCTGAGAGAAAACGAGGAGCTCAAGCAGCTGTCTGCCTCCACGCCGCCATCTTCACAAGGGATAATGTTGTTAAAAAAAAAAAAAAGAAAAGAAAAATTACCTATGCATATTTACTGTCAAAAAAAAGTTATAATTATAAAATTAATAATAAAAACAAGCCTGTAGGCTCTGCCTTCAGGGCAAGGAGATTACCAGCTTCCTCTGCAGAACAAGGATAGGTGTATGGACAGTGGCTGTCCTGCAAATGGACAAGGTATGAGAGTGCTCTGGTAAAAAGGTCCCCCCCAGAAGTCATTCAGACCTGGTTAGCACAGACCGAGCTGCAGAAATGTCTAAGAAAAACTCAGCTATGCAAATTAGTTACTACCCTGGGGCTACAGACTGAGCAGCAAAAGTATCATGGCCCTCAGCCAAAGCTCACCCTGGGGCTGTGAGTATTAGCCACTGACCATGCAATGACTGGAAGTGTCTCTGCCCAGGGAAGCACAGTCTCACTGAAGAAGTTTTATTGCCACAGGCTGAGCCCCTCATTGTGCAGATTAGAGGCCAACCAGGGCTGTGGTGCCTATTTGTGGCTGCCCCAGCCCAAGTTGTAGAATGCAGCTCCACAGTTCTGCTGTGGTCTGTGCCAAGTCACTTTTGATTTTGGGTGGGTGTAATCAGATCTTGTTAGGTTCTAGTATTTTTTTAGAATACCCTTTATTTTTGGCTTTAATTTCTCTGCTATTCTGCTGTTTTGCAAGCAAAGCAGAGAAGTCAGCCTATGGCAGAGTCTTTACTGTAGATTTTCTAACTACAGAGGCTACCCCACTGAGTCTGCTCAATATGCTAGCTTCTACCTTTTTTCCTACCTGCAATCTGTTCTGGCCCCTCAGGACAAACCTTTTCTCACTAACTTCCAGATTATCTTCGGATGATAAGTTGCTGTACTTCTAATTTTCGTGAATTTTCCCAATTAAGCACTATTTTTGAGGCTGAATTTAATAAGTTGTCCTGAGGTTATGAGAGAGGCTCAGAAAGTCATGTGTGCCTTCTCCACCATCTTGGCTCTGCCCCCACTATGATAGATCTTTAAAGAAAACTAAATGGAGACAGAAAGAAGTACAGTTTCTTCTCAGCAGTTCATTGAACCTATACAAAAATTGACCATAGATTAGGAAATAAAAACCTCAAATTCCAATGCAGTAAGGCAGACATAGTAAATATCTCCTTTTCAGACCATGATGCAATGAAAATTACATTCAATAAAAAGCCAGGGAAAAATAGATCCAAACTAAATAATCTCAAACTAACGCATGATTGGGTGAAACAGCAAATCATAGACTTAATAACTTGACCCAAGAAAATGACAACAATGAGACGTCATACCAAACTAAGTGGGATGCAGCCAAAGCAGTAATAAGGGGGAATTTTGTATCTCTAGAGGCCTACTTGCATAAAATAGAGAAAGAGAAGGGCAATGAATTGGGCTTGTAAATAAAAATGCTAGAAAAGGAACAAATTAAAAACCCCCAGTCAAACACTAAACTTGAAAATCTAAAAATAAAAGGAAAGATTAATAAAATTGAAAGTAAAAATAATGTATTGAATTAATTAATAAAATTAAGAGTTGGTTCTTTAAAAAAACTAACAAAATAGACAAACCCTTAGTAAATCTGATTTTAAAAAAGGAAAGAAGAAAATCAAATTCTTAGTCTTAAAAATGAAAAGGGAGAAATTTCCACTAATGAAGAAGAAATTAGAACAATAATTAGGAATTACTTTGCCCAACTTTATGCCAATACATTTGATAACTTAAATGAAATGGAATAATTTCTTCAAAAATATAGCTTCCCATATTAAGAGGAAGAAGTAAATTGGTTTAACAGTTCCACCTCAGAAAAAGAAATAGAACAAGTTATTAACCAACTCCCAAAGAAAAAATCCCCAGGACTAAGTGGATTTATATGTAAATTCTACCAAACATTTAAAGAACAATTAACTCCAGTGCTATATAAACTATTTGAAAAAATAGGGTTTGAAGTAGGTCTATCAAATTCCTTTTATGACATAGACATGGTACTGATATCTAAACCAGGTAGGTTGAAAACAAAGAAAGAAAATTATAGACCAATCTCCCTAATGAATATCGATGCTAAAACATTAAATAAAATATTAGCAAAAAGATTACAAAATATCATTCCCAGGATAATACACTATGACCAAGTTGGATTTATACCAGGAATGCAGGGCTGGTTTAATATTAGGAAAACTATTAGTATAATTGACCATATTAATAATCAAATTAATAAAAACCATATGATCATCTCAATAGATGCAGAAAAAGCATTTGATAAAATCCAACATCCATTCCTAATAACAACACTTGAGAGCATAAGAATAAATGGACTTTTCCTTAAAATAGTCAGGAGTATATATATAAAACCATCAGTAAGCATCATATATAATGGGGAAAAAGTGGAACCTTTCCCAGTAAGATCAGGAGTGAAACAATGTTGCCCACTGTCACCATTATTATTCAATATTTTATTAGAAAAGCTGGCATCTGCAGCAAGAGTTTAGAAAGAGATTAAAAGAATTAGAGTAGGTAATGAGGAAGCCAAATTATCAGTTTTTGCTAATGATGTGATGGTATACTTAGAGAACCCCAGAAATTCTACTAAAAAGCTATTAGAAATAATTAAGAATTTCAGCAAAGTTGCAGGATACAAAATACATCCACATAAATCCTCATTTTTATGCATCAATGACAAAAATCCAACAGAGATACAAAGAGAAATTCCATTCAAAATAACTGTTGATAGTATCAAATATTTGGGAATCTATCTACCAAAGAAGGAAAGTCAGGAATTATATGAGGAAAATTACAAAACACTTGTCACAAAAATAAAGTCATACTTAAATAATTGGAAAGATATTAAGTGGTCTTGGATAGGCCGAGCAAATATAATAAAGATTACAATACTCCCTAAACTAATCTATATATTTACTGCTATACCAATCAGACTTCAAAGAAACTATTTTAATGACCTAGAAAAAATAACAACAAAGTTCATATGGAAAAAGAAAAGGTCAAGAATTTCAAGGGCATTAATGAAAAATAAAATCAAATAAAGATGGCCTAGATATACCTGATTTAAAACTATATTATAAAGCAGAGGTCTTCAAAACTATTTGGTATTGGTTAAGAAATAGATTAGCTGATCCGTGAAATAGGTTAGACTCACAGGACAAAATAGTCAATAACTATAGCAATCTAGTGTTTGAGAAACCCAATGATCCCAACTTTTGGGATAAGAATTCATTGTTTGACAAAAACTGCTGGGAAAACTGGAAATTAGTATGACAGAAATTAGGCATGGACCCACACTTAACACCCTACACCAAGATAAGATCAGAATGGGTCCATGATTTAGGCAAAGAGAATGAGATTATAAATAAATTAAAGCAACATATGATAGTTTACCTCTCAGACCTGTGGAGGAGGAAGGAAATTGTGACTAAAGACGAACTAGAGATCATTATTGATCACAAAATAGAAAATTTTGATTATATCAAATTAAAAAGACTTTGTACAAACAAAACTAATGAGAACAAATTAGAAGGGAAGCAACAAACTGGGAAAAGGTCTTTATAGTTAAAGTTCTGATAAAGGCCTAATTTTCAAAATATATAGAGAATTGACCCTAATTTAAAGAAATCAAGACATTCTCTGATTGATAAATGGTCAAAGGGTATGAAGAGACAATTTTCAGATGATGAAATTGTAACTATTTCCACTCATATGAAAGAATGTTCCAAATCACTATTGATTAGAGAAATGCAAATTAAGACAACTCTGAGATACCACTACATACCTGTCAGATTGACTAAGATGACAGGAACAAATAATGATGAATGTTGGAGGGAATGTGGGAAAACTGGGACACTAATTCATTATTGGTGGAGTTGTGAAAGAATCCGGCCATACTGGAGAGCAATTTGGAACTATGCCCAAAAAGTTATCAAACTGTGCCTACCCTTTTATCCAATGGTGTTACTCCTGGGCTTATATCCCAAAAATATACTAACTAAGGGAAAGGGACCTGTATGTGCCAAAATGTTTGTGACGGTCCTTTTTGTGGTGGCTAGAAACTGGAAAATGTATGGATGTCCATCAATTGAAGAATGTTTGGGTAAATTGTGGTTTATGAATGTTATGGAATAGTATTGTTCTGTAAGAAATGAACAGCAGGATGAATACATAGGGAATGGAAAGACTTACATGAACTGATACTGAGTGAAATGAGTAGAATCAGTTGATCATTATGCACTTCAACAACAATACTGAATGAGGACATATTCTGATGTAAGTGAATATCTTCAACAAAAAGATCTAATTCAGTTCCAATTGATCAGTGATGGACAGAACCAGCTACACCCAAAGAAGGAACCCTGAGAAATGAGTGTGAACTGTTTGCATTTTTGTTCTTCTTCTCAGGTTATTTTTACCTTCTGAATCCAATTCTTCCTATGCAACAAGAGAACTGTTCGGTTCTGCACACATATAACTGCCGGCCCTCTAGGAAAGGGGGTGGGGGATGGAGAGGAACAGTCATAATAGAAGTGAGTGCAAGGGATAATTTGTCAAAAATTATCCATGCATATATACTGTCCATCAAATGTTATAATAAAAAAAGAAAGTACTTTATAATAAAAATAATTACATGCCCAAATTTTCTTGCCCAACTTCCCTAAAATTCCTAACAAACTATTCACATTCCACATGTTGAATTTGCTTTTTCTTTGGGATAAAGACCCAGTAGAGATACTTATGGATCAAAGGGAATACTCAGTTTCATAGTCCTTTAGGCATAGTTCAAAAATTGCTTTCTAAAATGATTGGATTAGTTTGCAACTCCACCAAAAATATATTAGTGCCCCAGTTTTATAAAATCGTGCAAGAGTAGTAATTTAAGAATTATTGGACTACCTTAAAACTGGATCCAAAAAATGGAAGAAGAATCTGTATAACATCTTTCAAGAAATCATCCATGAAAATTGTCTTGAAATACTAGAAGCAGAGTAAAAAATAGTAATTGGAAGAGTCCATTGATCATCTCCTGAAGGAATTTCCCCAAGAAAATCTTCAACTAATATTGTAGCATAATTCCAGAATTATAAGATCAAGGAGAAATTACTACAACCTAAGAGAAAGAAACTATTTAGTTATCCTAGAACCACAATCACCATTACAAAGGATTTACTAGCTTCTACCACAAAATATCAGAGGGCTTGGAATACCATATTCCAGAGGACAAAGGAGAATGGACTACATAAGTATCAACTGCCCAGTGAGATTGAGCATAATCTTTCAGGGGAAGTAATTAACCTTAAAAAAAGTTGGGGACTTTCAATCATCTCTGATAAAAAGTCCAGAATTTAAAAGAAATTTTGATAATCCAAATACAAGACTCAAAGGAAGCACAAAGATGTAAGTAGGAAAGAAAAACAAATATACATATTATTTAAAAGCTAAACTCTTCAAAAACATACATAGAAAGATGATACTTGTAATTTTGAGAACCATATCTTTTATTAGAGCAGTTAGATTGAAAACACATTCACAATGTGTACAGGAAGTTGAAGAAAGGGGAGTAAATGGGATAAATTAGATTACATGGACAGGCACAAAAGACCTATTACAGTAGAGGGAAAAAAAGGGAGCAGGATGAACATCATCTGAAACATAATCTAATCAGATTTTCCTCAAAGAGAGAATAACATACACACTTGATGATGTATAGAAATTTATTTTACCCTATAGGGAATTAGGAGAAAAATGGGGAAAGAAAATAGAGGGGCTAGATAGAAGGGAGGGCATCAACAGTAGGAGAAATGGGTAAGAGAAGTGAGGAGGGATTATAGAAAGGAGGAATGATTGAAGGAAGGGGTGTTCAGAAAGAAAACACTGGTGAGGAGAAACAAAGTGGAAAGTGAGAAAAAAAGCATAAATGGGAGAAAATAGAATGAAGGGAAATACACACCTGATAATCATAACTGTAAATGTGAATGGGATTGATTGGATTAGAAACAAGTGTCCTGCAATATGTTAATCACAAGAAACACATATGAAGTAGAGATAAACATATAGTAAAGGTAAAAGGCTAGATTAGATTAAATTATGCTTCAACTGAAGTAAAATAAAACAAAGCAAAAAATAGGGATAGCAAACTTGATTTCAGAGAAAGCCAATGCAAGAATTGATCTATTAATCAAGATAAGCAATGAAATTACAACTTTCAAAAAGATAATGTATACCTGGCTCTTTTCAACAATAAGGGGATTCAGGCCAATTCCAATAGACATGATGGAAAGCACCATTTGTGTCTAGAGAGAGGACTATGGGGACTGAATCTGGATCACAACATGCTAGTTTCAGCTTTTATGTTGTTGTTTGCTTTTTTTTTTTTTCCTTTCTCATTTTTCCACTTTTGATCTGTTTTTTTCTTGTGTAGCATGATAAATGTGGAAATATGTTTAGAAGAATTGCACGTTTAACCAATATTGAGTTACTTCCTACCTGGGGGAGGGAGGAAGAAAAATTTGGAACACAAGGTTTTGCAAGGGTGAATGTTGAAAACTATCTTTGCATGTATTTAGAAAAATAAAAAGTTATTATTATAAAAATATACCATAGACAGGGAAGTAATATCAATATTATAAATATATGTACCAAGTGGAACAGCATACAAAATCTTAGAAAAGAAATTAAATCCGTTACAGGAAGTAGTAACATAACTATGCCGATGGGGAACATCAACATCCCACTTAAGAATTACATAAATCTAGTTGCAAAATAAACAAGAAGTTAAGGAGAGGGAGCAAATCTTAGAAAATTTTAATATGACACATCTGTAGAAAAATGAATGGAGACAGAAGGGAATATACTTCTCAGTGGTACATGTAGGTATCATGTATTGACCATATATTAGGTACATATATTTTAATATTGATATTGCTTCCCTGTCTATGGTATCTTTTTATAATAATAACTTTTTATTTTTCTAAATACATGCAAAGATAGTTTTCAACATTCACCCTTACAAAACCTTGTGTTCCAAATTTTTCTTCCTCCCTCCCCAGTTAGGAAGTAACTCAATATTGGTTAAACGTGCAATTCTTCTAAACATATTTCCACATTTATCACAATCTAATGCAGAAAGGCAGAAATAATAAATGTATGATAGAGATCATGATGCAATTAAAATTCATGTAAAAAGGGATCATGGAAAGATAGGATAAAACTAATTGAAAATTGAAGATTAGGATGGGGTAGAGAGAAGTATTTTTGGATTTACTTCATTCAAAATGTTTCAAAATTGATATAGGCACTTAAAGAGGAAAAAATGTGTTTCCATTTATTTAACTCCATTTACAAATTCTACATTATAGTATTGTTTTGATGCCTTGTTGAGACATAAAGTTGAACTTGGGTTCTTGAAGGCCAGACTAAAGAATCCCAATCATTTTTGTTTTTATATATCCTCTCAGTAGTCTGGCAAAGTCAATGAACTCATGATCAGAATAATTTTTTTAAATGAACAAAATAAAATATATAGAATTAAAAAGGAAAAGTTATATTGAAATTGAAATGTATACAAGTTCAAGGATTTCCTCAAATCTATATGCAGACAAGTACAAAGACCATAGGCTTAAGAATTCTTGCTCTGACTATGATTTCCCTTCTTTTCCTAATGTCAGTAGGTCAGTCATTAATTATTTAATAAATGCATACTATGTGTTAGGTACTATGCTAAGTACTGAGTAAAACTTATGTGTGTGTATGTGTGTGTAATGCATTATATAATATAATATTATATTTAATTGTTTATAATATACAATACATAAATATATATATATATATATACATGTGTGTATGCATGTATTATATATGCATGTGTGTATATATACACATATATAAAGGCATGTGTGTGTATATATATGTAGTTCTATATTCATGCATACATCATATATACAAGAAATAACTACTTTTCTTTGGGAGTATATATGTGTGTGTACATGCATGTATCATACAAAAATATATCCATATTATTCATCTATATGTATATATGTATTATGAAATGATATATTACAGTAAATGGGAGTTTTACCATAAAAAAGAAAGAACAAAAATTAAAAGTATAATGGAGACATGAGTATACTTATAGTAAAAAGACAAGTTCTGATTCAGCCACTTGGAACTTGGGCAAGTAGTACTTCCTAAACTGCTGAGTTATTAAACAGTAATACTATATGTTCTGGCATCATTACATTACCTCCAAGAAATGGATATAAACATCTACAAAATAGTTCTATAAATTTTTCTTGAAATAGATTATAAGATCCCAGAGAACATGAAAGATGTTTTTGACTCCCAGATATCTACTCCTTAATAAAAAGATCAAAGCTGCTTAAAAAATGTTTGCTAGTTGCTGATTGAATGAGGCAATTTAGGTTTTGATATGCCATGCTTAAGGATCATAAAAAAAAAAAACCTATAAATTTTGAAAGACAACTTGTATTTAATGTTAAAATATTTCTTATTTCCTAATTATTTAATTGTTTTCTCATGGAAGAAAAATATGCAGTGTCTCCATATTAATAAAATATTAATTGTAAAAGAATGAAACAAAGCCATTTGTAATGTAACTGAGGCAGGATAGAAATTAGAGAAAAATTTAATATTTTATTTGAAAGGGAGAGATGTACTGGTACCAAATGAATCCATGGTTTGCTCCCAGGGCTGAATGAGACTATTCTCTTCAAGAATCCAATAGTGAATGTTGAATACAAGATTCTTTTATAGGGCAACAAGAACAATGACATAATGAGGGAGGCACCTAGATGAGGATGACATAATGGAGGGAATACTGGAGTGGCTACTGATATTCTAATGATGTCTAAGATATAAGACCTTTATCCTATCAAACATTAAAAGGAAATGGTTATTTCCTTTTTTAATTATCTGAGGCAGAATGAGTAGGATAATTAAGGAAACTGGGTCAGGACATTAAAAGGGAACTATGGCACAACACATTTAATCAGTTTAGGACAATTTTGCTCTCTAGAAACATTCCCCAAATTTCTTATAAATTCTTTCCTTGAGAAAAACCTCAAGTGTAATACTTCTATGAGAAAGCAGAAGATAATTCTATTTTTAATCTACTAAAATCACACAAGCTTAGACAATATAAGGAGAATGAAAACTCCAAAAATGATAGGTCCTAGTAACAACTGACAGGAACTAGGCATCTAGGTGATATAGTGAAATAACAATTAGAGTATGGCCTTGTATAATTAATTGCTTTGTGACCCTAGGTAAGCCAATTAATCAGTCTCTTCCTCTATAAAATGTGTATAAGGTTTATATCTCCTTACTAGGAGATGTAATGATAAGGTAGATAGGTAAAAGAAAGGTAAAATAAAATGAAGATGATAAGAAGATAAAATGAAGTGATATTTGTAAAGTACTCTGTAAATTTTAAAGACCAATATATGTTACCTGCTGATATTGCAAGAGCTACAGATAAATCTGTAATTAGATACAAAATTAGACTCTGAAACTTTATCAGTATAAAATCTTGACTTGAGCAAGCACTTCATCCTATTGGATGACTGTTTAGTCATTTGTACAAAGAGGGCTTTGTATTAGAAGGACTCTAATTCTTCTAGCTCTAACATTTCATGAAGTTATAGCCTTTACTTTAGGTACTAATGAACCTTGGCATTCCTTTCCTGCAAAGGGTCATGCTCCAGAAGATCAGATTTTTTTCTTGCCAGTCTGATTCACAAATTTGAACAAATATGTGAAAGTTTAATATTTTTATGTTGCTTGTAATATCATTCATAAACTAGTGGTTCTAAATTATTAAATAAATATTATTCATTTAACAACATAGATAAGATTAAAAGCAAAATATGAAAAGAAAAAGAAAAAAAAATAAGAAGGAAAAATGTAGCCAAAACTAAATTTTTAAAACGGTTTTTCAGAGTTCTAAAGGAAAAATTGAAATAATTTCTAAAATAATTATATTTCAGTTTTATGTGTGACACTTGGTATATAAAATGCCACCTATAAGAAGTTAATGTACACGGAAAGAAGTTAAGATGCACAAGTTGACAGTTCTATAAGTTGCTAGTCTGGCTTTCTGTGGAATGACTCATTTGTACATAAGAATCCTTATCAATTTGGAATCTTCATGGTCCCAGGGGAGTATGACTAAGGGCTGTTTCTGTTGTTATGGACTTCATTTATTTTAACTAGGGCTTCAATGGCTTCTGGGAAAAATAGGTCACCATAATTAAAAAAAGATCCTTATCTAACTTTTCTTTGGAAAGGATTCCTCTTTTTCCTGTTTTTTTTTTCTCTTTCTTATCCTTTTTTTCTTCCTCATTTTTTTTAAATTTTTACTTTTAGCTTACTTCTAAAAAAATCAGTCATTCATTGCTAAGACTGACATTGATAAGAAGAAAAATATGTGTTGAAGGAGTGATTCTCTATCAAATCATGAGCTGCCCCAATTCACTTGATTGGAGAAGTTTATGAGAGCTGAGGTGATGGATCAAATTAAATAAATTCAAAGAATTATCTCATTTGTCATTTGAGTCCTGTATTTTGGAGCCAAAACACTGGTGAATAAAATATATCGAGTTACTAGCACAGTCTAATCAATAAAATCCCTAAAAACTTGATTGTTTCATTAATCTACTAAATTTTTCTATCATTTTTGTTATTTATTCTTTTTTGTCCTTTCTTTGTATAATTTTAGGGTTAAATT
Source organism: Sminthopsis crassicaudata (assembly GCF_048593235.1). Classification (NCBI taxonomy): domain Eukaryota; kingdom Metazoa; phylum Chordata; class Mammalia; order Dasyuromorphia; family Dasyuridae; genus Sminthopsis; species Sminthopsis crassicaudata. The sequence continues at coordinate 111,569,961 of NC_133622.1, forward strand.
TTGATGCTGCACTTTAGTCCTCTATCTTACACCATAGTTCCAAATCAATAACTGTCCCTCTGTTTAACCTACGAGTTTGGCTAAGAGAAGAAGGGCTATGTGATTTAACTATTAATAAAAACCTTTGTTATCATTTAAAATTGAAATAGCATATACAGAATTATTTTACCAGAAGGTGGCAACAAAAGACTCAGCTTCAAAATTTCCTTTATTGATGTGTGTTCAAGATAATTCTGTCCTTGGATCTTAAACATGAGAAAAATTAATGAGAAATTTTAAAAGAAAAAGCTTTGTGTCATCAATTTTTAGATTCTATGTGACAAATAGCAGAAAAGAGGTAAAAGGCTCTTTAATTCAGACTTCTCTGAAAATCTTACTGTAGCAGATGATTATTTTTATTTAACTATTTTAGGTCAATTGAAATAATCAGTTTGAACTCTTCAAAGAACATTATGAGTTTAAAATAAAATATATCACAGCAGATTGAAATTTTTTAAGATTATAATTTAAATTGTTAAGGGAAAATCAAGCTAAGGTAATGCAGTTACTTTGCTGTTATAAAAGGAAATTTGTCTAAGGAAATATGAGATCTGGGATTTCCAAGTTATATCATTGCTAATGGGAAAATATTCTCTTTAACAAAACAGCATGTATTTTTCATTGAAATTCAGCCCCCTCAAGAGAAATAATAAGGAGTTACTTTGCCCAACTTTATGCCAATAAATTTGATAGTTTAAGTGAAATGGATGACTTCCTCCAAAAATATAGGCTCCCTAGATTAACAGAGGAGGAGATAAATTGCTTAAATAGTCCCATTTCAGAAAAAGAAATAGAACAAGCTATTAATCAACTCCCCAGGAAAAAATCCCCAGGGCCAGATGGATTCACATGTGAATTCTACCAAACATTTAATGAACAATTAGTCCCAATGTTATATAAATTATTTGAAAAAATAGGGGATGAAGGAGTCCTACCAAACTCCTTTTATGACACACACATGGTACTGATACCTAAACCAGGTAGATCGAAAACTGAGAAAGAAAATTATAGACCAATCTCCTTAATGAATATTGATGCTAAAATCTTAAATAAGATATTAGCAAAAAGACTTCAGAAAATCATCTCCAGGATAATACACTATGATCAAGTAGGATTTATTCCAGGAATGCAGGGCTGGTTTAATATTAGGAAAACTATTAATATAATTGACCATATTAATAATCAAATTAATAAGAACCATATGATCATCTCAATAGATGCAGAAAAAGCATTTGACAAAATCCAACATCCATTCCTACTAAAAACTCTTGAGAGTATAGGAATAAATGGACTATTCCTTAGAATAATCAGGAGCATATATATAAGACCTTCAGTAAGCATAAATGCAATAGAAATAAACTGCAACCTTTCCCAGTAAGATCAGGAGTGAAACAAGGTTGCCCACTATCACCATTACTATTCAATATAGTACTAGAAATGCTAGCCTCGGCAATAAGAGCCGAGAAAGAGATTCAAGGAATTAGAGTAGGAAATGAGGAAATTAAACTATCACTTTTTGCAGATGACATGATGGTATACTTAGAGAACCCCAAAGACTCTGCTAAAAAGCTACTAGAAATAATTCAAAATTTCAGCAAAGTGGCAGGATACAAAATAAATCCACATAAATCCTCAGCATTTTTATATATCACTAACAAAATGCAACAGCAAGAGATACAAAGAGAAATTCCATTCCAAACAAATGTTGAGAGTATAAAGTATTTGGGAATCCATCTACCAAAGAAAAGTCAGGAATTATATGAGAAAAATTACAAAACACTTGCCACAAAAATAAAATCAGATTTAAATAATTGGAAAGACATTCAGTGCTCTTGGATAGGCCGAGAGAATATAATAAAGATGACAATACTCCCCAAACTAATCTATTTATTTAGTGCTATACCAATCAGACTCCCAAGAAACTATTTCAATGACCTAGAAAAAATAACAACAAAATTCATATGGAAGAATAAAAGGTCGAGAATTGCAAGGGAACTAATGAAAAAAAAACTCAGAGGAAGGTGGTCTAAGTGTACCTGATCTAAAGCTATATTATATAGCAGCAGTCACCAAAACCATTTGGTATTGGCTAAGAAATAGACCGGTAGATCAGTGGAACAGATTAGATACAAAGGACAAAAAAGGATACAACTATAGCAACCTAATCTTTGACAAATCCAAAGATACCAACATTAGGGATAAAAATTCATTATTCGGAAAAAACTGTTGGGAAAACTGGAAATTAGTATGGCAGAAATTAGATATGGATCCACACTTAACACCATATACCAAGATAAGATCAAAATGGGTCCATGATTTAGACATAAAGAGGGAGATAATAAATAGATTAGAGGAACAGAGGATAATCTACCTCTCAGACTTGTGGAGGAGGAAGGAATTTATGACCAGAGGAGAACTAGAGATCATTATTGATCACAAAATAGAAGATTTTGATTGCATCAAACTAAAAAGTTTCTGTACAAATAATACTAATGCAAACAAGATTAGAAGGGAAGTAACAAATTGGGAAAATATTTTTAAAAACAAAGGTTCTGACAAAGGTCTCATTTCCAAAATATATAGAGAACTGACTCTAATTTATAAGAAACCGAACCATTCTCCAATTGATAAATGGTCAAAGGATATGAACAGACAATTCTCAGAGGAAGAAATTGAAACTATATCCACTCACATGAAAGAGTGTTCCAAATCACTACTGATCAGAGAAATGCAAATTAAGACCACTCTGAGATACCACTACACACCTGTCAGATTGGCTAAGATGACAGGAACAAATAATGATGAATGTTGGAGGGGATGTGGGAAAACTGGGACACTAATACATTGCTGGTGGAGTTGCGAAAGAATCCAACCATTCTGGAGAGCAATCTGGAATTATGCCCAAAAAGTTATCAAACTGTGCATACCCTTTGACCCAGCAGCGCTACTACTGGGATTATATCCCAAAGAAATACTAAAGAGCGGAAAGAGACATATATGTGCCAAAATGTTTGTGGCAGCTCTTTTTGTTGTAGCTAGAAACTGGAAGATGAATGAATGTCCATCAGTTGGAGAATGGTTGGGTAAATTGTGGTATTTGAAGGTTATGGAATATTATTGCTCTGTAACAAATGACCAGCAGGAGGAATACAGAGAGGCTTGGAGAGACTTACATCAACTGATGCTGAGTGAAATGAGCAGAACCAGAAGATCACTGTACACTTCAACAACAATACTGTATGAGGATGTATTCTGATGGAGGTGGAAATCTTCAACATAAAGAAGATACAACTCACCTCCAGTTGATCAATGATGGACAGAGGTAGCTACACCCAGAGAAGAAACACTGGGAAGTGAATGTAAATTGTTAGCACTAATATCTGTCTGCCCAGGTTGCATGTACCTTCGGATTCTAATGTTTATTGTGCAACAAGAAAATGATATTCACACACATGTATTGTACCTAGACTATATTGTAACACATGTAAAATGTATGGGATTGCCTGTCATCGGGGGGAGGGAATAGAGGGAGGGGGTATAATTTGGAAAAATGAATACAAGGGATAATATTATAAAAATATATATATAATAAAAAATTATAAAAAAAAAACGAAAGAAATTCAGCCCCCTCAAACATCAATCTTTCTTCAATTAAAAAAAAAAAAAAACAAACTCAGTAGATTCCAATTAAAATTATAAAAAAAAAAAAAAAGAATCACAAACAGATATAACATCCGGATAGAAACTTATCATAGATGTTTATAATAAAAATAATAAAAATACATGAACATTTGTTGTTTTTGTTTTGGAAGATTAAGTTCTTTTAAAAGTCTAATACACTTTTTTTTGACATGAATCATGGTGGGAGAAAAAATCAGAGCAACAGGAAAAATCATAGGAGAGGAAAAAAGTGTTGATTTACATTCAATTTCCAAAGTTCTTTTACTGAATGCAGATCCATTTTCTGTCCAAAGTCTATTGGGATTTCTTTGGATCACTGAACCACTGAGAAGAACCACGTTTTTCATAGTTGATCATTGCACATTCTTGCTGTTTTTGTGTGCAATGTATTCCTGGTTCTACTTGATTTGTTCAGCATCATTTTGTGTAAATTTTTCCAGGTCTTTATAAAAATCAGTTTGCTCATCATTTTCTATAAAACATTAATATTCTATTATCTTCATATACCACAACTTATTCAGTTATTATCCATTTTCCATTTCTTTGCTATCACAAAAAAGAGCTATTTTTGTACATTTGGCTCATTTTCCCTTTGATTTCCTTGGGATACATACCTAATAATGGCACTGCTGGCTCAAAAAAAAATATGCACAATTTGTTAGTTCTTTGGTCATAGTTGCTCTCCAGAATGGTTGGATCATTTTACAACTTCATCAACAATGCATTAGTGTCCCAGTTTTTCTGCATTTACTTCTCCATGTGTCATTATCATTTCCTCTCATCTTAGCCAATTTGAGAGGTATGATGTGATATCTCAAAGTTATTTTAATTTGCATTTTTCTAATCAAGAGTAATTTAAAGCATTTTTTCATATGACTATAGATGTCATGGAAAAGTGAGTTTCAAGAAAGCTATAGCTGTGAGAGCTACAGCTAAGCAGGAACTCTGCTCTTGATTCTCTAGATTTCCTGCAAATCCACTCCGCACCTAGACTTCTAATACTGGAGGTGTATATACTGTACATCTATGGTTCCTTACTCTGACTGGCTGATACCTACTACAACCTTTATCTTAAGTACAGTTCCTTGGCCAGCTACATCCTGACTTTATCTATCATGCCCAAATTCTGCTACTTTCTTCTCTTCTGCTCACTTTTGTTTTTCAAATTCTTTTTAGGTTATCTTCTTCACTTTTTAGGACTTATGTTCTACATTTTAATTTCTAAAAACTATGGAGCATCTTTTTTTCTAATGGTATTTGTATTCTCAACATTTAGTTCCATGCCTGGTACTTAACAATTCCTTCATAAATGCTTGTTGACACATACATAGATTTAATACCTACAAGGAATTATTAGAAGACCATAGATTAAATGGGAAGAATAAACTCTTGAGATGGTTAAAAGCAAGTGTGAAAACTGAGGCAATTGGAAGTTAAATGCCTTGCCCCAAGCCATACAAAGGCATCAAAAATATTGAAATTGGAAATTGAACCTAATCCTCTGACTTTAAAAACAGTGCTCAGTTCCTCAAAATTTATTTCAAGATAGGTAGTAAGAAGGGCGGGGCCAAGATGATGGAGAAGGCTCCTGGGACTTTCTAAGCTACTCTCATACCCTCATTACCAGTTTTTAAAATCAGCCTCAAAAATAGAGCTTTATTGGCAAAATTCACAAAGACTGGAAGTACAACAACTTACCAGCCAAAGATAATCTGGAAGATCGCCAAAAAAGGTTTGTCCTGAAGGACAGGAACAGACCAACATAGGCAAGGATAGAACCCAAAACAGGGGTGGCCTCTGTGGCTGGAAGGTTTACAGAGAGCTCTCAGCAATAGCCTGACTGCTTTGCTTTGGTTACAGAGTAGTGGACCAGCAGAGAAATGAGAGCCTAGGGTGGAAGGTACTCTGAAGGATGCCAGAGCCTAACAGGTTCTGGCTGTGCCCACCCAGGATTGGAAGTGACTCAGCACAGACCATAACACACCTCTGCAGTGGCATTCTGCAGCAATGGCATTCACTAGGGTGGGGGGGTAGTCACAAATCTGCATGGCAGGGGACACAGCACAGGGCAGCCTCTAAGCTGCACAGTGCGGGGATTGGTCTGGGGTAGTGAAATTTCCCCAGCTTGACTACAATCCCCAGGCAGAGACATTTCTAGTGCCATGAGGGATAGGGCAACTGCTAATACCCAAAGCAGGCCTTTGCAGGGGCAGTGATACATTTGTTGTTAAGAATCTAGCCCCGAGGCAGTCACTAATCCTCACAGCAGGGCTCCAACTCTCAGGGCACTTCCAGCTTTGCCCGTGATACCCAGGCCTAGTGACTTCCTGGTGGATCTTCTCCCAGAGCATTCCCTCAGCTCAACCACACTTTGCAGCCCATTGACAAGACAGCTACTTTCCATATATCTATCCCTTCAGAGGGAACTGGTAAGTCCTTGCCCTGATGGCAGACACCAAAGGCTTTTTAAAAAAAATGAGTAAAAAAATCAAAAGCTTCTATACAGAAAGAGAGCAGGTTTTCAACCCTGAGGAGACTAAAAGCAGATAGTTTCCAGACTACATCCCAAAGAGGGATGTAATGTGGTCCCCAACACAAAAGGCTCTCCTAGAAGAAACTATAAAAAAAATCTTAAAAGAGAGCTAGAAGAAAAATGGGACAAGAAAGAGAAGCTATGCAAGAGAGTAACAAGTTCCTGAAATATGAATTAGAAAATGTAAAGAACTCCCAGGAAGTGTGGAAAAACAGAATTTTTGAATTGGAAAAGGTAAAGAATTCCCCGGAAAGTAGAATTTGTGAATTAAAAAAAGAAAATAATTCACTAAAAAAAAAAAAAAAAAAAAAAAAAAAAATTAGTGAAATGGAAAAAAAGTCCATAGTGCAAAATAACTCATTTAAAAACTCAATTGGAAATTGTGAACCACTACAGAGAATTCCCAATCCCTCTATTTTTTGTCCACTTGCATTTTTGATTTCCTTCACAGGCTAATTATACACTATTTCAAAGCCTGATTCTTTTTGTAGCTGTATGGACATGTATACATATTTAACTTATACCCTAACATATTTAATATGTATTGGTCAAACTGCCATCTGAGGGAAGGGGTGGGGAGAAAGCAGGGAAAAGTTGGAACAAAAGGCTTTGCAATTGTCAATGCTGAAAAATTACCCATGCATATATCTCGTAAAAAAGTAATTATAAAAAATAAAATATTCACATTGATTTATAACATTGATGTAATTTCCCCACATAAGTACTTATCTTTGCCCTGAGCATGCCCTAGCCTTATCTTTATTCCCTTTGTCCATAAATGAGTTCCAAAGACCTCCTTCCATGTCCCATATTGAGTCCCTAATTCTTGCATAATTACCATGTAATCCATGGCAAGAATCACCTTCCACATATCCTGTAATGGTCTTTGTTAGTTTTCTGTAGGTCTTGGAAACAGCCTACATTTCAGCTGACTATAGCCAGGTGTTAAAGTCCAATGTCCAAATTCTTTATTGTCTCCTTCCCTGGGGCCCAGTCTAGCATTATAAGAGGCCTTTCTCAGTCTTGGTTTCAGTAGAGAAGTGCAGGAGGATAGGTCAGCCACCACAAGGCTGATGAAGATGGAATAAAGCTAGCTCTGGGTCCCTTCTGAGTCTGTGTCTGATCCTTCTAAGTCTGTCTCTGAGGCCTTCTGAGACTGGCTCTGGCTCTTACAGGCCTTGGTCTTAGTGAGGAAGTGCAGGGGGCCAGGCCAGCCCACAGTGTTGTGAGATGAAGTGAATGAACCTGGCTCTTAGGCTAAGTCCCAGCTTATATGCTCTACACTGAATATAAACCAATCATTATATCACTAGGAAATCATTATTTGTTGTAAGATTAAATCAATCATAGTGAACTAGAGAACTATTAATCACCATATTAAATTATATAACCATTGTATTTATCAATTCCACTGAATTAACTCCTTGTTAAGAATGCTTATTTCAGAGTTCTAGCAAAAAACAATATCCTTCCATGGATTCCCTATTACTGGTAGCCTTTGGACAAGCATAGGCATTTCCTCATGAGAATGTCCCTCAGTCACATACCAAGATTGAATAACATTCCCTGTCAAGTTCATACAAACATAAAAATGGACTTATCAAACAGCACATAGTTCCAGAAGGGGCCACCTAAAGTCATTAGTCAATTTGTACCTGTCCAAACCTTCTGCACACAAGAGGATGGTATTTGGGAAAGGTGTTCCTTGTCCTCTTTGCAGGTAGATCTAAGAGAACCCCATTCCTGGAATAGTATATTGAGAGTGCTGTTTTGCACATGTACACAATAGGGATGTATTTTTCTTGACCAACATAATGGTGGATATGAGATGGGGCCTGTAAAGTTATACTTTACTGACAGTACAGTTTTGTTCTCCATTCCTTGAAACATGAATTTGTCACATCTCAAGCAATTTCCATTTCCAGAGAGTACCATATTAGTTAATTTATTACCCCATGCAGTTATTCTCAGACATGGAGGGTCTACCATGGTGCCCCATCAGTGATTCTTTCCTTGGGCTGCCAATGGCAGCATTGTTAGCATTGTGAGAGCAATCAGCATCTATTTAATGTACGTGTTCATCTTTCGCCACTTCCTTTGTGTTTTTGATAAGTGTCATCTTCTCCTAGGTCTTTTCAGTGTTAACAACCTTGAGATAGCTTGAAGGAAACCACTGTTCAGCTGTGCCTGTTGAAATACAAGCATACTCTGCTCCCTAGATAAATGTCCTATAAGGGCCTTCCTATCTATTTGGGCTTTTCCACATGGCTTCTGTATCTTTAAGGGGATTTTTGCATATAGTATAGCTTGATATAGCTTATAGATAGATAGACAGATAGCTAGATATAGATATAAATATATTTACATATCTATATCTATATATCTATATCTATCTATATCTATCTCTCTATCTATATCTATACATTATATATATCTATATCTATATCTATATCTATCTATATATATATATAGCTTGATTAACAGCTGTTGTACTTGTTGAAGTACAAAACTGCATAACCAGAGTCAATTCCTGGGAGTCAAATTATATGTAAAGATATACACAATAAATAACTTTGTCTACATTTTCTTGTGTCACTCAGGGTGCCCTAACTCCCCCCTTTTTTTTTTTTTGTTTTTAAGGAACCTTCACAATGGTTTGACCTATGGTCGTATATGGTATGCCATGATTGAGAAGAAACTGCTGAATAGTTTTGGACACATAAGATGGTTCATTGTCAGTTTTTATGTTCATGGGCAACCCTGCTATTGAAAAACAATCATATGGGACTTTCGGCCAAGATGGTGGAGAGGAGGCACACATATGCTTAAATTTCATGTTTTCATAGACATAATTAATAACTTCACGCAAGAAAATGACAATAATGAGACATCATACCAAAATGTGTGGGTTACAGTCAAAGCAGTAATAAGGGGAAATTTTATATCTCTAGAGGCCTACTTGCTTAAAAAAAGAGAAAGAGAAGGTCAATGAATTGGGCTTACAACTAAAAATGCTAGAAAAGGAACAAATTAAAAAAGCCCAGACAAACATGAAACTTGAAATTCTAAAAATATAAGGAGCGATTAATAAAATTGAAAGTAAAAAAAAAAAAACTATTGAATTACTTAATAAAACTAAAAGTTGGTTCTATGGAAAAACCAACAAAATAGACAAAACCTTATTAAATCTGATTTTAAAAAGGAAAGAGGAAAAGCAAATTGTTAGTCTTAAAAATGAAAAGGGAGAACTCACCATTAATGAAGAGGAAATTAGAACAATAATTAGGAGCTACTTTGCTCAACTTTATGCCAATAAATTCGATAACTTAAATGAAATGGAAGAATACCTTTAAAAATATAGCTTGCCTAGAATGACAGAGAAAGAAGTAAGTAGTCTAAATAGTCCAATTTCAGAAAAATAAATAGAACAAACAATTAACCAACTCCCTAAGAAAAAATCCACAGAACCAGATGGATTTACATGTGAATTCTACCATATATTTAAAGAACACTTAACTGCAATGCTATACAAATTATTTGAAAAAATAGGGATTGAAGGATTTCCTTCAACCAACCAAATTCCTTTTATGACACAGATATGATACTGATACCTAAACCAGGTAGGTTGAAAACAGAGAAAGAAAATTATAGACCAATCTCCATAATGAATATTGATGCTAATATCTTAAATAACATATTAGCAAAAAGATTACAGAAAATCATCCCCAGGATAATACACTATGACCAAGTAGGATTTATACCAGGAATGCAGGGCTGGTTCAATATTAGGAAAACTATTAATGTAACTGATTATATCAATAGCCAAACTAAGAAAAAAATATATCTTAAGCTCAATAGAGGCATAAAAATCATTTGCAAAATCCAACATCCATTCCTACTAAAAACACTTGAGAGTACAGGAATAAATGGACTATTCCTTAAAATAATCCATAGCATATATTTAAAACCATCAGTAAACATCATATGTAATGGCAATAAACTGGAACCTTTCCCAGTAAGATCAGGAGTAAAACAAGGTTGCCCACTATCACCATTACTATTCAGTATTGTATTAGAAATGCTAGCCTCAGCAATAAGAACTGAGAAAGAGATTAAAGGAATTAGAATACGTATTGAGGAAACCAAACTATCACTCTTTGCAGATAATATGATGGTGTACTTAAAGAACACCAAAGATTCTGCTCAAAAGCTATTGGAAATAATTAAGAATTTCAGCAAAGTTGCAGGATACAAAATAAATCCACATAAATCCTCAGAAGTTTTATACATTACCAACAAAATCCAACAGCAAGAGATACAAAGAGAAATTTCATTGAAAACAACTGTCCAGAGTATAAAATATTTGGGAATATATCTAGCAAAGGAAAGTCAGGAATTATATGAGCAAAATTACAAAACACTTGCCACAAAAATAAAGTCAAATTTATATTTTGGAAAGACATTAAGTGCTCTTGGATAGGCCAAGTGAATATAATAAAGATGGCAATACTCCCTAAACTAATCTATTTATTTAGTGCTATACCAATCAGACTCCCAAGAAACTATTTTAGTGACCTAGGAAAAAATAACAACAAAATTCATATGCAAGAACAAAAGGTCAAGAATTTCAAGGGAATTAATGTAAAAAAATAAATAAATAAAAAGAAGGGGGCCTAGCTGCACGTGATCCAAAAATATATTATAAAGCAGCAGTCACCAAAACTATATGGTACTGGCTAAGAAATAGACTAGTTGATCAGTGGAATAGGTGAGGTTCACAGGACAAAATAGTGTACAACTATAGCAATCTAGTGTTTGACAAACCCAAAGATCCTAACTTTTTTGATAGGAATTCATTATTTGACAAAAATGCTGGGAAAACTGGAAATTACTATGCCAGAAATTAGATATGAACCCACACTTAATACCATATACTAAGATAAGATCAAAATGGGTCAAAATAGGCATAAAGAATGAGATCATAAATACATTTGAGAAACATAGGATAGCTTACCTCTCAGACTTGTGGAGGACGAAGTAATTTGTGTCCAAATGAGAACTATAGAACATTATTGATCACAAAATAGAAAAATTTGATTACATCAAATTAAAAAACTTTTGTACAAACAAAATCAATGCAAACAAGATTAGAAGCGAAGCAACAAACTAGGAAAACATTTTTACATTTAAAGGCTGTGATATATCCAAAATATACAGAGAATTGACTCTAATTCATAAGAAATCAAGCCATTCTCCAATTGATAAATTGTCAAAAGATATGAACAGATAATTTTCAGATGATGAAATTGTAACTATTTCCACTCATATGAAAGAGTGTTCCAAATCACTATTGATTAGAAAAAATGCAAATTAAGACAATTCAGAGATACCACTACATACCTGTCACATTGGCTAAGATGAGAAGAAAAAATAATGATGAATGTTGTAGGGGATGTGGGAAAACTGGGACACTGATGCATTGCTGGTGGAGTTGTGAAAGAATCCAACCATTCTGGATAGCAATATGGAATTATTCCCAAAAAGTTATCAAACTGTGCACACCCTTTGATCCAGCAATGCTACTACTGGGCTCATATTCCCAAAGAAATACTAAAGAAGGGAAAGGAACCTGTATGTGTCCTTTTTGTAGTGGCTAGAAACTGGAAAATGAATGGATGCCCATCAATTGAAGAATGGTTAGGTAAATTATGATATATGAATGTTATGGAATTTTATTGTTCAATAAGAAGTGACCAGCAGGAGGAATACAGAGAGGCTTGGAGAAACTTACGTGTACTGATGCTGAGTTAAATGAGCAGAACCAGGAGATCATTGTACACTTCAACAATGATGATACTGTATGAGGATTTCTTTTAATGGAAGTGGATATCTTCAACAAAGAGAAGATCTAACTCAGATCCAATTGATGGACAGAATCAGCTATACACAGAGAAAGAACACTGGGAAATGAGTGTAAATTGTTTGCATTTTTGTTTTTCTTCCCACTTTATTTTTACCTTCTGAATTGAATTCTTCCTGTGCAACAAAAAACTCGGTTCTGCACACATATATTGTTTCTAGGATATAATACTTTTAACATGTATGGGGTTACTGCCATCTAGGAGAGGGAATGGAGGGAAGCAGGGGAAAATTCAATATAGAAGTGAGTGCAAGGGATAATGTTGTAAAAAATTACCCATGCATATATTCTGTCAAAAATGTTATAATTATAAAATTAATTTTTAAAAAGGAAAATAATGAGCAATAACAACAACAACAAAAAGAAAAACAATGATACAAATAGTGGATAATATGAGAAACAGCCTCTCCTCTCTGTAAGGTTGCCATAGTGAATTCTATTATAAGTATCCACTGTAACATGTGTTTTAGACTTTTTTCAATGTGTAGCATCCATTTCCCAAATATTGTTAGGTTTATCCCCTCCTGCGTTAACCTTTCTGAAGGGGTAAGGTTTGATAAGGGATATAGGCAGTACATCTTTTCACTATTTGGCTTGTGTCTTCCTTCTTTATATGTTATTCTGCTTTTTTCTAAAAGAGTGATAAGTATACATCTTCCCAAGGATGCATCAACGTCCCTGTTACCATTGAATATGGGTCCTTATCCATTAGTATGAGATCCTAGTATGTCCTGTTTTCCCTTCTTTTTTTCATCTTATGGGTTGCAAAGATATCTTGGCATCCTGAATGCTGCCTATCCCTGTTATCTTGACTTCTGCATCTGTGAAAGGCCATCATGGAGGCCAGCAGATATAACAGACTTAGGTTGTCTACATTTGGATTGGGACTTCACATACTCTGTGGTGGGTGGGTGGGGATAATCTACAGAACCAGTTACTATGAAGGAGAATTATGGTGAAAGTTCCTTGGTTACCAAAGTGGCCTATTTGTTTTTCCATTCTGTGTATCATCTGTATCATTGAGTCCTTCCAAGGCTACGTTTCCTATTTGTATGGTAGTAATGGGTCTATTCACTTGTTTGGCTTGTGTAAAGTAGGTGCCAACAACAGCCTCTATGTTAGAGAAAGTTGGCAGGGATTGTTGTATGCCTTTCTCCTCTATTTTAACTTGTAGCACTTTGGGAAGGATTATACCCTGAGCCATATATTGTCCTTTTTCTATATATGCATCATCATTATACAAAGTGAGGGTACGTGGGATATGAGGGCAGAGCCAAATTGCTAGATGACTAGGTAATAGGGTTGAATAGGGGGTAAAATAGTCAAAATTCTTATGTTGTCTCCATTTGGACATCTTTGGATTGGGACTTCACACACTCCATGTGGGGAGGGGGGAGGTAATCTATTGAACCAGTTACTATGAAGGAGAATTATGGTGAGAGTTCCTTGGCTGCCAAAGTGACATATTTGTTTTTCCATTCTGTGCTGTTGTTGGCACTCAACTGAGCAGTCATTCCCCAGGATTGATTTGTTTATGTTACCCCATTTGGGCCTCTGACCCCATTTCTCTGACTCTGGCATTCAGATGCCCAGTGTGTCATGCATTTGCATTTTGATCAAGGAGTCTGAAGGCAATGCTGCTTTTTAGACCCCTGAGTTCCGACTTGGCAGTCTTGTTTAAAATAACCTTATTTCCCACATTTAAAGCATACTCCTTTTGCATTATTTTGAGTTTAACTACAAACTTGGCCATCAGTTCTGCCTTATACACCAGGGAGCCTATTCTATCACATCACTAAATCATTTCCTCTAAGGAACTATCTTTCTTCAATCCAATGATGGTCTTTTTACAATCAGTATTGCAATTTTCCCTCAATAAGATTTTCAATATTCTATCAGCTCCTACATCCCCTATTGCTCTGGCCATGGCTTCATGCAACCAGGCCACAAAATCAGTGAAGGGCTGGTCCATCTTCTGTCTTATGTGGATGAAGCTCTCCTTTTCAGTCTTTTCTACTATGTTTTACTCCACACCTTCCATGCACATTAAGAAGTGTGCAAATATGCTTCCTCTGTGTAATTCAATTGATCATTTGTGGCAACATGCCTTCCTATTGCATTGAGTTGTTCAAAAACTTCAGTCATGTTAGGACCCGGTGCTAGCTGAGCTGCAAATGTTCTGGCTTGTTCGACAAATCCAGTCATCCAGAATACAAATTGACCAAGGGAAAAATGGCCCTTCAGATCATTGGGGCATAGGATTGTCATAGATATATTCTCTAGCTGGTACATAAAAAGGGTGCTGTAGGCCTATATTTATGGACAGAGTGTTTCAAATTACTTATCATTTTAAAAGGAAGGGGGGTCATGCCTTCTTCTTCTCTGTCTAGGATTAAAATAATCATCCTCCTCTATCTGGTAGGAGATTCTCTGTTAAGCCTGGGGGTTCCTGGCATGCTTCTGGTGTGGGAGGAGTATCTGCCTTCTACTTACCCTCCTATCTGGGGTCTTCGGGGTACCACCGGCTTCTGCATCAGAAGAATCACACTGAGTCGAACTGCCAAGGAGTTAAGCGGTGCTTTATTCAGGAATCGATTACATGGCGTAGAAAAGGTGTTTTCCCCCCTTTTTTAATCAGGCAGTATACTAACTTATATACTCTTTAAACAATGGAGAACTCCAATCAAAAGTTAAGTACAGAGTTTTTCCTTTTATGGCTGTATATATATCTTAAAGGTTATGTGTCTTAATATAGGAAGTGTATGCATGTCACATGCCTGTTCCAATGGCCTCATACTCTCCTAACTCAGCAGTAAATGTAGGTCCAAGTTGATCTGTACTCCAACAATTCCCCCTTTTTGTTTAAACACGGAAAAATGGTCAAGTATTGCTAAGGAATTTTCAAGCCATTGAGTGCTGGCTTAGGTCGTAGAGTCAACCCTAGTATCCATGGTGCACCTGCCATGCCAGGTCCCGCCATTGGTAGGGTTACTCCAGCGTTGCCCGTCATGGCACTGCAATGGTCTTACAGACATGGCTTAGCATATTCTTTTGTACCAAGGCACGTGAAAATCCTCATCCGTGAAACAAAGAGGTTCTAATGAGTTTGGAGTATAAGATAAGGCAAAAAGATCATCCACTGAGTCAGAGGGATGAAGCCTTTGGTAGAGGACTTGGACATTCTTCTGTACCACCGAGTCAACTTGACTCTTTATAAAGCTAGTCAATTTCCTGAACAGCCAAGGGCCGAATGATATAAGGAGAAGAAAACCTATTAAAGGACCTAATATGGTGGGGAGCAACATGGTCAACCAGGGGGAAGTGGAAAACCACTTCGTGTACCAAGATTCTTGTTGTTCTCTCTCCCTTTTTCTCTTTTCTAAATTATCTTTGACCTTCTGGATACTATTTTCTACAAGCCCAAGTTTGTTTACAAAGAAACAGCATTCTTCCTTTAGTGCTGCACAAAGTCCACCCTGCTGTAAAAATAGCAAGTCTAGACCTCTTCTGTTCTGTAGAACTACTTCAGCTAATGATGCTACAGAATCTTTTAGGTTTTCAAGGCCAGTTTGAAGTTCCATGAGGTCCTTATCTATGATAGCACTCAATTGGGCATATTGGTGGTTAGTTGTTATTAATGAGGAAATACCTGTCCCTGCTCCTGTCATGCCGAGCCCAATGGCTACGGCCAGAGTGATAGCAGTTATGGGTTCCCTTCGAGCTCGGGAGTGAGAAAGAGTATAATCTGTGGGTGGAAGAATCTCATCAGATTGATGTATAGTAAGTCGGGGGAGGAGGGATATGGATACACAAAAGTCTCGGGATTTTAAAAAAGACGAAGTAAATATGAAAGTAGTTAAACCAGAGGAGCAAGCTAAATAAGAGTCATTAGGGGCAGCGACATACATATAAGAGGAATTAATCAACAAGGTTTGATTGCACACTGATCCTAGAGGAGGGGGAAGGCGCATAGAAGGTCCTATAATGCAAGTCCCAGTCCCTATAATATTACTAATAGTTAGCCCTTTCTGGTCTGAATGATTCCATCGCAATATTTTGGTATCGTTTGTGAAAATGGGTTCAATAAAGTGTGCCAAACCTTCATAGAACGGGGGTGTAGCTGAGTAGCAAATCCAACATTCTCCTGTCTCAGTATAGTTATTTCTATATAGTGCCTGCACAGAGGCGTTAATTATGTTTAAGAGCAATGTGGCAGAGGGAGGGGGTCCTACAGGCAGTGTTGGTTGGAACAAAGTGGTGATATGGGATACAGCAATAGTGGAAGGGTTTAGGGTAGGGTGAGGTGGGGCGGCGCGTTCTTGGTCCGGCATTGGTCGAGGTTTGAGTCCAGGATGAAGTTCTGGATTAGGACCCATAGCTATAGGGAGCTGCGACGCAGGAGAGGTCTTTAGAAGTTTGATGGTGAACAACAGTCCATTGTCATGTCGTTCTTTATATAGTCTTATCCCCCAGGATGCGCCCCTCTGCCAAGAGTTGTATTTCTTTCCAGATTCTGTGAATGTGATTTTTAGGGGGTGGCACCATCCTGTGCACTCAGGTAGGTATGTCCAACCTTTATTCCCAGGGGAAGGATGTGTATAATTGGCAGTGACCTGAATAAAGTCCCAAGAAGAAGAAGGGTTCCAATAGGTATCACCGGTGGTCTCACAGCCCCAGCTTCGGCAATAATAATCAGTTGTTCCTCCGCATTTGGTGTTTAAAGAGGGGCTTCTGTGGTAGCCGGGGCAAATATAAAAGGGGATCGTTTTTAGCATGCTTCTTCTACTTTCAGCTCCACACCCTCCCGAGGGGTCTAATCCTCTCTTATTTGGCCATGTATTTGAATCTGCTAATAGTTCCTCTCTGGTGGGCGCCTTTTGCTGATTGTGATAACCTTCTAAGTCCCATGACCCCAACGCTAATTTGCATAGATCTGGATATAAGGTAGGCCAGGGAGTTGTGACACCTAATTGGGACTGACTCCAGATAGTATCCCCCCACGTGTTTGTCACTATCCAAGTGTAGTTGTAAAGTTGATACAGCTCTCCCTTATGGGTTGAGGTTAGGGAGATTAGGGGCAGCAAAATGATAAGTATAGCAGGTATTTTCCACATCATTCTCACGTGTATGAAACACGCAATTACTAGTATCAATATTGTTCAAATAGGGCAGGGAACTGGCAGTTTGCGTTGACAGCACAGGATACTAATGATGATTGCAGAAGCTGTTAAGGAGATGATAATTCTGAGAAGCACAGGATCCATTTATCTGCAAAGAGAACACATACGTATTTTCTCAGGGTGATTCCCTGGGTAAGTTATTATATTTTTGTTCATTTGGGGTGTTAATGTCTAATTCTCGTACTTTATGAAGAGGGAGCCATATTTTTTCTTTCGTAACATTATCATCAGGATAGATTGACAAATATCCCTGTTTTCTGTCAACTACTGTAACAGGCCCTTTCCATTCTCCTAGTTCATTTTTCCACAAGATTTTTGTACCTGGTAAGCAGGTTTTTGGTGGTTGTAATTGATCTGGCATAGTCTGGGGTAGTTCAATACATACCTTTTTACTTGTCTCAAAGTATCTTTGTGCTGCTGATGTCCTGTCTTGACGAATTTGTAAAAAGTTCATCGTAAAGATCACCTGAGCAAGTTCTCTCTTATTGATTGTTCTATGAATAACTCCCCCTTTTTGTTTAAAAAATGTTTCTTTCAGTGTTCTATTGGCTCTTTCTACTATGGCTTGTCCCGTGGGGTTATATGGAATACCCGTGATGTGTTGAATGGAGAATTCTTTACAAAACTGTGAAAAGGCTTTGGAAGTATAGGCTGGACCATTGTCGGTTTTAACGGCCAGTGGGACCCCTAAGAGAGACATTTGTTCATACATATGAGTGATAACTGCAGTGGCAGACTCCTTGGGTTGTATGGATGCGTACATCATGCCTGAAAATGTATCTACAGACACGTGAATGATCTTTACTCCTATATGGGTTACATCCATTTGCCATAGTTCATTGGGGTATTGACCTCTAGGATTATAACTGGGATCAGTGGGTCGAGGTATAAAGGGTGCACAAGAGGCACATGATTTAACTATAGTTCTAGCTAAAGATTTTGGAACATTATAGAGATGTGTAAGGGAGCGGGCGGAAAGATGATATTTTTCATGAGCTTCCGCTGCGAGGTGCTGTTCTAATGTAACTATGTTAAGAAGCTGATCAGCTATAGCGTTGCCTTGATATATTGGTCCAGATGTAGACAAATGTGAGCGAACGTGTAGAAGGTATATAGGGTGTACTCTAGTTTGAAGTATCTGTTGTAAATTGGTAAGGAGGGAATATATTGGAGAGTCAGAAGGGATAAAAGACTCAGGAATGCGGGGTACTAGCAGATAGCAATAGTGACTGTCCGTTATCAGATTAATAGGAGTATGAGGAAATTTTTGTAATGCTGTGACTATTGCATATAGTTCATTTTTCTGGGTAGATGTATATGGGGTATGTAGTACCCATTTTTCTCTTGTAGAGGCATTGTATATAGCTGCTTTATGATTTTTAGTAGCATCCGTGAATATATGTGGCCCTTCTACGGGAGTGGACGAAATTATTTTTGTGGGGATAGTTAGAGTAATCTCTGTAAAAGCTCTTAAGAGAGGTGGCGTGGCTACTGGCTGAGAAGTTATAGGGATAGAAGTAAGTACCATTGCCCATTCTATATTGTTTTGTGCCAGGGTATGGAGAGTTTGTGGGGAAATAGTTATGGAGAGGATAAAGGATTTCCCAAACACCGCTTCACAGTGTTCTTTAGCTGCTAGAAAAAAATCGGCAAGCTGTTGTAGCTTATTGACTGTTTTTTGGGAAATTTTCCGAGAATAGGTCCATTCAAGGATTCCTTGTGACTGATAAAGACATCCCCAGTAAGGGGCATTAGTATCTTCCTGGAGAATCTTAAATTGTATGGGCTTCTCTGGGTCTATGTATACTAAACTGTCTATGGCGAGGTGTTGTAGATGCTCAATAGTCTTTAAAGCTTCTGGTGTCCATCTCCTAGGAGAGGTAAGAGAGGAATCTCCTCGAAGGATATCATATAGGGGTTGCATCTGTCTGGGTGATATGGGAAGGGATGGTCTTAACCACTGTAAAGCTCCTACCAATTTTTGAAAATCATTAAGTGTTTTGTATTTACCTGTATCAATGGTAGGAATAGTTCGCATTACTTTTGAAGCGTGGAGGCTGTGTCCTAGATATTTAAAGGGATGTGTGAGTTGTATTTTGTCAGGAGCAACTAGAAGGCCATACCTCTGCAGTTCATAGGTGATTTGATTCAATATAATTTTAAGTTCCTTTTCACAGGGATGGGCTATTAGGATGTCATCCATATAACGGATGATCATGGCCTGTGAAGCCTGCTTTCTGACGGGTAGAATTATTTGGGCCACATAATATTGACAGAGGGTTGGACTATTTGCCATTCCTTGCGGAAGGACTTTGAATTGGTATCTTTCATATGGACTTTGATAATTCGTGGAAGGTATTGAAAATGCAAATTTTTCTTATCAGAGGGATGCAGAGGTATGCTATAAAAGCAATCTTTAATATCTATCACCACTATATGCCATGATTGTGGGATTGCTGTAGGTGAAGGTAATCCAGGCTGCAGAGCCCCCATAGGCATCATGGCAGCATTGATAGCTCTAAGATCTATTAACATTCTCCATTTTCCTGTCTTTTTTGGTATTACAAAGACTGGAGAATTATATGGGCTAAAGGATGGCTCTATTTTTTGTTCATCAAGTAACTGTTTAACAATTTCCTTTAAAGCTTTGAGTTTTACTTCATTCAAGGGCCATTGATCGATCCATATTGGTTGTGAGTGGAGCCATGTTATTTGTTGTATTCGAGACTGATCAATGGCCCCTAGCAGTTTACCTGTAGTTCATCTGGAGTGGCTAAGGATAATTGAAGTTGGGTTAGCAGATCTCTTCCCCATAACGCATATGATAGTCCTGTTATGCACAGGGGACTAAATAAGCCAGCTTGGTCTCCTAATTCCCACTTCAGAGGTTTATTTGATAGATGGGTGGTTTGCTTTCCCCCCACTCCCACTACTGTTAGAGTGTGGGGCAGTTTCCCCCAGTCTGGGGACCACTGAGCTTGATCAATTACTGAGCAATCTGCTCCTGTATCTATCAGTCCTGTAACTTCCTTCCCATCTACTCTTAATTTGAGAATGGGTCTGCCGGGTGTTATTTTTTGCACCCAATTGATTTGTGGCTCAACTACCACTTTACCTGACCTATAGCTTTGAAGGTTGTGTAACTTGATGGCTATTCCAATTTCATCATCTTTGGTAATAGTGATGGGGTAATGGTGAGGGTTAGTAATGGTGAGGGCTGCTCCCTCCTTTTCTGTAATCACCTGGGTATGGGTGATAAAGGGTGTAAAATGACTGGGTCCTGTAATAAGTACAGGCGTCTGGGGTAGCGTGGTGGGTACTGAAATTGATTCCCAGGGAGCCAAATAAAATGAGTTTACAGAAGAGGCTGGATAAAGTTTTACTGATTGGGGTGTGCCGCGGGGTTGTTCCGGAAGGGTGCTGCGGCCCCCCCCTTCCGGCTCCCGTTTCCCGCCTTACGACAGTATTTGGCAATATGTCCTCTTTTTCCACAAGTAAAACATGTGGGCGTGTTTTTCTGGGGAAGGAATCTACATTGGTTTTTAAAATGGCCCGATTTACCACAGTTATAACATTTTGGTTTTTGGCTATTCGCCCCACCTAGGTGTAATCTTTGGAGCGCTGCTATAATGTTTTCATTTCCTTGATGGCAAGCAGCAATGAGCTCTTTGTTGCCATGTGTAATGGCCGCCGCAAGGGGGAGCTCAGAGTCAGGGGGAAGATCCATAAGTTTGTCTACTATTTCCTCAAGAGTGGCTTCAGGAGGGAGGGAGCTAATGGCTGCTTGTGCTCTAGGGCGTAACCCCTCTCTTATAAGTTGTTTTGTAACAGCCTCGTTTCCTGGTGTATTCCCCATAGTTCGTTGTATTGTTTGTTTTACTTGGTCTATGAATTGAAGGGGGGTTTGTCCTGCTTTCTGTTTTAATCCCGATATCTTATTACTCCCTAGACCCTGTGCTCCTATCTTAGCCCATGCTTCCAGGTGTGCCTCCCTGACAGTTCTCAAAACTAAAGGATCGAAACGAGACTGTACCCCCGTTTCTTCATAAGGGCCGGTACCACATATCATGTGTACAGAGTCTTCTATGGGAACATAATTTCTCTCTGTGGCAATGCGCCGTGCTTCTCTCCTTACTTGGGCCTTAAAGGCCAGGTGTTCAGCAGGGGACAGGCAAGAGGAGGAGACATCGTCAAAATCATTAGGAATCCATAGAGACATAGTGGTAAGGTTAAATAATAGGCGACGTACATAGGGGGAAGAAGGTCCATATTTTTGAATGGATTCTTTTAGTTCTCTTAACAATTTATAGGGTACAGGTACGTAGCCAGCATTACCCGTTACGGGGTCAGTGAGGACAGGATAAATAGCTCCTTCTCCCCATAATTCTTCTACAATTTCCCCTTCATTAGCCGCTTGTCTCAGACTGCGCGCTATGAGTCCCTCCAGTCCCTTTCTACCCGGATCCCGGAGTGTTCTCCCAAATGATATATCTCGGCCTCCTTCTTCGTACTGAGGGGGAGCCTGGGGCGATAAGGGTCCTTGTATAGGGAAGGTTAAAGCAGATGAATCTCTTTGTTCTATTTTCACTGCTGCGCTAGGGTTTAGTTTCGCTTTTGAGCGAGAGCGCTGAACGGGAGGACGATCCTCCTCTTCACTTGATGATAAATCTTTATGAGAGGTTTCTATATTTCTAAGATCTTGCCAGGGGTACAGGGTCTTAGGCTTTTTTCTATCTTTCTCTTCCCCTATTTTAATTCTCTCTTCATCAGACTCAGATGCGGCTAGCGAAGAGCCGACTTGCGTCATCTCGTCCCTAGGCATGAATATTGGTTTGGGATTCAAGGCTGCATCAATAATTTTAAAGATCGAGAAATCCTCGGGTTGGAGTACCCCAGGATGGGTATGGTCATAGGCAGCCATTTGTTGTCCAACAATATGCCATTTTTCTGCTTTCACCCCCGAGTGCTGTATCCAGGGGCATATGTCCCAGATTTTTCCTATAAACTCCCTGCATGTTTTTATGGGGATTTTACATTCCTTTTGAGCGCATAGTTTATATAAGCGCTTACTGAGCACCGCCCTCTCCTCTGGCAACAGAAGCGGGATACTTCCTCCGCTTCCCATACTTTCTTTTATTTTCCCTCCCTATTCTCAATAGGGGCAACTCAGCGAAGGCAGAGCCCGCTCTGCCGAGGCAGTCTCTCTACTCCCCTACTAGCTCCCGGGCTTATTTACGTCCGGTCCCTGGTTCCGGGTTAAATTACCCCCGGTCCCTGTGCGGGCGCCAGTTTTTAAGCTTGGGGGTTCCTGGCATGCTTCTGGTGTGGGAGGAGTATCTGCCCTCTACTTACCCTCCTATCTGGGGTCTTCGGGGTACCACCGGCTTCTGCATCAGAAGAATCACACTGAGTCGAACTGCCAAGGAGTTAAGCGGTGCTTTATTCAGGAATCAATTACATGGCGTAGAAAAGGTGTTTCCCCCCTTTTTTAATCAGGCAGTATACTAACTTATATACTCTTTAAACAATGGAGAACTCCAATCAAAAGTTAAGTACAGAGTTTTTCCTTTTATGGCTGTATATATATCTTAAAGGTTATGTGTCTTAATATAGGAAGTGTATGCATGTCACATGCCTGTTCCAATGGCCTCATACTCTCCTAACTCAGCAGTAAATGTAGGTCCAAGTTGATCTGTACTCCAACAATTCTCCCAAGAACTAATATCTTCACCCTATTCTTTGGTGTTTCTTATGGTTTGTTGTAATGCTGATTCCCTTTTGTTTCCATTAGGGGGCATCCTGTTCTTCTCGTTATTATCTACACTACCCTCCCTGTCTGTCTGTATTTTATGCTGCACCGAAAGTTCTTCTTCTCTTTGTTCTCTCTTGTTCTCGCTCTCTTTCCTGAAGCAGCTGGGGTCAAGTGACTTGCCCAGGATTGCACAGTCAGGAAGTGTTAAGTGTCTGAGGCCAGATTTGAACTCAGGTCCTCCTAAATTCAGGGCTGGTATTTTATCCACTACACCAACTAGCTACCCCAAATCCTTGTTGTCTTTTTATCTGTGCCACCAATTCCTCCCTTTTTCAGGGAAATTGTGATACACCTATATTATAATCATCTGGGGAAGTCTCCAATAAATTTAGGTCTGGATATAAGCAAGAATAGCTTGGGGCTGAAAGTGATGGTGGCCATGCTGGTACCTCCCTTTTCTGAGGTGAGGGGTCTCTACTAATAAGCAAAGGTCCTGTTTATGCTTGGTTGGAAAGCAATAGTTTTCTTTTTGAGCTTCACCCTTTAGTTTTTTTTTTGTTTGTTTGTTTGTTTGTTTTTAATTAGTTGGTAAATGATAAAAGTATACTAGACTAACAGCACTGAGACAAGTTGTGTCATAATTTGTTAATTGTTCCCCAAATACATTCTGTGTATCTAAACTGTAGCACCCTTCTTTGGGGAGCCACAGGGATATCTATAGAACTTTCTAATGTTTGAGGTTCGCTGTTCCTTGCTACATTTGTACAATGCACAGACATAAGTTTCTTTGTTTCTGGGTTTAAGTGTCCCTATTTTTTGTCCTATTATCTTACCTTCTTCTCCTTCTCTGCTCAGCTCAGAAATGATATGGCATGGGGGAAATCCTTCCTGGAGCCCTTTAAGAGGTTGTCTTGATTACAGAAGTCCTTCTGGGGGTTTCTTATTTCTGTACAAGCTTTATATTGGGTGCAGTTGTCACAGCAAGTTCAGCTGAAGGGCATGAGACCAGTTCAAGCTCCTTTTCTCAGGAAAAGATTGATGTGATGGTAAGAAAGAGAGTTAACTTTATTGAGCAGTACAACCTTTGTTTTATATGATTTGGCAAGCATGGTCAGTGAGCATTCTACAATCACTATGCAAGGAATCTGCATAAGCATCTCGTGGATAGTGAAGCAACACCAATCAAAGGAGAGCCTAAGCACCAAGTTAGCTGCAGTGTTTTAATGGGTAGGTGATTGTAGAGGGCTGGAACTCTGGAGAAGTATACTTGAAACAAGGTGTTAACCCAGTAGAATTGATGAGATGCTGCTTCTCTAGTTCACATATATATACTTAGAACTTAGTATGGTGAGTGATGTAATGGTTTTCTAGTTCACACATCTTCAGTATGCTGTAATGATGTAATTGTACTAAGGTATATAAGGGTTGAGAAGGACTGGAAATGACTCATTCCATCTTGGACCAGTCTCGTGGTGGCTGTCCTGTCTCCTTCTCTCCTTCACTAATACCAAGGACTCTGGCTCATCCTGAGGATCTCCAGAAAGCTAGCCCAAACATTATAGAAAAACTGGGGAGTTGATTAATAAATTCATCTATAGCCTTTACTTCAAGAGGGCTCTGTACTTTCAGAACATTCCAGGTTAACTTTCCATTCTTCATTAGCATTCTATCTATGAAATATCCTAAACTCTACTCTGGGTATTCCCAAATGAATTATTTTTTTTTAATTCGTGGAACAAATCAATCATTTTAATAACATAGCCCAACAAAAAGATGATTACATATAAATTGCAAATCCACTATGCACAAGCTGCTATTTCTCTGAAATATATTATTTATATTTCTTTTTTTTTCTTCCTTACACAATCGCTCTAAAGACAGATACCCTACACTCACATATGTACATATATACATGTGTGTATATAATTATTCTATATATAATTGTATTTATCAGTTCTGTCAGGAGTAGAAACTACCATGACTTTCTACTTTTCTCCATATATCTTGCTCAGGTAACATAAAAAACCCTAGATTTCTTTATCACTATTTCATCTGTCCTCTAACTCCATTTCTTTGCTTCTATAACCAGAACAACCCTTTCCAACATACTATGAATCTAATAAAAATGGGTTTGCCTGAGGTACTGCATATAGTCTATCTCCTTGCAGTTCCACACAGGATTTTCTTCTTTCCATCTTTGTTTCTTAGTCCACGTTATAGCCTGGCCCTAAAATGTTTTCCATCCTCTGTATCCTCGATTTCCTTTAAAACTCATTTCAATCACCATCTTCTATGTCAAGTCTTTTCTGATCCTTTAAGCTGCTAGTGCCTTACCTGCAAACTAATTCATGCTCTTTTTCTGTGTAATTTTGCAATGTGCCTATTGCATTTCCTAGCAGAATGTAAGATCCTTGAGGTCAAATCTATTTAGTTTTATCTTTGTATCCTCATTACCTAGAAGTGACTATCATGTAAAAGGTACTTAATAAATGTGTATTAACTGATTGTTCAGGAAAACTGAAGTTAGTTTAAATAAATGTACATTAATGTGGTAAGCATATATGTGTGTGTGTGTGCGTGTGTGTGTGTGTGTGTGTGTGTGTGTGTGTGTGTGTGTGTGTGTGTGTTATGGGCCAGAACTTGAAACAAGGTGTTAAGTCAGTGGAATTGACAGAGACAATAATTATATAATTTAGCATGGTGCTTAACAGTTCTCTAGTTCCTTACATGTACTTATTACTTCCTATAGTTCTAAAAGATTCACACCTTTGATAAGAGAGCATAAGCTAGGAGCCTCAGCCAGGATTCAGTCAGGGAAATTCAGAAGCCAGAGAAGTCAGGCAGAAGCTCAAGCTCTCCAAATCAAGGAGAGAGATAGGCCTCCAGAAAAACTAGGCAGTCCCTAGGAAAGGAGACAAGACTTGGAAAGAGACAATAAAGGATTTAGACTTTAATCCCTGGAAGGCTGCTCCCAAAGACCCCAAGAAAACCTCAACAGAGAATATTACATTTTAGAGAGATTATTACATGTATGTATGTATTACAATCATACATAATCATTAGATGTCTTAGAAAAAGATTTAATGAGGAAGGCAGAGTCAAGATGACAGAGAGGAGCTTTTTCTGAGCTCTCCCTATGTCACTCAAATTAACAGTAAATCAAGCTTGTCAATTGCTTTTCAAGTGACAGAACCCACAAGTATTTAGAGTGTAACAAACTTCCAGCAGAAGATAATTTGAAAGATCTACAGAAAAGATCTATTTTAATTGGGCATGAAGAGAGGTGGGCCTAGTACAAGCAGGTGAATATAGGCATCCAAACTCGGGCAGTACAGAGATCCAGGGCAGTGTGGGCTATGTGTGCTGGGGCATTTACTGGAAAGAATCTATAGCAGTGTTGGCTACTCTGTCCCGGGTTGCAAGCCAGTAGTTCAGCAGATTGACTGTAAGATATCCAACACAAATGCAAAAGGCAAATAGTGAGCCTCTAAACACAAAATATTATAAAATTCTGCCATGTGTGGACTCCACTGTGTAGCCTTCACTGGGTACTCCTCACAACACAGCCATTCTAACCACCTCTGAATCATTTCCAGGGGGTGGGGAACTCTCTCCCAGAGCTATCTCATAGCCCAGTCACAATTTTTGCTCCTTCTCAGACAATCAGGGAGGAAGCTGGTAAATCTCCTACACAAAGGGCTGATTAGATAAATCAAACCACAAAACAAATAAGAAAGAAATTAAAGGGGTAAATAGGACATTAGAAAAATTAGGTATGATAGATCTTTGGAAA
Source organism: Sminthopsis crassicaudata (assembly GCF_048593235.1). Lineage (NCBI taxonomy): Eukaryota > Metazoa > Chordata > Mammalia > Dasyuromorphia > Dasyuridae > Sminthopsis > Sminthopsis crassicaudata. The sequence goes on from NC_133622.1 coordinate 111,596,859, forward strand.
AAACTGAAGGGTGATATAAAGGAGTATACTTTCTTCTCAACAGTTCATAAAACCTATACAAAAATGGACCACATATTGGGACATAAAGATCTCAATATTAAATGCAGGAAGGCAGAAATAATAAATGCCTTCTTCTCAGATCACAATGCAATAAAAACTACATTCAACAAGAAGTTAGGGGTAAAAAGACCAAAAAGTAATTGAAAACTAAATAATCTCATCTTAAAGAATGACTAGGTGAAACAGCAAATTATACAAACAATTAATAATTTCACCCAAGATAATGAAAATGAGGAGACATCATACCAAAATTTGTGGGATACAGCTAAAGCAGTAATAAGGGGAAATTTTATATATTTAGAGGCTTACTTGAATAAAATAGAGAAAAAGAAGATCAATGACTTGGGCCTGAAACTTAAAAAGCAAGAAAAAGACCAAATTAAAACCCTCAATCAAAAACTAAAGTTGAAATCCTAAAATTAGAAGGAGGAATCAATAATATTGAAAGTAAAAAAAAAAAAAAAAAAAAAAAAAAAAAAAAAAAAAAAAAAAAAACAATTGAATTAATAACTAAAACCAAGAGTTGGTTTTATGAAAAAGTCAATAAAATAGATAAACTATTAGTCTTACAAATGAAAAGGGGGAATCTTTCCACCAATGAAGAGGAAATTAGAGAAATAATAAGGAGTTACTTTGCTCAACTTTATGCCAATAAATTGGATAACTTATGTGAAATGGATGACTTCCTCCAAAAATATAGGCTTCCTAGATTAACAGAGGAGGAGGTAAACTGCTTAAAAAGTCCAATATCAGAAAAAGAAATAGAACAAGCTATTAATCAACTCCCCAGGAAAAAATCCCCAGGACTAAATGGATTTACATGTGAATTCTACCAAACATTTAAAGAACAATTAGCCCCAATGTGATATAAACTATTTGAAAAACAGAGGATGAAAGAGTCCTACCAAACTCCTTTTATGATACAGACATGGCACTGATACCTAAACCAGGTAGGTTGAAAACTGAAAAAGAAAACTATAGATCAATATCGTTAATGAATATTGATGCTAAAATCTTAAATAAGATATTACCAAGAAGACTTCAGAAAATCATCCTCAGGATAATAAGAGTATGATCAAGTAGGATTTATACCAGGAATGCAGGGCTGGCTTATTATTAGGAAAACTATTAGTATAATTAACCATATTAATAATCATATTAATAAAAACCATGTGATCATCTCACTAGATGCAGAAAAAGCATTTAATGAAATCCAACATCCATTTCTACTAAAAACACTTGAAAGTATAAGAATAAATGGACTATTTCTTAAAATAGAAAGGAGCTTATCTTTAAGAGAGTCGGTAAATATAATATGTAATGGAGATATATTGGAACCTTTCCCAGTAAGATCAGGAGTGAAACAAGGTTGTCCACTATCACCATTACTATTCAATATTGTATTTGAAATGCTAGCCTCTGCAATAAGAGTTGAGAAAGAAATGAAAGGAATAAGAATAGGTAATGAGGAAATCAAACTATCACTCTTTGCAGATGATATGATGGTACACTTAGAGAACCCCAGATATTATAATAAAAAGTTATTAGAAATAATTCAGAACTTTAGCCAAGTTGTTGGATACAAAATAAACCCACATAAATACTCAGCATTTTTATACATCACCAACAAAATGCAACAGCAGTCGATAGAAAGAGAAATGCCATTCAAAACAAATGTTGAGAGTATAAAGTATTTGGGAATCCATCTACCAAAGAAAAGTCAGGAAGTATATGAGAAAAATTATAAAACACTTGCCATAAAATAAAGTCAGATTTAAATAATTGGAAAGACATTGAGTGCTCTAGGATAGGCTGAGTGAATATAATTAAGAAGACAATACTCCTCAAACTAATCTATTTATTTAGCGCTATACTAATCAGACTCCCAAGAAACTATTTCAATGACCTAGAAAAAATAACAACAAAATTCATATGGAAGAATAAAAGTTTGAGAATTTAAAGGGAATTAATGAAAAAAAAAGCCAGATGAAGGTGGTCTAGCTGTATCGGATTTAAAACTATATTATAAAACTGCAGTCACAAAAGCCATTTGGTATTGGTTAAGAAATAGTCTAGTTGATCAGTGGAACAGATTAGGTGCATATGAGAAAACAGGGCACAACTATAGCAATCTAGTGTTTGACAAACCCAAAGATACCAACATTTGGTCCAATAATTCATTATTCAAAAAAAAATGTTAGGAAAACTGGAAATTGGTATGGCAGAAATTAGATATGGACCCATACTTAACACTATATACCAAGATAAAATCAAAATGGGTCCATGAGGGGACTTCTAGCCAAGATGGTGGCTTGGAAGCAGACAGCTGCTTGAGTTCTCCGTTTTCTCTCAGGACTTACTTCATGACAAGCCTCAGAGTTAATGCTTGACTGGAAAAGAAACCCACAAATAATCATCAATTGAAGACAATGTTGAAATTCGCCAGAGAAGGTTTGTGTTTCCTTGGTGGAGGGCCGAACAGACTAGACAAGGAGGGCAAGGAGCAAGAGCAAGACATGCAGCTCACACAGTTCAGACAGAGGGGGGAGGGGTAACATCTCTTCTGTTTCTGTGAAAAGGCTTTTGCCCCAGTGTGGATACTCTGTCTTGGCAGCAAGCCAGGAGCAGCAGAGGTGTAATTACCAGAGGTGAAGAATAAAACCCCGAAAAGCTAGTGTCTCTCGGGATCCGTCCACCACCATTCCCACCAGGTGTGATTCAGTGTGATCGCAGAGCCTCAGAGTGAAGATGAAGCACAGCCATTGCTGTCCTGTTTGTGCCTAGCTGCTATCTCCCTCAGTCTGTAGAGGAAGCGTGGTAACACCATCCAGCCCCATCCTCCCAGAAACAGACCTATTGTGTCTCTTGTCAATTTGTTTTCTTTGACTACTCTGACAAAATGAATAAAAAAATTCAGAAGTGCTCTAATCATTGACACCTTCTGTATGGAGAGAGAGCAGACTTCAAATACTGAAGACACTAAAAGCAGATTGTCTCCAGAGGAATCCCCTAAGGGGCATATGAGCTGCTCCTCAATACAAAAGAATCTCATAGAGGAAATCAAAAAGGCTCTCACAAGATAGCTAGAAGAGAAATTGGAAAAGGACAGGGAATCTTGGCAAGAGAGCCTGGAGAAATCATTCCACACATTTAAAGACAGAGTGGATAAAGAAAACAAATCATTGAGAAATAAAATTAGTGATCGGAAAAAAGAAAACAGCTCTCTAAAAAATAAAATTGATGAAAAGGAAAAAAAAGTTCCACAGGAAAAAAATTCACTTAAAAACTCAATTGGACAATTAAAAAAAGATATAAAAAAGTGAGTGAAGAAAATACATCATTGAAAATTAGACTCGAACAAGTAGAATTGAATGACTCAAGGAGAAATCAAGAAGTAGTCAAGCAAAACCAGAAAAAAAAAAATTTGAAAAGAATGTCAAGTACCTTATTAGAAAGACAACAGACCTTGAAAACAGATCCAGCTGAGACAATTTGAGAATAATTGGACTCCCTGAAAAATGTAAGGAAAAAAAGAGCCATGACACTATTTTCCTGGAAATTATCAAAGAGAATTGCCCAGACGTTTTGGAAACAGAGGGTAAAATAGACATTGAAAAAATTCATCGAATCAACTACTTAAAGGGACCCTAAAATCAAAATGCCAGGAAATATAGTGGCCAAGTTCAAGAACCATCAGACAAAAGAGAAAATACTGGAAGCTGCTAGAAAAAAGCTATTCAGATATGGAGGAGACACAATAGGGATAACCCAGGATTTAGCAGTGTCCACATTGAAAGAGCAAAGGGCCAGGAACATGATATTCTGAAAGGCTAAGGAATTTTGTATACAGCCAAGAATAACTTACCAAACAAAACTGAGCATACTTTTCCAGGGAAGAAGATGGACATTTAACAAAATAAATGAATTCTATCCGTTTTTTTTTTGTTTTGTTTTGTTTTGTTTTTAGATTTTTTTTCCACAGTATATATGCATGAGTAATTTTTTTAATAATATTATCCCTTGTATTAATTTTTCCAAATTACCCCCCCTTCCTCCACTCCCTCCCCCCTATGACAGGCAATCCCATACATTTTGCATGTGTTACAATATAACCTAGATACAATATATGTGTGTAAATACCATTTTCTTGTTGCACATTTAGTATTAGATTTTGAAGGTACAAGTAACCAGGGTAGATAGACAGTAGTGCTAACAACTTACATTCACTTCCCAGTGTTTCTTCTCTGGGTGTAGTTGTTTCTGTCCCTTATTGATCAACTGGAAGTGAGTTGGATCTTCTTTATGTTGAAGATATCCAGGGGCGGAGCCAAGATGGCCGAGAAGAAACACACAACTCTGTGAACGTCCTCACTCCCTCACAACCAATTAGATAAATCAGCCTCAGAATAAGCCCAGGACTGATAGATATCACAAGGACTGGAAGCATGACTTACCAGCTGAAGAGAATCTGGAGTTTCAACAGGAAAGGTCGGTTCCCAGGGGAGGAAGAAGAGAGGCCAGCACAGACGGCTGGGTGCTCACATACTGCGCCCATTGCGCTGGGAAGGGCTCTGGGATCAGAGAAGCCAATGAGGTAAAGGAATCTGGCACAGGCTGTTAGCTCTTCTCTGCTAATTATTTAGCAGTTCAGAAGAGAAAGCCAAAATATTTTAAAACTCAGTTTAGATTTTCCCCTGACCCTGGAGGTGACTCAGCCGATCTCGGCACCAGGGCGTGTGGCCTCAGCTACCTCCTGAGAATAGTTAAGAGATTGACAAGTGGGTGGATACGGCCCAAGGCAACACACACTACCTAGCTTAGCTGGAGGGAGTGGAACTCAGCTCTAGGAAGTCCCAGAGAAGCGGAACCTTTGAACTAGGGAACGCGGGTTCTGGCAGATACTTCCAGTTTGAGCACAGGGGCTTTTCACGTCACCTGCTGCAGACATCCACGCCCCACCCAGACACATAGGCTGGGCTTTGTGCTGTCTTTACTATTCAATGCCCTCGAGCACAGCAGTGATAATCACCTCTGAGGCACATCCAGGGAGGGGGTGGGGAACTCTCTCCCAGAGCTCTATCTTACCTCACGTGCAGGAGCCGCTGCATCCATCCAGTCTGGGAGGAAGCTGGTAAAGAAGTAAATAAATAATTTCCAACCCCAGGGACAGACCCCAAAAGATTTTTTAAATATGAGCAAAAAGGCCAGAAAAACTATAGATTCCTTCTATACAGAGAAAGAGCGGGTATCCAACCCCGAGGAAGTTAACAGCAGAGAGACAGCAGATAACAACCTAAAGGGGAACGATTCCTGCCCCCCCATCACATAACTCTCTCCTAGAAGAAACTCTTAAAAAATTGAGGGAGTTTGAAGAAAAATGGGGAAAGGAAAGGGAAGCTATGATAGAGAATAACAACGTCCTGAAATTGGAGTTGGAAAAAATAAAGAATTCACAGGAGATGCAGGGAAACAAATTAGAAAAGGTTAAAAAAACACAGGAAAGTAGGATTTCTGAATTGGAAAAGATAAAAAAAATCTCAAGAAAATAGAATTTCTGAATTGGAAAAAGAAAATAATTCTCAAAAAAAATTAGGGAAATGGAAAAAAATTCAATAGAGCAAAATAATTCATTTAAAAACGAAATTGGGCAATTACAAAAAGAACTAAAAACTGTGAAAGAAGAAAATAACTCCTTAAAAGTCAGGATGGAACAAATAGAAATGAATGATTCACAGAGAACCCAAGAATCAGTCAAACAAAACAAAAAAAAATGAGAAGCTGGAGAACAACGTCAAATACTTACCGGGAAAATCTATAGACCTGGAAAATAGATCTAGGAGAGATAATCTGCGGATTATTGGACTTCCAGAAAACTATGACCAAAAAAAGAGCCTAGATTCTATTTTACAGGAAATTATCAAAGAGCACTGTCCAGAGATAATAGAAACATAAGAGAAAGTAGATGTAGAAAGAATTCATCGAACTCCTTCTGAAATAAACCCTAAAAAAAGAACACCACGGAATATAGTGGCTAAGCTGCAGAATTACCATACAAAGGAGAAAATCCTGCAAGCAGCTAGAAAAAAACAATTTGAATACCAAGGTGCCACAATAAGGGTCACCCAAGATCTGGCTGCCTCCACATTAAAAGATAGAATGGCCTGGAACCTGATATTCCGTAAGGCAAAAGATCAAGGACTGCAACCAAGAATGAACTACCCAGCTAAGTTTAGCATCTTTTTCCATGGAAGAAGATGGTCATTCAATGAAAGAGAGGAATTCTATATGTTTCTAAGAAAAAAACCAGACTTAAACAAAAAAATTTGATCTACATCCACAAGACTGAAGAGAAACAGAAAAAGGTACACAGAACCCTTGATAACTGTAACTCTATTGTGGGTATATAAGAAGTACTCAAGGATAATTTGAGTTTACTGATATAAAAGAAAAAAAGGGGGGTGTTGTAAAGGGAAGGAGGTCGGTTCATAAAAAGGGGGAATACTACATCCCAGGAAGAGGCATAGTTGCATAAGTTGCAAGCCCAATTCGTTAAACTTCTCTTTCTCTATTTTCTTCAAATAAGCCTCTAAAGATATAAAATTTCCCCTCATTACTGCTTTAGCTGCATCCCACAGATTTTGCTATGATGTCTCATCATTGTCATTATCTTGGGTGAAATTATTGTTTCTATAATTTGCTGTTTCACCCAGTCATTCTTTAAGATGAGATTGTTCAGTTTCCAATTACTTTTTGGTCTATTTACCCCTAACTTTTTACTGAAAGTAGCTTTTATTGCATTGTGATCTGAGAAGAAGGCATTTATTATTTCTGCCTTCCTATATTTAATTTTGAGATCTTTATGTCCTAATATATGGTCTATTTTTGTATAGGATCCATGAACTGCTGAGAAGAAAGTATATTCCTTTCTATTGCCATAAAGTTTTCTCCAAAGATCTATCATACCTAGTTTTTCTAATGTTCTATTAATTTTTTAATTTCTTTCTTGTTTTTTTTGTTGTTTGATTTGTCTAAATCTGAGAGTGCAAGGTTGAGATCTCCCACTATTATAGTTTTACTGTCTATTTCTTCTTGCAAGTCTCTTAACTTTTCCTTTAGAAAGTTAGATGCTATACCACTTGGTGCATATATGTTTAGTATTTATACGGCTTCATTATTTATGCTACCTTTCAGCAGGATATAGTTTCCTTCCTTATCTTTTTTAACGAGATCTACTTGTGCTTTTGCTTGATCTGAGATAAGGATAGCTACCCCTGCTTTTTTGGCTTTACCTGAAGCATAATAGATTCTGCTCCAACCTTTTACCTTTACTCTATATGTATCTCCCTGCTTTAAGTGTGTATCCTGTAAACAACATATTGTAGGGTTCTGATTTTTGATCCAGTCTGCTATCCGTCTCCGTTTGATGGGAGCGTTCATCCCATTCACATTTACAGTCAAAATTACTAATTCTGTGTTTCCTGCCATCATATTATCCCCAGATTATGCCTTTTCCCTTGACCCCCCTGAAACCCTTCCCCAATATTTAATTTATAGACCCCCCCTTGTGACGCACAGCCCTCTTTTATTTTTAGTATCCCTCCCCTCTCCCTCCACGTCCCTTCCCTTATTCTCCTTTTCCTTTTCCCTTTTCCTCTCCCCCCTTTTAATGAGGTGAGAGAGAATTCTCTGAAAAACAAATATGACAATTATTTACTCTTTGAGCCTCTTCTGATGAGAGTAAGATTTACACAATGATTCTCCCCCTCTCTAAATTCCCTCAGATATGGTATATTTTCTATGCCTCTTCCTGGGATGTAGTTTCCCTCTTTTTATCACACCCTCCTCTTTTTCTGATACTACCCCCTTCCTTTACTACACCCCCTCCTTTTTTTTCTTTTATATCAGTAAACTCAAATTATCCTTGAGTACTTTCTATATACCCACAACAGAGTTACAGTTCTCAAGGGTTCTGTGTACTTTTTTCTGTTTCTCTTCAGTCTTGTGGATGTAGATCAAATTTTTTGTTTAAGTCTGGTTTTTTATTTAGAAACATATGGAATTCCACTATTTCATTGAATGACCATCTTCTTCCATGGAAAAAGATGGTAAACTTAGCTGGGTAGTTTATTCTTGGTTGCAATCCTTGATCTTTTGCCTTACGGAATATCAGGTTCCAGGCCCTTCTATCTTTTAATGTGGAGGCAGCCAGATCTTGGGTGACCCTTACTGTGGCACCTTGGTATTTAAATTGTTTTTTTTCTAGCTGCTTGCAGGATTTTCTCCTTTGTGTGGTAATTCTGCAGCTTAGCCACAATATTCCGTGGTGTTCTTTTTTTAGGGTCTATTTCAGAAGAAGTTCGATGAATTCTTTCCACATCTACTTTTCCCTCTGTTTCTATTATCTCTGGACAGTGCTCTTTGATAATTTCCTGTCAAATAGAATCTAGGCTCTTTTTTTTGGTCATAGTTTTCGGGAAGTCCAATGATCCGCAGATTATCTCTCCTAGATCTATTTTCCAGGTCTATAGATTTTCCCAGTAAGTATTTGACGTTGTTCTCCAACTTCTCATTTTTTGTTTTGTTTTGTTTGACTGATTCTTGTGTTCTCTGTGAATCATTCATTTCTATTTGTTCCATCCTGACTTTTAAGGAGTTAATTTCTTCTTTCACAGTTTTTAGTTCTTTTTGTAAATGCCCAATTTCATTTTTAAATGAATTATTTTGCTCTATTGAATTTTTTTCCATTTCCCTAATTTTTTTTTGAGAATTATTTTCTTTTTCCAATTCAGAAATCCTATTTTCTTGGGACTTTTTTTATCTTCTCCAATGCAGAAATTCTATTTTCCTGTGATTTTTTACCTTTTCTAATTCACTAATTTTATTTTCCTGCATCTCCTGTGAATTCTTCAGAACGTTGTTATTCTCTATCATCGCTTCCCTTTCCTTTCCCCATTTTTCTTCAAACTCTCTTAACTTTTTAATAGTCTCTTCATGGAGAGAGTTATGTGATGGGGGGCAGGAATCGTTCCCCTTTAGGTTGTTATCTGCTGACTCTCTGCTGTTAACTTCCTCAGGGTTGGATACCCGCTCTTTCTCTGTTAGAAGGAATCTATGGTTTTTTTGGGCTTCTTGCTCAAACTTAAAAAATCTTTTGGGATCTGTCCCTTGGGTAGGAAATTATTTATTTATTTCTTTACCAGATTCCTCCCAGACTGGATGGATGCAGCGGCCCCTGCGCCTGAGCTAAGAGATAGCTCTGGGAGAGAGTTCCCCACCCCTCCCTAGAAGTGCCTCAGAGGTGACTAGCACTGCTGTGCCCCGAGGGCGCTGTATTTTAGCAGCTTCCCTGAGGTTGAGACTGAACAGTAAATGCAGCACAAAGCCTAGCCTATGTGTCCTGGTGGGGCGTGGATGTCTGCAGCAAGTGATGTGCAAAGCCCCTGTGCTCAAACTGGAAGTGTCTGACAGAAACCGCGGTACCTAGTTCAAAGGTTCTGCTTCTCTGGGACTTCCGTTCCACAGCCTCCAACCAGCTGAGCCAGGCACTATGAGTTACCGCCCCGCCCACTCTTCAGTCTCTTAACTACCCTGAGGCAAAAGCCTGGATTGCCTATGTTGGCCACACTCAAGGTGCCTAGATCAGCTGAGTCACCCCTGGGATCAGGGAAGATCCAATCTAGTTTTAAATTTTAAAGTGGCTTATATTTCTCCTCTGAACTGCTGTTTTTTAAGCAGAGAAGAGCTAACAGCCTGTTCCAGATTCTTTTATATCAGTGGATTCTCTAATCCCAGAGCCCTCCCCAGAGCGACTGGCGCAGTGTGCCACTACCCCACCGTCTGCACTGGCTTCTCTTCTTCCTCCCCTGGGAGCTGACCTTTCCTGCTGAAACTCCAGATTCTCTTCTCCTGGTAAGCTGTGCTTCCAGTCCTTGTGGATTCTATCAGTCCAACGCTATTTCTGAGGCTGATTAAATCTAGTTGGTTGTGAGGGAAGAAAGGAGCTTACACAATGGCATGTATCTTCTCCACCATCTTGGCTCCTCCCACAATTGTACACTATTTCAAACTCCGATTCTTTTTGTACAGAAAAACAACTGTTTGGACATGTATACATATATTGTATTTAATTTATACTTTAACATATTTCACATGTATTGATCAACCTGCCATCTGGGAGAGGAGGAAGGAGGGAAAAAATTACAACAAAATGTTTGGCAATTGTCAATGTTGTAAAATTGCATATATCTAGTAAATAAAAACTATTAAAATATTAATTAATTAATATTAAAATATTAAAACAAAAAAGAGAACTAACACTTAGGAAATTCAGACATACTAGCTATGCTACCATGGGCATGTCACTTAAGTTGTGTCATTTTCAGTTTTATTGTTTGTAAAATAAGGATAATAATAGAAGTTGATTCAAATAAGATCATATATTTAAAATGCTTAATAAAATTAAAAGTGATATATACATGTTACATAACTGTAGAGGCCTGAAACTCAAAAAAGGTATGCTTGAATCAGAAGACAGAGCACTTATGGCTAATTACCTGTTCAATGTAAGATTATGATTCCATTAGCATATATTTGGATAATTGCATCTTCTCACTATTGATGCTTGCTGAAAGTTTGGTGTTAATATAATCAGAGGCAAGGATTGGAGTGTGGAGGGATTTAGGCCAAAGGCACTTGGCCACAAATCTAAGAGGAGACAGGCTGGTGACTCTGGACTCCAAAATCCAGGATTTTGCTTGGCTTCCTTCTTCACTTCTCCCCCTAAAGACAAAGGGCTTTAATTCATCCTGATTCTGGCTGACCCTGAAGCCCTCCAAGGATTTGGCCCTTATTTTCCTTTTGGTACCCAGCTTGTGGAGCAAGGAAACAACCTTCTCTAAGTCCCTGGAATTCCCCTGACTTTGTTGTAAGAAAGAAATCTGGAAAATGGACCATGTTGACTGATTTAAGAAAGGTAAATGAACAGATGGAAACTATGAGAACTCTTCAGTGAATTTCAGCCTGGATTTCCATCTCCTACTCAATTGCCTAGAGAATGGCCTCTTTAGGTTATAGACATTAAGGATTGTTTGTATTCTATCCCTCTAGATAAGGAGGATATGAAAAGATTTGCCTTTTCAGTGCCCAACTTTAACTTAGCTGAGCCTTATAAAAGATATGAATGGACAGTTTTGCCACAGAGAATGAAAAATAGCCCTATTATGTGTCAAATATATGTTGCTGCTACTCTTACTCCAATAAGAAAAAACATTTCCAAAAGTAATGTTATTACAAATGTAATGTTATTTCATAGATGATATATTGGGATGTGAACCTGAGGAACAAATGCTAAAAGCATGCCTACAAAAGACCATTGAAACATTAAGGAACTACAAAGTGCTTATAGCTCCAGAAAAAATTCAGACATATTCCTTTTCAATAATTAGGATACAAAGTATACCCTGATATGCTTGCAGTACAAAAACTTTCTTTAAGAACAGAGAAGCTAAGCACCTTAAATGACTTTCAGAAATTGATAGGAGATATCCAATGGATGTGGCCAATCTTAGGTTTGACTAACTATGAATTGCAACCATTATATGGCATTTTAAGAGGAGACAGTGCTTTAAACTTGCCATGTCAGCTTACAAAAGAAGCTCAAGAGGCTCTGAGAGAAGTTGAATTGGCTTTATTCAATGTGGTTGAAGGAGTAACTCAAAAATCTTTGGAAATACCAGTTTTTGCTACAAAAGAGGCAACCACAGCAGTCCTTCATAAGGGAGAGAGTTCAAAATTGCCATAATCAACCAGATAGATAACAATACAAACACAAATCATATGATAATATCAATACATGCAGGAAAAAAAAAAAAACTTTTGACAAAATATAGCACCCATTCCTATTAAAAACTCTAGAGAGCATAGAGATACAGGAAGTTTTCCTTAAAATATAAAGCAGCATTTATCTAAACCAACAGTAGGGATCATTTGTAATGGAGAGAAGCTGGATTACATTCCCAATAAGAGCAGGGATGAAACAGATATCCATAAAAAATCACCACTATTATTCAGTATTGTATTAGAAATTTTGACTTTTGCAATAAGAAAAGAAAAAGACCTTAAGGGAATTGGAATAGGCAATAAGGAGATAAAACTATTACTCTTTGTAGATGATATGGTGATATATTTACAGAATCATAGAAAATCATCTAAAAACCTGTTGGAAACAATTAACTTTAGCAATGGGACAGAATGTAAACTAAACACACAAATCATTATCATTTCTATATATTATTGACAAAGCCCATCATCAAGAGATAGAAAGAAAAATTCCATTTAAAATAGCTGTAGACAAAATAAAGTATTGGGTCTGTCTACCTGTCAAGACAAAGTGAGGAACTATAAAGTGGAAAAATATTAATTTCTCATGGATAGGCTGAGCAAATATAATAAAAAATGATAATTCTACCTAAATTGATTTACTTGTTCAGTGCCATATGAAAAATATTTTAAAGAGCTAGAAATAATAAAATTCATCTAGAAGAACAAAAGGTCAAGAATATTAGGGGAATTAATGAAAAAACTGAAAAGGATGGTCGCTTAGAAATAACAGATTTAAAATTATATTATAAAGCAATAGTCATCAAAATCCTTCAGTGGAATCGATCAGATACACATGATATCAATGCCTAAAGTACTCTAATATTTGATAAACCCCAAACCTCAGCTCCTGATATAAGAAAGCACTATTTCACAAAAAAATTCTGCAAAAATAGGAAAATAATGTCAGAAACTTGGCATAGATCTACATCTCACACCCCTTACCAAAATAAAGTTAAACTAAGTACATAATTTGGATATAAAGGTTGATATGAGAAACAGGAACAGGGGCTGAAACGGACACATCCAGTAGCAGCAGGAACGCAACAAGAAGCAGGATTGTCCTTGTAACCAATGGACTCCAAGTTAAGAGAATCCATATTAAGACAAAAACTGAAAGACAAAATAGAAAGTAGAGCTTTAGAATAAAGGAGTGTCTTCATATGAAGTATGATAGGTGGCAATGTAACTTGAGAACAAAGGAGTGGTGAGGTGCATAAGGATAAGAGTATGTAATGAAATTGGAAACAAGGGGACTTTAGCCTCAGGAGAAGCTGACTCTCAGTCATTGGGATATCATATCAAACTTAAGCATTTTTCTTCATGGGGGAAAAATGAAGCTACTTGATAAAATGTTAGGTAGATAAATCATGTGATCTGGAATCAGGAAGAGGTGAATTTGAATCTAGATTTCAGATATTTACTAATTTTGTGATTCTGGGGAAATTACTTAACTTCTCTCTGCACAAATTTCCTCAATTTTAAAATGATACCATAATAGTAGTATCTAACTCACAAAGTCGTTGTGAGAATCTAATGAAATAATGTTTGTAAAACATTTTTCTCATATTTTTGGTATCATGTCTGCAAAACACTTTCTTTTTTAAAAAGGTTTTTTTGTTTGTTTGTTTGTTTGTTGTTTGTTTGTTTTTTAAAACATATGCACAATTTTCAACATTCACCCATGCAAAACCTTGTATATCAAATTTTTTGCTCTTTCCCGTCTCCTCAGCCTCTCCACTAGATGACAAGTAATCCAATATACATTAAACATGTATGATTCTTCTATATATATTTCCACAATTGTCATACTGCACAAGAAAAATCAGATCAAAAAGGAAAAAATGAGGAAAAAAATAAAATGCAAGCAAACAACAAAAAGTGAAAATGGTACGTTATGATACATATTCAGTCTTCACAGTCTTCTCTCTGGGTACAGATGGCTCTCTTCATCACAAAACCATTGGAACTGGCTTAATCACTATTGCTGTTGAAAAGAGCCACATTTATCAGAATTGATAAATATATATAACATATTTTATGTGTATTTATATAAAATATTATATAATATATGAATAAATATAATCTTATTGCTGCTTGAATATTTTTTTGATTCTACTCACTTTACTTAACATCACTTCATGTACAAGTCTCTCCAGGATTTTCTGAAATCATCCTGGTGATTGTTTCTTACAAAACAATAATATTTCAAAACATTCACATACCCTAACTTATTCTGCCATTCTCCAACTGATGAACATTCATTTAGTTTCCAGTTCATTGCTACTAAAAAAAAAAAAAAAAAAAAAAAAAAAAAAAAAAGAGCTACTACAAACATTTTTGCACATATAGGTCCTTTTCCCTTTATTATGATCTCTTTGGAATACAGATTCAGTAGAAACACTGCTGAATAAAAATTTAAGCACAGCTTCTGCAAAACACTTTCCCAAAGAAAGAGTAGTCTATCAGTAATTATTTCCTTCCTTGTTCCATTTCCTGGCAGTCCAGGCTTCCTTGAATTTTCAGAACCAAAATTCTACCCTTTAAGAAAAGCTTTTTTAGAATTCTCCTTAAGAAAGTAGTTCCAATGTATCTTGTACATATCTTGTTTGTACACAGCATATTATCTCCATTACTAGATTGTGAGCTTCTAGATGGTGGCTCTTTTTTGCTCATTATTCCCAAAATTAATACCTAGGAAATGCTTAATTATTTAATTAAGGTCCATTGTTTTTATATCTTGAATCTTAAATAGAAAAGAGTGCTCCATTTTTTGTTATATTATGTTTAAAAAGTACTTGTAATATTGAATTATAGTCAATATTCTTTAACACAAAAAATAAGATCATTCATGGGGAAAGTTCAATCAACAACATGATGTTTTATCATAATGAAGATGAATCCCAGCAATTGTTTATCTCATTGCTTCTGGAATTTAGAACAGAAAAATAAAAATAAAATAAAAAAGGGCATAATCACCACCTGATTGTTTCCCTTAATCTTCCAATCTCTTAAATTGCATTTCAGAGTTTTATATGTTCAGTATTTGCATGCTCAAAAAACATATGACATGAATTATACCTTATATGCATGTATACATTACACCCATATATTTCGCACACACACACACACACACACACACACACACACACACACAATCACCACACAAATGTGGTGTAATTGCATATTTGTGTGTATGTATATACATACATATAGCATGTATATACATACATATACATATACATTTAAAGAAATAGAGAAATATAATCTTAAATTAAATAATGAATAATTTTGTCTTTTTCCCCATGGTTTGCTATCTTGAAACAACTATATTTGAATAAAGAAATTCTTGTTAAGAATTATTTGTTTCAAAAATAGAGGTCATAGTTACTGGATAATAGCAATTAACTCAGAAACAAGTTATAAAGGATTATAGTTTTAAAGAATTTTGCTGTCTAAATAAATTGTTGTAAATTAGTAAATAAGTAGTAGACTCTCATAAAGATATTGAAGTTTGCTAGTTGCCCCTGCCCATTAGTATAATAGAAAACATAATACATAATTGTCAACCCTACTCTCTCCCTTCATCTCTCCCTTTCCACTTCTTTCCTTTTTCCAATCTTATAATGTGAATGTTTATATATAAATGGGAAACAGAAAACAAACCAGCCAACTAAAAATGTGATGGGGGAACATTTTTTCTGGAACAGAAAAATTGGGTTTAAATATATTTCTAATATTCTTATTTAAGTAACCTAAAGCAAATAAATTAAATTCACTGTGCAAATGAAGAGTTTGTAAAAGATGGCCTCTGAGAAACATTCTAGCTTTTCATTTTTGTTTCTATATATTATGTTTAGTATTCCCATGTTGGTAATGAAGCTAATATAGTTTATTCTGCTTTTATATGTATTGGACTTAAATCATCCTTGTTTGACATCTTTCATATTTGAAATATATTTTGAAATCCTAAATTAATCATTTTTTTCCTTTTGGATATGATGAAAAACTTGCCATAGCCCAACAATTATATAATAGCTGTTTTGTTCTGAAATCTACAATATTATTGCACACTTCTCCTTCCTGCCCCCCAAGGTAGCATAAAGACTAAAAGAGGATTTATGAATTATGGGATGGCATCTTTTATAGAGAAGAAAGGAAAATGGATGAGAACTTTGAAGATTATTTTTCGGAAGCTAGAAAGATCAAGGTACATTAACTCAAATTTTGTGAAGTTTTAATTACCATGTTTGAAATGGTACTGGCTACATTAGTTGAATAAAATATTGTAGCTGTGTGCCAATATTTTTCATAATTCACCACAATTTCCTTACATCCTGCTATTTAGCTTTTATTAAATTTTCATTTGCTAGCCACTAATGTCATGGTTCAAAAAACATTCAGTAAGAGTTATTTGCTTACCCACATAAGCCCATATTTAACAGCTAACAAAAAACAAAAATTGCAATTTATAATTATGCTGGTGGCCCACAAACAAGTCCATGACTGTATTATATGTTTTAAAGGACTTTTAAGTCAAAGAAGAATTGGAAAATGAATATCTGAATAGAAAGTTCAAAATATTTTCCTAATTTTAAATATTTTCATCATTATATGATGGGTTCATAGCTATCACAAATAAATGTAAAAACAATAGCAAATATAGTATTTTCAAGATATAATGAAATAAAACGAATCCTCATTTCAAGGAACACAAAGTTCATGGACCTAAAATAAAACATAACAATGGAATCCCAAACATTGAGCAGATCAAAGATCAAATTATAGAATCAATTAAAATTATATAAAAGAAAATTAAAATGAAGAAATAACTTACTAAAAATTCTAGGATACATCTAATGGAGTCTTCAGAAGAATTATATTGCTAAAATCATATATTTATAGAATAGGAATGGAAAATATTTGCAAACAATAGTATTTTTAAATCAGAAAGCCAACAAATAAATAATGTCAAAACAATCACAAAAAGATATGTGTGTATGTGTGTTTATATGTACATATGTATATATACATATATGTATGTGTATGAAAATTTTAAATTGGAATACAAAAACATTGTAGAAAACATGTACAAAATTTAAGAGCTGGTCTTTGAAATGAAATCTACTTTAATTTAAAAATTGTTAGCCAGATTTTAGCAAAGACTGAAAAGACTTCCATGAACTGATGCTGAGTGAATTGTGCAGAACCAGAATAATATTATACTCAGTAAAAGCAAGATTATATGATGATCAACTCTGATAGACTTAGCTCTTTTCAGCAATACAGTGATTTAAGACAATACCAATTGACTGCAACCAGAGAGAATAATAGAGACTGAAAGTAAATATAATCACAGCATTTTTTGCCTTTTTTTGTGTTTGTCGGTTTTTTCTTGCACAACAATATGTTTTAAAGTATTTCATTTTTAACCTCTATCAGATTGCTTGCTATCTTGGGAAGGGAGATGTAGAAGAGGAGGGAGAAAAATGGATATTGAAAATTATATTTACATGTATTTGGTAAAATAAAACACTATTCAGGAAGAAAAATGTTAGCTATTTTATAAAAAAGGAAAATAAAATAAATCAACAAAATAAGAAATGAACATCACAACAAAACCAAAAGAAAATTTTAAAAATAACAAAATAATCAGAATCCACAATACATAATTATATGCAAACAAAACCAAGAACACAAAAGAAATATAATGCCTTCAAAATATAAAATATTCAACAAATCATTCTCCAACTGATAAATTTCAAAGGATATGAACAGACAATTTTCAGATAAAAAAAATTAGAACCATTTCATCTGGAAAATGCTATGAATAACCATTGATTAGAGAAATGCAAATTAAGACAACTCTGAGTTACGACTATATTCTTTTCAGATTGGCTAAAATGGCAGAAAAAAGATAATGATAAATGTTGTAGGGGATGTAGGGGAATTGGAACACTAATACATAGATCTAATCATCCTACAGAACAATTTTGAACTATGCCCAAAGGACTATCAAACTGTATACCCTTTGATACAGCTGTATCTCTACTGGGTCTTGTATCCCATAGACATCATAAAAAAGGAAAAGAATCTATATGTAAAAAAGTGTGTAACATCATTTTTTATAATTACAAGAAAATGGAAACTTAAGTGGATGCTAATAAGTTGAGGAATGGCTTAATAAGTTATGATATATGAAGGTTATGGGAGATTATTGCTCTATAAAATCAGTAGGATGATTTTAGAAAAGCCTAAGAAGGCTTACATGAACTGATGCTAGGTGAAGTGAATAGAATCAAAAGAACAATTGTACAGAACATCAACAAGATTATATAACGATAAACTGTGATAGACTTGGATCTTTTCAATAATGAGGTGACTCAGGCCAATTTCAATAGACCTTTGGAGAAAGAGTCATCTGCATACAGAAAGAGGATTGTGGGGACAGCATGTGGATCACAACATAGGTTTTGTTGTTGTTGTGGTTGTTTACTAGCTTCATTTTATTTTTTTATTTGTGATCTGATTTTCCTTGTGCAGTAAAAATATGTTTAGAAGAATTGCACATGTTTAAAATATATATTGAATTACTTCCTGTCTGGGGAGAATGGGGGAATATAATGTCTGGACTACCTCTCTGGAGGGCTTCAGGATCAGGAAGAGTCAGGATCAGTCAAAGTCCTTGGGTTTTAGGAGGAGAAGTGAAGGAGGCAAGCAAGCTAATACGTGGCTCATCAAAAATGGATCCTGGACTATGGAGTCTGGAGCCTGATGACTTCTCTCCTCAGTGTGCTACAGCAGAGAGACTCAGACATTCTCTCAGCCCTCCAATACTTGCCTCTGATTTCCTCACCACAACACATTCAGAAAATGCCAATGGTGAGGAGAGCCAACACATCACCATATAATCCATATAATCTAAGCATATATAAGCATATATGCTTATAGAACCATTATCTCACACTGGGTAGGTAATTAACCTTAAGTGCTGTGCTGTCTTAGATTCAAGTACACCTTTTCAGAGTTCCAGTTGTATAAATTTCCGGCTTTATTTATTTATTTTTTATTAAATTTATAATTATAACATTTTTTGACAGTACATATGCATAGATATTTTTTTTACAACATTATCCCTTGTACTCCCTTCTGATCCAAACTTTTCCCCTCCTTCCCTCCACCCCTTCCCCTAGATGGCAGGCATTCCCCTACATATTAAATATCTTATAGTATATCCTAGGTACAATATATATGTGCAGAACTGAATGTTGTTGTTGTTGTTGTTGTTGTTGTAAAGGAAGAATTGTATTCGGAAGGTAAAAATAATCTGGGAAGAAAAACAAAAAAACAAAACAAAAAAAATGCTCACAGTTTACACTCATTTCCTAGTGTCCCTTTTCTGGGTGTAGCAGATTCTGTCCATCATTGATCAATTGGAATTGGATTAGCTCTTCTCTATGTTAAAGATATCCACTTCCATCGGAATACATCCTCATACAGTATCATTGTTGAAGTGTATAATGATCTCCTAGTTCTGCTCGTTTCACTCAGCATCAGTTGATGTAAGTCTCTCCAAGCCTCTCTGTATTCCTCCTGTTGGTCATTTCTTACAGAACAATAATATTCCATAACTTTCATATACCATAATTTACCCAACCATTCTCCAATTGATGGACATCCATTCATTTTCCAGTTTCTAGCCACTACAAAAAGGCTGCCACAAACAGTTTGGCACATACAGGTCCCTTTCCCTTCTTTAGTATTTCCTTGGGATATAAGCCCAGTAGTAGCACTACTGGGTCAAAGGGTATGAACATTTTGACAACTTTTGGGAAATATTTCCAGATTGCTCTCCAGAATGGTTGGATTCTCTCACAACTCCACCAACAATGCATCAGTGTCCCAGTTTTCCCACAGCCCGTCCAACATTCATCATTATTTGTTCCTGTCATCTTAGCCAATCGGACAGGTATGTAGTGGTATCTCAGAGTTGTCTTAATTTGCATTTCTCTGACCAATAGTTATTTGGAACACTCTTTCATATGACTGGAAATAGTTTCAATTTCATCATCTGAAAATTGTCTATTCATAACCTTTGAACATTTATCAATTGGAGAATGGCTTGATTTCTTACAAATTAAAGTCAATTCTCTGTGTATTTTGGAGATGAGGCCATTATCAGAACATTTAACTGTAAAAATGTTTTCCAAATTTGTTACTTCCCTTCTAATCTTGTTTGCATTAGGTTTGTTTGTGCAAAAATGTTTTTATTAATTTTATAATTATACAATTTTGACAGTATATATGCATGATTAATTTTTTATAACATTATGCCTTGTATTCATTTGTCCAGATTTTCCCCTCCCTCCCTCTACTCCCTCATTTATATGACAGGCAATCTCATACATTTTACATGTGTTACAGTATAACCTAGATATGACAAAAATTTTTAATTTGATGCAATCAAAATTTTTTATTTTGTGATCAATAATGATCTCTAGTTCTCCTTTGGTCATAAATTCCTTCCTACTCCACAAGTCTGAGAGATAAACTATCCTATGTTCCTCTAATTTATGTAAGATCTCATTTTTTATGCCTAAATCTTGGACCCATTTTGATCTTATCTTAGTATGTGGTGTTAAATGTGCATACATGCCTAGTTTCTGTCATACTAATTTCCAGTTTTCCCAGAAGTTTTTGTCAAATAGTGAATTCTTATCCCAAAAGTTGGGATCTTTGGGTTTGTCAAACACTAGATTTCTATAGTTATACAATAATTTGTCCTGTGAACCTAATCTATTCCAATGATCAACTAGTCTATTTCTTAGCCAATACCAAATGGTTTTGGTGACTGTTGCTTTATAATATAGTTCTAGATCAGGTACAGCTAGACCACCTTCATTTAATTTTTTTTCATTACTTCACTTGAAATTCTCGACCTTTTGTTGTTCCATATGAATTCTGTTGTTATTTTTTCTAGTTCATTAAAATAGTTTCTTGGGAGTCTGATTGGTATACCACTAAATAAATAGATTAGTTTGGGGAATATTGTCATCTTAATTATATTCGCTTGACCTATCCAAGAGCACTCAATGTCTTTCCAATTATTTAATTCTGACTTTATATTTGTGGCAAGTGTTTTATAATTTTGCTCATATAATTCCTGACTCTCCTTTGGTAGATATATTCCCAAATATTTTATACTATCATCCGTTATTTTGAATGGAATTTCTCTTTTTATCTCTTGCTCTTGGATTGTGTTGTTAATGTATTAAAATGCTGAGGATTTATGTGGATATATTTTGTATCCTGCAACTTTGCTAAAATTCTGAATTATTTCTAATAGCTTTTTAGCAGAGTCTTTGGGGTTCTCTAAGTATACCATCATGTCATCTGCAAAGAGTGATAGATTGATTTCCTCATTTCCTACTCTAATTCCTTGAATCTCTTTCTTGGCTCTTATTGCTGAGGTTAGCGTTTCTAGTACAATATCGAAGGTGATAGTGGACAACTTTGTTTCACTCCTGATCTTATAGGGAAAGGTTCCAGTTTATTGCCATTATATATGATGTTTGCTGATGGTTTTAAATATATGCTCCTTATGATTTTAAGGAATAGTCCATTTATTCTTATACTCTCAAAGCATTTTTAGTAGGAATGGATGTTGGATTTTATCAAATGCTTTTTCTGCATCTCTTGAGTTGATCATATGGTTTTTATTAATTTGATTATTAATATGGTCAATTATACTAATAGTTTTCCTAATATTAAATCAGCCCTGCATTCCTGGTATAAATCCTACTTGATCATAGTGTATTATCCAGGGGATGATTTTCTGAAGTATTTTTGCTAATATCTTATTTAAGATTTTAGCATCATTGTTCATTAAGGAGATTGGTCTATAGTTCTCTTTCTCAGTTTTTGATCTGCCTGGTTTAGGTATCAGTACCATGTCTGTGTTATAAAAGGAATTTGGTAGGACTCCTTCAATCCCTATTTTTTCAAATAGTTTATATACCATTGGAGTTAGTTGTTCTTTAAATGTTTGGTAGAATTCACGTAATTCCATCTGCTCCTGGGGATTTTTTCTTAGGGAGTTAGTTGATAACTTGTTCTATTTCTTTTTATGAAATGGGACTATTTATATTACTTACTTCTTCCTCTGTTAATCTGGGCAAGCTATATTTTTAAAGATATTCTTCCATTTCATTTAAGTTATTGAATTTATTGGCATAACGTTGAGCAAAGTAGCTCCTAACTATTGTTCTAATTTCCTCTTCATTATGGCTGAGTTCTCCCTTTTCCTTTTCAAGACTAACATTTTGCTTTTTTTCTTTCCTTTTTTTTAATCAGATTTACTAAGGGTTTGTCTATTTTGTTGGTTTTTTCATAGAACCAACTCTTAGTTTTATTAATTAATTCAATAGTTTTTTTTTTTTTACTTTCAATTTTATTAATCTCACCTTTTATTTTTAGAATTTCAAGTTTCGTGTTTGTATGGGGGTTTTTAATTTGTTTCTTTTCAAGCAATTTTATTTGTAAACCCAATTTGTTGACCCTCTCTTTCTCTATTTTATGCAAATAGAGCTATACAGATATAAAACTTCCCCTTATTACTGCTTTGGTTGTATCCCATACATTTTGGTATGATGTCTTATTACTGTCTTTTTCTTGGTTGAAGTTATTAATTATGTCTATGATTTGCTGTTTTATCCAATCATTATTTAGTATAAGATTATTTAGTTTCCAATTATTTTTTTATCTATTTTCCCCTGGCTCTTTATCAAATGTAATTTTATTGCATTGTGGTCTGAAAAGGATACATTTACTATTTCTACCTTACTGCATTTGATTTTGAGGTTTTTATGTCCTAGTATATGATCAATTTTTGTATAGGTTCCATGAACTTCTGAGAAGAAAGTATATTCCTTTCTGTCTCCATTTAGCTTTTGCCAAAGATCTATCATATCAAACTTTTCTAGTATTCTATTTACCTCTTTGACTTCTTTCTTATTTATTTTGTGATTTGATTTATCTAATTCTGAGAGTGCAAGGTTGAGATCTCCCACTATTATAATTTCCCTGTCTATTTCTTTTTGCAGCTCTCTTAATTTCTCTTTTAAGAATTTAGATGCTGCACCACTTGGTGCATATATGTTTAATATCGATACTGCTTCATTATCTATGCTACCCTTTAGCAGGATATAATGCCCTTCCTTATCTCTTTTAATTAGATCAATTTTTGTTTTTGCTTCATCTGAGATGAGGATGGCTACCCCTGCTTTATTGGATTCACCTGAAGCATAGTAGCTTCTGCTCCACTCTTTTACTTTTATTCTGAATGTATCACCATGTTTCAGGTGTGTTTCCTGTAAACAACATATAGTAGGATTCTGACTTTTAATCCAGTCTGCTAACTGCTTCCTCTTTATGAGGGAGTTTACCCCATTCACATTTATGGTTAGAATGACTAATTCTATATTGCTTGCCATCCTGTTAACCCTGCTTATGCTTTTCTCCTTTCCTTCCCTCTTACCCCCCTACTCAGTATTAATCTTGTGAACACCACTTGCTTTTCACAGCCCTCCCTTTTTAGTATGCTTCCCCCAGCTTAAAGTTCCTCTTCCTATTTTACCCCTTTTTCTCACAATTTCTGTAATGCCTTCCCCTTAGCTTACTCCTTCCCTCTCACTTTTAAATGAAGTGGAAGAAGTTTCATCATAAATCGAATATGTCTATTGATACACACCATGTTCATCTCCCTCCTTTCTTTCTCTCAGATATAATAGGTTACTTTTGCCTCTTCACGAGATGCAGTATCACCACTTTACTTTTTTTTATGCTATTATTTCCTTTCCACCTCTAGTTTCTAGGACAAATTATACCTGTGTTCTTTACATATCTTTATGGCAGAAATATAGTTCCCAAGATTTATTTTTACCTTTTTAAAAATCTCTTGAGTTCTGTATTTGAAGATCAAACATTTTGTGTAGGTCTGGTTTTTTCACCAAGAATAGATGAAATTAATTTATTTTGTTAAATGTCCATCTTCTTCCCTGGAAAACGATGCTCATTTTTGCTGGGTAAGTTATTCTTGCCTGCATACCAAGTTCCTTGGTCTTTTGGAATATCATGTTCCAGACCCTTTGTTCTTCACGCTCAGTCTGTTTGACCCTTCCCCGAGCAAACAGAAACCTTTTCTGGGGAATTTTAAGGATGTCTTCTGTTGGTGATTATTTGTGGGTTTCTTTTCTGGTCAAGCATCAACTCCGAGGCTTGTCATGAAGTAAGTCCTGAGAGAAAACGCAGAGTTCAAGCAACTGTCTGCCTCCATGCTGCCATATTGGCTGGAAGTCCTCAGCTTTCTTTTGTTTTAGAACATAGGTGGTCACACCATACCTGATTTCTCAGGGAGGGGAGAACCCGAAAAAGGAGGTGATCACATCCTCCCTGACTTCTGAAATTGGGAGGGGAAAACACTAAAAAGGAGATGATCATGCCCCCCCTGACTTCTTAAGAAGAGAGATGAAAAATACCAAGGGGAAGTAAGAGTCAAACCAGATATTGTTAGTGTGTTTCTGGGCTGAAGGATAGTACTAGAAAAACATATACCTAAATCATCAGCATGGGAAGTATTACACAAGCACATAACAATGTAGCATAGGCTAGTAGTTATGATTCTCACCACAGCTGGTACAGGTTCAATGTGCTGAACCAAACATGAATTGTACATGGAAGTAGTGATATAACAAACAATCTGAATCAACATGGTATTGTAAAAGATTTCCAGAAGTCATAGAAGGAAGGTAAATGAATAATAATCACACATATGCCTCCTTCAGCAGCCAAGAGATAGTCCAAAACAAATATATTGTCCATCACTTCATGTGTCATGAAATCCAATGATTCCTGTATATTTTGAAGTCCTGCAACAGTCTTATCATGTCTCAAGGATCCAATGATTGCAGAGTGTTTTCAAGTCCTACAACAATCGTATCATGTCTAAGGGATTCCAATGATTCCTGAGGGTTTTGAAGTCTCTCATTGTTCTCATTAACACATTTTGATGTCCATGAGTCAATTGCCATAACTGCCATGCTCTTTCAGTGGTGGGCACACTAAGCGATGGAACCACTCGTTGTTTCTTGGGTCTTCTCCTCCTTTTCAAGGGTCTGCTCCATTTCTCTCCAATGGACAAGGCAAATACAGCTTGTTGTCCCCCATCTGATTCCCTCTCTATCTATAGAGATACAAGCAAACCCTCCCCCCCAAGGAGTTAACCTATCTTGTCCCTTCCATTCACCTCTCTCTGGATTTCTTCATATCACCTGGCAATTTTCAAAAGATAGTGGAGCTGCTCACACTGAACACTGCCCTTCCAGTGGATTATAAAACCTGTCTGCTGGAGACAGTGCATCTTTTTCAAAAATCAAAAAGTTAATTGTATAAAGAACTAAATTTAGAAGTTCTCTAGGGTAACCCTGTGGCTCCCCCTTTCTTTTCTTTTTGGAGGAGCATCATGATGTCTCTGTTTCTCCTCTCTACTATTGCTTGTCCTTGAAGATTAAAATATATGCCACTAGTATGTAAAATCTTATACTATGAACAAAACTGTGCAAAATTGCACATAATTGCAAAAGCTGTCTCTTTTGCCTATAGTATTACAAAAGTATATCCTGAAAAGTTAGCTACTACAATATGGATAAAATACAGAAGACCAAAAGATGGTCACAACCATTTGCCAAAATTCATTAGGTCTCAAACTATGAGGGTTCTTTCCTGGAGGGAGCATAGGAGCGTGGAAAGGAAGACAAGCTGTACAGCCTTTTACTATACTCCTAGCTTCCTCTTTTGTTATTCCAAATTTTAAACATAAAGCTCTAGCAGACTGATGATATTTAGAATGAGGTTCTTGGGCTGCCTGAAATAAAGGAGTATTAGACATCATGTTTAAAAGGCTATCTTCCTTTGAATTTCCATCAAAAATAGGACTTGGAAGTCTACTTTGAAAGTGGACATGCAAGATCTAAATCTTACCAGGAGGCTTTCTCACTTGCTCTTCAAGTACCTTAAAGAGCTGATATATATTAGAAGTTACAACTTTTAGTTGGACTGTAGCAATTCTTTGCACCACACCTACTGAATAGCCCACATCAGATCTTCTGTATAATAAGTAAGAGCTAGAAGATTGCATACAATTCATTCTGCTGAGTGGACTGAAAAGAAGTTCTTACTACACTATTTAGGGGACATCAAAGTATACAGCACAAATGATATGTTTGGATGCATCTGTAAAAATAGTTGGTCCTTCAACTCTGACACACTACTACACACCTTTCAGATTGTCTAGGATGACAGGAAAAGATAATGCTGAATGTTGGAGGGGATATGGGAAAACTGGGACACTGATACATTGTTGGTGGAATTGTGAATATATCCAGTTATTCTGGAGAGCAATTTGGAACTATGCTCAAAAAGTTATCAGACTGTCCATACCCTTTGATCCAGCAATGTTACTACTGGGCTTATATTCCCAAAGAGATCTTAAAGAAGGGAAAGGGACCTTTATGTGCAAGAATGTTTGTGGCAGCCCTCTTTGTAGTGGCCAAAACTGGAAAATGAGTGGATGTCCATCAGTTGGATAATGGCTGAATAAAATGTGGTATATGAATATTATGGAATATTATTGTCCTGAAAGAAATGACCAGCAGGATAATTTCAGAAAGTTCTGGAGAGACTTACATGAACTGATGCTAACTGAAATGAGCAGGACCAGAAGATCATTATATACTTCAATAATAATACTATATGATTATCAATTTTGATGGATGTGGCTCTCTTCAACAATGAGATGAACCAAATCAGTTCCACTTGTTCAATAATGAACAGAACCAGCTACACTCAGTGAAAGAACTCTGGGAAATGAGTGTGTACCGTTACATAGCATTTCCAATCTCTGCATTTTTGTCCACCTGCATTTTTGATTTCCTTCACAGGTTAATTGTACATTATTCCAAAGACTGATTCTTCTTGTCTAGCAAAATATGTGTATGCATATGTATACATGTATTGAATTTAACATATACTTTAATATATTTAACATGTCTTGGTCTACCTGTCATCTGGAGGAGGGGGTGGAGAGGAGGAGAAAAATTGGGATAAAAGGTTTTGCAATCGTCAATGCTGAAAAATTACCCATGCATATATCTTGTAAATAAAAATCTATTTAAAAAAAACATGCTTGGTCCTTTAAGAAGAACCTTAGAAACCTCTTCTTCAAAAATCCATCTCCAATTATGTAATAGTTGGGTTATCTTTAATGGAGACCAGTGTTTAACATTTGGAGGTGTGGCCAATAAAATTTGCTGCACTGGGATGGTTTCACAGCATATATTAATGCGTGCATTGGTATAAAAGGTGTATATATTGTCAGGTCTTATCCCTGATAATTATACTGCTTGTTTAATGGCCTTTAATAAAATTCTAGCCACAAGCACTGGGTAAGGAGTAAGGCTTTGATCTGGTTATGCTGGGAGGTTCACCCACTTTATCACACTGTGTCCTTGAAGAACTGCTGTGGGTGCCTCTTTTGTAGCAAAAACTGATATTTCCAAGGGTTTCTGAGTGATTCTTTCAACCACATTGGATAAAGCCAGTTCAACTTCTCTCAAAGCGTTTTGAGCTTCTTTTGTAAGCTGGTATGGTTAGTTAAAAAGCACTCTCTCCCCTTAAAATGTCATAAAATGCTTGCAATTGATAGGTAGTCAAGCCTAACACTGGATGCATGCATTGGATATCTCCTATAAATTTCTCAAAGTCATTTATGGTGTTTAGCTTGTCTGTTCTTAAAGAAAGCTTTTGTACTGTAAGCACCTTAGGATATACTTCATATCCTAAATATTGAAAAGGAGCATATCTTGTGCAATTTGTATTTCTTTAGGGATTCTATGATCTTTTGTAGACATGCTTCTAACAATTGCTCATCAGGTGCACACCCCAAGATATCATCCATGTAATGTAACAATTTTTGGAATGCTTTTCTAACTGGAGTAAGAGCAGTAACATACATTTGACACATAGGAGGGCTACATTTCATTCCCTGTGGCAAAACTGTCCATTCATATCCTTTATAAGGCTCAGCTTAATTAACACTGGGCATTGAAATAGCAAATCTTTTAGAAACAATCCTTAATGTCTATAATGCAAAGGGACCATTCTCTAGGCATTTGAGTAGGAGATGGAAGCCCAGGCTGAAGAGTTCCCATAGTTTCTATCTGTTCATTTACTTTTCTTAAATGTGAACATCCTCCATTTTCCAGATTTCTTTCTTATAACAAATACATGGGAATTCCAAAGACTTAGAGAAGTTTGTAAGTGTCCTTGGTCAAGTTGCTTCTGTACTATATCTAATAAGCCCTGAATTTTATCACTAGCTAAGGGCTACCGTTCTATCCACACTGGTGTAGTTTTCCATTGAATAGGAATAGGTGAGAGTGTTAGCAGGCCTTCAGCAGCAGCCCTGGCTAAAAAACTGAAGTACTCATTTGTAATCCTAATTGTTGTAAAATGTCTCTTCCCCACAGATTGATGCGGATCTTTTCAACGACAAAAGGAGTAAAACCTCCTGTTTCACCTTCAAATATCCATCTCAAAAGGGTAGTACTAACTTCAGCTGCTATTGATCCTCCTTTGCTAGATTTAATCTTAATTAATTAGACGTGCCAACTGCCACCTCTCATATCTGCACCTGTGTCTACCACCATTCCAAGTGTATGGCATTTACATAGATAGTGAGCATAAGACAGTTAGCTGTCACAGTTGAAGTCCAGAATATCCCTGGATTCTGTTGCTGGTAGTCAAAATCTGTGCAAATATCACCAGATTGCCTATTAGGAGTCTATATTAATAAACTTGATGCTACTAATTTTCCTCCTTGATAATTCACACATTGTCTACCTGTATTGCAGACTGGAATATGATCTACACATTCCCTAGTTTCCCAATCTGTTTTTAAGCAATTTCAGGAGGTGAAATCGTCAAACCTACTGTGTGGAGGTAAAGGATCTATAGGCCAGAGAGGAATAGATTTCACCTTTCCAGACAATATCTCAGTAGTCCAGCTGCATACAACTCTATTCTCCCTGATTTTAATCAATCAGGTTGTTTCTCAGCTGATTAATTAATTATGTAATCCCTTTCTCTCATTACATTGCTTCTTGGCTGATTGGTAATGTCTGAGTACTGAATTTCTAAAGATTCTCTGGGTGTATCATCAGAAGCCATCAATCCCTAAGTGGTTTTTGGCTGGAGCCTTTCGGCTTGGCCCCTCATCCCGTTTCCTTGAATCAATCTACATTCTGATGCCAAGTGGAAGAAGCCTCTGTTGCATTTTTGACATGTCCTTTTAGGTCTTGTTCTCCCACCCTGTTTTCTCACTCTATTTTTATGCCAACTTTGAGATTTTAAATGCTCTATTTTACCAGATTGAAGGCATTGACAAGTCTCCCTGGAAGCCACTTGCCAAAAGGGATCCTGTCTTCCCATGTTTGAATCTTGGGAAGTCTGCATGGGTTTTATAAAAGGTATTTCTGTCCACTGTGGCACAGTGTCTTATGATCTCATCTAAAGGAGCATCCTTATGTAGTCTTAGTATAATTCTTCTACAAATGCCATTAACATTTGCTTTATCAAGTTGTCTTATCATAATTTCTGTTACTACATTTTCACCAATAGTTTGTATGACAGCTGTCTGTAGCTATCCCACGAAATTCAGCAAAGAGTTCATTTGGACCTGGTGCTATTTTTGTGAAGGCTTCCCTTCTATCTCACCTTCCTAGGAGGGTGCCTTATGCTTTGATAGTAGCAGAAGCAAATTGCTCATTACTATATGCTGCTATAGTAATTAATCTGTGCTAAAATATCTGCATCAGGACCTACACCTATTAGTTGGTCACAGGTGATTGCTATATTAACTCCAGGTTGCCTATTTTGTAGGACTTGTATACTACAAAATTCACTATACTCGGAAAGCCACAGCAAGTTTTGTCCAGGTTCTAAACATGTCCTTGCTATAGATTTCCAATCATTAGGGGTTAAAACTTCAAAGACCAAATTCTCTAATAACATTTTAACATAGGATGATGTAGACCCATAAAGAGTGCAAGTCTTTTTTCAAATGTTTGATAATTTCTAGATTAAAAGGAGTGTATCTTCTTTTTTCTTGACCTGAAGAATTAATCACAGGATAAATTTATATTCTCAAATCAACTGTATCCTGCCTTTTTACTTGGGCTATAAGTAGTGCGTTTTTTAATCGAGTCATGCAGGAGGTTGTTGTGAGGGAAGTGCTGATGGTATCATTGTCCTTCCCACTTCTCTTCATTCCTCCATCCACAAAGGTGAAATTGATGGGGAAATGTCAAGAGCCTGCTCAGGTGGAGATGGAGGTGAAATTGAGCTGTGAGAATTTGAACCACCACACCCTTTAAGTTCATTCAACTCTCCATGCCTTTCAGCTGTTTTGTCAGTACCATCCTCCTTCTCCTCCTCTTTTTCCTCAAACTTCCTTGTCAGCTGATCTCCTTAAAACTTTTCTTGGACTTCCAGCCAAGATGGAGGAGAGGATGCACAACTGCTTAAGCTCCACATTTTCTCTCAGAATAATTTATCTCATTACAAGCCTCGGAATTAGTGCTTGACTGAAGAAAACACAAATAATTACCAAGAGAAAATATCCTCAAAAATCATCAGAAAAGATCTGTTTTTGCTCATGGGTTGGAAAGATTTTAGATTGGGCACAAACTGAGGGCAAGCAGTAGCAGCACAGCAGAGCAAGGCAGGCAACTCACAGCTGAGCAGAACTGAGGAGGGAGGGATGTGATCTCAGATGTTTCTGTGGAGAGAGCATTAACACAGTGTTGGCTACTTTGCTTGGGGGCCAAGCCAGAAGAAAATCAGAGAAGCTAAAAACATAGGGAGTAAAGACTATAACACTGAAAAGCTAGCTTTTCTCGAGCTCTGGCCACACCCACTCACAGTGACTCAGCATGCTCTCAGAGTCTCAGAGCACAGAGGCAGCCAAGCCATTGCTGTCCTGCTAATTCCTTGCTGTTGCCCCCTGCAGTCTGTAGTGGAAGCTCGGTAATACCATCCAGCCCCTCCCCCCCAAAAAAAGAAGCAGAACATTTCTTTTTCTTGTTAGTTTGTTTTATTTGACTGTTCTTTGACAAAATGAACAAAAAATTAAAGTCCACTCTAACTATTGATAGCTTCTATATGGATAGAGAACAGACTTTAAACCCTGAGGAGACTAAAAAACAGACTGTCTCCAAATGAATCCCCAAAGGAGGAAATCATCTTGGAGAGCAATTTGGAACTATAGTCAAAAAGTTATCAAACTGTGCATACCCTTTGATACAGCAGTGTTGCTACTGGGTTTGTATCCCAAAGAGATCTTAAAGAAGGGAAAAGGACTTGTATGTGCAAGAATATTTGTAGCAGCCCTCTTTGTGGCGGCCAGAAATTGGAAGCTATGTGAATGCCCATCAATTGGAGAATGGCTGAATAAATTGTGGTATATTAATATTATGGAATATTATGGTTCTGTAAGAAATGACCAACAGGATAATTTCAGAAAGACCTGGAGCGACTTTCATGAACTAATGCTGAGTGAAATGAGCAGGACAAGGAGATCATTGTATACTTCAACAATACTACATGATGATCAATTTTGATGAATGTGGCCATTTTCAACAATGAGATGAACCAAATCAGTTCCAAAAGAATAATAATGAACTAATCCAGCTATACCAAGCAAAAGAACACTAGGAGATGATTATGAATTACTACATAGAATTTCCAATCCTGCTAATTCTGTCCACCTGCATTTTGGATTTCCTTAACTGGCTAAATGTACACTATTTCAAAGTTCTAGTCTTTTTGTACAGCAAAACAGCTGTTTGGCCATGTATACATATATTGTATTTAATTTATACTCTAACATCTTTAACATGTATTGGTCGACCTGTCATCTGGAGGGGGGGGGAAGAGAGGAAAAATTGGAAGAAAGGGTTTGGAAATTGTCAATGTTGTAAAATTACCCATGCATATATCTGGGAAATAAAAATTATTAAAAAAAAATAAGAATCCCTCCTACCCCCTTTGAGTCCCTTTCCATTTCTTATACCTTTCCCTTATGTGCTTTTTCCTTTTTCCCTTTTCCCTTTTCCTCTTCCACTTTTTGGTGAGAGTAGTTTCTCTGTAAATGAAATATGTTTATTTTTTTTTCCTTTGAGCCAAGTCTGATGAGATTAAGATTCACATAGTACTCCTCCCCCTCCCTAAATTCCCTCAGATATGGTAGGTTTTCTTTGCCTCTTAGTGGAATGTAATTTCCCTCTTAATCTCTCCTTTTCCCTTTTTCTGATACTATTCCCTTTCCATTTTTACTTTCAAATTATAAATTCAAATTATACATGCACTCTTTGTGTATGTCCATAACACAATAGAGTTCTCAAAAGTTATTTTTTCAAATTGAAACTATATCTAGCAGTATGAAAAGATGCTCCAGTAAGCAGAGAAATGCAATTTAAGATAATTTGAGATACCACTACACACCTCTCAGATTGGCTAAGACAGGAAAAGATTATGCTGAATGTTGGAGCAGATGTGGGAAAACTGGGACACTGATACATTGTGGGTGGAACTGTGAATGAATCCAACCATTCTGAAGGGTGATTTGGAGCTATCCTCAAAAAGTTTTCAACTGTGCATACCCTTTGATCTAGTAATTTATTACTGAGTTTATATCCCAAAAAAATCTTAAAGAAGGGAAAGAGATCTGTATGTGCAAGAATGTTTGCTTCAAACCTCTTTGTATTGGCCAGAAACTGGAAACTGAGTGGATGCCCATCAGTTAGAGAATGGCTTAATAAATTGTGGTATATATAATGAAATATTATTGTATTGTAAGAAATGACCAGCAGAATGATTTCAGAAAGGCCAATAGAGAATTACATGAAATGAGCAGGATAAGGTGATCATTGTATACTTCAACAACAATAGTATATGATGATCAATTCTCATGGATGTGGCCATTTTCAACAATGAAATGAACCAAATCAGTACCATTTGTTCAATAATGAATAGAACCTGCTATATCCAGAAATAGAACTCTGGGAAATGAGTGTGAACCACTACATAGCATTTCAAAAACATCTTTTTTTTTTTTCCAATTGAATTTTTTTATTTCTTTCTCAGGTCAGTTTTACATTATTTCAAAGTCCAATCTTTTTTTTTTCCTGCCAAATTTATTTTTTTTTTATTTTGATAGTTTTTATTTACCAGATATATGCATTGTTAGGATTACTAAGTGAGAACTCAGGTTGTCTGGACAGTGACAAGGTGAGAATTCAGGTTTTCTGGACAATTACAAGGTGAGAACTCAGGTTGACTTGATAGAGGGGGCAAGCTCATTGGCTGGGGTGGTTCTTCCCAGAAGCCCTTGCATTATCCCACACCCATTCTCTGGGAGGATAAAAGAGACAGCACTGGGCGCAGAGAGCAGATCGGCCTGGAGAAGGATAAGAGCTGGAGGAGATTCAGAGCCAGGATTCAAGAAGAAAGACTCTGAATTGCATCAGGCTTGACGGGGCTCTCTGCAGGAAGGGAAGTCACTTCTTTGGACAAGAGTTAACAGCAACTGCCTGGAGACAATGGTTCGTTACAGGAAGAAGAATCTGTCTGAGAGATTTGAGTAGACACAGCAGATCTCTTCCCAGAGAGCGATTCAGCAGCTTCTGGAGACGATAGCTCGCTACAATGCATGGGTAATTTTACAACATTGACAATTGCCAAACCCTTTGTTCTAATTTTTCCCCTCCTTACCCTCCAGATGGAAGGTTAACCAATACATGTTAAATATGTTAAAGCATAAATTAAATACAATATATGTATTCATGTCCAAATAGTTGTTTTGCTGTACAAAAAGAATCAGTCTTTGAAATAGTGTAAAATTAGCCTGTGTAGGAAACCCAAAATGCAGGCAGACAAAAATAAAGGGTTTGGAATTTCTATGTAGTGGTTCATACATCATCTCCCAGATTTCTTTCACTAGGTGTAGTTGGATCAGTTCATTACTGTTCTATTGGAAGTGATTTGGTTCATCTCATTTCTGAAAATGACTGCATCCATCAGAATTGATCATCATATAGTATTGCTGTTGAAGTATATAATGATCTCCTTGTCCTGCTCATTACACTCAGCATGAGTTCATGTAAGTCTCTCCAGGCTTTTCTGAAATAATCCTGTTGGTCATTTCATACAGAACCATAATATTCCATAATATTAATATACCACAATTTATTCAGCCAATCTCCAATTGATGGGCATCCACTTAGTTTCCAGTTTTTGGCCACTACAAAGAGGGCTGCCACAAACATTCTTGCACATATAGGTCCCTTTCCCTTCTTTAAGACCTCTTTGGGATATAAGTCTTGTAGTAACACTGCTGGGTCAAAGCGTATGCACAGTTTGATAACTTTTTGAACATAGTTCCAAATTGCTCTCCAGAATAGGTGGATGTATTCACAATTCAAAAAAGAAGGTATCAGTGTCCCTGTTTTCCCACATCCCCTCCAACATTGTGCATTATCTCAAAGTCCAATTCTGATTGTGCAGCAAAATAACTATGGATATGTATACATATATTGTATTTAAGATATACTTTAACATATTTAACATGTATTGATCTACCTGCCATCTGGGGGAGAGGTTTGGTAGAAAGAGGGGAAAAAATGGAACAAATGGTTTTGCAATTGACAGTGCTGAAAAATTATCCATGCATAATACTTGTAAATAAAAAGTTATAATAAAAAGAAAAAGAAATAGCCTTCAAAAATCTAAAAAAAAGTTATTTTTACCTTTTTCTGCTTCTCTTGATAGAAAATTTGATTTTCAATTACAGAACTAAAGATAAGCATAAAAAGGTAAAAAAGAAAGAACTCTTGAGAACTCTATCTCTGTTATATGTTTACTTAGAGGGTGCAGGTGTAATTTGATTTTATTGTGATAATATAAAAAGAAATTAGAGGAAAAAAGGGTAATAAGGAAGAAGAGAAGAAATGGAAGTAAAATGAGCAAATTGCATCTCATGAAAAGGCCAAAAAGACCTATAACAATTGAGCAAATGAAGGGAAGTGAATGAACACTGTGTGAATCTTGCTCTCATCATATTTGGCTTTAAGAGTATATATCAGAGACAGAACCAAGATGGTGGAGAAGATATACACGGATTTCTAAGCTCTCTCTTCCCCTCAATACCAACTATTTAATTCAGCCTCAAAAATAGCATTGGACTGGTAAAAACCAAAAAGATTAGAAACATAACAACTTACCAGCTGAGGAGAATCTAGAACTTCTTCAGAAAATGTTTCTAATAAAGGGTGGGGGGAAAAAGACCAGCACAGGCAGTGATAGACTAAAGGCTAACTTACTGTGCCAATCAGGCTGGGGAAGCCTCTGAGGTTAGAAAAGCTACCAAGACAGAGGATTCTGGCATAGGCTGATAAGTCTACTCTGCTTGCAAAATGGCAGACCAGCAGAGAAATCAAGCCATTTTAAGAAAAAAATACAGCCAAAACTGCCTATAGCTATCCCAAACCAAAAGTGAGTCAGTACAGATGGAGGCACACCTTCTGCTGTCTTGGGCTTTTCCTTGGGGCAATTAAGAACCTGCAAGGCAGTGGTACACAGCCAGGGGCAGCCTCTAATCTCACAGTGGGGATTTCAGCCTGAGGCAGTGGAACTTCCACAGCAGCAAAACTTCCACAGCAGCTTCTGTGCTTCCCGGGGCAGAGACACTTCCAATCTGTGCACCAGGGCCACTAGCTGGTCAGCTGCTAATATCCATGGCCCCAAGGGGGGCTTTAGCCTGGGGTTGTGACACTTTCAGTGTTCAGCTTCTAGCCTTAGGGCAGTTGCTAAGCTACACAGATGGGGTTCTTTACTGGGCACAACCACAACCCTGCTCTGAATCACTTCCGGTGGGGGGAGGAACTCTCTCCTAGAGCACCGTTGTACCTTTGCAGACTGTTCACAAGACAGCTGCTTTCCATAATATCTCTGTTCGGTAGAGGAAGCTGGTAACCCCTTACACAGAAAGCAGACCCCACAGGTTTTTAAAAATGAGTAAGAAAATGAAGAGAATGATTGACAGCTTCTATATAGAAAAAGAGCAGGTTAACAACTGTGAGGAGCCTAACATCAGACAGTCTCCAGATAATACCCTGAAGGGGAATGTTACCCGGCCCCTATCACATAACTCTCTCCTAGAAGAGACTATTAAAGACCTGAAAAGGGAGTTAGAAGATAAATTGGCAAAGGAAAGAGAAGCTGTGATAGAGAGTAACAAAGTCCTGAAATTTGAAGTGGAAAAAATAAACAACTCACAGAAAGTGCAGGGAAACAAAATTTTTGAATTGGAAAAGGTTAAAAAATCATAGGAAAGTAGGATTTCTGAATTAGACAAGATAAAGAATTCCCAAGAAAGTAGGATTTGTGAATTGGAAAAAGAAAATAGCTCACTAAAAAAAAAAAAATATAGTGAAATGGAAAAAAATTCCACAGAGCAAAATAATCCATTTAAAAACTCAATTCAACATATACAAAAAGAACTAAAAAATGTGAATGAAGAAAATAACTCATTTAAAATCAGGACTGAACAAATAGAAATGAATGATTCATTGAGACACCAAGAATCAGTCAAGCAAAATTAAAATAAATAAATAAATAATAAATAAATAAATAAATTAAAAACTAAAGAATAACATCAAATATTTACTGGGAAAATCGACAGATCTGGAAAATAGATCTAGGAGAGAGAATCTGAGGATTATTGGGCTTCCTGAAAATTATAATGAAAAAAAGAGTCTAAATTCTACTTTACAGGAAATCATCAAAGAGAACTGTCCAGAGATAATAGAAACATAAGGGAAAATAGACATTGAAAGTATTCATTGAACACCTTCTGGAAAAAAAACCCTAAAAAAAAAAAAAAAAATTTCCATGGAATATAGTCGCCAAGCTGAAGAACTATCAGACTAAGAAAATAAATATTGCAAGCAGCCAGGAAAAAAACAATTCAAACATCTAGGTGCCACAATAAGGGTCACTCAAGATCTGGCTTTATCCACATAAAAGGATTGAAGGTCCTGGAATCTGATATTCTGGAAGGCAAAAGAACTTGGAATGCAGCCAAGAATAACTTACCGAGCTAACTTTAGTATTTTCTTCCATGGAAGACGATGGACATTTAATGAAGCAGATGAATTCCATTTATTTCTAAGAAAAAGACCAGATCTAAACAAAAAAAAAAAAAATTGATCTCCAATCATAGGATTCAAGAGAAGCAGAAAACATTAAAAAACAAAAACAAAAACAAAAAAAAAAAAAAAAAAAAAAACTCTTGAGAACTGTATTTCTGTTGTGGATATGCATAAAGAGTACATGTAAAATTTGATTTTATTGATATAACATAAAAAGGGGGAAGAAAGAGGGAAAGGGCATAGTATTAGAAAACAGGAAAAGGGGAGCTAAAAAAGAGGGAACCTACATCCCAGGAAGAAGCAAAGAAATTTATCATATCTGAGGGAATTTAGGCAGGGGGAGGAACATTGTGTGAATCTTACTCTCATCAGAGTAGGCTCAAAGAGTTAATAATTGACATATTTGTTTTTCAGAGAATTCTCTCTCACCTCATTAAAAAGGGGAGAGGAAAAGGGAAAAGGAAAAGAATAATAAGGTCAGGAAAGGGGAAGGGACTTAAAAGTAGGGCGGAAGGATGCTAAAAAGGGAGGGCTGCATGACACAAGTGGGGCCCATAAGTTTAATACTGGGGAATGGGTTCAGGGGGGACAAAAGAAAAAGACAAAAAAAAGCATAATCTGGGAATATCATGATAGCAGGAAATAAAGAATTATTAATTTTTAACTGTAAATGTGAATAGGATGAACTCTCCCATTAAGCAGAGGCGGATGGCAGACTGGATCAAAAGTCAGAACACTACAATATGTTGCTTACAGGAAAAACACATTTAAAGCAGGGAGATACTTACAGAGTAAAGGTAAAAGGCTAGAGCAGAATCTATTATGATTCAAGTGAAGTCAAAAAAGCGGGGGTGGCCATCCTTATCTCAGAGCAAGCAAAAGCAGAAACTGATCTAATTAAAAGAGATAATGAAGAAAACTATAATCCTGCTAAAAGGTAGCATAGACAATGAAGCCATATCAATACTAAACATATATGGACCAAATGGTATAGCATCTAACTTCCTAAAGGAGAAGTTAAGAGAGTTGCAAGAAGAAATAGCAAAACTATAATAGTGGGAGATCTCAACCTTGCACTCTCAGAACTAGATAAATCAAACCACAAAACAAATAAGAAAGAAATTAAGCAGGTAAATAGAACATTAGAAAAATTAGGTATGATAGATCTTTGGAGAAAACTGAATGGTGATAGAAAAGAGTATACTTTCTTCTCAGCAGTTCATAGAACCTATACAAAAATGTATCATATATTAGGACATAAAGATCTCTAAATTAAATGCAGGAAGGCAAAAATAGATCAGAAAATCATCCCCAGAATTATACACTATGATCAAGTGGGATTTACACCACGAATGCAGGGCTGGTTTAATATTAGGAAAACTATTAATATAATTGACCATATTAATAATCAAATTAACAAAAAACATATGATCATCTCAATAGATGCAGAAAAAGCATTTGACAAAATGCAACATCCATTCCTACTAAAAACGCTTGAGAGTATAAGACTAAATTGAGTATTCCTGAAAAATAGTCAGGAGCATATAATTAAAACTGTCAGTAAGCATCATATGTAATGGGGATAAACTGGAAACTTTCCCAGTAAGATCAGTAGTGCAATAAGGTTGCCCACTATCACCATTATTATTCAATATTGTATTAGAAATGCTAGCCTCAGCAATAAGAGTCGAGAAAGAGATTAAAGGAATAAGAGTCGGTAATGAGGAAGTCAAACTATCACTCTTTGCAGATGATATCATGGTATACTTAGAGAACCCCAAAGAATCTAATAAAAATTTATTAGAAATAATTCACAACTTTAGCAAAGTTGCTGGATAAAAAAAATATATCCACATAAATTCTCAGCTTTTTTATACATCACCAACAAAAATCCAACAGCAAGAGATACAAAGAGAAATTCCATTCAAAACAAATGTCGAGAGTATAAAATATTTGGGAATTAATCTACCAAAGAAAAGTCAGGAATTATATGAGCAAAATTACAAAACACTTGCCACAAAAATAAAGTCAGATTTAAATAATTTGAAAAACATTAAGTGCTCTTGGATAGTCAAGTGAATATAATAAAGATGACAATACTCCCTAAAATAATCTATTTATTTAGTGCTATACTAATCAGACTCCCAAGAAACTATTTTAATGACCTAGAAAAAATAACAACACAATTCATATGGGAGAACAAAAGATCGAGAATTTCAAGGAAATTAATGACAAAATAAAATCAGATAGAGGTGGCTTAGCAGTACCTAATATAAAGCTATATTATAAAGCAGCAGTCACCAAAATAATTTGGTATTGGCTAAGAAATAGACTAGTTGATCAGTGGAACAGGTTAGGTTCACAGGACAAAATATTGTACAACTATAGCAATCTAGTGTTTGACAAACCCAAAGATACTAACTTTGGGGATAAGAATTAATTGCTTGAAAAAAAACTGTTGGGAAAACTAGAAATTATTATGGCAGAAATTAGATATGGACCCACACTTAACACCATATACCAAGATAAGATCAAAATGGCTCTATAATTTAGGCATAAAGAATGAGATCATAAATAGATTAGAGGAACAGAGGATAGTTTATCTCTCAGACTTGTGGAGGAGGAAGGAATTTGTGACCAAAGGAGAACCATTATTGATCACAAAATAGAAGATTTTGATTACATCAAATTAAAAAGCTTTTGTACAAACAAAATTAATGCAAACAAGATTAGAAGGGAAGTGACAAATTGGGAAAATATTTTTTACAGTTAAAGGTTCTGATAAAGGCCTCATTTCCAAAAAAAAATATATATATATATATATATATATATATATATATATATATATATATATATATATATATATATATATAACTGACTCTAATTTATAAGAAATCAAACCATTCTCCAATTGATGAATGGTCAAAGGATATGAACAGACAATTTTCAGATGATGAAATTGAAACTGTTTCTACTCATATGAAAGAGTGTTCCAAATCACTACTGATCAGAGAAATGCAAATTAAGACCACTCTGAGATACCACTACACACCTGTCAGATTGGCTAAGATGACAGGAACAAATAATGATAAATGTTGGAGGGGATGTGGGAAAACTGGGACACTTATGCATTGTTGGTGGAGTTGTGAAAGAATCCAACCATTCTGGAGAGCAATTTGGAACTATGCCCAAAAAGTTATCAAACTGTGCATACCCTTTGATACAGCAGTGCTACTACTGGGCTTATATTCCCAAAGAAATACTAAAGAAGGAAAAGGGACTTGTATGTGTCAAAATGTTTGTGGCAGCTCTTTTTGTAGTGGCTAATAACTGGAAAATGAATGGATGCCCATTAATTGGAGAATGTTTGGGTAAATTATGGTATTTGAAGGTTATGGAATATTATTGCTCTCTAAGAAAGGACCAGCAAGATGAATACAGAGAGGCTTGGAGAGACTTACATAAAGTGATGTTGAGTGAAATGAGCAGAACCAGGAGATCATTATACACTTCAACAACAATACTGTATGAAGATATATTCTGATTCAAGTGGATATCTTCAACATAGAGAAGATCTAATTCAGTTCCAGTTTATCATTGATGGACAGAAACAGCTACACCCAGAGAAGGAACACTGGGAATTGAGTTTAAACTCTTTGCTCTATAGTCTTTCTACACAGGTTACTTATACCTTCAGAATCCAAGTCTTTTCATGCAATAAGAAATTTGGTTTTACACACATACATTGTAAGTAGGATATATTGTAACACATTTTACATGTATGGGATTGCCTGTCATCTAGGGGAGGGAGTAGCAGGAGAGAGGGGAAAATTTGGAAAAGTGAATGCAAGGGATAATGTTGTAAAAAAAATATCCATGCATATGTACTGCCAAAAATTATAATTATAAAATTAATTTAAAAAAAAGAGTATGTATCAGACATATCAAACTTCACAGGGGAACTTGTCTCACCCTACAGGGAAGTAGAAGGTGAAAAAGAAAAGGAAAAGAGGAGATAAATAGAAGGTGCAACACAACTAGTGGGGAAAGGTATAAGAAAGGGAGAAGAATTGTAAAAGAGGAGGGTTGTTTTGGGGAGGTGGTAGTCAGAAGCAAAATACTGGGTATCGTGGGAAAGGAGTAAAGGTTAGAGAAAAGCATATATTGGAGAAAATAAGAGCAAGAAATGTGGAATTAGTCATTTTTATTGTGAATACGAATGGGAGGAACTCTCCCATAAAACAGAAGTGAATACTATATTTATGGATTAAAAGCCAGAATCCTCCAATATGTTGTTTCCAAGAAATATACTAAAATCTGAGTGATATATATATATATATATATATATATATATATATATATATATATATAATTATTTATATATATTTATAAATATATTTATATATATATTTATATTTATAAATATATTTATATTTATATATATAAATATTTAGTATATTTAGTATATATGTATGTATATATATATATATATATATAATTTATATAATATATATAGAGAGAGCAAAATCTATTATGCTTCATTTTAAGTAAAAAAACAAAAAACAAAAAACAAACAAAGGAGGTAGCAATTCTGATCTCACATCAAGCAAAAGCAAAAATAGATCTAATTAAAACAGCTAAGGAAGAAAAGACAACAAAACTATACTAGTGGGGCATCTCAACTTTGCTCTCTGAGAACTAGATAAATTAAATATCAAAATGAATAAGAAGGAAGTGAAGGAGGTAAATATAATTTTAGAAAAGTTAGGTGTGATATGGTAGACTTTTAGAGAAAATTGAATGACGAAAGAAGTATATTTTTTTCTTGCAGGTTCATTCAACCTACACAAACACTGACCAAACACTGACTATTTAATTAATAAAACAAAATTAAGAGCAGGTTTTATGAAAAAACCAACAAAATAGATAAACATTTAGTTAATTTGATTTAAAAAAGAAGAAAATCAAATTGTTAGTCTCAAAAATGAAAAGGGAGAACTTTCCAACTATGAACAGAAAATCAGAGCAATAATTAGGAGCTATTTTAACCATATGTCTACCAATAAATATGATAATCTAACTGGAATGAATGAATATTTACAAAAATATAGATTGCTCAGATTGACAGAAGAGGAAATCCGTTACTTATTGAGTAACATATTAATTACTTCCCTAAGAAAAAATCTCCAGGGCCTGGTGGATTTAAATGAGAATTTCACCAAATCTTTAAAGAACTATTAATTCCAATACTTTGCAAACTATTTGGAAAAAACAGGAAAGAAGGAATCCTACCAAATTCTTTTTAAGACACTTACATGGTGCTAATACATAAACCAGATAGGGTAAAGACAGAGAAAGAAAATTATGAATATTGATGCAAAAATCTTAAATAAAATATTAGAAAAGAGATTACAGCAGATCATTCCCAAGATAATACATCATGACCAAGTAGGATTTATACCAGAAATGTGGGACAGGTTTAATATTAGGAAAATTATTAGCATAATTGACTATATCAATAACTAAACTAACAAAAGTCATTATGATTATCTCAATAAATCCAGAAAAGACATTTGACAAAATCTAATGCACATTCCCATTAAAAACAATAGGAATATAGGAATAAATGAAGTTTTCCCTAAAATACTCACTAAAGTTTATTTTAAGCTATCAGTAATCAGCAGATATAATGGAAATAAATTAGAAATGTTACCAATAAAATTGAGGTTGTCCATTATCACTATTACTATTTAATATTGTATTAGAAATGTTAGTTTTGGCAATGGAGAACAAAAAGAGACTAAAGGAATTAGAGTAGGTAATAATAAATTGTCACCCTTTGCAGATGATATGATGGTGTACTTAGAGAATCCTGGAGAATCAAATAAAAAACTACTAGAAACCATTCACAACTTTAAAAAAAGGATACAAAATAAATCCACATAAAGCATTATCAGTTTATATATTGCCAACAAAGTCCAGCAGCAAAATATACAAAGAAAAAGTTCATTTAAAATAATTGTCAATACTATAAAATATTTGGGAGCCTACCTGCCAAGCAAAGTCAGGAACTATGGACACAATTATAAAACCTTTTCCACACAAATAAATTCAGATGTAATCTCAAGTGTTCATGGATAGGCCAAACTAATATGATAATAAGGACAATATTATCTAAGTTAATCTACTTATTAAGTGCCATACTAATCAAACTTCCAAGAAATTATTTTATAGAGCTGGAAAAATAATAACAAAGTTCATCTGGAAGTAGAAAAAAGTCAATTATTTCAAGGAAATTAATGAAAAAAATGCAAATGTAGGTGGCCTATTTATATCAGCCTTAAAATTATATTTATTATAAGGGTGCAATCATCAAAATCATTTGGTACTGCCTGAGAAATAGAGTAGTTGGCCAGTCAAATAGTTTAGGTGTAGGACAAAATAGTCCATGACTATAGTAATCTAGTGTTTGACAAACCCACAGGCCCAGCTTTTGGGATAGAAACTAACTCTTTGACAAAAACTATTGGGAAACATGGAAATTAGTATGGCAGAATCTAGGCATTCACCAACACCTAATACTGTATACCAAGATAAGGTCAAAATGATTTAGACATAAAAAGTGATAATATAAGCAAATTAGAAGAACAAATGAAGTTTATTTATCAAATTTATGGAGAAGGTTGAAATTTGTGAAAAAAAAAATAAATGGAGTATAATATTGAATAAGAAATAGATAATTTTGATTATATTAAGTTAAAAAGGTTTTGTACAAATAAAACCAAAGCAGCTAAGATGAGAAAGGAAGCAATGAACTGAGGAAACTTTTACATTGAAGGGTTCTGATAAAGACCTCATTTCTAAAATATATAGAGAATTGACTCAAATATATAAGAATTCAAATCATTCTTTATTTGATATTTGTCATAAAGGATATGAACATCTAATTTTCAGATGAATAAATTGAAATCATTTCTACTCATATGAAAAGTTACTCTAAATCATTATTGATCGAAGAAATACCTATTAAGGCAACCCTGTGATACCACTACACACCTCTCAGATGGGCTAAGTTGACAGGAACTGATAATGATGAATATTGGAGAGAATATAGGAAAACTGGAACACTAATACATTGTTGGTGGAGCTGTGAATTGATTCATGGTTTCATTCTGGAGAACAATTTGAAACTATGGCCAAAGGGGCTATCAAACTGTGCATATCCTTTGTTCCAGCTTATAATAGACTTGTAACTAAAGAGATGATAAAGGAGAGAAAGGGATCCATATGTTCAAAAATGTTTGTGGCAGCCCTTTTTGTAAGGTGGTTAAAAAAAAAAAAAAACTAGAAACTTAGTGGATGTCCATCAGTTGTATAGTGACTGAATAAGTTATGGTATATGAATGTTATGGAATATTATTGTTCTATAAGAAATGATCAGCAAGATTATTTCAGAGGTATATGGAGAGACTTACATGAACAGATGCTAAGTGAAGTGATCAGA
Source organism: Sminthopsis crassicaudata (assembly GCF_048593235.1). Lineage (NCBI taxonomy): Eukaryota > Metazoa > Chordata > Mammalia > Dasyuromorphia > Dasyuridae > Sminthopsis > Sminthopsis crassicaudata. The sequence goes on from NC_133622.1 coordinate 111,641,622, forward strand.
ACCAAGAAACCATTAAAAACATTAAAGAGCAACAACATTATATTATGATCAATTCTGATGCACATGTCTCTTCTCAACAATGAGATAATTCAGTCCAATTCAAATGATCTTGTTTGAAGAGACCCATTTGCAGCCAGAGAAAGAACAATGGAAACTGAGTGCGGAACCCAAAATAGTATTTTCACTTTTTTTGGTAGTTTGCTTGCATTCTGTTTTCTTTCTCATTTTTGATCTGATATTTCTTGTGCAACACTATAATTGTGGAAATATGTTTAGAAGAATTGCACATGTTTAATTAACATGTATTGAATTACTTGCCATATAGTGCAGGGGGTAGGAGGAAGGGAGGGAAAAATTTGGAATACAAGATTTTGCAATGGTGAATGTTGAACATTATTCATGATTTTTTAAAAAATAGCTTTGATTTAAAAAGAAAAGAAATTAAGTCACAAATGATATCATTAATTCTATAATCAATAAAATATCATATATTTGTTATGATAAAAAAGAAAGTTATGAAAGGAACAAATGAATAAAGGGGACAGTCTAGATATACTTAGCAGGCAAAACAGAATGTTAGAAGGCTATTGTTCTTTTGAATATCATACAATAATTTGAACTATTTCAAATACAGTATCATCTAATGTAGAAGAGGAAAACAAATATACTATTAAAAGTTTTGCAGAATGTATGGGTTGAACTAAGTGACCTTTGAGCTTCTTACCAGCTCCAGATTTCTAACCTTATACTTCACCTCTATTAAGATATGGATGAAGGGAATGAATAGCTAATATTCACAAATCCTTCAACTTTTCACATAGCATGAACATAATTTTAACAATTCAGGAAATTGACACCATTGACAAAGAAGACAATAGAGCTTTACTGCCTAATAAAACCATCTTTCTGTTTCCATCTTGTTTAAGGAAGGGAGCATAATTCAGGTGTGAAGAATGTTTTGGACCAAATGCTCTGCTATACCTTATCAAAAATTACATTCAAATCCTATTTTGAGTAAAGAAGTCCTGAGATTCTGCAAAACTGCAAAAACTTCAAATGCCTTGAATATGCTTTTTATTATCCTAATGAGAGAGTGTTCACAAATTTTCCTTCCTGGGGAATAATATAAAATATATGCAAATATTCCATCATTGGTTCCAATCTAATCAAAAACATTTTTAGCTTGTTTGTTTTGTTTTTCTAGCCACACATCATTGAGGAGATGTTACTGACTATAAATGTCTTCTTCGTGGATGGTAAGCAAGAAACTTTTAAGAATTGAGAAGGTATGAAAGAAGAAATAGCCCATCTGATTTTCTTCAAGTGAGGGGGGTCACTTTTAGGTGCTTGGGTGAGGAAGGGTATATTATTAATTTGATCCTACCGAGTTGTCTTTTGTCTGTGACCATACATCATCTGTTTTTTGTATGCTTATCATTTCCTGCCATTAAATGATTAACAGCAGAGATGAAAAACCCCAGTGGTGATGAAAGTTCAGGAAATACTGGTTCTATAGAACCATCAGTAACCAGCAGCAGTAATTATAGAAATTAGGAGGTGATCTATCAGCAATTGGGAGACAAATATGCTCTGAAAATGACTTGTAGGTATTGGAAAATCTGTAAAGATCTCAGAATGGCATTTCTTAGTCCAGCTTAGTCCAGCAGCAACAGTACCCAGAAAAATAGTGATTTTAGCAGTGGGGCAATCAAGCAGCAGAAAAGTAGAGAATACCCACTGAATTATTTGCCATCTAGGAAAAAGAATAGGGGGAAAGGAGAGAAAAAAAATGGAACAAGGGTAAATGTTGAAAGTTATCTATGAATATATTTTGAAAATACAAAGCTGTAATAATAAAAAAATACTTAAAAATAAAGAAAGTTCTTTCATCCATGGAAGTCTTCTACCATACATCATAAATTCTTGAGGTTTTTTTTTGAGTTTTTATCATGTCACACAGCAAATAGATAGATAGAAATAGATATAGATATTCAAAAATAACTTGAATCTGTCTTCCTGAATACAAAGTCAATTTTGTTTCTACCTGTTTCTCATTTCATTTTTTGAAAAATAATGTGCTAAATGTAAATTATCAAGGTTCTCATTAAAAGTCAGCCTCTTAGGCAACATATTGCTAAGCTCCAACTCTTGTTTTATATTATATTTGTAAGTAATAAATCTTCATTTCTCTAATTTTAATATATTTTATATTAAATTAAATAACTCAGAATTATCTATTTCTCCTCCCTTTTATGTCTTATTACCACCTCTTACTCCCCTACTTCTCACACTCAACCCTACAGACATGCATGTACACACACACACACACACACACACACACACACACACAACCACATACACACACAATCTGGTCTAGTTTAATGAGCTTTTACTAAAAATTTTGGGTTTACTTCATATGACCTTAGTTTTAGACCTGGAAAATATCTTAAAGTTCACCTAATTTTATCCATTTATTTTCACAGAGAATTGCTTGCTCCCAAAATCACACCACTGGCTTTTTGATGGAATAGATGGAAAATTCAGCCATTTCCTTTTCTGCTTCTGTAGACCTGACTCCAAAATGTAGTTAGAGACTTTAAACTTGTACTCTGACAAATAGGATCATAAAATATTCTCTTCACACAACTATTATTTTTTTAGGTTGGCTTTTTGAGTAGAATATATAAGCTTGTAAATAGATGTCTAATGATATAATCTAATGCCATACACTCCATCAGTAGTGGTCTAATACATTTATTTTTCTGCTTTTTTGAGTTGCAAGTATTGCCATATTATTGCATTCTTGGTATGCTCACTAGATTTTTAATTTCTCAGAGTATTTCAGCCTTTCATTTCAGAAATACAATATCTGAAAGTATCAAGAACTTTCAACCTTGCAATTACTTTCCCAAAGATTAATCAGCCATGAAATATTTCCTGTAATGTGCATTGCTTTAGGTAGTACATAAATCTTACAACAAAGTAAATTCCTATAATTCAAAGAACTACTCTGACTTCAGCATGCTGTTTTCCCCTCCAGCTCTGTTGGTCATGATCCCTCTTTCAGCTTAAATCAAAGATATTGAAATATGCTTGGCACATTCAAAGATAGTTCTAGTGAAATGTAAAATATTCGATTCTAAGCCATTTTTCACTTCATACAACAATAGGAAGCTAATAGCCTTCTCTTCTAACATGTAAAAAATATAGATTAAAAAATATTTTTAATTAAAGAATATCTTCTCAATACATTACATATAAACAGTGTCTTCTTGTTATGCAAGTATAAGGAGGGGATAACAACTGAACCTGAGATTTCATTGATAAAGGGATTTCCCATATAAGGAAACTCCTACTAATGCCACTATGCCATGCATCCCTTTAAAGCATATTGACTTAGAAAGCCACATATTATTTTATTATGTTTTATTAATTTTGTTAAATATTTAATCTAGTTCCACAGCACTGTGGAGTATTATAGTGTGAGAAATGCTCACATATTTTACAACTCTAGCCTGGGAGTAATACCGATGTCAGCAACTTGCCCCAGCATTACATTACCAGTATTTATCAGGATTGGAACTTAACCTAGATTTTCTTAGCTCAAGGCCAGGGTTTTTTTTTGTTTTGTTTTGTTTTGTTTTGTTTTTTTTGTTTGTTTGTTTTTTGCTATATACCAAGCTGCTTCTAGATTGTGAAGAGATACTAGAAAGGAAAAGTGGAATTGTTCCTTAGCAAATTTCAAAGTCAGTGAAATATCTATAGCATGTTCAAACCCTTGTTTGTATATGAATGAATAAACAAATAAAAAATAACCAGTTATCCTATGTTAAATATTTTGAAAAACACTGAAAATAGAAATACAAAGACAAATATATTTCTTTTCTTCAAGAAACTTATATTTTAATGAGGAAAGCAATAATAATAGGCAAATGGTAGCTTAGGGCACTATTGTGGGTTTTTTGCATTACATATCTTTATTTTATATTTATATTTTATTTTTAATTAAAATTTAGAAATAATATGGAATAATAAAAATAGTTTTATTTTATATTATAGGAATGGTTACTGGGACAATTTGGGAATAACTGACACAATCCATCTAAGAACAATGGCACAGTTGATTTAATCTAGCTTCCAGAATATTATAGGTGATATTGTAGATAAGGTAACTGTAGAGTCAAAAATTCAATATAATGCTTTCTTGAAATAGACTTTGTTAAAGGAAGTCATTAATCTAGAGAAGAGGTTTCCAAAACTTATATTCTTCTAGGACATAGTATTTGCTGAGAAGTTCTCCAGGGAATTGTGAAGGAAATAGTAAAAAATGATGCTTGACTAAATGGACTCTCGGGGTTCTTGACAGGCTGTGATTTGATGTAGCTCTCTTCTTTTTTTCTTCATTCTTCTTTTTGTCATTCTTTATTTTTTTTTTATTTCATAACCTTATATCCCCTATGACACTTCATCTTATTCATCACATTTATGCTATTGCAAAGATTTTGATATCAATAAATTAAATCTCAATATGAATTTAATAAGAGTATATTCATTTAAAAGTCTTATCTCTAAGCAGTATTTAACATAATACCTGTGCACATACTAGGTGACTAATGTTTATTGGTTGATTTATTAGTATTATTACTGTTGCTATTTTTGATTGGTTAATTTTTTGATTTAAATTATGAAATAAAAGTTGCTTTTGCTAGTCAAAGCAGATTGAGGTCTTCCTTCAAAAACAACAGAAAAAGGCTTGTCCTTGATAGGCTTCCCTGAATTTACGCAATATAAATAGTAGGACAGATAGCAGACTAGCCTAGAGTGATTATTTTAATTAGGTTTCCAATAAGGGCGGAAAATGATTCCTCATGTTCATTCTATAACTTCCCCTGCCCTATTAATTCAGAATTCTTACTTAAGCCATTCCTGGTATCTAAAACAGGAATCCAAAGTGATAGAAATTTTTAAAAATATACCTTAAAATATTTTTTATTTCAACCCCTCTTATTTTACAGGAAAAAAAAAAAAAAACAGGCATGTGCAAGGCCTCTTGGCTATTTAATAGTCAGGTTAGAATAAGTGCTTCCATATCCTTACTCTATTTAAGATACCTATTTAGGCTCTATTTAGGAGAAACAATGAGACCACTTTCAAAAAATGGGGGTAAACTATGGCCAGAAACTAAAGTTTTGGATAAATTATCCTCTGACCTGTCCCTGTGACTTTCACAAAACCAAACTCAACTAGTTATAAGCATAACTATGTAAGTGTGCAGATGTATGTACATCTCTACACACATGCATACAAGCATGTATTTATTAGTTTATTTATAATAAGTGGGGACTTGTACTCCAAGAAGTCAACTGTTATGTGGTCTCCAATATTGATAGAATTGATGTAAGTCATGAAAGATCAAATTTCAGTATATTAAGAAATCTGACCATCACTATATAAGATCCTTTCAGATAAACTCTAAATCATTAATGTAAAGCAGTATAGCTAAATGGTGTAGTGGAGAGAATACTGGGTCTGGAGGCTGGAAGCCCTGACTTCAAATCCAATCTCAGACCCTTCCTAACTGTAATGTTGGATAAGTCTGTTTGCCATAGTTTCCTCAACTATAAAACAGGAATAATAATAAAAACTCCCAAGTTTATTATGAGAAAAAAATAAGAAAATATTTGCAAAATGCTTAATACCTCGAATATAGTAGATGTTTATGTTTATTCCCTTTTCTACCCATATCATTAGTATCACAAGATCTAATTGTGGACCAGGTAAGAACTTTGGGAAAGCACAAGCATATTCATGGATTTCTAACTGATTGTAATTCCCAGCTAATTAAGTCTACTGGAAAAAAAACTGAGGAGAAAAATTCCCATTCCCAACCTCAATAAAATTTTTCAGTGCATTATCTTCCCAGGTAGAATAGCCTGTGTTTGAGCATCTCAATTGGTGAATAAGTCTCTATTTACATCAATCATCTTGAAATATGCTTTTTCTCCAACTTTCTTTTATAGTTTTGGCTGACTATCAAACAGTCTAATCCTTCTTCTCAGTGACATCCTTCCATATACTTGGAGAAACCTCTTAGGACCTTCTCATGCTTAGCAGAATTTGTGAATTGGAAGGTATCTCAGCTGCCATCTGACTGACCCTATGTAGCAGCAAAAACTCACTTTATGAACAAATGCTCATTCAGACGCTGCTTGAGTCTCCAATGCAGGTGAAATGCAGGAAGATTAGTCATCTCTAACTGTAACTAGGCAGTATACTGTGCTGAGACTGGAATCAGGAAGATTTGAGTTTAAATGTTGTGTCAAACACTTAATAGCCCTTTGACTCCAGACACTTAACTTCTGTTTATCTTAGATCATTCATTGATAAAATGAGGGTTCATAATAGCACCTACATCCCAGAATTACGATGAATATGTGAGACTATTTATAAAAGGTGCCAAATCCTGGAAAAAAAAAAAAAACTAAACTAAACTAAAAAAAAAAAAAAAAAAAAAAAACTAAACTAAACTAAACAAAAAAAAAAAAAACAGATTATGCAAGCACTGTTAACTCTAAAAGTACTAAATAGTTAACAGATTATATATTAACTATGAAATCTTAACAATGGAACAAAATAAAACAAAATAAAACTAAACAGTTATAGGTAAAAAGGATTCTTTATTCCTTTGGAAGGGAAACATTATTCTTTCATATCAAAATCTCCTTCAAGAGGAGACCCACTGCAGTGGGTATAAACCTTGATAAATATAGTTTTAGCTAAACACACTCACACACACACACACACACACACACACACACAAAATTAACAATGAAGTGTGTAGCAACAGTGTTGAGGCATAACAGCAAGAATGAGGCAAAGTTGCCTATTCACAAAAAATCTCTTCACATAACAGCAAGATCTGCTGGAGTTTACCCAAACTCAAGAACCATCAGGTTTGTGATTTAATTGCAGTACAATTCACCCAGAGGGTGAGCAGAAAGGTTTGTTGTTGTGCCAAGCTCAGGATTACTTGTTGAACAAAAACAAGATGTCTCTCAATAGTAAATGTAGAGGAATGAAAAGAAAGGGGTGATCTTGGCATGGAGATCCTGACAAGTGCTTTGAAAATGTTAGAGTGGATTATAATCTAGTGTTTGATAAACTCAAAGACTGTAACTTCTGGAATAAAAACCTCATTATCTTAAACAAATTTCTGGGAACACTGAAAAATAGTGTGGCAGAAAATATGCATTGACCAACATCTAACAGCATATAACAAGATAAGGTCAAAGTGGTTCATGATGTAAATATAAAGAGTCACATTCTAAGCAAATTAGGAGAACAAAGGATGGGGTATCTCTCAGATCTTTGGAGAAGGGAGGACTTTGTGGCCAAAGAAGACCTAGAGAACAGTATAAAGAGCAAAATAATTAATTTCGAAAAAACTACAATAAAAAAAAGTTTTTGTTTTGCACAAACGACACCAATACGGCCAAAATTAGAAGGGAAGCAGAATACTGGGGAAAATTGTTTACAGCTAGTGTTTCAGATAAAGGCCTGGTTTTTGAAATACATAGAAATACATATTCTTCTACAAATGTATAAGAATGCTAGCTATTCCTCAATTGATAAAATGGTTGAAGGATAGGAACAATTTTCAAATGATGAAATTAAAATAATTTCTAATCATATAATATAATGTTCTAAGTACTATTCATCAGAGAAATGCAAATTAAGTCAGCTCTGAGATACCACTCCACAGTTCTCAGATTATCTAAGATGCTAGGAAAAGATAATGATAAATGTTCAAGGGAATATGGGAAAACTAGAACATCAATGCATTGTTGGTGGAGTTGTGAACTGATTCAGCCATTCTAAAGACCAATTTAGATCTATGCCCTATGGGCTATAAAACCCTAAATATCTTTTCATTCAGTAATGTCTCTACTGAGTCTATATCCAAAAGAAACCATAAAAGAAGGAAAAGGACCCACATGTGCAAAAATGTTTGTAGTAGCATTTTTGGTAGTGATTAGGAACTGGAAATTGAGTAGATGTGCTTCATTTAGGGAATGGCTAAATAAATTATGGTATATTAATGAAATATTATTTTTCTATAAGAAATGATCAGTAGGGTAAGTTCAGAAAGGCCTGGAAAGACATGCATGAACTGATGCTAAGTGAAGTAAGCAGAACAATGAGATTTTTGATTTTGTGATGATGAGTTGTGATGGACTTGGCTCTTTTCAATCAAGGTAGTTCCAATAGATTTGTAATGGAAAGTGCCGTCCATATCCAGAGATATATATATATGGAGATTAAAAGTGAATCAAAAGATAGTATTTTTACCTTTTTGTTGCTGTTGTTGTTTGTTTTCTTGCTTTATTTTTTCCTTCTCGTATTTTTCCCTTTTGATCGGATTTTTCTCACAGAGCATGACAATTATGAAAATATGTTTAGAAGAATTGCAAATGTCTAACCTATACTAGATTGCTTGCTATGTTAGGGAGAGGGGAGGGAAGAGAAAGGGAGAAAAATTTGCAACACAAGGTTTTCTAAAGGTGAATGTTGAAAAATCTCTTTGCATAAACTTAGAAAAATAAAATACTATTAAAAGGTTTTTTAATATTGAAATTATCATCGATGTCATTAATTATTAAGTAGATGCTTTTTGTTGTTGTTGTTTTTGTCTTGTTTTTTATTTCAGGCTCTAAGCTAAAGTAACTTTTTTGCTACTTCCTCCCAGTGTCATCTGGAGCCAACAAAACACTACAGTATAATATTTGACAATACCTATCATTTCTGGCCCTTTTCCCTTACTCCCTTCCAGTACCCTATCCCCGAGCCTTCTTTTTTCTTAATACAGCATCCTCTATCCCTTTCCCTGATCACTTGATATGGACTCGGAGCCCTTTCTAATTCTAATTCCCCTCTTCTGTTCTACAATTTGTTAGATCTTAACATGTTATGGTCCCCAGAATCAAATATACTGAATCAGTTGAGATATTAGCTCAGAATACATATTTCTACTTCCTGAAAATAGTCCATATGTTGCTTATCTACAGTATTCTCTTACTCCTGGTCAATCTTCTTTGGATGGACTCCAGATAGCAATTTTTAAAATAAATGTGGTACATGTATCAGAATGCAATATTTGATATGTGTTTTGACAAGAAATTATTAAAGTAGAATCATCACCTTCTTGTGACGTTCTTCTTAGAGAAATCTAATAATAAAGTAAAGAAATTCTGACATTTCTGTATATCAGAATATTTAGTTTTTGACTCATAGATTTTGAAACATTTTCATAGATCTGAAGAAAGAGTTGAATGAAAAAAGAGAAATAAAAAACATGCTAGGAACAAAATTTGAAATTGTGAAATGTAGAAATAGAATCTGAGGAGGCAAAATTTTGGAAGATTTGAGGAGAGAAAGAATAAGGACTGGAATTAAGGAAAGCTCTCTCTCCTTTCCTCTTTAACTTTAAATAATTTAAATCATAACTTCTTTCAAATTACAGTTAAGATGCAATTTATAAAATAAGACAATAAATATATGTTAACAACTCATATGTGTCAGGCAATGTGCTAAGACTTGCAAATACTAAAAGAGGATCTCAAGGAGGACATAATCTATTTGGAAATACAACAAGCAAACAAATATGAACAATTAAGCTATACGCAGGATACATGGGGGAGAAAGTGACAGAGGAAATGCATTCAGATTTAGAAGGGAATGGGAAATCTTGTAGAAGACGGGAGTTTAGTTGGAACTTAAAAGAAGCAATTGCATGGAGATGAAAAATAAGAGCATTCCAGGACTATAGGTCATCCATAGAAAAAAAAAAAATAAGAGTAGATTAAATTATAAAGGTCTCTGAATTCTAAAAATAATATTTTGCATTTGATCCTGAGTCAATAGGTAAATCCTGGACTTTATTACAAGGGGGTTAACATGGCCCGAATTATACTTTAGGAAAATCACTGAATGGAGAATGCATTTGGGGGTAGGAAAAAACTTGAGAGAAATTAATCCACCAGCCAGCCACTGCAGAAGGCTTGGCATGAGGTGGTGCTGTTCTGCTCCAAAATGAAAGAGGAAAAGGAGGAAAAGGGGAATATATGAAAGTCATTGCCAAGGTGAAATCCACAAGCTTTCCTTACAGATTGAATATGGGCATAGTGGGAGGGACGGGGACAAGATACTGAGGAATGCAGAATAATACTTAAGTAGTGAGCCTGAGAGACTAATCAGATAGTGTTGTTTTTCACAGTAAGAGGAAAATTAGGAGACAGAGAATTTAGGTGCCGAGTTAAGGATTTCAATTTTAGATCTGTGTAGTTTCAGATGCCTTCTGGACATCAGCTTGTGATGTTTTAAAGGCAAATAAAAATTCAAAAGTGGAGATCAAGGAGACGTTAGCACAGAAAAGGTCAATATTATAATCATCAGCTTAAACATATTAATTAGATCCACATGGGGCATGGGAACTGATGGGAATGGCCAGTGAAAAATTATAGAGGAAAAAAAGAAGAAAGTCCTAGACACCTATGGTTAGAATGCTTTATCTGGATTAAGATCTAGCAGAAGATACAGGGGATGAGGAATCAGATAAGTAGGATTAGAACTAGAAGAGAATGGTGGAAAAGGGCATATGTTTGGGGGCGGAGCCAAGATGGCGGAGAAGAAACACACTACTCTTTGAACGTCCTCACTCCCTCACAACCAATTTGATAAATTAAGCCTCAGAAAAAGCCCTGGATTGATAGATACCATAAGGACTGGAAGCACGACTTACCAGCTGAAGAGTATCTGGAGTTTCAACAGAAAAGGTCAGTTCCCAGGGGAGGAAGAAGAGAGGCCAGCACAGACGGCTGGGTTCTAGCATACTGCGCCGATCAAGCTGGGAAGGGCTCTGGGATCAGAGAAGCCACTGAGATAAAGGAATCTGGCACAGGCTGTTAGCTCTTCTCTGCTTATAATATAGCAGTTCAGAAGAGAAAGCTAAAATACCTTAAAAATTCATATAGATTAGATTTTCCAGGACCCTGGGGGTGACTCAGCAGATCTCAGCACCAGGGGGTGTGGCCTCAGCTCCCTCCTGAAAATAGTTAAGAGATTGACAAGTGGGTGGATACGGCCCAAGGCAACACACAGTGCCTAGCTTAGCTGGAGGGAGTGGAACTCAGATCCGGAAGTCCCAGAGAAGAGTAACCTTTGAACCAGGGACCACAGTTTCTGTCAGACACTTCCAGTTTGAGCGCAGGGGCTTCTCAAGTCACCTGCTGCAGACATCCACGCCCCACCATGACGCATAGGCTAGGCTTTGTGCCGTATTTACTGTTCAATCTCAAGCTCAGGGAAGCCACTAAAACACAGCACCCTCGGGACACAGCAGTGCTAGTCACCTCTGAAGCACTTCCAGGGAGGGGGTGGGGAACTCTCTCCCAGAACTCTATCTTAGCTTAGGCGCTAGAGCGGCTGCATCCATCCGGTCTGGGAGGAAGCTGGTAAAGAAGTAAATAAAGAATTTCCTACCCCAGGGACAGACCCCAAAAGATTTTTTAAATATGAACAAAAAAGCCAGAAAAACCATAGATTCCTTCTACACAGAGAAAGAGCGGGTATCCAACCCCGAGGAAGTTAACAGCAGAGAGACAGCAGATAACAACCTAAAGGGGAACGATTCCTGCCCCCCATCACATAACTCTCTCCTAGAAGAGACTCTTAAAAAGTTAAGAGAGTTTGAAGAAAAATGGGGAAAGGAAAGGGAAGCTATGATAGAAAATAACAACGTCCTGAAATTGGAGTTGGAAAAAATAAAGAATTCACAGGAGATGCAGGGAAACAAAATTTGTGAATTAGAAAAGGTTAAAAAATCACAGGAAAGTAGGATTTCTGAATTGGAAAAGATAAAAAAGTCTCAAGAAAATAGAATTTCTGAATTGGAAAAAGAAAATAATTCTCAAAAAAAATTAGGGAAATGGAAAAAAAATTCAATAGAGCAAAATAATTCATTTAAAAACAAAATTGGGCATTTACAAAAAGAACTAAAAACTGTGAAAGAAGAAAATAACTCCTTAAAAGTCAGGATGGAACAAATAGAAATGAATGATTCACAGAGAACCCAAGAATCAGTCAAACAAAACAAAAAAAATGAGAGGCTGGAGAACAACGTCAAATACTTACTGGGAAAATCTATAGACCTGGAAAATAGATCTAGGAGAGATAATCTGCGGATCATTGGACTTCCAGAAAACTATGACCAAAAAAAGAGCCTAGATTCTATTTTACAGGAAATTATCAAAGAGAACTGTCCAGAGATAATAGAAACAGAAGGGAAAGTAGATGTGGAAAGAATTCATCGAACTCCTTCTGAAATAGACCCTAAAAAAAGAACACCACGGAATATAGTGGCTAAGCTGCAGAATTACCACACAAAGGAGAAAATACTGCAAGCAGCTAGAAAAAAACAATTTAAATACCAAGGTGCCACAATAAGGGTCACTCAAGATCTGGCTGCCTCCACATTGAAACCTGATATTCCGTAAGACAAAAGAACAAGGACTGCAACCAAGAATGAACTACCCAGCTAAGTTTAGCATCTTTTTCCATGGAAGAAGATGGTCATTAAATGAAATAGAGGAATTCTATATGTTTCTAAGAAAAAAACCAGACTTAAACAAAAAATTTGATCTATATCCACAAGACTGAAGAGAAACAGAAAAAGGTACACAGAACCCTTGAGAACTGTAACTCTGTTGTGGGTATATAAAAAGTACACAAGGATAATTTGATTTTACTGATATAAAAGAAAAAAAGGGGGGTGTAGTAAAGGGAAGGAGATTGTTTCAGAAAAAGGGGAAGGAATGATAAAAAGAGAGAAACTACATCCCAGGAAGAGGCATAGAAAATACACCATATCTGAGGGAATTTAGTGAGGGGGAGAATCATTGTGTGAATCTTACTCTCATCAGGAGAGGCTCAAAGAGTAAATAATTAACATATTTGTTTTTCAGAGAATTTTCTCTCACCTCATTAAAAGGGGGGAGAGGAAAAGGGAAAAGGAGAAAAAGTGAAGGGACTTGGAGGGAGGGGGGAGGGACACTTAAAAAAAAAAGGGAGAGTTGCGCGTCACAAGGGGGGTCTGTAAATTAAATATCGCAGAGGGGGATAAGGTGGGTCAAGGGAAAAAGCATAATCTGGGGATAATATGATGGCAGGAAATACAGAATCAGTAATTTTAATTGTAAATGTGAATGGGATGAACGATCCCATCAAACTGAGACGGATAGCAGATTGGATCAAAAATCAGAACCCTACAATATGTTGTCTGCAGGAAACACACTTAAAGCAGGGAGATACATACAGAGTAAAGGTAAAAGGTTGGAACAGAGACTATTATGGTTCAGGTAAAGCCAAAAAAGTAGGGATAGCTATCCTTATCTCAGATCAAGCAAAAGCAGAAGTAGATCTAGTTAAAAAAGATAAGGAAGGAAACTATATCCTGCTGAAAAGTAGCATAAATAATGAAGCCATATCAATACTAAACATATATGCACCAAGTGGTATAGCATCTAACTTTCTAAAGGAAAAGTTAAGAGACTTGCAAGAAGAAATAGACAGTAAAACTATAATAGTGGGAGATCTCAACCTTGCACTCTCAGATTTAGACAAATCAAACCTCAAAACAAACAAGAAAGAAATTAAAAAAGTAAATAGAACATTAGAAAAACTAGGTATGATAGACCTTTGGAGAAAACTGAATGGCAATAGAAAGGAATATACTTTCTTCTCAGCAGTTCATGGATCCTATACAAAAATAGACCATATATTAGGATATAAAGATCTCAAAATTAAATGTAGGAAGGCAGAAATAATAAATGCCTTCTTCTCAGATCACAATGCAATAAAAGCTACATTCAGTAAAAAGTTAAGGGTAAATAGACCAAAAAGTAATTGGAAACTGAATAATCTCATCTTAAAGAATGACTGGGTGAAAGAGCAAATTATAGAAACAATTAATAATTTCACCCAAGATAATGACAATGATGAGACATCATACCAAATTCTTTGGGATGCAGCTAAAGCAGTAATGAGGGGAAATTTTATATCTTTAGAGGCTTATTTGAAGAAAATAGAGAAAGAGAAGATTAACGAATTGGGCTTACAACTTAAAAGGCTAGAAAAAAACCAAATTATAAACCCCCAACCAAAAATTAAATTTGAAATACAAAAATTAAAAGGAGAAATCAATAATATTGAAAGTAAAAAAAATATTGAATTAATAAATAAAACCAAGAGTTGGTTTTATGAAAAAGCCAATAAAATAGATAAACCTTTGGTAAATTTGATCAGAAAAAAGAAAGAGGAAAATCAAATTGTTAGTCTTACAAATGAAAAGGGGGATCTTTCTACCAATGAAGAGGAAATTAGAGAAATAATAAGGAGTTACTTTGCCCAACTTTATGCCAATAAATTTGATAACTTAAGTGAAATGGATGACTTCCTCCAAAAATATAGGCTCCCTAGATTAACAGAGGAGGAGATAAATTGCTTAAATAGTCCCATTTCAGAAAAAGAAATAGAACAAACTATTAATCAACTTCCCAGGAAAAAATCCCCAGGCCCAGATGGATTCACATGTGAATACTACCAAACATTTAAAGAACAATTAGCCCCAATGTTATATAAATTATTTGAAAAAATAAGGGATGAAGGAGTCCTACCAAACTCCTTTTATGACACAGACATGGTACTGATACCTAAACCAGGTAGATCGAAAACTGAGAAAGAAAATTATAGACCAATCTCCTTAATGAATATTGATGCTAAAATCTTAAATAAGATATTAGCAAAAAGACTTCAGAAAATCATCTCCAGGATAATACACTATGATCAAGTAAGATTTATTCCAGGAATGCAGGGCTGGTTTAATATTAGGAAAACTATTAATATAATTGACCATATTAATAATCAAATTAATAAGAACTATATGATCATCTCAATAGATGCAGAAAAAGCATTTGACAAAATCCAACATCCATTCCTACTAAAAACTCTTGAGAGTATAGGAATAAATGGACTATTCCTTAGAATAATCAGGAGCATATATTTAAGACCTTCAGTAAGCATAATATGCAATAGAAATAAACTGCAACCTTTCCCGGTAAGATCAGGAGTGAAACAAGGCTGCCCACTATCACCATTACTATTCAATATAGTACTAGAAACGCTAGCCTCGGCAATAAGAGCCGAGAAAGAGATTCAAGGAATTAGAGTAGGAAATGAGGAAATTAAACTATCACTTTTTGCAGATGACATGATGGTATACTTAGAGAACCCCAAAGACTCTGCTAAAAAGCTACTAGAAATAATTCAAAATTTCAGCAAAGTGGCAGGATACAAAATAAATCCACATAAATTCTCGGCATTTTTATATATCACTAACAAAATGCAACAGCAAGAAATACAAAGAGAAATTCCATTCCAAACAAATGTTGAGAGTATAAAGTATTTGGGAATCCATCTACCAAAGAAAAGTCAGGAATTATATGAGAAAAACTACAAAACACTTGCCACAAAAATAAAATCAGATTTAAATAATTGGAAAGACATTCAGTGCTCTTGGATAGGCCGAGCGAATATAATAAAGATGACAATACTCCCCAAACTAATCTATTTATTTAGTGCTATACCAATCAGACTCCCAAGAAACTATTTCAATGACCTAGAAAAAATAACAACAAAATTCATATGGAAGAATAAAAGGTCGAGAATTGCAAGGGAACTAATGGAAAAAAAAACTCAGAGGAAGGTGGTCTAAGTGGACCTGATCTAAAGCTATATTATATAGCAGCAGTCACCAAAACCATTTGGTATTGGCTAAGAAATAGACCGGTAGATCAGTGGAACAGATTAGATACAAATGACAAAAAAGGGTACAACTATAGCAACCTAATCTTTGACAAACCCAAAGATACCAACCTTAGGGATAAAAATTCATTATTTGGAAAAAACTGTTGGGAAAACTGGAAATTATTATGGCAGAAATTAGATATGGATCCACACTTAACACCATATACCAAGATAAGATCAAAATGGGTCCATGATTTAGGCATAAAGAGGGAGATAATAAATAGATTAGAGGAATAGAGGATAATCTACCTCTCAAACTTGTGGAGGAGGAAGGAATTTATGACCAGAGGAGAACTAGAGATCATTATTGATCACAAAATAGAAGATTTTGATTACATTAAACTAAAAATTTTCTGTACAAATAATACTAATGCAAACAAGATTAGAAGGGAAGTAACAAATTGGGAAAATATTTTTAAAAACAAAGGTTCTGACAAAGGTCTCATTTCCAAAATATATTCAGAACTGACCCTAATTTATAAGAAACCGAACCATTCTCCAATTGATAAATGGTCAAAGGATATGAACAGACAATTCTCAGAGGAAGAAATTGAAACTATATCCACTCACATGAAAGAGTGTTCCAAATCACTACTGATCAGAGAAATGCAAATTAAGACCACTCTGAGATACCACTACACACCTGTCAGATTGGCTAAGATGACAGGAACAAATAATGATGAATGTTGGAGGGGATGTGGGGAAACTGGGACACTAATACATTGCTGGTGGAGTTGCGAAAGAATCCAGCCATTCTGGAGAGCAATCTGGAATTATGCCCAAGAAGTTGTCAAACTGTGCATACCCTTTGACCCAGCAGTGCTACTACTGGGCTTATATCCCAAAGAAATACTAAAGAGCGGAAAGAGACCTATATGTGCCAAAATGTTTGTGGCAGCTCTTTTTGTTGTAGCTAGAAACTGGAAGATGAATGGATGTCCATCAGTTGGAGAATGGTTGGGTAAATTATGGTATATGAAGGTTATGGAATATTATTGCTCTGTAAGAAATGACCAGCAGGAGGAATACAGAGAGGCCTGGAGAGACTTAAATCAACTGATGCTGAGTGAAATGAGCAGAACCAGAAGATCACTGTACACTTCAACAACAATACTGTATGAGGATGTATTCTGATGGAAGTGGAAATCTTCAACATAAAGAAAAACCAACTCACTTCCAGTTGATCAATGATGGACAGAGGTAGCTACACCCAGAGAAGAAACACTGGGAAGTGAATGTAAATTGTTAGCACTAATATCTGTTTGCCCAGTTTACATGTACCTTCGGAATCTAATGCTTATTGTGCAACAAGAAAATGATATTCACACATATGTATTGTATCTAGGTTATATTGTAACACATGTAAAATGTATGGGATTGTCTGTCATCAGGGGGAGGGAATAAAGGGAGGGGGGGATAATTTGGAAAAATGAATACAAGGTATAATATTATAAATATATATATATATATATATAATTATTAATAAAAAAAGAAAAGGGCATATGTTTGACATATTTGTCAAAAGCAGAAGGGTCAAAGAGAGTGAGAAATGATAAAGTGCCATTTATTTAGCAATAAAGTGATCATTGAATTTGAAAGTTGGGTTATAAAGGGTAAGACAAGTAAATGAGAGAAAGTTGAGGCATTGTTGTATGATTTAGTCATCAAAGAGCAGAAGAAATACAAGAAAAGTTTAGTGATTGAAGAATCAAATGGGTTTTTTGCTTTTTTCAGAATGGATGAGGGTGACATGAACACGTTTCTAGAGAATAGGGAAAAAACCAATAGAAAGGGTGGAACTGAAAATAAGTGATAGAATGGAGAAGACAGGGGGCAATCTGTTGGCAGAATTGGAATGAAATGGGTTCATTTTGTGGAATCAAGACAAGTCTTTATGTGCCATTGAGTAATAGAACAGAATGTAGCAGAAGGCATCTGATAGGAGATAAGGAAGAAGAGAGAGCTCAAGAAAATGGCTTCAATTTTATGTAAAATATGAGGCAAGGTTATCAGTTGAGAAGTGTATAAGAGGGATAGGTAGGTTTGAGAAAGGATGCAAAGGTTTAGAAGGACTGTTGTGGGCAGTGAGATTATGAGTTAACAAGGGAGATATATTAATACTGTCTTGCAGCAATAAGAGCTCAGTTGAGGTTCTTTAACAAATTTATAGGAGCAAAAGTGGATAAGATCCAAGAATAAGGCTTGATGGGCCACATTTGTAAAATGATGAAGGACCTGGGAACTTAGCAGGAGTATATAGAATTGAACTGCTTCAACCATGGAACAGAATGAGATAAAGAAAAGAGAATGCCAAGAATAAGGGAGTGCTAGGAGATAACTGAGAGGACAAGGAATTTAGAAATCACTTTTTAAATGAATAGGGTTTGTTAAGGGACGGTAAAAGGAGAAATGAAAAGCTAGTAGACGATGGTGACCTAATAGGACTTGGAGATTCTTGAACATGAACGTGAACACGAAACTTAGTGGGTAATAATGATAAGATATCAAGGGTCTAACTGGATTTGTGGATAATGGAGGTTATGGATAATGGATTGTGGAGGTAAGGGTAAAGAGTAGATCAGGAGAATGAATAGGTTGAGGTTAGGGTATTTCAGGGATAGTCTATACATAAGCACATACACATATTCACTCATCCATCCATCCATTCATCTATCTATCCATATATCTATATGTATGTACTCAAGTCCCTTTGTACAACACTAAGAGTTTGAGGGCAGAGAAATACTGTGTGGTAAGTATAGAATTTAATGGAAATTGAAGGGAGTTTTATAGAGAATAACTACCAGAATTTTTATTAGATGATAAAGGTGCAAACAATTAAAATCAAAAGAGAAGAGTAATGAAGATTGAGAGAGAACCTCAAAGTGAAGCATCTCTACCATGAGCAGTGATTCAAGGGGAGTGGGTAATGATATAGCTAATATGGGATTAAGGAAATTCAGAAAAAAGTGTTTTCAGAAATAAGCCAGATTTTAATGAGGGATAAAGGAGGAAAAAATAGAAAAGGAAAAGATTTAGGTTGAAGGGAAGTTTGTTACTTATGGAAGAAGTATTTCAGCTGTCCCAGTACAAGGGTTGAGTGATGTTTGCTTGGAACTTTAGGGCAGGAGAATAGAAAGGATGAGAATAAGGTATCAAATAGAATAGGATTTGGATGAAGACCTTCAGAATTTCAGTGTTATTTATATATGTAAATATCATTTGTATTTGTGTTAATCAGACATGAGAATATTTATCATTAAGTAGAAAGTGCCACTCTTCTTCCCAGAAAAATTTGGCTATAAGGCTAGAGACAAATATAGCACCAGATGGAAGTGACATGGTCAGATAGTCAAATAGAAGGTTTCATTTCAATATTTTATTTTCTTCTGAATTCTTTAAATTAGTAGCAAACTATACAGTAGAAAATAGAAATCTTGTTCCTCAAAGCTCTCTTCTGCTCTCAAAGGAAAGGTATCGCAGGGGATGGAAGATCTGAAATTAAGGGGAAAATTTCCTTTTCTACACCATAGCTGGGAGATCAGACTGGAAGGAGGATGTAGAAATTGCATTGTACTGTCACAAAAGGAAGTTGCTCTACCAACCTCTAGTAGTCTTCCTTCAGTAGACAAAATTAGGAGGAGGTGAGAGATGAAAACGATGCTCACAAGTTTGCAATTGCTTTGTTTGTATTTTGCATTTATTTATCTAAGAATATTTTATTTCCTTGAAGTAGAATTTATTCTCCTCTTTCTTTCTTCTTTTCTTCTCTTTTTTCTTCCTCTTTTTTCTCTTACTTCTCTTCCTTCTTATGCTCCTTTTCCTCTTGTGCTTTCTTCTCTTTCTTTTCCTGCTCCTCCTCCTTCTTCTCCTCCTTTTCCCACTATTCTTCCTTTATTAACCTCTTCCTTTTTTTCTTTCTTTTCTCCTTGTCCTTTTTTCTCTCCCATCTCCTCCTTCTCCTTCCTCTTCTCTTCTCCCATTCTACTTAGATGCAAAATAACTGGAATATGATAGTATCTTAATAAATGTCTTTTGAATTGAAGGGATTTATGAGGAGCTTCCATAACAGTTGGCTCACCTGTGTCATATCGATTAAATATTACAAGCTGTAAACCGGATTCTCACTCCTTAGTCATTCCTTGTGGTAGCTGTTGAATAATGGCCATGTTATCAATTGTATTGTGCCCTCCAAAGAGAGGCTTATCAGGGGTCAATCTTTCTTTCCCCCCTCTCTTTTGGGTTTATGTCTATATCTCAGATGCCTTTTATTAGTAATTAGAAGATTTTATGTAGCCATCATAAATATAACTTGTCATCTGCTAGATAATCTCAAGTAAAAGCTTAACAGTGTAGAAAAGTGTCATTTCCCTCATCTGATTAGCTTGTAAATTATCTCTTTTTCCCTCTAGTAAAGTTTCCTTATCCTTTCCTTTTATTTGTCTTGGTCTGAGATATCCTTCTACATACCTGATTATGATTTTATTTGCTTATGGTTTTCCCTTTTTTTCTGACAAGTTGACACTAGTTTGTTCAGCAGCCATTGATTGATAATTTGTAGATTTCTGCTATGCACTAATATAACAAAACAAAACAAAACAAAATAAAAAAACCTGCCCTTAGCTGAAGTCTGGAAGAAGGTCTGAAGGAAAAACTTAATTACTCTCCAGGTTTTATTAATTTAAATGTAATTATCTACTTCTTAGCTCTTCTACTTGGTAAATTTCAGCCACCTCACTGCTCTTTCTCTGGTTTCAGTATCCTCATTCCCATTGGCCCCAAACAAAACTGTATTTGTTTCAACTTTCTGTGTCATTAAGTAAAACAAATCAGAATAAATGCCACTTCACATCAACATCTTCACTTTTATTGTTAACTCTAAATTCTTATTTTTTTCATGATTACACGCTGAAATTTTTCACCTAGAAAGGTGTTAAAAATGACTTGTTGCAGTGGCATCTGTCAAGATAATGAAAAGTGTTCTCAAGTCCAGATGTGTTCAAGTGTGTACAGAGGCAGCCAATATTATGACACAATGGCAATGGGATATAAATGATGGTTCTCATTTAAGCACTCACTTGTAAGATTTCTGTAAAATAATCTTTTTGAACTACGGAAAATGAAATGGAATGATGTGAATTAAATTGCAACTTAGATAATAAACAAGTTTTATTTTATGGTATTTTGTGGATTTCTCAATGTTATTGGAGATTTTCAAATCATTGAAAATTACTTAAGTCATAGTGTCAGAATGTATCATCCTGCATGGAAAAAAATAGATTTGTCTGTAAGAATTCTTTATGCCAATGAAATCACAGGTCTAGTACTCACCCCAGGATGTGGAAGTGCATAAACAATCCACAGAATAGAAATACACAACACATATATCCACTCACACAATTCATAAAATATATATATATATATATATATATATATATATATAATTATACTTATAGATAACTATACACATATACATCTATTTATAATACACACATATATAATTATATCCATATGTCTATATATATATATATTATATATTTATAAATCTTTAAAGAAACCATGTGGGAAAGACAGAGAGCGAGAGAGAGAGAGACAAAGAGAGAGAGAGATACAGAGAGAAACAGAAACAGAGAGAGAAAGAAAGAGAGAGAGAGACAGAGAGAGACAGAGACAGAGAGAGAGAGAGAGAGAGAGAGAGAGAGAGAGAGAGAGAGAGAGAGAGAGAGAGAGATTGCACCAAATCTCTCAGTGTAATTTTAAGCTTTAGTAAACTTTTGGAAATAGGTGGTACCATAGAGAGAGTGCAGAGCCTGGATTTCATAAGATTCATTTTCCTGACTTCAAAAATTGCCTTGGATACTTATTCATTGTGTGATATGCAAGTAACCTAACCCTATTTATCTCATTAACCCATCTGTAAAATGAGCTAGAGAAGGAAACGACAACATACTTCAGTGTTTTCAGTAAGAAAACTATAAATAAAAACATGAATTGTTGGACATGGCTGAAAAACTTCTGAACAACAATAAAAGAATATCCTATATATGAATTTCTATATATATTAGATGGACTTACTGACAGACAATAAGATGGGTCCAAAATCTCTTAGTCCAAAAAAATTAAGTGGATAGATTGACTTAGAGAACTTGTGAAGTCTTTTTATGACACTCAGAAACAGAAGCCAATCTTTTAAAATAATGTTTTGTTAATTATTATATATGATCACAGCTTCCAAAGAATTAAAGTTGAAGATATACTAAGGTCAATGCAGAGACACATGAAGAACTGGAATAGAAAGACATAGAGTGTCAACTAAGAAGTGGTATAAAGTATATTATCAGCCACATATATAACTGGGGCACAGGGAAATGAGGGACGACTTTATACTATAGTTAGAGGAAGAAATAATTGATGGAATGTACAAGTATACCTGTGATACATGCTCAAGTGTCATTGCTGAACTCCAGAACTCCCTAGTCAAAGAGAAATTGTTGCAAGGGGCACACAAGAAACTAATCATATAGTAAAAATTATATTTATAATTATGCCGAAACAATAAACAATAATGAGAAAATAAAGAAAACATTGTAATAGTACTGCTACCTAAATCAGGTAGGTTGAAAACAGAGAAGGAAAATTATAGGCCAATCTCCCTAATGAATATTGATGCTAAAATATTAAATAAAATATTAGCAAAAAGATTACACAGAATGAACCCCAGGATAATACACTATGACCAAGTAAGATTTATACCAGCAATACAGGGCTGGTTCAATATTAGGAAAACTATTAACATAATTGACTATATCAATACCCAACTTAACAAAAACCATATGATAATCTCAATAGATGCAGAAAAAGCATTTGATAAAATCCAACATCCATTCCTAATAAAAAACACATGAGAGTATAGGAATAAATGGACTTTTCCTTAAAATAGTCAGGAGCATATATTTAAAATCTTCAGCAAGCATCATATGTAATGAGGATAAACTGGAATTTTTCCCAGTAAGATCAGGAGTGAAACAAGGTTGCCCACTATCACCATTATTATTCAATATTGTATTAGAAATGCTAGTTTCGGCAATGAGAGTGGAGAAAGAGATTAAAGGAATTAGAATAGGTAATAAGGAAAGCAAATTATCACTCTTTGCTGATCATATGATGGTATATAGAGAAACCCAGAGATTCTACTAAAAAGCTATTAGAAATAATCCACACCTTTAGCAAAGTTGCAGGATACAAAATGAACCAACCTAAGTTATCAGCATTCTTAAAACTGTATGTCTCCCAAAAATCTATTTTAATGACTTAGAAAAAATAACAACAAAATTCATCTGGAAGAAAAAAAGAGCAAGACTTTCAAGGGAACTAATAGAAAAAAAATCAAATGAAGGTGGCCTAGCTGTATCAGATCTAAAACTATATTATAAAGCAGCAGTTACCAAAACCATTTGCTATTGGCTAAAAAATAGATTAATTGATCAGTGGAATAGGTGAGCTTCAAAGAACAAAATAGTCAATAACTTTAATAATCTAGTGTTTGATAAACCCAAAGACCTCAGCTGGAGAAGAATTCACTGCTTGAAAAAAACTGCTGGGAAAATTGGAAATTAATATGGTAGAAACTAGGAATTGACTCACACTTAACACTGTAGACCAAGATAAGGTGAAAATGGGTTCATGATATAGGAATAAAGAAGGACATTATAAATAAATTAGAAGGACACAGTATAGTTACCTCTCAGAGCTATGGAAGAGGAAGGAATTTGTGACAAAAGAATAACTACAGATCATTATTAGAAAATTTTGGTTATATCAAATTGAAAAGCTTTTGTACAAACAAAACTAATGCAGACAAAATTAGAAGATAAACAATAAACTGGGAAAACATTTTTATAGTCAAAGGTTCTGATAAAGGCCTCATTTCCAAAATATATGGAGAATTGAATCTAATTTATAAGAAATCAAGCCAATAAATGCTCAAAAGATATGAACAGACAATTTTCAGATGAAGAAATTGAAACTATTTGTAGCCATATGAAAAGATGCTCCAAGTCATTATTAATCAGAGAAATGCAAATTAAGACAACTCTGAGATACCACTACATACCTCTCAGACTGGCTAATATGATAATGCTGAATGTTGAAGGGAATGTGGGAAAACTAGGATATTGATACATTGTTGGTGGAATTGTGAATACATCCAGCCATTGAGAGCAATTTGGAACTAAGCTCAAACTATGCATACCTTTTGATCCAGTAGTGTTACTACTGGACTTATATCCCAAAGAGCTCTTAAAGAAGGGAAAGGGACTTGTATGTGCAATAATATTTGTGTCTGCCCTCTTTGTAGTGACTAGAAAGTGAAAACTGAGGGGATGCCCATCAATTGGAGAATGACTGAATAAAGTTTTGTATATGAATGTTATGGAAGAACTGACCAACTGATTCTGTTCTGAAAGAAATTACCAACAGGAAAATTTCAAAAAGGCCTGGAGAGATTTATATGAATATATATATATATATGTATATGTATATATATGTATATATATATACACATATATATGCATATATATGTATATATATGTATATATATACATATATATATATACATATATATATATAATTCAACAATAATACTATATAATGATCAAATCTGATGGACTCTTTTCAACAATGAGATACATCAAAATCAGTTCCATTAGTTCAATAATGAATAGAACCAGCTACACCCAGGGAAAGAACTCTGGGAAATGAGTGTGAACCACTATATAGCATTTCCAATACCTCTGTTTTTCTCCGCTTTCATTTTTTATTTCCTTCATAGGTTAATTGTACATTATTTCAAAGTCTTATTCTTCTTGTGCAGCAAAATAACTGTATGTATATGTATACATATATTGTATTTAACATATACTTTAACGTATTTAACATGTATTGGTCAACCTGCCATATGAGGGAGAGGGTGGGGAGGAAGGAGGGAAAAATTGGAACAAAAGGTTTTGCAGTTGTCAAGGCTGAAAAATTACCTATGCATATATCTTTTCAATAAACAGTTTAAATAAAAAATTAAAACATTGTAGTATAATAAACTGAAATACAAATGAATATATTTTCACCTAATAATAATTAATCCTCCATTATTAAAAATAATACTAGAGATAAGGGATGCCAAAGTTTTGTGGTCACATTTTTTTTTCTGAAGAAGCAATCATGATCAAATATAAGTTAATAATAACATTAACTAAGATGGACAAAGAAGAATGTTATGTCTTGAAGAATTATTATCAATATTTATTTTCCAAAAGACATAGCATTTATGTTTTTAAGAACAAAGCTAATTGAAAAAAAGAAAGATCTATACAAAAAGATAATAATTCATCATGTCTCTCTTAGAATTCAAAAAATCTTTTCAAAAGATAATTAAAAAAGGAATTCAGAATTTGAACAGAAATAAGGGGAAAAAACAGTCATCATCGAACTTTGATAAGTATAGACTACTAGCCTTTAAAATTCCATGTACTTTTGAGGATTTAACAGAAAAGTATCATAAGTTGATTCTTTCTATGATATAAAGTAATATATAAATGCCAAAGATAGAAATATTAAATGCATCTTTTTCTGTAGAGGGCTAAAAATCTGAAAAGGTGAGCTTGAATCAGAAAACAGACCTCTTAAGGCTAATTACCTATTTGATATATTTAGATGAAATGGTGATGTGATGGTTCTCCTCACCATTGGTGCTTGCTTAATTTTTGGTGGTGAGGTAATCATAAGCAAGGATTGGAGGGTTGAGGGAGAGAAATTAGAGTCTCTTGGCTGCAGGACAAGGAGGAGAGAGGCTGGAGACTCGGGACTCCAGAATCTAGGATACATCTTTGGCAAGCCCTGTGGTAGCTTGGCTGCCTCCTTCATCTCTCCCCTAAAGACCAAGAACTTTGATTGATCTTGATGCTGACTGATCCTGAGGTCCTCCAGGGAGTTAGCCTGGACATTATGCTTTTCATAACAAAATACAATTTTTATTCAAAAGTAATGGTAATTATCAAAACCAAAATGGAGATTAATAATGCTATCCTAAAAATGAGTTTTTAAAAATACTCATTAAATAATTTTAAGTATTTTTTAAAAAACAAGAAAATGATAACTTTTTAGACAGTTTCAAACTTCTTTTCAAAATGATTGGTCCTCCTGGCTTTGAGACTAGCTTTCTACCCCTGAAATTATTCTATCTCTCATTAGGGAAAAAAAATAACAAAAAACAAAACAAAACAAAACAAAACAAAACAAAAAAAACTTCGAAAACTATAATATTCATCAAAAATAAAATAATAATTTTCTATCCAACAGATGCAGAAAATCATCAGCATATTGCACATATTGAAATTAAATATATGTGGTAACATTTGTATATGCTTAGATGCATTATTATTATTTAGAAAATATAAAGTTATAAGAATGAACTTTTATTAAATATATACACATGCGATCATGTATGCATGGATAAAACGAAGAACGCTTGTATTGCATGTTTGTACACATATGTATGTGGGTATATACACATACTTGAAATTGCAGCTTTTATCAACAATAATAAGAATAAACAAGAAGGCCAATTGTCTGCCTCACCACTTTTTAATGCTGGAAATGCTTGTTATAGCAATGATAAAAGAAAAAAGGCAAAATAAGAGGCAGAGGGGAAGCAAAATTATCTTTATTTGTAAATGATGTGATGATTTTCTTAAAGAACACTAGAAAATCATTGGACACAACCATTAATAGTTTCAGAAAAGTATCAGAACATAAAGTATCGGCAAAATATATCACTTTATTATTACTTTGCTAGCAAAACTCAAAATAAAAAATAAATAGGAAAACAAATTCAATGTATAATAAAAAAAAACTATTAAATATATAGAAAAGCAAATATCCAAGTTATATGCAGAGCATATAAAAAAGTTTTTAAAAATATTTTTGCAGAAATAAAAATACCTAATTGGAGAAATATTTAATATTCATATCCAAGACATACCAATGTGATAACAATAAATATTAGCCTGATTGTTTTTTTAGTTTTAGTATTACATCAATCAAATACTAAAATAATTTATAAAATTAGATAAAATAATAGAAAATTAATTTTGTTGAATGCAAAATCAAGTACATTAATTAATAGAGTGAAAAAAAAAATCAGAAGGATGGGGGCCTGGTGTCATCATATTTGTGTTTGTGTATATATTATTACTTTAATTTTTCTGCCATGTACAATTTTATCTTTCTTTTATGTTTTTAAATTAATTTCATTGACACCTTTTCATAATTGAAATTTCTCATAGTTTATCACAGTAGCTCTATATTTCTTTCATATAATTAAAATAAGGGCAGTACAGTTTGAATTTTGAATTTGAACTGACATTTGAATCAGTGTATTTAAGTCTCTGCTCTGTCCTATATGTAACTCTCAGCATATCAGGTTTTCAATTAGCATTCCAGACTGAAAGTGCCTAAGACTAGAACCTTCAGCCACAGTGTTGATTTACAATGTTAGAGGCATTTCCACATAGAAATGGGAAAGTGTCTTACTATTGATTAAATTTAAGTATTTTTTTCAGTGCACCTGTGAACACTTTGTTAAGCCATTCCACCTGTTTAATTTTATAGTACATATTGACTCTGATACATGTATTTAAATCATCCATTGATTAATAAAAATTATTTTGCATGTTTTTGAAACTGTTAAATAAAGCAAAGTTAGTTTTTGAGCTGTGGGATTTTTAAAGGTTGTTTAGATAGCTTATCTCAATGTAAGTAAGCACACTTGCTTGGACCAGTAATTTCATTATGAAATTTATTGGAGGAGATTGAAGTGCCCTATAATCATATATAATTTAGGTACTAATTTAATTATAGATTTAACCTTATGTCAAGGCATGGTAGCAAAAATACTGTAATAAAAATAATTAATTACCTATTTCTGTCCTAGAAAAAATGAGTCCCTCATTTTGTTTTTTGTTCTAGAAGCATTAAATAGGTAAATCATTTATTCCTAGAGATTATTTCCTTTACCTTGACTTAAATGGGATTTAGACCTTTAATTATATCAATCTACATTAAACATCAAGTATGCTTTTAAAGATGATTTGACTATGAACATCTAATTATGATTCCTTTACCTTTGTAATATATATTTATTAAGAATATTATTAAATAATTTCATGATAATGACATGTGATATAGAAATAATATATTTATTTAAAAATCTTAAAATGTCATTGGATTAAGAACTGGAAGAGATTTTTAAAATCATTTAGCCTAACTTTTTTTGGTCCATTTGATAGCCATTCAATTCCAGTCATCCCTTAGATATTCATTATTTGTCACATTATAATCACTAACAACATCGTAAAAAGAACCATGTTTTCATATGCAGGGCAAAATGGGCTGAAGGATATTAAACAAATAGTGATTTTTCCAATCATGATCATTTCTATTCAAATTATATTGAACAAAATAAAAAAGAACAAAAATTTATAGGTTGTCTTAAGATTTACAAAATAGTTTCTTCACAAAAACCTGGGAAATAGATATACAAGTATTATTATTCCTAGTTAATAGAGTAGGAAATTGAAATTCAGAAAGTTTAAAGTGAATCATTAATAAAGATTCAGAAACTAAATATTGAAATATATCTACTGATCCCGGATCTTGTTTATTGAGTCCCACATTACTCAATGCTCTACTTAAAACCAATATACAAACCTATCCATTCTATCCTTACCACCAATGAGATGGATTAGACACTGAATGGGACTGATTAGATGAAGTATTTCTCAGTATTGTCATACATATGATCCCTGTTCCCAGAACTTTGGAACTTGGGGAGGTCATTTATTCTCTGGAGGAGTGAACTTTGAATTTGGAAATGCAGGAAGTTGCAGGAAGTGACATGACTTGTGAGAGGCAGCCAGCATTGGTGATCATTGGTCAAGGATGGTTACATCTTTTTAGTCTATCCAATGAGAAGGCTCAAGTCTTTTGCTTTTAACCCCTGGACAAGCTGGAAACAGGTTAGATTCCAGGAGCACATGGCAGGAGTTGGAATAGCTCCCAGGTGTGTCTGGGCCTCTCCCTGCAGGGATTAAATAAATGCTTTTTCTTTGTACCAGATGATGTCTCTGATTAGTTAACTGGATTGGGAAGGTGTCTTGCACCTGACCTGTCCCACACAACACTGAAGAACACATATAGATTTCTGCATATCATAATAAAAGAAAAATAACTGTAAAACACCAAATTATATAGATCTAGGCTTATTTAACTTTTTTAGCTTGACAAAAACAATCTAAATGAAAATGTCAGTTTTGAAAATCCTAATGCCAAAAAAAAGAATTTGTATAATAGAAAGCAAACCTTATCCAACAATGTCTGGATACAGGTTTGGTCTTTGATATATACTGGCTTTGCAACCTTAAATAAAAACCCTTAGTCTCTCAGCACACCCCAGCAACTCTTTAATAATAATAAAGTACATAGTACTTCCATTTCTTCTTTGATAGAAGAAGTTTTACCATAAGTGAAATCAAAGACATCTGGACTAATCCTAGAAGGAGATAAATCAACTATCCAACAAGCTGATTCTATGACATTATATTCAGGATGTTCTCAACTACAGAAAAAAACACCTAATTCTAGGGTTTTCTTTTAAAGCTTTTTAAAGGTAACACATGAATAGAAGATGCTTTATTTGAAGAATGCCTTCTATTCAAAAATTTTCTCTATAGAGTCAAATCAGCCAAAACTACTTTGAACTACTTATGATGAAGAATCTTATCCATACTCAGAGAAAGAACTGATTGTGTCTGAATACAGATTGAAGCATTCTCTCTTTTTCTCTGTCTCTCTCTGTCTCTCTCTCTGTCTCTCTGTCTCTGTCTCTGTCTCTGTCTCTCTTTGTCTCTCTGTCTCTCTGTCTCTCTCTCTCTCTCTCTCTCTCTCTCTCTCTCTCTCTCTGTCTCTCTGTCTCTCTCTCTCTCTGTCTCTCTCTCTCTCTGTCTCTCTCTTTCTCTTTCTCTGTCTCTGTCTCTCTTTTAACTTTTTTTTGAGGGTTTTTTTTTTTAAATTTTCATTAGGGGGAATGTTTCATGTTTTTTTTCACAACTTGACTTTTATGGAAATGTTTTTGCATAATTTCACAAGTGATTTCTTAATTGTAAATGGGGATAAGGGAGAGAACCTAGAATTCAAAAAAATGTAAAAAATTGTTTCAAAAAAAATTAAAAAGTAAAAAATAAAAAATAAATGTTTTGAATGTTTAACTGGGGGGAAATATTAAAGAAAGAAAGAAAAGAAAAGAAAAGAATAGAAAAAATAGAAAATGTGTTCTTTTGAAGATGTCCTGTATCTGCTTTTAGATTAAAAAATTAACTTTGAAACTATACTGAAAAGTTGATACTAACCTCCCTATAATCATCATTAATAGATACCATATAGGGCTTAATTCTTGAAAGCTTCCTACTATAAAATAACACACACACACACACACACACGCACACACACACACACACACACACACACACACACACACACACACACACACACATATATATATATGTATATACATAATTGAACCTGCTTACCAAAATGGGTCTTTTTGATACCATAATGATGCCAGGATTGGCTCATTAATTTGTAATGGAAGGACTTACCAGAGAAGGTCCAGTCTTCAGAGTAAATACAATATGCTCTGCATGTTGCCAATTCACATGGTTAGACAGCTTTCAGACATGTGTAATAAAAGGTTCTTTTTGCTTGCTACTTTAGAGGACATAACAGGAGTCATCTGTTTATTATCTGCTTACAGTGCAGAGACAAAAAGCTTTTTAATTGGTTGGTGATCTGGAACTGATTGTGCCTATAAAAGATTCATAAGCTTTTTACTCTGATGAACTCCTTTGAAAATATGATGAATTCTATGTTTGACTTAGAAAAATAAAATTTTATTTATACAAATATATATATATATACATATACACACACACACATATATATATATAATTGGTTAAATAAAATTCATAAGATCATAAAAGGCATTAATTACATTGAAAAAGTTATCAATATATTTAAAAATATACTGTCATCCCAAAATTTATCCACAAAATCCTCATGAGTCCATTAACATCAAGAAATTCCATTTATCTCACTAACCTTAGAGTAAACTGGACTTCCAGAATGAGAACAAAGTATTTTTCCATGATAGCAAATGATGCAACTGCAATAGGCCCCTGAATAAGTGTCATGATACTCTCTTTTTACCCAATTTTCATGAGGCTATGAATTCATTACATATGAGTTTATTCTGATTATATGGTCTTTCATTCTTTTCTGATCATCTCTGAATTGATATGAGAGATACTATGGACCCCAATATAACCTTAAGAGCTTTAAAAGGTTATGAGTCATCAAAAGACCCCTCAGAAATTGGAAACATTAGCAGTGGCAGTAAGAATTTATACCTTAGATGACATCTATTTCACCCATGCCATTAGGAAATTCACCCCTCAGGAAAATCATGATGTCCTACAAGCAAGAAATTTACGTTACTACTGGTTTTACAATTACTAAAAATAAATTTAAGTGGAGCATGACAGAAGTGATGTTTTGTAGCAACCATTTTATATTTAAGATCACTTTTCTTAGTATCTAAAGTTTATAAAAGAAAAGTGTGCTCTAGCTTTGGACCTTGTACTTCTGCTTATAATAAGTCATCATGAAAAGTATTTCTTTGTAATCGATAAATGATACTATTTGATTCAATGATTAATTTATGTTAACTGACAAACAATAGGAGGAGGCAAGAAAATACTAGATGGGGTTTGGGAGTCCTCCATTTTCCTTTCATAATTAATTCATGAACTCTAAGGAGAATAATCATAACCATTCTTAGATAGCCCAGAAGAACTAGGCCAAATGTGGATTAAGATAATGAGCCCCAGAGACTAACCTATACATTCCGTTATTTAATGAGCATTGGCTATATGGCAAGCATAACGATAAGATTTGGGTATAGAAATTTTTAAAGAATGAATAAATATATTCCTTGACAATGAGGAGTTTATATCCTATTAGGTAGTAGAAAAACATAATAAATACATAACATAAATGAATGCAAAACTTATGTAAATAAGTAGAGAGATAATTGTTTAAGAAGCATATTGAGTTTAGTTTGGAAGAACATTTAAAACTTTAAAAAATAATTGAGAGGAGGAAGTACATTTCATTTACTCATTCATAAAGAATTCCCAAGTGACTTCTATGTACCAATCACCTATCTCAGATATGGGGATCTGGCTGCTATTGCTACTGCTGCTGCTGCTGATGGCAATAACAATAATAAAAACATCCTATCATTTAAAGGATTTTATATTTTCCTGAAAGAAATAACATGAATGCATAAAAATGAAAATTTATACAAAATGATTTGTAGGAAACTAGTAAATAAAGCTCACGAAAAAGGTGGTACTTGAACCAAGCTTTGAAGAAAACTAAAGATACTATGAGATGGGGAGAAGGTAATTTCCACAAAGGGGGAATAGTTTAGGTAAAGTATAGATATGGAGGAGGAAGAATAGAATGTCAGTAAAGATGCGGTCCCCGCAAAACAAGAGAAGGGAATTGTAAGGGCCCCTTAAATGGGCAGAGCCACAGTAACAATAGGAGATTTGAGTGGCCCAGAAGTATTCTCTGTGGATATAGGAATGCCCTGTGGGTGGGATCCTGTACATATTGAGATAGCTTCATAATGGGTGACATCTCTCTCTCTGGTTGGTTGTGTGTGTGACTTCACAGGCCCTTTATAAGCCCACTGCAGACAACAGTCACTCTCTTTAACCTGGCACTCTTTAACCTGGCTCCCTAACCTGGGGTAGCCAAGCCAAGCCAAGCTGATGGATAGCTGAGAGGTAAGGAGTTTGGTAGCGAACACGTGGGTCTTCTGACCCACTAGGGAGCTGACAAGTCAGGGCATTATGTGAGTAGGTATAACAAAGGCTTTTAAGATTACACGTGGCTGTTCTTGAGTGTGCTACTGGTTATTAAACTATAGATTCAAGAGATCATGGCCAGAGATCTTTGAAGGACTCATAGGAGGCGGGCCGAGTAGAGTTGACACTGCAAAGGTCAGTGGTCAAAGGTACTCTGTTGGGCCTAGTACTTGTAACTGCCAATAAGGCAGATTACAAAAAGGAAGTAAGATAGCTTCATGTATAACTATCTAACCTATCTATCATTTTTTGACTATTTATTTGTTTACTGGTTTGTATGTTTATTAGTATACACTATGTAAAGAAAGAAGATTGGAATAGTAGTTTGGAATCAGATTAGGAAGTCTATTAAATGACAAAAAACTAGTCTGCATTTTATTCTACTGGGGAGAGGAAGCCATTAGAGCTTTGATAAAAGGGAAATGAAGTAGTCACACCAGTATTTCAGGAATATCACTTTCAATGTCAGGGATGACAGATGAACATCCTAAGTGCTATTGGTTGTTTCCACTTGGAAAAAAAGTGGCAACCAACATATTCTCTCAAATTGCATTTGTTTGGCCAGATGTCAAGAGTTTTTGTGAAGGTGAGACACTACTGTCAAAGGAATTTACAAGTTATGGATCTGCTTAACCATGAGAAATTGATGCAGGGGAAAGTGTTGTGATTAGTGAATGTGTAAAAACAGATTATTCACTGTCTCAGTTTCCATAAATTGATGATCTGTTGGACATTTTTGATATATCATGCACACACAACATACACACACACACACACACACACAAAATTTGTGTTGAGTATGAAAAAAATTGAGGGTTTCTAGTTTACTGATGGAAAGAGAAGTTTAGATATATGCCAGAGGTACTATCTGTAACAATAAGAATCATACAGTAAATCACAGTGTGCCTCTCTAAAGATGTACAGGTATATTTGAAATATAGATGTCACTGAAATGCAAAAATCTGGACAGCAAAACTTTTTTTCCCCCCCTAGGGGCTTTTGTTATTGGTGAAAATACAGAGTAGTCTGTCAAAGGACTAATAGGAAATAAGGTCAATTGGGGAAACTAAATGGTGTAAGAGAAAATCAAGAACAGTAGGCAGGTTAACAGTAACACACACACACACACACATACACACACACACAAATCTTTTTAAATCAATTTGCCACTTCATTAGCACACAGCTGTTTCTCTCATTTCATTGTGGATTTCCCAGAATACCCATATGTATATCAAAATATTTTATTAAGTTCCAATCCCCCACTATTAAGTGGATTATTTGAAATTTTAAAGTTCTATTACAGTGATCAAATACTTTGTTATTATTCAGAATTATTAATAATTCCAATATCTGGAGTGCCAAGATGACAGAGTAGAGTAAGATACTCATCCAAATTCTGTTCCAACCCTTCCAAATACATTTAAGTAGTAACTATAAACAAACTCTAGAGCAGTGGTCCTCAAACTTTTAAAATAGGGGACCAATTCACTGTCCCTCAGACCATTGGAGGACTGAACTATAGTAAAAACAAAAACTCACACTCTGTCTCCGCCCCTCAGCCCATTTGCCATAACCAGGCAGGCCAAATAAACATCCTCAGCAGGCTGCATCTGGCCCGCAGGCCATAGTTTGAGAACCCCTGCTCTAGAGCATCAAAACTCACAAAGACAAAGTGGAAAAATTTCCAATCCAAGACAACTTAGAAGGTTAACAGAAAAAGTGGGGCAGGGAGTCTTCTTACAGCTCCAGGGAAGAAAATATTGATTGTAGTCATTCAAAAGACCAGAGCACAGGGCAGGAGAATAGTATAGACAATTGGAAGAACCAAAAATTTCTCATGGTTAAGCAGATCCATAACTTGTAAATTCCTTTGACAGTAGTGTCTCACCTTCACAAAAACTCTTGACATCTGGCCAAACAAATGCAATTTGGGAGAATATGTTGGTTGCCACTTTTTTTCCAAGTTGAAACAACCAATAGTACTTAGGATGTTCATCTGTCATCCTTGACATTAAAAATGATATTCCTGAAGTACTTGATAGCAGAGACCCACTTCAACAAATAGTTTACAGTGAAGAAGTAGGCAGTGGAAATGAGCAAATAACAGAAGAGAAATAGTTCTTCCCATAGAAAGTTACTATGTGACAAGGGAAGATCAAAATATATCCAGAAAAAAAGATAAAAAAGCAAAAGTTCCATATCTAAAGCCTCCAAAAAATATGAATTGTTCTCAGGCCACAGAAGAACTTAAAAATGTTTTTAAAAATAAAGTAAGAGAGGTAGAGGAAATTTTGGTAAGAGAAATGAGAATGAAGAGAGAAAATCAAAACCTTATTAAGGGAGACAAAAAATACTGAAGAAAAAATATTGAAAAAGCAGACTAAACCAGATAGTAGAAGAGGAAGAAAAAGTCAATAAGAAAAAGAATTATTTAAAAAACACATTTGGTCAAATAGAAAAAGGAGTTGCAAAAGCTCACTGAAGAAAACTACTTTAAAATTAAAAATTAGAATTGAGCTAATGACTTGATGCAACATCAAGAACAAAATAGTGAACAATGTGAAAGAATTCATTGGAAAACCAACTGACCTAGAAAAGAGATCCAGAAGAGATAATTCAAAAATTTTAGGATTACCTGAAAACCATGATCAAAAAGAGTCTACACATCTTCTTTCAAGAAATTATCAGGGAAAATTGTGCTGATATGGCTCTCTTCATCACAAGATCATTGGAAATGGCTTGATTCATCATCAGATTGTTGAGAAAAGCCAGTTGCATCAGACCACCTTATAATCTTCTTGTTGCTGTGTATAACAATCTTCTTATTCTGCTCATTTCACTTAGTTCTCTCTGAAATCATCCTCCTGGTCATTTCTTAGAGAACAATAATATTTCATGATCTTCATATACCATAACTTATTCAGCCATTCTCCAACTGATGGGTATCCACTCATTTTTCAATTTCTTGCCATTACAGAAAGGATAGCCACAAACATTTTTGTACATTTGGGTCCCTTTCTCTCCTTTAAGATCTCTTTGGGATATAAGCCCGGTTGAAACACTGCTGGATTAAAAGGTATGCACAATTTTATAGCCCTTTAGGCAGAGTTCCAAATTACTCTTCAGAATGGTTGGATCAGTTCACAACTCCACCAGCAATGTATTAGTATTCCAGTAAAATCAAAGGTGAAAAAAGATTGCCTACTATCACCATTGGTATTCAATATTGTATTAGAAATGTTAGCTTTGGCAATATGAGAAGAAAAAGAGATTAAAGGAATTAAGAGTAGGTAATGAGGAAACCAAATTATCATTCTTTCAAGATAATATGATGGTACATTTAGAGAATCCTAAACAATCAACTAAAAAAACTATTAATTTATCAAAAATATTATCAAAATTTTCAGTTCTAATAGAAGTCTTTTAAAAAATACATAATATTTCTTGGCTAACATCCATACAGGGTCAATATCTGTGTTTCAAAAATGTTAGAAGAAAACAAGGTCATGCTCTTTATTATAATCCATAAATAGAACCATGACGAAAAAGATATGTGATCATTTTAACATGAATTTAACATGTATTTCTTGCTTCTGTATTACCTCTAATTATCCAAAATATCATATCATTTATTTTTGTTATAAAACTCAATGAGATTTGAAAATAGTATTTCTGAAAAGCATCTTATATAGTCAGTTCTGGCAGACCAATTTGTACATATAGATGGTCTAGAATTTATATACAAATGCAAAAACTTGTGTTTCAATAGTTTGCTCTAAATAGTTTAATGAAGTGATTGCTCCAGGAATTCTGTTTGTTTTTATGAGGTATACATGTAACTCTGTGTGTGTGTGTATATGTGTGTGTGTGTGTGTGTGTGTGACTGTGTGTGTCTGTGTGTTTATGTATGTCTGGATCTTTTTTTGCAGGAAAGGGAGATGACTAATATTTTCTTGATTCAGAAAACTTCTAGTACGGAAATTCAATTCAACACTGAAGGTCAGAAATTGTTATGTGGTATATTTTTGAGAGTTTCATGGTTATTAAAAAGTTAAGTGACTTACCATGATCATCAGTTAGGGTGTATCTGATGGCCAGGCTTTCCTTAATCCAAGGTCATCTCTCTATATACTATACCCCACTATTACTCATATAACCTAAGTTTTTTTTTTTTTTTAATCGAGATAACTATTTATTCAGTCCTTAATTTGCATTTAATTTGTGCTCTGATATATGAGCTCAAATTTTGTAAGCTAGATTATGAACTTTTATGGCTTTTGCCTCCTAAAGTGTTTTATAATCTGATAAATTCTTTTTGTTATGTTTCATTCTCACATAAGGAGGCAAGATTATTAAATATGAATGATATGCTGAGCATTAAGAATTAGATGCAACCTCTACATATTATTCTATTCATAATATACATTCATTTCTCCTTATTTGTGAAGCTTAAATGCTTATGATTTAGAAATTGGACAAATTTATAAATTTATAAATTACAGTTTACAATTAAACAAGAGATTGCTAGATGTTAACTGTGTGGAGTATAAGTATTGAGTTTTTGAGCTAGAATTAAGAAGATCTGAATTTAAACACTTCCTCAGACACTTGTTGCTGTGTGACCTGAGACAAAACACTTCACTGCCTTCATATTTATCAAGTGAAGATAATAATACCTCATCGGATTTTGTGCAGAGCAAATGAAATAGATTTATGAAAAGTGCTTACTCAATCTTAAAGTATTATATAAATGACAGCCTTGGAATTTTTTCATTTTTAAAATAATATTTATTTTTACATATATATCCATATATATAATTTTCAATATTAACTTTGTAAGATTTTTGTTGAAAAGTTAAAGAAGAAAGAAAAGCTTAATGAAGAAAATAATTCCTTAAAAATTAGAATTGGGCAAGTGAAAGCTAATGACCCCAGGAGAAATCAAGAAAGTAAAATAAAAGCAAAACTTTTTTAATTGAATAAAATGGGAAATAATCTCTTTCTTAATATTTTATTTAAGATTGTTGCATCAGTATTCATTAGAAAATTTCATCTATAGCTTTCTTTCTTTGCTTTGACCTTACCTGCTCTAGGTAGTAGCACCATGTCTGTGTCATAAAAAGAATTTGGGAGGATTCCTTCTTTCCCTGTTTTCCCAAATATTTTGCATAACATTGGAATTAAGTGTACTTTAAATGTTTGGTAGAATGTACATGTAAATTCATCTGGCCCTAAATTTTTTTTTTTCTTAGGAAATTGATTAATAGATTTTTCAATTTCTTTTTTTAAAAGGGACTATTAAGTAATTTATTTCCTCCTCTGCTAATCTATGCAATCTATACTTTTTTGAAATATTCATCCAATTCACTTAGATGATCATATTTATTGGCATACAGATGGACAAAATAGCTTTTTGTGTAAGTTTCATGAACTTAGGAAAAATATACTCCTTTAAATTTTCTCCAAATGTCTATCATGCCTAACTTTTCTAAAATTCTATTTACCTCCTTAACTCCTTTATTTATTTTGTCGTTCAATTGATCTAGTATTAAGAGAGCAAGGTTGACTTCCCACACTTTGTGTGTGTGTGTGTGTGTGTGTGTGTGTGTGTGTGTGTATTTTGTTTTGTTTTTAACTTCACCTGAAGCATAACAGATTCTACTCCAGCCTTTTACCTTTAAATGTTTCTTGTAAACAACATATTGTAGGGTTCTGACTTTTAATTCAGTCTGCTATCCACTTCATTTTTATGGGAGAGTTCAGCCCATTCACATTCACTATTAAAATGATTAATTCTGTATTTCCCACCACCTTATTTTGTCCAAGTTATACTTTCTCTTTCTTTATCTCCTTTTCCTCCTACCCAGAATTTTTCTTCTGACCACCATATTCCTTAAACAGCCCTCCTGCTTTATAAATGTCTTTCCCTACTACTTCTGTTTACCCTTTTACTGCCTTTCCTTTTTCTTTCCCTTCCCACTTCCCTATAGGGTGATACAAGTTTCTCTGTGAAATTATATATGTCTGATGTCCTCCTTTTGAGCCAAATCTGATGAGAGTAAGATTCACATAATGTTCAACCCTTTCCTTTTCCCCCTTAATTATAATAGGTCTTTTTTGCCTCTTCATGACATGTAATTTCTCTCATTTTATCTCCATTTTCCTCTTCTTCCATTACAATCCCCTTTACACCTCTAGTTTCTTTTTCATATTATAACAAAAACTTATATCTACATCCTATTAAGTATACCCATAAAAGAGATATAGTTTTCAAGAGCTTTTTCTTTTTCACCTTTTTATGCTTCTCTTGGGTTCTGTCTTTGGAGATCAAGTATTGTGTTCAGCTCTGGTCTTTTCAGTAAGAATGAATGAAATTTACTTGTATTATTCCCTGTAAGATAATGCTCAGTTTTGCTGGATAGTTGATTCTTGGTTGCAATTCAAATTCTTTTGCCTTTCAGAATATCAGATTACAGGCCCTTCAATCCTCTAAGGTAGAAACTGCTAGGTCCCATGTATTCATGATTGTGGCTCCTTGATATTTGAATTGTTTCTTTCTGGTTCCTTGCAATATTTTCTCCTCGGTCCAAGAATTTTGAAATTTAATTACAATATTCCTTGGACTTTTCATTTTGGGGTCTCTTTCAGGAGGTGTTTGCTGAATTCTTTCAATAGCTATTTTGCTTTCTGATTTTAGGATATCAGGGCAGTTTTCTTTGATAATTTCCTGAAAGATGATGTCAAGCCTCTTTTTTTTTCATTCTGGCTTTCAGAAAGTCCAATAATGCTTAGATTCTCTCTTCTAGATCTATTTTCCAGGTCAGTTTTTTTGCAAATGAAGTATTTTATATTTTCTTCTATTTTTTCATTTGGATTTGGTTTTGTTTGACTAATTCTTGATAACTTATTGAGTTATTTTTCTGCATTTGTTCCATTCAAATTATTCATTCAGTTACCATTTTTTGCTCACTTAGCATTTGGCCAAATGAATTTTTATATGAGTTGTTTAGTTCAATGGATTTTTTCCCATGTCATAAATTTTGTTTTTCAAGGAATTGTTTTCTTTTTCCATTTTGTCAAATCTATTTTAGAGTTATATGTTTTTTTTCAATTTAACTAAATGCATATTAAAGAAGTTTTATTCAGATAATTTCTGTTTTGCCTTTTCCAAAATTTGGAAATTTTTCATTTTCTTTCCTTTATTTTTCTTCTAATTCTCTTTTAAGATCCTTTTTGAATTCTTCCAAAAAAGCCTTGTGACAAAGGAACTGATTCATATCAAACTTGAGGCTTCATATGGAGATGTTTAGCTTTTAGTGTGCTCAGAGTTTGAGGCCTGTGCTTCTCTTTCTCCATAAAAACTATCTGTGACCAGAGTTATTTTTGCTTTTATGCTCACTTTTTAGAAAAGTTGATATCTGCTCTTAGAGCAAAGTGGAGATTATTTAAAACTTCCTCTACAAGCAACAACAGCTCCGCTGAGTTGTTGCTGCTGACTTTCAATGCTGGGTAGGTATGACCAAGTTCCATATTATTCTGGGGTTTAGAGGGTCACTACTTGCTTTTTTGTATTTGTGTTGGCTGTCTCATAGTTAATCTGCTGCTTTACTTTCTTGTAACTAAAACAGAGTAGCCAACTGACTTTTAATTCAGTCTGCTAGCCATTTCCTTTTTATGGGAGAGTTCAGCCCATTCAGATTCACTATTAAAATGATTAATTCTGTATTTCCCACCGTCTTATTTTCTCCAAGTTATACTTTCTCTTTCCTTTCCCCTTTTCTTCTCACTTCTTACAGAACAATAATATTCCATAACATTAATGTACCACAATTTACCCAACCATTCTTCAATTGATGGGCATCCATTCATTTTCCAGGTTCTAGCCACTACAAAAAGAGTTGCCACAAACATTTTGGCACATACAGGTCCCTTTCCCTTCTTTAGTATTTCCTTGGGATATAAGCCCAGTAGTAGAACTACTGGGTCAAAGGGTATGCACATTTTGACAACTTTTGGGAAATATTTCTAGATTGCTCTCCAGAATGGTTGGATTTGTTCACAACTCCACCAGCAACTCCACCAGCAATCATCAATGTCCCAGTTGTCCCGCATCGCTTCCAACATTCATTGCTATTTTTTCCTATCATCTTAGCCAATCTGACAGGTGTGTAGTGGTATCTCAGAGTTGTCTTAATTTGCATTTCTCTGATCAATAGTGATTTGGAACACTCTTTCATATGAGTGGAAACAGTTTCAATTTCATCATCTGAAAATTGTCTGTTCATATCCTTTGACCATTAATCAATTGGAGAATGGCTTGATTTCTTATAAATTAGAGTCAGTTTTCTATATATTTTGGAAATGAGGCCTTTATCAGAACCTTTAACTGTAACAATGTTTCCAAGTTTGTTACTTCCCTTCTAATCTTGTTTGCATTAGTTTTTTTTTTTTTTTTTTTTTTTTTTTTTTTTTTTTTTTTTTTTTGTACAAAAGGTTTTTAATTTAATGTAATCGAAATTTTCTATTTTGTGATCAATAATAATCTCTAGTTCTTCTTTGGTCACAAATTCCTTTGTCTTCCACAAGTCTGAGAGGTAAAGTCCTATGTTCCTCTAATTTATTTATGATCTCATTCTTTATGCCTATATCATGGACCCATTTTGAT
The DNA here is from genome assembly GCF_048593235.1 of Sminthopsis crassicaudata. Lineage (NCBI taxonomy): Eukaryota > Metazoa > Chordata > Mammalia > Dasyuromorphia > Dasyuridae > Sminthopsis > Sminthopsis crassicaudata. The sequence goes on from NC_133622.1 coordinate 111,683,249, forward strand.
GTTATCTTGGTATATGGTGTTAAGTGTGGGTCCATGCCTAATTTCTACCATACTAATTTCTAGTTTTCCCAGCAGTTTTTGTTAAATAATGAATTCTTATCCCAAAAGTTGGGATCTTTGGATTTTTCAAACACTAGATTGCTATAGTTATTGACTATTTTGTCTTGTGAACCTAACCTATTCCACTGATAAACTAATCTATTTCTTAGCCAGTAACAAATGGTTTTGGTATTCACTGCTTTATAATATAATTTTAGATACGGTAGAGTTAAGACACCTCCATTTGATTTTTTTTTTCATTAATTCCCTTGAAATTCTCAACCTTTTGTTCTTCCATATAAATTTTGTTGTTATTTTTTCTAAGTCATTAAAATAGTTCCTTGGGAGTCTGTTTGGTATAGCACTAAATAAATAGATTAGTTTAGGGACTACTGTTATCTTTATTATATTTGCTCGGCCTTTCCAAGAGCACTTAATGTTTTCCAATTATTTAAATCTGACTTTATTTTTGTTATTTTGCTCATAAAATTCCTGACTTTCCTTTGGTAGATAGATTCCCAAATATTTTATACTATTGACAGTTATTTTGAATGGAATTTCTCTTTGTATTTCTTGCTGTTGGATTTTGTTGGTGATGTATAAAAATGCTGAGGATTTATGTGAACTTATTTTGTATCCTATAACTTCAACTCTGGTTTAACTTTATCTACTGTGACACTTAGTCATTTCAATTATTGTTCCCTTTATGAGTTAGCAAGTGCAAAGATACCCATGATTCCAACTGGCTATATCCAATTGTGAAATGATCAATGAAATCATGAATTTGGGGTTCTGTGACTGCTACTATCTCTATCATATTGTTTTTCAGGCATCATTTTCAGGAGAAACAGTCAAGAGGGATGAAAATGGATGTTTAGACTTCATATTCTGAAAGGATTCCAAGATTTATATAAAGGGAGTTTGTTCTAGGTTTGGTTACAAGGTGGATGAATGTATTTTTCAAATTTAGGCAAGCAGAGGATGGAGCCAAGATGGCAGAGAAAGCACACATGACTTTCTTAGGTCCTCTCATGCCTTCAGGGCCAATTGTTGAATTCAGCCTCAAAAATAGTGCTTGACTGGTGAAATTTACGAAGATTAAAGGTACAAGGACTTCCAGCCAAAGATAATCTGGAGGACCGCCAGCAGAGTTTTCCTAAGAGGCAGGAACAGACCAGTGCAGGCAGGGAAATAGGAAAGGCTGGCCCTGAGTGAAACCAGGGACAGGGGTAGCCTCTGTGGCTAGAAGAGTAGTAAAAATGACTCTGCTATAGGCTGATTGCTTTGCCTTGATTGTAAAGCAATGGACCAGCAGAGAGATTAGAGCCAGAGGTACAGGGTACTCTAAAAATGCCAGAACCTAATAGGATCTGGCTGTACTCACCCCAAACCAGAAGTAACTTAGCATAGAACAGCACAATTGTGCAGCTGCATTCTGCAGCATGACTAGGGCAGTTGCAAATCTACAAAGCAGGGGGTGCATCCTGGTGCAGCTTCTAATCTGCACAGTGGGGGGCTAGGCTTAGGGCAATAGATCTTCCCCAGCAGAGAGCCACTTCCAGTGCCTTATAGGACTATTCACTGGGCAACTGGTAATATCCACAGACCCACAGCAAGCTTTGGCTTGGGACAGTGACATTTTCACTGTGCAGCCTCTTGCCTCAGGGCAGTAGTTAATCCCCACAGCAGAGTTCTTCCCAGGCCACCTCTGCAGCTCAGCTCAGTTGGCAGCCTGTCCATACACCTATCCCTGTTCTGCAGAGGAAGCTGGTAACCTCCTGGCCCTGAAAAAAGACCCTACGAGCTTTAAAAAACGAGTAAAAAAAAATCAAAAGGATAATCAATAGCTTCTGTACAGAAAGAGAGCAGGTTTTCAACCCTGAGAAGACTAATAGCAGTCTTCAAACAATTGTTGTTCCCCAACACAAAAGGCTCTCCTAGAAGAGACTATTAAAAACCTTAAAAAAGAGCTAGAAGAAAAATGGGATAAGGAAAGAGAAGCTATGAAAGAGAGTAACAACTTCTTGAAATGTGAATTGGAAAAGGTAAAAAAAAAAAAAAAAAAAAAAAACTTCCATGAAGTGCAGGGAAACAGAATTTGTAATTGGAAAAGATAAAGAACTTCCAGGAAAGTAAGATTTGTGAATTAGAAAAAAATAACTTACTAAAAAACAAAAAAATAGTGAAATGGAAAAAAATTTCATAGAGCAAAACATCTCATTTAAAAACTCAATTGGACATATACAAAAAGAAGTAAAAAAAGCTAATGAAGAAAATAACTCATTAAAAATGAAAACTGAACAAATAGAAATGAATGATTCATTGAGACACCAAGAATCAGTCAAACAAAACAAAAAAAATGAAAAAATAGAAAGAACCATTAAATATCTACATGGAAGAAACAATAGGCCTGAGTGATGTCAAACACAAAAGGATGATGAAATTGATGATGGAGTCAAAACAAAGCAGAGCTTCTGATACCAAATGAAGAGATGACTGGCATTTTGATTACTCCTCAAAGGGAGACTATCGGAAGAATTTGTTACTTTGCAAAGCATTTGGAAGATTCTTACATTACCTTTCAAATAAGTCCTCTCCTTTCCTCTCTAACTCCAACCACCCTAAAACCACCTTGTATCCTTGAGGAGGAGATCCCCATACTTAACATTCTATTGCATAAAATAAAACGATAAACTAGAGAGCTGAAGACAAGAAATTACTGATGTACAAATAAAGTACTCTGCCTGGCCTTCCACAGCCTAATCTCAAGCTATCTTTGCATTCATATTTCATACTATTTCCCTTTATTGGTAGGAAGTGTGGCAAAATTGAAAGAATATTGGCTCTAAAATCAGAGGACTCAGTTTCAAACCCTGCCTCTGATATTTCCTATCTGGTGATCTTTAGAAAATCATTTGTTCTTTCTAGGTTTCAGTTTCCTCATCTGTAAAATGAAGGAATTGGACTTGATATTCTCTAAAGTACCTTCTGCTTCCAAGATTATACAAATAAGCTTCTCTTTTTATTTCATCCAGATAGACTAATTATATTGTAAAAACTTTCTTTGCCTTATTCTCGTGCTTCCCTCTTTTTAGAATGAATAATATTTTCTTTCAAAATATTATTCTTTTTCTTCAGGCTCAGCTCACATGACCACCCATCTATGAAGTCCTTTGTCTGATATTCCATTCCAATTTAAATGAAAATTTTCTTTTTCAAATTTATCATACCACATTATATCAACTTCTCATTTATTATATGTATTACATTTTGTCTTGGCCCAAGTTTTTATCTGTAAACTTTCTACCTCATACTTTTGGTCCCACTCTATTAATTTGTAAGTTCATTAACACTATAGATGGTCATATCTAATTATGTATGTCCCAAAGCCACCTAATGTCTCTATGAGACTAAAGAGTTTCCAAGAGATTGGGTTGTTTATTTGTAATTGTTTTTTTTAATTATTATTTTTGTAAAATATTGATGTCTGCTTTAATTCCCTCCCCCTCAGGTCTCTTTGACCCCATTAGTCTCTTGAAAATGGAAGATTGTGTGGGGTCACTCTTTAGCCATGGGGTCTTGAGGATGGCATCTAATGCTTCCCTTCAATGGATACTCAAACTCCCTCTTGACTACCCAAGCATACAGAATTCTGATCCAAAATCTATCTCCTCAGATTTTTTTCTATCATCAAGAGACAGAGTATATGAGTTAGAGAAAACAAGAAAGGTGTTTCAGCCTGGCTCTCCTTTTAAGTATCATATAGTTCCACAGTGCCTTAAGGTTTGATCAATAACACTGATATCAACCCCTTTGTGCCCTTATTTCATTCTGTCAGGGTCTATATGACCTTGGGAATGTCACATCATAAAATTCCTTTTCTGTAATATGAGGTAGTTGGGTTAAATTGCTTCAAAAGCCCCTTCTTACTCTAGATCTATTTGCCAACTTTTAATGTTTAGAAAGAGGAAGGGAAGTCAATGAACTTATAAGATAAAAAGAAATGAAACAAAAGAGCACAATGTTCACAAAAAAAGAGAGAAAATATTTTTCTGCTCAGAAGTATCAAGAAGGGTTTAGAAAAAGTGCCATTCTTGATAAGGAAGTCATTGCTTATCTTTCAAACAGAAGTTTCTGTAGAGTTGGGAATAGGTAAGAAAGCTCATTAAAAGAATGGTGGAGTGAGGGAGTGGAGGAAGGCAATCCATGGAGGTAATTGCATGAGTTAAAAGAAGGGAACCTTAAAAAATAAAGTTGCTTAAGAAAATATGGCTTTTTATCTAGAGATGTTCCTTTGCAGATACAATTTGTCTAATTTCAGCAAAAGAATATGCACATTTTCTGAGTTATGGAGCCAAGAGATGTTACTTCACATGGGTAGAATGTTCTCATAACCACATAAAAAAGAGACAGAGAGAGAGGAGAGAGAGAGAGAGAGAGGAGAAGGAGGGAGGAAGAGTAATAAATAAATCAGTAGAACAACTTCAATGTCTTTATGAGCTAATATTAACTCAAACAAAAATAAAAATCATAAATTTCAACAAAACAAATCAGGAAAATAGAAGTACAATCTATCATAAATCACAAAAAACTGTGAACTTCACTTGAAATTTTTATGATATCCCATTACTGAGTTGTTTGAAATACAACTAAGCATAGTGAAAGATTATTACATACTTAATATTTAGTACACAATCTAGTGTCCCCTAGATTTTGAAAACTATTAGAAAATAAGAAGAAAAGAAACTTTTTTTCTAATTTTTGATTCCAAATTCTTTTCAAATATTACATGTTATATAGCTTAAAATTTATGTAACAGTTAGAGATCTTATTAAGCTGGAAAATAAAGACATGTGTTTTCTTTTTCCCAATTTGTTTTCCACTGATTTTCTAATCCAGTAGAATAATATTGTTCTAAGATAGGTAATAAAATGTAGTTGGTTTTTCATGACTTTCCATCAAGAGGAATTGGTAGCTATATTGGGGAAAATTGATGCAGGCCTAGGGAGGGTACATTTTTAGTGACTTATGTAAAAATGCATTTAGGCTGATATACAAAGATAGCTTTTTTGGAAATATTCTAGGAAATGCTACACCAAAGTCTTACTCCCATGCATCATCATAACACAACGGTGACTCTGAGTTCCCAAAGGCAAGCCAGCAGAGTGCAAAGTCTGACAGGTTCTATCAAACTAAAAAGGTTTTGAGAACAATCCTACTGATAGATTGTGCCTCCTATTTCTGGGGACCAGACTAGAAAAGGAAAAAAAATCTTTCTTCGAAGGTAGAGATATAAAAATACAAAATGACCAGTTAAACTCTGTGCCTCTGTTTCATCACTGACAAAATGATGAAAGGATAGCAATGTTTAGACAATTTATATACATCATGTAATTATAATAACTCTAGATGTGAAATCTTTGTCCCACTACTTACTACTAACATTTATTTGAATAAAATTATCACAGTTATTCTTTCTATAAATAAAAACAAAAGTAAATACATAATTAAATAATTAAATACCTAGGGAAGGAGGATATTGCTAATGGTCTGATTGCTCTGTGACAGTGAAAGGTCATAAAACCTGATCTGTACCTAAGAAATTTTCATTTGCTATAAAGAGCAGATTGCTTCACATGCTAAAAAAAAAATCTCTTTACTTTCAGTTTTTCCTCTCATCTCTCACTCATAAACATAGGATTCTTCACTGATAAGAAAGCTTCTTTGGGGCCAGAGTCAAGATGGTGGAAAAGGCACACACAACTTTCTAAGCTCCTGTCATACCCTCACGACCAATTGTTGAATTTAGCCTCAAAAATAGCTCTTGGCTGGCGAAATTCATGATGATTAAAGGTTAACTGGAGGAGCACCAGAGCAGGTTTGTCCTGAGGGGCCTTGATTGCAAAGCTGTGGACCAGCAGAGAGATTAGAGACAGAGGTACAGGGTACTCTAAAAACACCAGAATCGAACAGGAACTGGCTGTACCCACTCCAAACCAGAAGTGACTCAGCACAGACCAGCACAACTGTGCAGTTGTATTCTGCAGCACAGCCAGGGCAGTTACAAATCTGCACAATGCAGGGCTCGGCCTGGGGCAATAGAACTTCCCCAGCTCAACCTTGCTTCCCTGGGAAGAGCCACTTCTGGTGCTTTTCGAGACTATCCACTGGGCAATTGTTAATACCCAAAGCTCCACAGCAGTCTTTGGCTTGGAATAGTGACACCTTCACTGCTCAGTCTCTTGCCCCAGGACAGTCATTAATCCACACAGTGGGGTTCTTTGCAGGGCACCCTCTGCAGCTCAGCCGTGCAGGCCTGAGTCACTTCTGGTTAGGGAATTATTCCCAGAGCACTCTCCTACCTCACCACTCTGTGTAGCTGGTTGGCAGGCCATCCATACACCTATCCCTGTTCTGCACAGAAAGCTGGTAATCTCCTGGCCCTGAAGAAAGAACCTACAGGCTTTAAAAAATGAGTAAAAAAAAAATCAAAAGGACAATCTATAGCTTCTATACAGAAAGGGAGCAGGTTTTCAACCCTGAGGAGACTAATAGCAGACAATCTACAAACAAATTGTTGGTCCATAACACAAAAGACTCTCGTAGAAGAGACTATTAAAAACCTTAAAAGAGAGGTAGAAGAAAAATAGGGAAAGGAAAGAGAAGCTATGCAACGGAATAACAACTTTCTGAAATGTGAATTGGAAAAGGTAAAAAACTCCCAGGAAGTGTAAGGAAACAGAATTTGTGAATTGGAAAAGGTAAAGAACTTCCAGGAAAGTAGGATTTGTGAACAGGAAAAAGAAACTAATTCACTAAAAAATATAGTGAAATGGAAAAAAATCCCATAAAGCAAAACAACTCTAAAACTCAAATTGCTTAAATAATCCCATTTCAGAAAAAGAAATAGAACAAGCTATTCATCAACTCCCCAAGAAAAAATCCCCAGGACCAAATGGATTAACATGTGAATTCTACTAAACATTTAAAGAACAATTAGCCCCAATGTTATGTATAAACTATTTGAAAAAATAGGGAATGAAGGAGTCCTACCAAATTCCTTTTATGACACAGACATGGTACTGATACCTAAACTGGGTAGGTTGAAAATAGAGAAAGAAAATTATACACCAATCTCCCTAATGAATATTGATGCCAAAATCTTAAATAAGATATTCGCAGAAAGAATACAGAAAATCATCCTTAGGATAATACACCATTATCAAGTAGGATTTATACCAGGAATGTAGAATTGGTTCAATATTAGGAAACTATTAGTATAATTTACCACATTAATTACCAAATAACAAAAAACATATGATCCTCTCAATAGATGCAGAAAAAGCATTTGATAAAAACCAACACCCATTCCTATTAAAAACACTTGAGAGTATAGGAATAAATGGACTTTTCCTTAAAATAATCAGTAGCATCTATTTAAAACCATCAGTAAGCATCATATGTAATGGGGATAAACAGTAACCATTCCCAATAAGATCAGGTGTGAAACAAGGTTGCCCACTATCACCATTACTATTCAATATTATATTAGAAATGCTAGGTTTGGCAATAAGAGTTGAGAAAGAAATTAAAGGAATAAGAATAGGCAATGAGGAAACCAAACTATCACTCTTTACTGATGATACGATGTTATACTTAGAGAACAGCAGAGATTCTACTATAAAGCTATTAGAAATAATCTACACCTTAAGCAAAGGTACAGGATACAAAATAAACCCACATAAATCATCAGCATCCGTATATATCACTAACATAATCCAACAGTTAGAGCTACAAAGAGAAATTCCATTTCAAGTAACTACTGATAGTATAAAATATTTAGGAATCACTCTGCCAAGGGAAAATCAAAAACTATATGAGCAAAACTACAAAACACTTTCCAAACAAATAAAGCCATATCTACCCAATTTGAAAAATATTAAATGCTCTTGGATTGGGTGAGCAAATATAATAAAGATGATGATATTACCTAAACTAATCTATTTATTTAGCACTATACCAATCAGAATCCCAAAAAAACTATTTTAATGACTTAGAAAAATAACAACAAAGTTCATATGAAAAAATAAAACATCAATATTTTCAAGAGAATTAATGGAAAAAAATTTAAATGAAGGTGGCCTAGCTATACCAGATCTAAAAGTATATTATAATGCAGCAGTTACCAAAACTATTTGGTATTGGTTAAGAAATAGACTAGTTGATCAGTGGAATAGGTTAGGTTCAAAGGGAAAAAAAACAGACAATAATTTCAATAATCTAGTGTTTGACAAACCCAAAGACCCCAGCTTTTGGTATAAGAAGTCATTGTTTGACAAAAATTTCTGGGAAAATTGTAAATTAGTATAGGAGAAACTAGGCATTGACCCACACTTTAACACCATACACCAAGAGCAGGTCAAAATGGGCTCATGATAAAGAGATTTTAAATAAATTAGAAAAAGCATAGGATAGTTTACCTCTCAGACTTGTGGACAAGGAAGGAAATCATGACCAAAGAAGAACCAGAGGTCATTATTGATCACAAAATAGAAAAATTTGGTTATATCAAATTAAATTTTCTGTACAAACAAAACTAATGCAGTCAAGATTAAGAAGGAAAGTAACAAACTGGGTAAACATTTTTACAGACAAAGGTTCTTATAAAGGCCTCATTTCCAAAATATATAGAGATTTGACTCTAAATTATAAGAAATCAAGCCATTCTCCGATTAATAAAAGGTCAAAGGATATGAACAGAAAGTTTTCAGATGAAGAAATTGAAACTATTTCTAGCCATATGAAAAGATGCTCCAAGTCATTATTTATCAGAGAAATGCAAATTAAAACAACTCTGAGATATCACTACACATCTGTCAGATTGGCTAGAATGACAGGCAAAGATAATGCTGAATGTTGGAGGGGATGTGAGAAAATTGAGACACTTATACATTGTTGGTGGAATTGTGAACACATCCAGCCATTCCGAAGAGCAATTTGGAATTATGCTCAAAGAGTTATCAAACTGTGCATACCCTTTGATCCAACAGTATTACCACTGGGCTTATATCCCAAAAGGATTTTAAAGAAGGGAAAGGCACCTGTATGTGCAAGAATGTTTGTGGCAGCCCTCTTTGTAGTGGCCAGAAACTGGCATTTAGTGGATGCCCATCAATTGGAGAATGGCTGAATAAATTGTGGTATATGAATATTATGGAATATTATTGTTCTGTAAAAAATGACCAGCATGATGATTTTAGAAAAGCCTGGAGAGATTTACATGAACTGATGCTGACAGAAATGAACAGGACCAGGAATCATTATGTATTTCAACAATAATGCTATATGATGATAAATTATGATGGATGAGGCCCTCTTCAACAATGAGACAACAAATCAGTTCCAATAGAGCAGTAATGAATTGAACCAGCTACACCCAGTGAAAGAACTCTGGGTGTTGACTATTAACTATTAACCACTACATAGAATTCCCAATCCTTCTATTTTTGTCCACCTACATTTTTTTATTTCCTTCACAGACTAATTCTACACTATAGAATTTTATAGATATAGATTTTATATTCTATAAATTCTTCTTGGGCACCAAAATATCTGTTTGGAGATACACACACACACACACACACACACACACACACACATCTATATCTATATCTATATCTATATATATCTATATATCTAGATATAGATATATAGTATTTGACTTGCATTTTAACATATTTAACATCTATTGTTCAACCTGCCATCTGGAGAAAGGGGTGGGGGGAAGGAGAGGAAAAGTTGGAAGAAAAGGTTTTGCAATTGTCAATGCTGAAAAATTACCTATACATACATTTTTGTAGAAAATAAATAAATATAAACAAGAAAGCTTCTTTGAAGTAATCAATATAATTCTCCAATATTACCAAAGGTATCCATAAAGCTAAAGCATACCTGGTGGGAAAGGTTCAGGGACTGATGGTATCATTCCAGGGCTTTTAAATGCATCAGCTGCAATCTCTAAGCATGGATATTATTGCAACTAAAGGGAAGTTCATAAGTTCTCCCTGTAAAAGTAATAAAGGATTTGTTAGAGTTGGAATTTTTTTGCATTAAGAATAAATAAGAAAATTATATATGTATATATATGTATGCAAATATATATATATATATATATATAATTTATATATATAAAATAATATATACCTTGGTCATCTGACCTCATAATTTTTAAGATGAGCCTAACAAATAAACTGTCATGAAGGTAACTACAGCTTTGGTATCAACATCTACTACAAAAAAATGAAGAGCTAAAAAAATCATTTGGGATAATTGATAATATCCTTCATACTAAATCTGCATTGTCCTTCATACTTTGGGACTTCCTGACAACAACCTACAGGGGAAGATTGTAGTTGGAAACTATTATAAATATCAATAGGTAATATAGATAATAAAATTAAGATCCAGCCTTACCATGAGGATGATGAAAATTTTGATTCTCATACATTTAAACAATGTGACACTTAGCAAGTCCCTTAATATCTCAGTGGCCACAGAAAATTTTCTAAGGCAATAAGATTCAGAATAGTTACATGTCTGAAATGATAGATAGGGTTTCTTTACCAAGAGCTCTTTATCACTCTGAAATCACTCATCTGAATTTTTTCATCCTAACTCCAAAGCAGATAATTGAGTACTTTTTAAAAAAAATACTAAATTCTACTATATTACTCAGAAGTCATATGCCTTTGCAATATTAATTATAGAAGAAAAATGTGGTATTGATTTTGGAATATGCATATGTTATTTCCCCTGGGAAAATGGAAATTCCTTGAGTGCAAAGGCTGTTTTATTTTTATATTTTTATTTGCAGGACTTAGCAAAGCATGCTTGTTCAGTGATTGATTAATTGACAGTTCCTGATTAGAAAAAGCACCTAGCAACAATGCGCACACACACACACACACACACACACACACACACACACACACTCAAATCAAATTTAACTAACAGACAGGAAATGATTATAAGCATTCATTTCATTTAAGAATCAGTCATCTGTACCATCAGATAAATTGGTTAGAGCAAAGGTTACCACATCAAATTAGAAGAAAGGATAAGAGTCAACACTAAGACAATTTGTGCAATTTCAGAGTTGATGATTTAAAAAATGGAAATGGTTAAATGTAAAGATGATATTAATGACTTAAAAAACAAATTTCACAGAAATTTAATCAAAGCCAAAGTCACCCCAAAAGGGGCCTAGAAAAACTAAACAAAGGAAAAAATAAAACAGGAAAAACAAAAAAACAGTTGAGCCAGCAAATATTTTATTTTCTTGTCAAATGGAAAAACATATTAATAATCAATAATTTTAAAGTAGAAGCTCATTTGTAAATCTTATAGAGGAGAGTGGGAGGTTTTGATTAATATATCCTTAGAAAACCATAAAATCAGTAGAAGGGAAAAATATCTTCAGAAATGTTGCATGATACCCAGCAAATCAGATCATATTAAGGGGGAAAATAGGACAACAAATACTGCTAACATTTCTCTAGTAATTTATTATTATCTACAATAATGGAATTTGCCACCTCAGGAGCTCTTGTGAAGAAATAGAATTTAAAAATAAGAATAAAGCTTTACTTAAAAAGACTACCAATTTCAATCATACCAAAATACAAAAGCCTATTTTTACAAACTAATATTCTATGATATTGCTATATCATTTTTTTTGTTTTGTTTTGTTTTTTGTTTTGTTTTGTTTTGGATTTTTTGCTATATCATTGTTAATCATATAACCACAGGATCACAGAAAAATTCGAATTACCCATCACTCAAAGAGCACTGGAAAGAGTCACAAAAGTTATAAGTAGGGTATAGCATATTAAACTTGATTGACTTAAAGGTATCAACAATGAAATAGGTTATCTGGAAATGGGATAGGTGAATCATATGGTGTAAATGAAGAATATTCAGCAAAGCCAAATTATAGGACAATGCTTTGTTGATGAAAAAAAGAAAAGAAATTGACATGGAATGCAATCAATCTTCCATCATCTCTCTATTGAATTATTCTTATCATTTATGAAAATTCCATCATTAACAATATTGTATTTAGTGGGCACTCTGAGCTACTATATTATCCAAAAACTGTCAGAAAAATTAAGATATCTAGTGTTGGGAGATTCTTTTATTAACTATTTTTTGCAGAGTCAAAGAAAATGGTAGCAACAATTGAGAAGGTATGGGTGGGGTGCTATCTGCACTAGTGAAGATAATAGTCACATCAAAGAAATCCATTGGTATACTGAAACAAAATAGAAACTATTACATGAAGAAACGAATGAATTCATGTACATGTAAATTGTTTGAGAATTCATACTAAAACTGAAAGAACTAAAAACTACAAAACCTAAAGAACTAAAGAAGTCCAAATCACAGGGAAGCTAATAAGTATTTTTGTTACTTCAATGTATTTCCTACTAAAATGATATCTTGACCTATTGTAATAAAGGGCAGAATCTATATAAAAGTATTTTTCTTGTATAGGAAAAGTGTATTGAGACTGGAGTGGGGGTGGATGAAAGCAATGTTACAGGAAATACTAGCACATATACTATCTGATATCTCTCTTGTCTTAACTTCAGTGATCTTCCTTTAAAAACTTTTAGCTAGGTAATTTGGGGGGCGGAGCCAAGATGGCGGAGAAGAAACACACAACTCAGTGAACGTCCTCACTCCCTCACAACCAATTAGATAAATTAAGTCTCAAAATTAGCTCAGGACTGATAGATACCACAAGGACTGGAAGCATGACTTACCAGCTGAAGAGAATCTGGAGTTTCAACAGGAAAGGTCAGTTCTCAGGGGAGGAATAAGAAAGACCAGCACAGACGGTGGGGTAGGGGCACACTGCGCCCATTGCGCTGGGAAGGGCTCTGGGATCAGAGAAGCCACTGAGGTAAAGGAATCTGGCACAGGCTGTTAGCTCGTCTCTGCTAATTATTTAGCAGTTCAGAAGAGAAAGCCAAAATATTTTAAAACTCAGATTAGATTTTCCCCCCACCCTGGGGGTGACTCGGCAGACTCGGCACCAGGGGGTGTGGCCTCAGCTCCCTCCTGAGAATAGTTAAGAGACTGACAAGTGGGTGGATACGGCCCAAGGCAACACACACTGCCTAGCTTAGCTGGAGGGAGTGGAACTCAGCTCCAGGAAGTCCCAGAGAAGCGGAACCTTTGAACTAGGGACCTCGGTTTCTGGCAGACACTTCCAATTTGAGCACAGGGGCTTCTTACGTCACCTGCTGCAGACATCCACTCCCCACCCGGACACATACGCTGGGCTTCCTACAGTCTTCACTATTCTACGCCCTTGAAGCACAGTAGTGCTAATCACCTCTGAGGCACTTCCAGGGAGGGGGTGGGGAACTCTCTCCCAGAGCTCTATCTTAGCTCCGGCGCAGGGGCCGCTGCATCCATCCGGTCTGGGAGGAAGCTGGTAAAGAAGTAAATAATTTCCTACCCCAGGGACAGACCCCAAAACATTTTTTAAGTGTGAGCAAAAAAGCTAGAAAAACTATAGATTCCTTCTATACAGAGAAAGAGCGGGTATCCAACCCTGAGGAAGTTAACAGCAAAGATTCAGAAGATAACAACCTAAAGGGGAACGATTCCTGCCCCCCATCACATAACTCTCTCCTAGAAGAAGCTCTTAAAAAATTGAGGGAGATCGAAGAAAAATGGGGAAAAGAAAGGGAAGTTATGATAGAGAGTAACAACGTCCTGAAATTGGAGTTGGAAAAAATAAAGAATTCACAGGAGATGCAGGGAAACAAAATTAGTGAATTAGAAAAGGTTAAAAAAACACAGGAAAGTAGGATTTCTGAATTGGAAAAGATAAAAAAGTCTCAAGAAAATAGAATTTCTGAATTGGAAAAAGAAAATAATTCTCAAAAAAAAAAATTAGGGAAATGGAAAAAAATTCAATAGAGCAAAATAATTCATTTAAAAACGAAATTGGGCATTTAGAAAAAGAACTAAAAACTGTGAAAGAAGAAAATAACTCCTTAAAAGTCAGGATGGAACAAATAGAAATGAATGATTCACAGAGAACCCAAGAATCAGTCAAACAAAACAAAAAAAATGAGAAGCTGGAGAACAACGTCAAATACTTACTGGGAAAATCTATAGACCTGGAAAATAGATCTAGGAGAGATAATCTGCGGATTATTGGACTTCCAGAAAACTATGACCAAAAAAAGAGCCTAGATTCTATTTTACAGGAAATTATCAAAGAGAACTGTCCAGAGATAATAGAAACAGAAGGGAAAGTAGATGTGGAAAGAATTCATCGAACTCCTTCTGAAATAGACCCTAAAAAAAGAACACCACGGAATATTGTGGCTAAGCTGCAGAATTACCACACAAAGGAGAAAATCCTGCAAGCAGCTAGAAAAAAACAATTTAAATACCAAGGTGCCACAATAAGGATCACCCAAGATCTGGCTGCCTCCACATTAAAAGATAGAAGGGCCTGGAACCTGATATTCCGTAAGGCAAAAGATCAAGGACTGCAACCAAGAATGAACTACCCAGCTAAGTTTAGCATCTTTTTCCATGGAAGAAGATGGTCATTCAATGAAACAGAGGAATTCTATATGTTTCTAAGAAAAAAACCAGACTTAAACAAAAAATTTGATCTACATCCACAAGACTGAAGAAAAACAGAAAAAGGTACACAGAACCCTTGAGAACTGTAACTCTGTTGTGGGTATATAAAAAATACTCAAGGATAATTTGATTTTACTGATATAAAAGAAAAAAAGGGGGGTGTAGTAAAGGGAAGGAGGTTGGTTCAGAAAAAGGGGAAGGAGTGATAAAAAGAGGGAAACTACATCCCAGGAAGAGACATAGAAAATACACCATATCTGAGGGAACTTAGTGAGGGGGAGAATCATTGTGTGAATCTTACTCTCATCAGAAGAGGCTCAAAGAGTAAATAATTAACATATTTGTTTTTCAGAGAATTTTCTCTCACCTCATTAAAAGGGGGGAGAGGAAAAGGGAAAAGGAAAAGGGGAATAAGTGAAGGGACTTGGAGGGAGGGGGGAGGGATCCTAAAAAAAAAAAAAAAAAAAAAAAAAAAGAGGGAGGGTTGCGCGTCACAAGGGGGGTCTGTAAATTAAATATCGGGGAAGGGGATCAGGGGGGTCAAGGGAAAAAAGCATAATCTGGGGATAATACGATGGCAGGAAATACAGAATTAGTAATTTTAACTGTAAATGTAAATGGGATGAACGATCCCATCAAACGGAGACGGATAGTAGATTGGATCAAAAAGCAGAACCCTACAATATGTTGCCTACAGGAAACACACTTAAAGCAGGGAGATACATACAGAGTAAAGGTAAAAGGATGGAACAGAGCCTATTATGCTTCAGGTAAAGCCAAAAAAGCAGGGGTAGCTATCCTTATCTCAGATCAAGCAAAAGCAGAAGTAGATCTAGTTAAAAAAGATAAGGAAGGAAACTATATCCTGCTGAAAGGTAGCATAAATAATGAAGCCATATCAATACTAAACATATATGCACCAAGTGGTATAGCATCTAACTTTCTAAAGGAAAAGTTAAGAGAACTGCAAGAAGAAATAGACAGTAAAACTATAATAGTGGGAGATCTCAACCTTGCACTCTCAGATTTAGACAAATCAAACCACAAAACAAACAAGAAAGAAATTAAAAAAGTAAATAGAACATTAGAAAAACTAGGTATGATAGACCTTTGGAGAAAACTGAATGGCAATAGGAAGGAATATACTTTCTTCTCAGCAGTTCATGGATCCTATACAAAAATTGACCATATACTAGGACATAAAGATCTCAAAATTAAATGTAGGAAGGCAGAAATAATAAATGCCTTCTTCTCAGATCACAATGCAATAAAAGCTACATTCAGTAAAAAGTTAGGGGTAAATAGACCAAAAAGTAATTGGAAACTGAATAATCTCATCTTAAAGAATGACTGGGTGAAAGAGCAAATTATAGAAACAATTAACAATTTCACCCAAGATAATGATAATGATGAGACATCATATCAAAATCTTTGGGATGCAGCTAAAGCGGTAATAAGGGGAAATTTTATATCTTTAGAGGCTTATTTGAAGAAAATTGAGAAAGAGAAGATTAACGAATTGGGCTTACAACTTAAAAGGCTAGAAAAAGACCAAATTATAAACCCCCAACCAAAAATTAAACTCGAAATACAAAAATTAAAAGGAGAAATCAATAAAATTGAAAGTAAAAAAACTATTGAATTAATAAATAAAACCAAGAGTTGGTTTTATGAAAAAGCCAATAAAATAGATAAACCTTTGGTAAATTTGATCAAAAAAAAGAAAGAGGAAAATCAAATTGATAGTCTTACTAATGAAAAGGGGGATCTTTCCACCAATGAAGAGGAAATTAGAGAAATAATAAGGAGTTACTTTGCCCAACTTTATGCCAATAAATTTGATAACTTAAGTGAAATGGATGACTTCCTCCAAAAATATAGGCTCCCTAGATTAACAGAGGAGGAGATAAATTGCTTAAATAGTCCCATTTCAGAAAAAGAAATAGAACAAGCTATTAATCAACTCCCCAGGAAAAAATCCCCAGGGCCAGATGGATTCACATGTGAATTCTACCAAACATTTAAAGAACAATTAGCCCCAATGTTATATAAATTATTTGAAAAAATAGGGGATGAAGGAGTCCTACCAAATTCCTTTTATGACACAGACATGGTACTGATACCTAAACCTGGTAGATCGAAAACTGAGAAAGAAAATTATAGACCAATCTCCTTAATGAATATTGATGCTAAAATCTTAAATAAGATATTAGCAAAAAGACTTCAGAAAATCATCTCCAAGATAATACACTATGATCAAGTAGGATTTATTCCAGGAATGCAGGGCTGGTTTAATATTCGGAAAACTATTAATATAATTGACCATATTAATAATCAAATTAATAAGAACCATATGATCATCTCAATAGATGCAGAAAAAGCATTTGACAAAATCCAACATCCATTCCTACCAAAAACTCTTGAGAGTATAGGAATAAATGGATTATTCCTTAGAATAATCAGGAGTATATATTTAAGACCGTCAGTAAGCATAATATGCAATAGAAATAAACTGCAACCTTTCCCGGTAAGATCAGGAGTGAAACAAGGTTGCCCACTATCACCATTACTATTCAATATAGTACTAGAAACGCTAGCCTCGGCAATAAGAGCCGAGAAAGAGATTCAAGGAATTAGAGTAGGAAATGAGGAAATTAAACTATCACTTTTTGCAGATGACATGATGGTATACTTAGAGAACCCCAAAGACTCTGCTAAAAAGCTACTAGAAATAATTCAAAATTTCAGCAAAGTGGCAGGATACAAAATAAATCCACATAAATCCTCGGCATTTTTATATATCACTAACAAAATGCAACAGCAAGAGATACAAAGAGAAATTCCATTCCAAACAAATGTTGAGAGTATAAAATATTTGGGAATCCATCTACCAAAGAAAAGTCAGGAATTATATGAGAAAAATTACAAAACACTTGCCACAAAAATAAAATCAGATTTAAATAATTGGAAAGACATTCAGTGCTCTTGGATAGGCCGAGGGAATATAATAAAGATGACAATACTCCCCAAACTAATCTATTTATTTAGTGCTATACCAATCAGACTCCCAAGAAACTATTTTAATGACCTAGAAAAAATAACAACAAAATTCATATGGAAGAATAAAAGGTCAAGAATTGCAAGGGAACTAATGAAAAAAAACTCAGAGGAAGGTGGTCTAAGTGTACCTGATCTAAAGCTATATTATATAGCAGCAGTCACCAAAACCATTTGGTATTGGCTAAGAAATAGGCCGGTAGATCAGTGGAACAGATTAGATACAAAGGACAAAAAAGGGTACATCTATAGCAATCTAATCTTTGACAAACCCAAAGATTCCAACATTAGGGATAAAAATTCATTATTCGGAAAAAACTGTTGGGAAAACTGGAAATTAGTATGGCCGAAATTAGATATGGATCCACACTTAACACCATATACCAAGATAAGATCAAAATGGGTCCATGATTTAGGCATAAAGAGGGAGATAATAAATAGATTAGAGGAACAGAGGATAATCTACCTCTCAGACTTGTGGAGGAGGAAGGAATTTATGACCAGAGGAGAACTAGAGATCATTATTGATCACAAAATAGAAGATTTTGATTACATCAAACTAAAAAGTTTCTGTACAAATAATACTAATGCAAACAAGATTAGAAGGGAAGTAACAAATTGGGAAAATATTTTTAAAAACAAAGGTTCTGATAAAGGTCTCATTTCCAAAATATATAGAGAACTGACCATAATTTATAAGAAACTGAACCATTCTCCAATTGATAAATGGTCAAGGGATATGAACAGACAATTCTCAGAGGAAGAAATTGAAACTATATCCA
Source organism: Sminthopsis crassicaudata (assembly GCF_048593235.1). Lineage (NCBI taxonomy): Eukaryota > Metazoa > Chordata > Mammalia > Dasyuromorphia > Dasyuridae > Sminthopsis > Sminthopsis crassicaudata. The sequence goes on from NC_133622.1 coordinate 111,701,800, forward strand.
CTCACATGAAAGAGTGTTCCAAATCACTACTGATCAGAGAAATGCAAATTAAGACCACTCTGAGATACCACTACACACCTGTCAGATTGGCTAAGATGACAGGAACAAATAATGACAAATGTTGGAGGGGATGTGGGGAAATTGGGACACTAATACATTGCTGGTGGAGTTGTGAAAGAATCCAGCCATTCTGGAGAGCAATCTGGAATTATGCCCTAAAAGTTATCAAACTGTGCATACCCTTTGACCCAGCAGCGCTACTACTGGGCTTATATCCCAAAGAAATACTAAAGAGCGGAAAGAGACCTATATGTGCCAAAATGTTTGTGGCAGCTCTTTTTGTTGTAGCTAGAAACTGGAAGATGAATGGATGTCCATCAGTTGGAGAATGGTTGGGTAAATTGTGGTATATGAAAGTTATGGAATATTATTGCTCGGTAAGAAATGACCAGCAGGAGGAATACAGAGAGGGTTGGAGAGACTTAAATCAACTGATGCTGAGTGAAATGAGCAGAACCAGAAGATCACTGTATACTTCAACAACAATACTGTATGAGGATGTATTCTGATGGAAGTGGAAATCTTCAACATAAAGAAGATCCAACTCACTTCCAGTTGATCAATGATGGACAGAGGTAGCTACACCCAGAGAAGAAACACTGGGAGGGGAATGTAAATTGTTAGCACTACAATCTGTCTGCCCAGGTTGCATGTACCTTCGGATTCTAATGTTTATTGTGCAACAAGAAAATGATATTCACACACATGTATTGTACTTAGACTATATTGTAACACATGTAAAATGTATGGTATTGCCTGTCGTCGGGGGGAGGGAATAGAGGGAGGGGGGGTAATTTGGAAAAATGAATACAAGGGATAATATTATAAAATATATATATATATATATATATAATAAAAAAAAAAACTTTTAGCTATATCCCTTGATATATGCTTAAATATGACACAAACATTCTATATCTCCCTCTATATCACACAATTAATGAAGAAATTCAGGTTAGATTTCCTAGTTTCTAGGATACCATATGTCAAGTTATAAGTCTAAACACATTACTTGAATAATAATAGAAGGACCTATAGTTATTATCATGCATACAGTAAACAATAATACATAAGTTTCTTCATAACAAGTCCTTTTCAAAATTTTATGCTCAATGTAATACTATGTTTTTGAGTCGACATGATTTGAAAAAGTATCTAAATTACTTTCATGGAGTTATATAAGGAGAAAGTTTTGATTCCTTTAAAATAAAAATAACATTTTGTACACAATTTATTTCTCTCCTACCCAATTCCCTTTGGTTCAGACCTCTAATTTGACAAAAAAAAAAAGGAGGGTGGCAACATCTTCCCCTCCCAATGTGAATCAGAAACTCTTCTATATTTTATAGAGCTAAATTGTGGGAATAAAGGCATTACCTAGGGTCTTAATGTCAGTCAGAAATGAAGTTATGGACAGTATTTTTGCAGACTATCAGAGAACTACTCCACCATTAGCCAGGTTACTTATTTACATTTCTCTAATTCTGAAAGGAGACTTCTAGTGAATAAATAAAATAAATTTATAATAAAATTTAATAATAAAAATTAAGACTAACTGCACTTTAAAAAAAAATACACACCATAAAGTAATTAAGGTTGAGGGTCTGTGGACAACACTGATTGATAGTTTCATCTAATTTTAAAAAGCACTTTGTTTATGAAGCAATGACTAAGATCAAATTTTTAAAAAATATTTGACCCTCAATTACCATGGTAAATCCATGCCTCTCAGTAACTCTCCCAAAGCAGCCCACATTGCCTTGAAAAATAAATTGAGAAGCATAAGATTTCACTTTAAATAAACATGATCCATTTTAAATTACCTCTGTGTAAGGCAAAAGCAATACGTTACACATTGATCATGGGCCCATGTACAAGTCTGCTGCTATTGCTTAAATGTCACTCTGTGAATTAGCTAAGACTCATTAACAAGAATGTTTTCTGCCTGCATGGAACAATTATATATGATACTCTTAGCAATATCAATTAAGATAAAGTAATAGCCTAATTGAATGGTTGAGGAACCTAATGGTTTCACTTTTCCTTATAGTAGATTGCACTCTATATTCATAAGCAAGACATCAGATCGATATGATCTTCTATTTAGAAAAATTCCAAGCCTGGAGGATCCCAATACCTAATTTCAGATTCATTACTCAGACATTTTTTCCATTTAATCAGAGAAAAAATGCTTCAAAAAGAACACTTCTGGAAGCCAAATTTTCATGGCATTTTATTCAAGAGAATTTAAGATTCTTCTAAGATTTTACTTAAAGTAAAAATCAAAACTCAGAGTTATGGCTTCTAATTTGAAAATATGTGTGTGTGTGTGTGTGTGTGTGTGTGTGTGTGTGTGTGTGTGTGTGTGTGTTGTCCTTATAATTTTAAAGGATGCAGGATAAACTCTGGGGATTTTAGTGGAATAACGTCCCGCTGCATATATAACTCAGTTTCTACCCTGCAGATGATGAAATGATGCAGATGAAACCTGCAGAGAAAAATGAAGTTATTGTAACATACCTTAATATACCCCTGGTGAGAGTTAGACATATTTTGGTGGAAAAACTAATCTTCCTTTTGGCACACTAGTAAGAATGATGGTGTCTCATATCAATCACTTTTTTTTGCAATTAAGTGCAAAGCATCCTTGGGATCCCTAGAGACTTCTGAATGCTTCTAATATTCTTGACAGAAGTAGTTGGGAGTGGGAGTAGTAAGGATGATAAGTAAAATTCAAGTTAAGATTATATAAGTAACCCATTCTTATCTGAAATTTTAAGATTTTAAGCAAGTGCAGAGCTCAATTGTCCCTCAATTGCCATAGTAATTCCATGGCCCTTGGTGACTGCCTCAATTGTTTGTTGCATAATAAGTTAAGACATTGATGTTATGGACTTAGTGTTAACTCAGTAGCTCAAGAACCCACCACTCTAGATACAATAGCAATGTAAAAACTCTTCAGTTGTTTAACAAGCCCTCTCATGTTGGGCTCTAAAATTTTAATTCAAATTCTTAAATGAGAAAATCATCTCTCAAAACTTCTATCTCTGCAAAAGATTATGTACTTCAAGTAATCATTTCCTAGAAAGAGAATATGATATTCAATGTGTAATTTCCAAGTATGAAATGAAATATAATTCTTGGGGAAGTGTTCATTCTAAGCATTAACTCAGATGAGGGTGGGGAGGGGAATAAAAGCTTTAGAAATGTGACATTGATAATGGAACACCACAAGAAAACCAAAGGTGTTTTTTTGTTTACACAGATCAGAAGCATATCTCTGAAATTCTAGTCCCTTCACTTTACTGATGAGGACATTGAGGATCAGGAAAGTTAAGTGATTTGATTAAGTCCACAAAGATAGTAAAATGTCCAGATGCTGCTTAAAAGATAAGATAATCTAGGTTCTTCAAATAGCAGTTGTGTGACTTTGGTGATACTTGAGATTAAGTACTGTATTGTTCTGTACATTTGTATTGCCAATAGTGCATGAATATTTCCTTGTATATTTAATAGCTGTGTGATTCTAGGCAAGTCACTTAATTTCAATGAACCTGTTTCCTCATCTATAAAAGGAAGGTATTAGACTCTAATGACTTCTAAGGGTCCTTTCCGACTCACTATAAATCTATGATCTGTTGTGATACAGGAAGCCAGTGGTTGCTAGAGGTCTAAATCAGACTTGTAGAATGGATATCTTCATGTGAGAGGATGGTGATGATACAAGGAAACTGAGAGGCAGTTGCTGCTCTCTGACCTCTCTTCTCTTCCCTCTTGCCTCCAATTTATTTCATTCTCAATCCATAAGGAACATCTGCAAAGGCTGCTTTTCAACTCCTTCAAGTTTATGATTCATAGATGATTCATTCTCAGAGAATTGATCTACCCCTTCACCAAGGCATGGTCCTTAACAATGATCCTATGATTCTATGAAACGGAGGGAAAATAGTTTGGAGTAATATTGTGGAAGATTTTATATGACAGTATGAGACAGTATATGACAGTATATTTTAGTAGAGAAAACAAAATGGTGAAATATTAGTCTGGTGGCGATGGAAATGGAATTAAGGAAAGTTTATAAATATAAAGAAAAGGAAAGAAAAGTAAGAGCCTAAAATAAATATCATTTGAAAGGGAAAAGACATCAGACACTAGAAATATAGCAAGAGTATGCTTAAATTATTATAACTTGGCAATTAAAGAGATGTGAGAGATTTCAAAGGAGTAAAATAGATAATGCTCAAAAAAGAAGATAGGTGAAAATCTATGGAAGACTGGTGAAATTGTGGAACTATTGAGAAAGATTAGGAAGTTATATACAAAGGAAGATAATTTTAAAAAAAGATTATTTTGTAAATTTTTCAGTAGTGGTTGGCATCTGATTTCAAGCAGTACCTATATATTAAGTCTCACTCAACTACTGGATCTGACATAGAAATTTCCCAGACTTCTCCTCTGAAAGGTTAGACTACAATTTTATAAAGATGATCTACAAACTAACAGGATATAATGAGATTTTTTTTCTTCCCTACCATTGTTCCTAATGTAGTTGTGGAGTTTAAACCAATATTTTGAATATCTCATTTCACAATATATTCAAATTACTGTAGAATGTGGTCTGAAGTCTTGTATTCATTTATCAATGCTGGACTTCTAAGTTTATCTCAAGGGTTTTAATATACTACCTTATTTTCATAGCCTAGAGAAATCACTGTATACTTAATTACCCCTAGGACAGTTATTCCACAAATGATTTCAAAAAACCTTCATTACTTATCTTCTAATCAGGATTTATTTTGAAGGCATCTGGTAGGTTACATCATAAGCTCATTATACATTCACCTCAACATCCTCTTCCCAATTTTATGTCTGTACTACAGAGTGATGATGTTAGAATAATAAACTCGAGATATGCTTAAAACATCCTGTAGCTCTTTTGTAGCATCAAAATTAATCTGAATTGTTTAAATATATTTCATTGTTTCCTAATTTTATGAAAATATGTAATTTGAGTAACCAATACATGGTGAGTATGTGCTAATGATATTTTTTCAGAAGATCTTTAATATATTTTGCAGCAAATCTACTACTTACTCTTAAAAGCTTAATCATCCTTTAACATTCAAATCAATGACCATTTCTTCTATGAAACCTTTTTTGATGCCCTTTATAGATTATCTCTCCTTGTCAGTCTCATCATTTTTGTGTCTCTTTATCTTTAACATAGACTATTTTAGTACATTTTTTTATTTTCATATTCTCTTCTACTAAATTTTGAGTCCAACATCATTATTGGCAGATAATGTGTCCTATTCATTATTATAGCTCCCAGAGAATCTGTTATATGTTGCCATATAATGGGGGCTTGATACATGTCTGTTGATTGATTCTGATGGCACGACAAATAATTTATAAGGCATAAAAGCTCTCAGCACTTTGAATGCATTATTTGTGAAAAAAACTAAGAGGACTATGTATACTAAATTTCTACAAGTAGAATAAAGATGGATGCTTTTCAGTATGTACCATGTGGGAGAATTTTCATTAATGATGTCAGAAATCCATTAAAATATTGGAATAAGCTACAAATTGTATTGGAATTTATAATTATTTGTGTATTTGGGTACCATTTGGGTAAGAATTTTTTCTCAAACACTCAAGGTATTTTATGATAGTGTATTCACTATCATGTCTACCCATTCTGTTAAGCTCATCACATGCCTTCAACACAAAAGGACTGAGAGACTCACCCACTTTCTCCAGATATTTGTACATCAATGCATGAACATGGCTTAAAACAGAGTAGCACACAATGACCTACTGATGTCGTAAGGATATCAGTGAAGAATACAGACTTTCTATAGCTATTGCTTTTTCTTGCCATGTGACCTACTTAACTTCTTTTTCAATCATGCATTTCTTTGATAGCATTTTTTACTCCATATTTTAGCTGCTTCTTATTTATTATTCATTGAAGTTTTCTCATATCCATTATACAGTTTCTCCATTGCCCTCTCAATGATACAAATATACACATGTATGTATGTATGTATATATTTATATATTTAGGTGTGAATATATGTATATGTATGTATTCTTGATGGAAAAATATCTCATGCTTGCCATTACAGCCACAAATAGAAAAAAACACATATTCCTTATTTATGTTTGATATACATGCAGATATTGCCATTTTATACTTTCAGATAAATAGGAAATGTTTGCAACTTCAGTGTCATCTTCATTATCACTTATAACAATACTTCCACAGTTGCTAAATCTTTTTACTTCAACCTTCACATCTCAAATTTGTCCTTTCTTCTATTCATTTTGCTATCATAATTGTTTAGACCCTCTTACCTTCTAATCTATACTAGTAGTGTACTAATTATGTCTGAACATTGTCTTTCCCTTATTCATTAATCCAACAAAGTGATTTTCCTAAAGCACAGATCTGAACCCATAATTACCTTCCCCCCAACACATATATAATGAAGTCCAGTGGCTTCATCTTAGGTCTAGATATAAATATAAATTCCTCAACCTAGCATTTAAAACATTTTACAATCTTATTCAAATCTAATCTTTTAGCCATACTATTTATCATTCCCCATAACTCTATATTTAAGCCAAACTAGCTTTCTTATAACTCCACAGACAAGACATATCTATGAATACTCCTTAACATTAGTATAATTAATGACGCATCTAGATTGTTCAGTAAATAAAGTTCTGTATGTGATATCAGTAAGACTTGAGTTCAAATCCAAGCTCAGACACCGACTAGCTGTTTGATCCTGGAGAAGAAAAAAAAAAAAAAAAAGCTTACCTTCTATTTGTCTTAATATATATCAAAGAAGTAATTGGCAAACCACTCTTTGTCAAAAAACAGCACATGCCCACACAATACATAGATATATTGATGTGCTATGCTTTATGGGGTCACAAGAATTTAAACATTTAAAAATTGAACAATAGCAAGTAGCATTAATGCCTATCAATGTTTACCTACAAGGAAATAAATGGTTCCAGGATTTCATTGCCTTCTCTATTTTTCAGGGTCCCTTATTCTTTTCTCCTTTAGAATAGGTTGGATTTCTCTAAAAGAAGACAAAACTATTCTTTGGATATTATTGGCCCCAGATTCCCTTATCCTGCTTTCTAGTCATCTAAAGTAATAATAAGAATAATAAAAATCCCAGGACTTCTGTCTCTTGGTGAAAACCATGAAAATCATCATGTCTTTCCCTGTTAACTAAATATGTTTCCAAATAGAAAAGAAAAGTGTCACTGTATCCTTGAAGTATACCATTGTAGGTATACCTTTGTTAACTGTTCAATGACTTGGGAATTTCTCATTTCATCTTAACACTGAATTTGAAGTAAGAAAACACTGGTTCTAGAACTACCTCCAAAATTGTTTTTCTCTCATACTTACAATATTCTCTTTTTTCAATGTTTACAATTGTTTATGTACATATCTTACATGAAAAGCTTCCTGAATCTTTTGGCTACACACACACACACACACACACACACACACACACACACAGAAAATTATTTCTTTTTTTTTTAATTTCCTTATTTAGGCATCAAGATTTCTTAAAGGAATTTGATGGAATCTTTTTTTCCCCAAATGTACATAATATTGGAATTACTTGTTATTATAATGATTGATGGAATTCATTTATAAATATATTAGGTCATGTTTTCTCACTCCCTTTTTAAAAGAATGTTTTATATTATTTTTTCTTTATTATATGTAAAAACAATTTTTGATAAATTTATGTTACATAGTCTTACTCTCTCTCCCTCTCTCCCCTGAGAAAACAATCACTTTGATATAAATGATGCATGTGTAGTCATACAAAGTATTTTCATATTAACCATGTTGCAAAAAAGTAATGCAGACCATTTCTCCCCCCCCAAAAAAGGAAAATATAGTTTCAAAAAGCTTCAATCTGCATTCAAACTCCATCAATTCTTTCCCAAGAAGTTAATAAAGATTTTTAAAAGTCCTTTGTATTTTTCTTGTATCATTGTGTTACTGAGAATAGGCATGCAATTTATAATTTATCATTGTATAATAATTTCCTGGTTCTGTTCCTTTCACTTTGTATGTCTTCCAAAATTTTTCTGAAACAAATGGAATAATATTGTAATATTCTCTTTGATTTTCTGGAGGTCTTGGGACCAGCCTTCGTTTCAGCAGAATATTCACCACGAGAATACTTAGAGATAAAGTCCAAAATTTTTTATTGTCTCCTTCACAGTCTGTCTTTCACTTGGGGCCTGGCTAGCTTTCTGGAGGGCTTTCAGACAGGACTTGGTTTCAGTGGAGAAATAAAGGACAGACCAGCCACCATGGTGGTGGGAGATGGAGTGAGTGTCTCTCATCCAGTTCTTGTTGCCCCTTATCTACTCTATTATAATTACATCATTGTAGGTGTCAATCTTGTATAATAGGAATCAATCTTGTAGAACTATATTATGTACTGAACTAGAGAACTATTAATCACCATGCTAAACTAGATAACCATTGTCTTATCAATTCCTCTGAGTTTCAAGTATGTTTCTGCAGAGTTCTGGCTCTCTACACAGTACTACTCCATCACAATAATATATCACAACTTATTCAGCCATTACACAGGTGTTGGACTTCCCCTCAATTTCTAATTCTTTGGCACCACAAAAAGAGTTGCTATCAATATTTTTAGACATAAAAGGCTTTTTTTCTTTTTCTTTTCTTTTCTTTTTCTTTTTCTTTCTTTTTTTTTTATTTGGGGCATGGTTTCCCACTTCTAATTCATTTTGCAAGTTCATTTACAATTTCAATATTTTTTCAAAGTTTAGTTGTTAAATTATTTAGTTGATATTAGTAATTTGCATTTTATAAATACTCAATTAAATTTTTGGTTTTGTTGTGTATATATATATGTAACTATATTGTTGAGCTAAATTGTATTTATTTTCTTTATTTCTTTTTATTTGTTATTTTTTTAGGTGGGTTATTTTTTATTTTGGTAATTTGGTTTTCCTCTTTCTTATTTGAGTCACAGAAGCTAATGGTAATAAATATAGATTCATTTTGTTTTGCTTTCAATTTTAATAATATCATATTTCTTTTAGAACTTCTATTTTTGATGAGGGGTGGGGAGTAAGGGTAGAGCCAAGATGAAAGAGAGCAGACTTTGTGTGACCTTCTCTAACCTTCTCTCAAACCAACAGCAAATTAAGCCTCTAAATTGATTTTGGAGTCAAAACACCCACAAATATTTGGAGTACAACAGATTCCCAGAAAAAGATACCTTGGAAGAACTTCAGAAGACCTGTTCTTTTTCAAGTAAGCAAGAGGACAATTTGCTGAGCCAAGATCCCAGCACAGGGAGACTAGGGCAAGAAGCTGGGGCAGGGAGTCAGAGTGCTGCATCTTCCACACACCTGGGAATTTTCTATGAGGCTCTTAGGATACTCTGTCCTCGTTGAAAGCAGGTGGTTGGCCAGATTTGCTACAAAAGGCAAATTGTGAACCACTGATCCTGGGAAGAATGAGGCACCTAGCCTTGATTACCCAGTTCTGGAAGTCAATCAGCAGAACTGCCCCAGGGCAAGTTAAAGCAGCTGTCCCTATCCCTCCTTTTTGTTAAGAGAAGACATCAATCCTTAAAAAAAATGATGAACAAACAAACAAACAAAAAGAACTCTCACAATAGAGAGCTTTTATGAAGAAAGAGACCATACCTCAAATCCTGAGGATCCTAAAGGCAAATCAACTCCAGATGAAGCCTCAAAGGGAAATATGATCTGGTCCCCATTTCACAAAGCTTTCTTGGGAAATTCCATAAAGAATCTTAAAAGAGACTTAGAAGAAAAAGGGTAAAGGAAATGAGATCATTGCAAGAAAAAAATGGAAAAAAGCATACAATCCCCTACAAAATAGATATGAAAAAGACCAAGATGAGAAATTAAATTTGTGAAATGGAAAAAAAAATGCAATGAACAAAACAATTCAATTGACCAAACAAAAAAGGAGATTAAAAAAAAAAATTAAAGAATGTAAACGGCTGAAACTCTTGAGTCAATGCACTGAGTTCGAACAATCTAGCACTTGAGGGTAATTACCGATTGGCCAATATTCTATAAGAATATGTTTGGAAAATGGCCCTTCCCTCTATCCTGTGCATGCCCAATTATTTGGTGTATACATAGAATTGTGGGAGGGACTAGGAGGTGGAGGGAAAGTATCCAGGGTCACTTCTGCAAGAGAGATGAGGAGGTGAGGTGACAGAGATCCAAGCATCCACTCTCTTAACTTCTACCACTAAAGACCAAGAATAAAGACTTTTGCTTATCCTGACTCCAGCTGATTCTAAGGTATCCAGGATGCTAATACTGTTGCCACATTTGGTGCCCAACACAGGTCCAAGGACCCTAATTTCACTGAAAAAGAGGTCAGAGAAGAGGAAATAGGGTGAGTATTTTAATAGACTAAAAAGCAACTTACTTTGTTAAGGGCTAAACTAGTAATCTTTTCTAGCTGAAATGGGGCAGATATTAGGAAAAGATTCTCCCCCTAGCCCCAGACCCACCCCCACCCCGAGGGGGCTCTATAGGAAGCATGCTTAAGATGATCAAGGGACAAGTTTAATTATAACTTGGTTGCAGATAGCTAGACTCTTGGGTACATTAGAACGCATCCCCTTGGTTCTTAAAGGAAATAGAAATAGGGCTAGATAATTGGAAGCTGGTAGAACAACAACTTTGTGAAATACTACAATGATAAATCAATTTCCAAGGAAACATTCTATATATACAACATAATACAATTGGCCTTAAAGAATTCTGCAAGTTATAGAAAAAAAAAAAAAGAAAAATGTTCAGAACAGCCAGATGAGGAAATGTGAGGAAAAAGAGGAAGACAATGAACTGATTAATATCACTAGAGGGGATGTGGAGTTAAGTGAGGATGAAGGGTGTGGTGAAGGGTGTGGTGATTCTCCTTCTGGCCAGGCAGCTTCAATCCCGTCTAAACCACAACTGGTTCTTAACATGCCCTGATCAAGTTCTCCTTCCAAGATGGAGGGAGGGGAGTGATGGGAGGGGCAATTATACCACCAGCACCTCCCCTCCAGCAATCACCCCCTCTATGGACTAGATTACAAAAGGCACTACTTATAACCACAGAAGAAGGGCAGGATTTAACTGATTTGAAAATCAATATGTATCTGGTGATTCAACAGTTTAACTCTTCAGGTCAAGAAAGTAGAAGATACACTTCTTTTGATATATAAATCTACAAAGACCTGAAAAAAGACTTGTTCTCTTTATGGGGCTACATCAGCTTATGTTGAGATGTTATTACAGAATTTGGCTTATAAAGTCTTAACCCAAAGGGACTGGAAATCTATATCAAGGATATGTTTAGAATCTGGACAAAACTTTTTGTGGCTTTCTGAATATAATGAGATCTGTAGGATACAAGCCCAACAAAATAGTCATAGTGGAGTTAATCGTCCAATCACCTATGACCAATTAACTGGTGTAGGCTTTTATGCAGACATTTCAGGACATATTAATTACCCCATAACAGTATATGAGAAAATTTCTGCTGCTGCTATCAAAGCATGGTCTTTTCTCCCTGGTAAAAATGACAAGGTGAGGCCTTCAAAAAAAATTGCACAAGGGCCAAATGAACTCTTTGCTAATTTTGTGGGACATCTGCAGATAGCTGTCATGTGAACTAATGGTGAAAATTCAATAGCAGACATTATGATAAGGCAACTTGCTAAAGAAAATGCTAATAAGGCTTGTAGAAGGATTATACTAGGACTACACAAGGATACTCCGTTAGAGGAAATCATAAGATGCTGTGCCACAGTGGGCACAAATACCTTTTATAGCCAGGCTATGATGCAGATCATCCCAAGATCCCCACATGGGAAGACAGGGTCCCCTTTGGCAAGAAACTTCCAGAGAGACTCGTTAATGTTTTCAATGTGGTAAAGTAGGGCATCTGAAAGCTCAATGTTGGCATAGAGACAGAGTGAAAAAACAGGGTGGGAGAATAAGACCCAATATCCCAAAATGCAACAGAGGGTTCCATTGGGCATCAGCATGTAGACAGATTCAGTGAAATAGGATGAGGGGCCCAGCCCCAGGGCCCAAGCCACAAAATACTTGGAGCATGATGGCAGAAAATGTTACACCCAGAGAGTGCCTAGAAGTTCAGTACCCAGACATGATCAATCAGGCAGGAAGCAATCTGATGGGAGAAAGGGATTATTACAATTGGGGAGAATAGAGTTGTATGCAGCTGGGACAACTGAAATGGCCCCTCGAGAGGTGAAATCTGTTCCTCTCCAGCCTATGGATCCCTTGCCTCCAGGCACAGTAGGCTTCACCTTTTCATCTCCTGAGAGAACTTACAAAACAGTGTCCATCCATACACTGATGTAGAAAACTGGGGAATGTATAGATAATATCCCAGTCACTAATAAAGGTAGACAATGTGTGACTTATCAACCAGGGGAAGTAGTAGCATCAGGTTTATTGATACAGACTCCTAATAAGCAATCTGGTGATAGTTGCCAAAATTCTGATTCCAAGCAACAAAATTCAGGAATATACTGGACAGCAGCTGTGACAGCTGACCCCTCTATGCTCACAATCTATATAAATGGCATGCCATTAGAAGGATCAGTAGACACTGGTCCCTGACACATGAAGCAATGGACAATAAATTGGTTTTGGACTATCTCTTGGCTGCTGAAGAAGGCATATGTGTGACTGATTAAGTTTACACACCCTCCTTCTAGGACTTCTGGAAATCTTTTACAAGACCATGTTGATTTATATTGTTTGTTATATCACTACTTATATTTACAATTCATGTTTGTTACATCACGTTGACCCTGCACTGGCTGTGGGGAGAATCATCACTAATAGCCTGTGTGTTATTACTATGTGTTTGTGTAATACCTCCCATGCTGATGGGTTTGTTTATAACTGTTCCTAATAAGACCCTTCAGCCCAGAAACCCACCAGCAATCCCCACTTCCCTTTGGTGCTTTTCACCTCCTTGCCTGAGAAGTTAGGTGGGGTGTGATCACCTCCTTTTCAGTGTTTTCACCTCCTTTCCTGAGAAGTCAGGGTGGACATGATCACCTCCTTTTTGGGGTTCTCCCCTCTCTGAGAAGTCAGGGATGGCATGACCACCTATGTTCTAAAACAAAAGAAAATAGGAGATGTAAAGGTCTGAAACTCTTGAATCAATGCACTGAGGTCAGACAGTCTAGCACTTGAAGCTAATTACTGATTGGACAATACTCTATAAGAATATGCTGGGAAAATGGCCCTTCCCACTATCCTGTGCTAGCCCTGTCATTTGGTGTGTATAGAGAATTGTGGGAGGGTCTAGGAGGTGGAGGGAGTGTAGCTAGGATCACTTCTGTGAAAGAGAGACAAGGAAGTGAGGTGAGAGAGATCCTACATGTCCACTCTCTTCACTTCTACTGCTGAAGACCAAGAATAAAGACTTTTGCTTATCCTGACTCTGACTGATTCTAAGGTATCCAGGGTACTAACACAGTCCTCACAGAAGAAAATAATGCACTAAAAATTAGAATTGAGCAAATGAAAGTGAATGACACAATAAGACTTCAATAATCAAACAAAAACCAAAAAAAATGAAAAAAAAAATAGAAGAAAAGATGCAATACCTCCTAGGAAAACAACTGAACTAGAAAATAGGTCTAGGAGAGACAATCTAAGGATTATTGGACTTCCTGAAAGCCATGATGAATAAAAGAACCAAGATATTGTCATTAATTTATTGCTATTCATTCATCTCATCTTTCATATTTTTAGGGTTAAATGTGTTTAGAGATATAATCTTTCCTCTACAAGTTGCCAGAAAACAACACAGAATTTTCAGTGTTATCATTAAATTAAATTACATTTTTGTATGATTTTTTTTCTGTGACATAAATTTCTCAGGAGTATTTGTCTTCTATTATCTTTACCCTTTATTCAAAAGCTTTTTATTGAATTGTTGTCCATAAAATGTATTTAATTTTCAGCTTGTCTATATTTGTGAGGTTTTTATTTTCCAATACATGGTTGATATATGTGCCACAAAGTGCTGAGAAACATATATGTCCATACACATGTATAATGCTTCAGGCTAGCTTTCTGGAGGACCTTGGGACCAGGAGTGTAGGAGGCAGGAGAGCCACCATAAGCTGGCCAAAGATAGAATGGCTATCTTCCAGTCCGACTTAGCCCTATATACCTTATTGTAATTACATCATTACAGCAGATTGATTATTTCTGAACTTAGAGAACTATTACATTACCATACTAAGTAATAAGTATATATGTGAACTAGTAAACTACTATCTCATCAATTCCACTGAGTTAATACCTTGTTTCAAGTATATTTCTTCAGATTTCCAGCCCTCTACACACAAGTATATGTTTCTATATATATGCACATGATATTTTTGATTCATTTCAGTCATGTCTGACTTTGTGATCCCATTTGAAGGTTTCTTGACAAAGATATTATAATAATTTGCTATTTCCTTCTCCAGCTCATTTTACAGGTGAAAAAACTGAAGCAAACAATTTTAAGTGACTTGCCCAGGGTCTAAGGCTAGATATGTACTCATGAAGATGAGTCTTCCTGATTCCAACCTCTATGCTCTGTCCCTATATCACCAAATTGTCCCATATGTGTATATTATGCATTATAATTGTATACATGTATGTAAGGAATATATATTTCCATTCCTGATTAGTCACCAGTGAGCTAAAATATTTAGCTTTTCTCAGATCCTGTTCAGATTGCAAAGATTTTTTTTCCATTTATTTTAGATTAGGTCTGCCTAAAAAGGCAATAATGATTTTATTTCTCTTTCTCCCTATTACATGTTTGGCTTTTAGATATTTATATGCTAGTTTGTTGAGGGCAAATATAATCCTGTCATTCAATTATTTCAGGTTCTATTTGAGGATAAAATGAGACAATCATAAATTGTTGAACTGTTGAGAAAAGGAAATTTGCTTATCTTGCTACAATATGACAAGGACATGTAACGAGAAAACAAAACTACTTAGATTCTATACGTGATCTGCTCAACCCTGTGGAATGTTTTCCTGTAGGGCAGCATGTATTGATTCAAGTAGTCTCCAAACACTCACCAAGTTTCGAGGGGGAGGTCCTAATTTCACATGGGGAAAACTGGTTATGCTTTTCACCAACCAGAAAGTTCTATCAAAAGAGGCAAAAGTTAATCAGTTCTAAGTAAAAAAAAAAAAAAAAAAAAAAAAAAAAAAAAGCACAATATGAGAAAAAATCAAGAAGCCCTTCAACATAGTTATAAATAACTTCAGGATAAAATGGAAAAATTAAGTATATTAATTATATTACATTTAAGCCTCTTCCCCTCCCAATTAAATGAATATTTTAATTACTATTACTGTTTTAAATTACTATTAAAATATCACTATCATGAAATTTTAAAGAAACGTTTATCCCTATAAAATTATAGACCAAATATATTTCAAAAAAACTAAGTGATATTTTTAAAAGTTAATTCAATTCATTAATAATTCATTTTTGTTGTTATATGCATATATTTATATAAACTAAGCAGAAAAGTGATTCATCAATATGCCATGATTAAGGGGTTTATTTTATAGTAACTGGAAAACTTTTCAATAATATTATCACATCTTGACAGTTTTCTCACAATAGCATATCAAGGGTAACATGGCCAGGAAGTGTTAAGTATCTGAGGTCATATTTGAACTCAGGTTCTCCTGACTTCAGGGCTGGTGCTTTATCCACTGCACCATCTAGCTGTCCCCACCTTTTTTACTTTATTCTTTTTTCCCTTTTTATTCTGCCTATCATCCCCAAGCAGATTATAGTTAAGAAAGGATATATTTATATGTAAATATATAGATATATACATATTCATGCTCCCACATAGACACACACAAATCTTTCATATCCCTTGTGACCCTTTGCTTTAATTCTGATCTTAACTTGCCTTGCTATTACTTAACCTCCTCTTTACCCATGTATCCCTCTCTTTTCTTCTTCCCTCACTCTTTGCTTCCCTGATTGCCTATCTATCCCTCCCCATTTATTTCTTTATAGATTTTGAAATATTTTATACCCTTCATAGTATATATGTAATGTTGTTTATTTAACCCACTCCAATGTGAGTAGGTTTTCAAAACTATGAATTCTTTCCCCCCTCTAATGCCTCTGTGTTTATTTTTCTTTTTCCTCCTAACTGCCATAATAATGGGAAAATTCTTATGTAGGAATATAAACAGATAAACCTTACTAAGTCCCTTTCATATCACTTTCCTAATTAACTCATTATGATTCTCCTGAGTCCTATACTGGAAATCAAATTTTCCCTTCAGCCCTTTTCATCATGCATGCTTGAAAATCCTCTATTTCTTTGAATTTTCACTTTTTCCAGTGAAGAATCATACTCAGTTTTCTGGGTAGTTGATTTTCAGTTGTAATTCAAGCTCCATTGCTCTTTGGAATATCATATTCCATCCCTCTGGTCCTTTAATGTACAAATTGCTAAATCTTGTGTCACTTTGAATGTGACTTCTCTGTACTTGACTTGTTTCTTTCTGGATGCTTACAATTTTCTTCTTGAACCACAACTTATGAAATTTGGGTATAATATTCCTGGGAGTTTTCATTTTGACATCTCTTTCAGGAGGGGATTGTTTCCATTTCTATTTTATTCTCTGATTGTAAAATATCAGACAGTTTTTCTTGATAATTTATTGAAAAATGATATCAAGGCTTTTTTATCATAATTTTTAGTTAGATCAATAATTAAAATAGAAAATTATCTATTTTCCAGGTCAGCTGCTTTTCCAATGAGATATTTCACTTTTTTTTGTATTTCATTATTTGGTTTTGCTTTATTGTATCTTGATTTCTCATGATGTCATTAGTTTGCATTTGTGCAATTCAAATTTTCTAGTAATTATTTCACCAGTTTTTTTTTTAATAGGTATTCTTTTCCTCATTGGTTTTTTTGTATTTCCACTTGCGCCACTCTCAATTCTGTTTCTACTTTTCTTCTATATCTCTTATTTGATTGTCAAAATGCCTTTTGAGCTTAAAAAGCTGAGACAATGACCTGAGACAAATTCTTATTTTTTGGGAGACTTTGAATTTGGAGCTTGACTTTGTTATCTTCTTCTGGTATGTGTTTTTATTTTTCTTATTACCAAAGTAAATTTCTATGATCAAAAAAAAAAAAAAAAAATTCTGTAGTCTGCTCATCTTCTCAGTCTATTATGTAGCTTTTATCTCTTTTTTAAAAATATTTCTCTGTTTCCAGGATGGACAGTGTACTGTCCTAAACTTCAGGGGGTTTGTGCAAATCTTTTCAGGGATTATTCTAGACATTTGATCACAAGCACTCTTATCTGCTCTCAAACAAGAATCAGCCAGCCTCTATGTTCGCAAGGGATCAGTGCTAAGACAAATCAAGTGGCTGGAAACCTGCAAGAAGTAAAATTGAGTTCAATGTCCCTCAGACCTCTTCTACGTGACAGTGCAACTGCCTATCTGTGTAAAGAGCTGAAACTTTGAGTAGGTTCACTGGGTTTAGAGGAGCACTTAAGGCTAATTACCCATTGGACAATACTCTATTGGTTTATCCTTGGAAAATGGCCCTTCTCACTATTCTTTGCTAGCTCAATGGTTTGGTGTATACAGAGAATTGTAGGAGGGACTAGGGGGGTGGAGTAAGATGAGCCAGAGTCACTTTTGACAGTAGAGGAATGGAAGGAAGGTCATAGAGATTCTGCCTCTATCCAATTCACTTCTACCCCTAAAGACCAAGAATAAAGACCAAGGACCTTTGCTTATCCTGACTCTGGCTGTTTCTAAGGTATCCAGGGTGCTAACTTGGTCTTCACATATCTGAATTGACATTTTGCACACTCTTCCTCCTGGCATGGATACTGCAGCTCCAGAATTGTGTCCTTGGGGACATTGACACAGGAGATGGAAGCAGGGCGTGGAGGAAAAGATCATTCCATACCTGCCTCAAACTGCTTTTACTCTCAGTCTCCTGGAGTTCAGGTATACCATATGTAAATGACTAATCTGAGAACTTCTTTTAGAAAAATTTGTTTAAAAAAATCTTACATTTCAAAGCTCATAACTTAGAGAGGAAAAATATCCTGAAAAAAATAAAATATTATCATTTAATCAACACATTCACAAATAAAAGATCTAAAATGAAACTATTCCATATCTTTTAGGGTAATAAGTCATTCATTGAGGAAGGAGTAGGGGGAAAAGAAGGGGAAGAAGTCACAACCAAATATTATTCAATCTGAAAGTGTGGGAGATTCCAGAAGTATATAAACTCTTTGAGATCAAAGACTATCTCTAGCACCTTGCTTAGTAACTTAGAAACTATGTGTAACTTAGTTTCTATGTGTAACTTAGTAACTATGTGCTTTATAAGAGCTTGCTAAATTGTAATAAGATAGATTTAGAGCTCATAGTTATTACAGTAGATCAAAGAGCCTAGGTTTGACTGACAGAAAGAAGTTATCTATTTCACCTGTCCTCAAAGATAATACTGAATTCCTACTGTTCAGATGCAAGCTAAGTGACAGGATCTAGATTTTTTAGTTTAAAGGATTTTTTTTATCATATTAGAATTATTAAGCAAATATCTTCTTTCCAGTCCTCATGAGATTTGAGATGGCCTGATTGATAGACTAATGGATTCAGTCATTAAACATGAATTTAAAACCACCTTCACATGCATATGAGATCATGAACAAGTTATTCCATCCACTGCTTCTCATTACTTAAATATTAATAATAACATTTGTAGGGTTTACATCTGAGATTTGAAAGACAAGATAGGGAAGAAAAGGGTAGATAAGTCAGCATAAAAATAAAAGCTCTGAGACCTTTACTGGAATATAAATTTAACTAGTTTGAGTAATGTCACATGAAAATAAACAACAAAAAAGATATAGGTATCTGATGATACTATGTTTCAGTAGTATATGATTTACTTTTATTCAATTCATTCTTTCAGTATATTGGAAAAATCCTGCACTCCCAAAGAAATAGAAACAAAATAGTAAAAAAAAAAAAAAAAAAAAAAAAAAAAAAAATTCAAACCATGTCATACATAGATACATTTACTAAAAGAACCAGTATTATTAGAGAAAGAGTAGGATAAGAGTAGAGTTTAAAAATGTCTTGAAAGAGTTGATTTAGGTGAGAAATATTCAACCACCAGAGACAACGACTGCAGGTCTCCAAGAGTTCAACTTGATTCAAGAAAGTTTCTTTACAAATGACTTTTTAAATGTTCAGTGTAGCGTCCAACATAGTCTATGATGACAATTTTTTTTTTTTTTTGCTTCTAAGTTTTTGTTTTTGTTTTTGTTTTTCTAGGAAATTAGAATTAAGTGATTTTGCCACAGTCACACTATTACTAAGTGTCAAGTGTCTAAGGTCAGATTTAACCGCAAGTCCTAATTTCAGGCCATATGCTCTATCTATGGTACTACTTAGCTTCCCTAATGATGCTTAATCTTTCCACAGATCTGGAAGACATGGGTGTACCTAGTCTTTCATTTAAAAGTTTTCTGTCCATTTGCTTCTCTTATTTCTCATGCACTGTAGGCTCAGCCCTTTCCTAAGTTTCCTAAGTTTCCTAAGTAAAAAAGTTTTAAAGTTTTTTTTTTAACTTTGAGTTCCAAATTTTCTCCTTTCTGTGTCTACCCCCCATTAAAAAGCAAACAATTTGATACAGATTATACATATATAGTTATCCACAATTTTTTCACATTCCATATTGTGAAAGAAAACATACACCAAAAAAAAAAAAAAGCCCTCTAAAGTTTAAAAAAATATTCCAATATGTATTAGGATATTATCAATTCTATCTTTTGGGATGAATAGCATTTTTTATCATAGGTTCTTCCCAGTCAGCTTCAATCATTGTATTGCTGAGAATAACTAAGTCATTCACAGTTTATCACCTTACAATATTGCTGCTATTTTGGACATAATATACTTCACTTTGCCTAGATTCATGTAAGTGTTTCCAGGTTTTTTTGTTTTTTGTTTTGTTTGTTTGTTTGTTTTGTTTTTCTGAGAGCATCCTGCTCATCATTTCTTATAGCACAATAGCATTCCATCACATATCATATGCCACATTTTGTTTGGCTATTTCCCAATTGATAATCATCTTAATTTCCAACTCTGTATCATAATATAAGTGTTTTTGGTTTTAGTTTTCAACAGTTTTCAGTTTCAGCTCTATTCTCACTCTACTCATTTCAACAATTTTGGTTCTCTCAAATATTTTGATTCTTTTCCTCTTTTTTATTGGTGTTGTTAGGTAACAGGATATGCATGATTTTACAATTCTTTGGGCAGAATTCCAAATTGCTCTATAGAATGGTCGAATCAGTCCACAACTCCAATGATAATGCATTAATGTCTCCTTTTCTCTCACATTCCCTCCACCATTCACTATTCTCTTTTTCTGTCCTTTTGGTCATTTTAATAGGTATATCACAGTGCTTTAGTCATTTCTGAGGAGAGTAAGGTTCTTCACTGCTTGCACCTCCCTCCTCTTCCTCTACATTGCAAAAATGTTTTCTTGCCTCCTTTATATGAGATAATTTACTCCATTCTGCTTCTCCCTTTCCCTTTCTCCCAGTACATTCCTCTCTCCTTAATTTTATTTTATTAGATATCATTCCTTCATATTCAACTCATACCTGTTGCCTTCTGTTCATATATACTCCTTCTAACTGCCCTAATAATGAGAAAAGTATTATGAATTATAAACATCATCTTTTCATGTAAGAATGTAAATAATTTAACCATATTATTTCCCCTTCTTTTTAACCTTTTTATGCTATTCTAGTATAAACTTTCCTAATCTGCTCTGGTCTTTTGATTGAGAATGCTTGAAAGTCTTCTATTTGATTGAATATCCATTTTCCCCCTGTGGGATTATACTCAGTTTTGCTGGATAGGTGTTTCTTGGCTGTAATCAAAGTTCCTGTTAACCTCTATAATATTATATTCCATTCAACCCTCATAGCATCCCAGAAATAATTTAACATAATAGATAACATGTTAGACTAAGGCAGGAATACAGTACTATCTTGGTACTTCTCATTAATTTGTTCCAGAAGGAATGATGAGTGCCAAAAACAAATGTACAAAGTACCAAATGGATATTTCCCATAAGGAGTACAACTCAAGTCTGCATCCTAAGCATCTTTCCCCATCCTAAAAATTCCCCAAAGGGGGAAGTGGGACTTTCACCTGCAGAGAAACAAGCGAGCCCAGTTCAGCCCAGCCCAGCTAAGCTCTTCCCTTCTTGACCCATCTCACATTAACTTTTATAAACTTCCTGTACCCCCATGCCATCCAAACTTCCTTGGGGGACTGAATGGGTGGGGCTGAATGTGGGGGCCAAAGCTGTGTCCTGCACCCTTAGCCTGGTGTGACTGATAGAGCTCAGGATTGCCAGGAATCCTGGGTCCTTCTCAGCTTCTTCCATCACCAGCTGCTCTGCCTTGCCTCCCTCCAGTGCTGCTTTTATTTTTCCTGAACTTGCTACTTGTAGTAAGCATGCTGTCCCTTCTTTCACCTTTCACTACTACAGTTTTGGAACCAGGAAACAATACTCTGCAACCATATTATTCTGCAGGAACAGCCTTTTGACCTGCCAACATTTGCACAACCTCAGCATCATAGGTTCCAATCTGGCAGTCTGGCAAACATGCCTTCTCTGGGGAGGAATTGTCTACAGTTGAAAGTTTGCAAGGATTGGGCTATACACCTGGCCAACCTCACATTCCAACTGCCCAATAAAGACAAGAAAATTCAATGAATGCCCAATGAGCATCAAGAACTGAAGCATGTTTCCCTTCCTTGAAATGTGTGGAATGCTGAATTTGATGAATTTCTCATCCCTTCATTTCCTTTCCTCATTTTTCTTCTCTCTTTTAAAATCTTTTATAGAATCTTCCAAGAAAGTCTGGTGAAATGGGGATCAGCTCATATTTCCTTTGGGGGCTTCATTTGTAGTTGATTGGTTTTAGGAATTTCAGGATTTCTGTTTTGTTTTTTGTTTTTCTATCAAAGCTGTCTGTGATAAGAATTCTTTTTGTTTTTGTTTTGGTTTGTTTGTTTGTTTTTCTCTTTTTTTAAGGGCTTTTAGTCTGCTATAATGAAAAGGAGTGACAGCTGCTTTATTTTGCCTTGTGGAAGTTCTGCTGATTGATTTCCAGTGCTAGGTTAGGTGCCCCATTCTTCTGGGGCTCAGAGGTTTACAATTTGACTTTTGTAGCAAATATGCACAATCACCTGCTTGCAACCAGAAAAGAGTAGCCGGTGTATGAAATCTGCAGCACTCTGATTCCCCACACCAGCTCCTTGCCCTGATCTCTCTGTGCTGCAGTCTGGGCTCAGCAGACTGTCCCCCTGACTGTTTGAAACACACCTGTTCTGAAGTTCTTCCAAGATATCTTCTTCTGGGAATGTGTTGTACTCCAAATATTTGTGGGTTCTTTGACTCCAAAACAAGTTTAGAATCTTAATATATAATTAGTTTGAGAGAAAGTCAGAGGAGATCACAGAAAGTCATGTCTGCTCTTGACCATCTTGACTCCCAATTTGAATTTGATGAGTTTCAAAGCAAATGAATGCAGAAGTATCACTATATTTGATTTCAAATCCTTCCTGAAACACTTTTTAATCTGACCTTGGAAGTAAAATAAGTCAGCTAAACATTGTAATTACAAAGAAAGTCAAAGACTGTACTGAATGCAAAGAACTTTGAAAAACAAACTATACATAGAATAAATTGGAGACAATCATCAAAAGGAATATATTAAAATTAGAAAAGATTGGAAAAGTCTTATAGAAGGTGGGATTTTTGACTTGAAGGAAGCAATGAAGTCAAGATATGGACAAGGGAAGAAAGAGAATTTGAGACATGAGGGATAGTCAACGAAGTGGGAATTGGATTATCTTGTTCAAGAAATTTATTTAATGTCATAGAACTAATAAATTTATCCTATAGAAATCAAATTAATATCTTTCTGGCACTAGCCATTACATTTTATTCACTGTATAATGTTGCCTTCTTTTTGTCTAGGTCTAGTTTATTGATATAACCTGAATTTCCTTTTTGAACATTCAAGTTTTATTTACAGGCCTGAAGAATTTTTTTTTTCCTTCATGTACAAAACACCTGAAATCTTTTGTCATCTGAAAATTATATCCTAGTTTGAGACATTTCAATTAGACATTCCCAATAGGGCAAAATATCAAATATAGTGTGCACTCTTTATTTTTAATGTATTTTTATAATCAGGTGGCTTCTCACTGAATTGTTTCTAACTTGGAGGAAGTGAATTCATTCAAACTTTTTAATAGGTAGGAAAATAAATTGCTGGTTCATATCCTTTGACCCTTTCTCAATTGGGAAATGACTTGTATTCTTATAAATTTGATACAGTTCTTTATTTTTCCTCTTCTGTTAACTTGGGCGGTTTAAATTTTTGTAAATATTCATCCATTTTAATGAGGTTGTTATAGAGTTGAGCACAATAGTTCCTGGTTAATTCTTTAATTTCTTTTTCATTGGTGATAAGTTCCCCCCTTTCCTTTTTGGTGTTGGTGATTTGTGTTTTTTTTTTGTTTTGTTTGTTTGTTTGTTTGTTTGTTTTTGTTTTCCTTTCCTTTTTCTGATCAAAATAACCAAAACTTTATTTATTTTGTTTGTTTTTTCATAAAACAATGAATGAGATCTGTTTTTCTCTTATCTCCTTAAAAGCTATCTATAGTTGACTTAACCTTTCTCTGCAGGTGACAATGTCTTTAAACTATCCTGGAGCTAATGCTGGTGACAATCTTTCTGTGCTGTATGGGTGTGGTCATGTCCCTTGTTATTCTGGGGTTCAGAGGCTCACTATATGCCTTTTATATTCATGTTGGATATCTCATGGATAATCTGCTGATCCACTGCCTTATGAACCAAGACACAGTAACCAACACTACAGCATTTTAGCTAAGAACCTCCCAGCCAGACACCTTACTGCCACGTGTCCTTGCACTGAATGTGCACTTGTCCTCCTTTCCTCTACTCTGCTCCCACCCCATTTCCATTTGAAACAGACTTTCTGAAATTATTCCAAAATATTTTCATCTTGAAATTTGTTACATTCCGAATACTTGTGTGTTCTGTCACTCTAAAACCAGTTCAGACACTTGATCTGCTGTTGATTTGAGGGAAGCCAGGAAGAACTTAGATAAAGACCTGTCTACTCACTGACATCTTGGGTGCATGCCCCATTTTTTTTTCATAAAACCAACTTTTAGTCTTGTTTATTACTTCAATAGTTTTCTTAATTTCCCAAGTTTATTAATGTCTCATTTTATTTTTAGAATTTCAAATTTGCTATTTACTTTATTTATACTTTTTCTAGCTTTTTTAGTTGCATGCCCAATTCACTGATCTTATCTTTCTTTATTTTATTCATATAAGCATTTACAGACAACTTTCCCTAAGAACTGCTTTGGCTGAATCCCATAAATTTTGATATGTTGTCATATTATTGCCATGCTATTGGATGAAATTATCAATTGTGTCTATGTCATTCTTTAACTTTAGATTAATTAGTTTCCAAATAGTATTTGGTTTATTTTTCCTGGTACTTTATCACAAGTAATTTTTATTGTATCATTATCTTAAAAAGATTCAGTTATGGGAGCGGAGCCAAGATGGTGGAGAAGATACACGCAAATTTCTAAGCTCTCTCTTACCCTAAATATCAACTATTTAATTCAGCCTCAAAAATAACACTGAACTGGTAAAAATCATGAAGATTAAAAACACAACAATTTACCAGCTGAAGAGAATCTAGTTCATCAGAAAAGGTCTGTAAAGAAGGGCGGTGAAAAAAAAAAAAAGAAGACAGGCACAGATAATGATAGACTAAAGGCTAGCTTACTGTGAACATCAGGCTGAGGAGGCCTCTAGGGTTAGAAAAGCTACCAAGACAAAGACAGATGATTCTGGCATAGGCTGATAGCTCTACTCTGCTTGCAAAACAGCAGACCAGCAGAGAAATCAAGCCACTTAAAAAAACACCAGAAACTGCTTATAGCTACCCCAAATCAGAAGTGAGTTAGCACAAATCTCCACATGCCTTCTGCTGTCCAGGGCTCTTCCTTGGGGCAATTAAGAACCTGTAAGGCAGGAGAGTGGAGCCAAGATGGCGGAGAATGGATGTCCATCAATTGGAGAATGGTTGGCTAAATTATGGTATATGAATGTTATGGAATATTATTGCTCTATAAGAAATGACCAGTAGGAGGAATACAGAAAGGCTTGGAGAGATTTGTATGAACTGATGCTGAGTGAAATGAGCAGAACCAGAAGATCGCTGTACACTTCAACAACAATACTGTATGAAGATATATTCTGATGGAAGTGGATATTTTCAACATAAAGAAGATCCAACTCACTTCCAATCGATCAATGGTGGACAGAAACAATTACACCCAGAGAAGGAAAAAATGTTATTTACACACATATATTGTATCTAGGTTATATTGTAACACATGTACATTGTATGGGATTGCCTGTTATCAAGGGGAGGGAGTAGAGGGAGGGAGGGGATAATGTGGAAAAATGAATACAAGGGATAGTTATAAAAAAAATTACTCATGCATATATACTGTCAAAAAAATTATAAATAAAATAAAAAAAAAGAACCTGTAAGGCAGTGGGGGGGGACATAGCCTGGGGCAGCCTCTAATTTCACAGTGGGGGGCTCGGCCTGAGGCAGTGTAACTTCCACAGCAGCAAAACTCCCACAATAGTGACTGTGCTTCCCGGGACAGAGACACTTCCGGTCTGTGAACTGGGGCTATTTGCCAGTGAGCTGCTAATATCCAATGTGCCACAGGGGCATTGGCCTGGCGTTGTGACGCTTTCACTCTTCAGCCTCTAGACTTAGGGCAATCACTAAGCTACACTGCGAGGTCTCTTCACTGGGCACAACCACAGACCAGCTCTGAATCACTTCTGCAGGGGGTGGGGTGAAGTCTCTCAAAGAGCACCCTCCTATCTTTCCAGCCCATTCACAAAACTTCCATATCTCTGTTCTGTACAGGAACCAGGTAACCCCCTACCGAGAAAGCAGATGCCACAAGTTTTTAAAAATGAGTAAGAAATTGAAGAGAACAATTGACAGCTTCTATAGATAAAAAGAGCGGATCTCTAACCCTGAGGAGGCTAACAGCAGATAGTCTCCAGATAATATCCTAAAGGGGAATGTTGCCTGGCCCCCATCACCTAACTCTCTCCTAGAAGAGACTATTAAAGACCTGAAAAGAGAGTTAGAAGATAAATGGGCAAAGGAAAGAGAAGCTATGCTAGAGAGTAACAACTTCCTGAAATTTGAATTAGAAAAGATAAAGAATTCAGAGGAAATGCAGGGAAACAAAATTTGTGAATTGGAAAAGGTTAAAAAATCACAGGAAAGTAGGAAAAGGTAAAGAATTCCCAAGAAAGTAGGATTTGTGAATTAGAAAAAGAAAATAACTCACTAAAAAAATTAGTGAAATGGAAAAAAAATTCAACAGAGCAAAATAAGTCATTAAAAACTCAATTGGACATATACAAAAAGAACTAAAAAATATAAATGAAGAAAATAATTCATTAAAAATCAAGACTTAACAAATAGAAATGAATGATTCATTAAGACACCAAGAATCACTCAAGCAAAATAAAAAAAAATGAAAAGCTGGAGAATAAACTCAAATATTTACTGGGAAAATCTATACACCTGGAAAACAGATCTAGGAAAGATAATCTGAGGATCATTAGACTTCCCGGAAATTATGATGAAAAAAAGTGCTCAGATTCTATTTTACAGGAAATCATCAAAGAGAACTGTCCAGAGATAATAGAAACAGAAGGGAAAATAGGCATTGAAAGAATTCATCAAACATCTTCTGAAAAAGACCCTAAAAAACAAAAACAAAACGAAACAAACAAACAAACGAACGAACAAAAGAAACTCCACATAATATTATGGCCAAGGTACAGACTATCAGACTAAGGAAAAAAATATTGCAAGCAGCCAGGAAAAAGCAATTCAAATATCGAGGTGCCACAATAAGTGTCACACAAGATCTGGATGCACTAACATTAAAGGATCAAAGGGCCTGGAATCTGATATCCAGAAAGTGAAAAGAACTTGGAATGCAGCCAAGAATAAACTACTCAGCTAAGTTAAGCATTTTCTTCCATGGAAAAAGATGGAATTCCATTTGTTTTTAAGAAAAAAAACCCATCAAAACAAAAAAATTTGATCTACAACCACAAGACTCAAGAAAAGCAGAGAAAGGTAAAAGGAACTCTTGAGGACTGTATTTCTGTTGTACATATACAGAAAGTCGACATGTATAATTTCATTTAACTGATAAAACATAAAAAAGGAGGAAGTAGAAAGGGAAAGAGGATAGTATCAGAAAATGGAAAAAAGGGGAGATAATAAGAGGGAAACTACATCCTAGGAAGAGGCAAAGAAAATTTTCCATATCTGAGGGAATTTATAGAGGGGGAGGAACATTGTGTGAATCTTACTCTCATCAGAATAGGCTCAAAGAGTTTATAATTGACATATTTATTTCTCCGAGAATTCTCTCTCACCTCATTAAATTGAGGGAGAGGAAAAGAGAAAAGTAAAAGAGTAATAAGGGAAGGGTACAAGAAAGGGGAAGGGATTTAAAAGGAGGGGGCAGGGAAACTAAAAAGGGAGGGCTCCTTATTATTATTAACTTAATTATTAATTATTATTAACTCCTTATTATTGCATTAATTTCCTCTTCATTGGTGGAAAGATCCCCCTTTTCAATTGTAAGAGTAACAATTTGATTTTCCTCTTTCCTTTTTCTGATCAGATTTACCAAAGGTTTATCTATTTTATTTGCTTTTTCATAAAACCAACTCTTGGTTTTATTTATTAATTCAATAGTTTTTTGTTTTTTTTTTTTTTTTTTTTTTTTTGTGGTTGTTGTTGTTGTTGTTTTGCTTTCAATATTATTGATTTCTCCTTTTAATTTTTGTAATTCAAGTCTGATTTTTGGCTGGGGGTTTTTAATTTGGTCTTTTTGTAGCTTTTTTTTATAGCATTATCCCTTATTACCGCTTTAGCTGCATCCCACAGATTTTGGTGTGATATCTCATCATTGTCATCTTGGGTGAAATTATTAATAGTTTCTATTTTTCCCTTTTTTTTTTTTTTTTTTTTTTTTTTAGATTATATATATATATATAATTTTTTTTTATAGCATTATCCCTTGTATTCATTTTTCCAAATTATCCCCCCTCCCTACTCCCTCCCCCCGATGACAGGCAATCCCATACATTTTACATATGTTACAATATAACCTAGATAAAATATATGTGTGTAAATACTATTTTCTTGTTACACATTAAGTATTAGATTCCGAAGGTATAAGTAACCTGGGTAGATAGACAGTAGTGCTAACAATTTACATTCACTTCCCAGTGTTCCTTCTCTGGGTGTAGTTATTTCTGTTCATCATTGATCAACTGGAAGTTAGTTGGATCTTCTTTATGTTGAAGATATCCACTTCTATCAGAATACATCTTCATACAACATTGAAGTGTACAGTGATCTTCTGGTTCTGCTCATTTCACTCAGCATCAGTTGATGTAAGTCACTCCAAGCCTTTCTGTATTCCTCCTGCTGGTCATTTCTTACAGAGCAATAATATTCCATAGCTTTCATATACCATAATTTACCCAACCATTCTCCAATTGATGGACATCCATTCATCTTCCAGTTTCTAGCTACAACAAAAAGAGCTGCCACAAACATTTTGGCACATACAAGTCCCTTTCCGCTCTTTAGTATTTCTTTGGGATATAAGCCCAACAACAACAATGCTGGGTCAAAGGGTATGCACAGTTTGATAACTTTTTGGGCATAGTTCCAAATTGCTCTCCAGAATGGCTGGATTCTTTCACAACTCCACCAACAATGTATTAGTGTCCCAGTTTTCCCTCATCCCCTCCAACATTCATCATTATTTGTTCCTGTCATCTTAGCCAATCTGACAGGTGTATAGTGGTATCTCAGAGTTGTCTTAATTTGCATTTCTCTGATCAGTAGTGATTTGGAACACTCTTTCATATGAGTGGATATAGTTTCAATTTCATCATCTGAGAATTGTCTGTTCATATCCTTTGACCATTTATCAAGTGGAGAATGGTTTGATTTCTTATAAATTAGGGTCAGTTCTCTATATATTTTGGAAATGAGACCTTTGTCAGAACCTTTAACTTTAAAAATATTTTCCCAATTTGTTAATTCCCTTCTAATCTTGTTTGCATTAGTATTGTTTGTACAGAAACTTTTTAGTTTGAGGTAATCAAAATCTTCTATTTTGTGATCAATAATGATCTCTAGTTCTCCTCTGGTCATAAATTCCTTCCTCCTCCACAGGTCTGAGAGGTAGACTATTCTCTGTTTCTCTAATCTATTTATTATCTCATTCTTTATGCCTAAATCATGGACCCATTTTGATCTTATCTTGGAAGTGACCTAACAGATCTTGCCACTGTGGGTGTGGCGAACTTCAGCAGTGCGGGGCCTCACCTGGGGGTAGTTAAGAGATTGAAAAGGAAAAGCCGGGGGACACGGCCCAAGGTAACACACAGCTAGGCTGGAGGCTATGGAACTCAGCCCCGGAAGTCCCAGAGAAGTGGAACCTTTGAAATAGGGAATGTGGTTTCAGGACAGACACTTCCAGTTTGAGTGCAGGGGCTTTTCATGTCAGCTGCTGACATACACGCCCCACCAAGATGCATAGGCTGGGCCTTGTGTCACCTTTACTGTTCAGTCTTAAACCTCAAGGAAGTTGCTAGGACTCACAGTGCCCTCAAAGCACTGCTGTGCTAATCACCTCTGAGGCACTTCAAGGGAGGGGGAGGGGAACTCTTTCCCAGAGCTATCTCTTAGATCAGGCACAGGGGCTGCTGCATCCATCTGGTCTGGGAGGAAGCTGGTAAAGAAATAAATAAATAATTTCCTACCCCAAGGACAGACCCCCATCACATAACTCTCTCCTAGAAGAGACTATTAAAAAAATTAAGAGAATTTGAAGAAAAATGGGGAAAAGAAAGAGAAGCTATGATAGAGAATAACAACGTTCTGAAGTTGGAGTTGGAAAAAAATAAAGAATTCACAGGAGATTCAGGGAAACAAAATTTGTGAATTAGAAAAGGTTAAAAAATCACAGGAAAGTAGGATTTCTGAATTGGAAAATACCCAGTCATTCTTTAAGATGAGATTATTCACTTTCCAATTACTTACTGAATGTAGCTTTTATTGCATTGTGATCTGAGAAGAAGGCATTTATTATTTCTGCCTTCTTGCATTTAATTTTGAGATTTTTATGTCCTAATATATGGTCAATTTTTATATAGGATTCATTAACTGCTGAGAAGAAAGTATATTTTTTTCTATCGTCATTCAGTTTTCTCCAAAGGTCTATCATACCTAGTTTTTCTAATGTTCTATTTACTTTTTAAATTTCTTTCTTATTTGTTTTGTGATTTGATTTGGCTAAATCTGAGAGTGCAAAGTTGAGATCTCCCACTATTATAGTTTAATTTCTATTTCTTTTTGCAACTCTCTTAACTTTTCCTTTAGAAAGTTAGATTTTATACCACTTGGTGCATATATGTTTAGTATTGATATGGCTTCATTGTTTATGCTACCTTCTAGCAGGATATAGTTTCCTTCCTTATCTCTTTTAATTAGATCAACTTCTGCTTTTGCTTGATCTGAGATAAGGATAGCTACCCCTGCTTTTTTGGCTTTACCTGAAGCATAATAGATTCTGCTCCAACCTTTTACCTTTACTCTGTATGTATCTCCCTGCTTTAAGTGTGTTTCCTGTAAACTACATATTGTAGGGCTCTGCCTTTTGATCCAGTCTGCTATCCGTCTCCGTTTGATGGGAGAGTTCATCCCATTCACATTTACAGTTAAAATTACTAATTCTGTATTTCCTGCCATCATATTATCCCCAGGTTATGCTTTTTCACTTGACCCCCTGAACGCCTTCCCCAATATTTCATTTATAGACCCCACTTGTGATGCACAGCCCTCCCTTTTTAGTATTCCTCCCCCCACCTTCCAAGTCCCTTCCCTTATTCCCCTGTTCCTTTTTCCCTTTTCCTCTCCCCCTTTTAATGAGGTGAGAGAGGATTCTTTGAAAAACAAATATGTCAAGTATTTACTCTTTGAGGTTATTCTAACGAGAGTAAGATTCACACAATGTTTCTCCCCCTGTAGTTTCCCTCTTTTTATCACTCCTTCCCCTTTTTTTGATATTACCCCCTTCCCTTTACTACTCCCCCCTTTTTTATATCAGTAAAATCAAATTATCCATGAGCACTTTCTATATATCTATAACAGAGATACAGTTCTCAAGAGTTCTTTTTACCTTTTTTTGTTTCTCTTCAGTCTTGTGGATATAGATCAAATTTTTTGTTTAAGTCTGTTTTTTTTCTTAGAAGCAAATGGAATTCATCTGTTTCATTGAATGACCATCTTCTTCAATGGAAGAAAATGCTAAACTTAGCTGGGTAGTTTATTCTTGGTTGAAATCCTTGATCTTTTGCCTTTTGGAATATCAGGTTCCAGGCCCATCTTTTAATGTGGAGGCAGCCAGATCTTGAGTGACCCTTATTGTGGCCCCTTAATATTTGTTTTTTTTCTAGCTGCTTGCAATATTCTTTCCTTTGTGTGGTAATTCTGCAGCTTAGCCACAATATTCCGTGGAGTTATTTTTTAGGGTCATTTTCACAAGGTGTTTGATGAATTCTTTCAATGCCTATGTTCCCTTCTGTTTCTATTATCTCTGGACAGTTCTCTTTTGATGATTTCCTGTAAAATAGAATCTAGGTTCTTTTTTTAGTCATAGTTTTCGGTAAGTCCAATGATCCTCAGATTATCTCTCCTAGATCTATTTTCCAGGTCTATAGATTTTCCCAGTAAGTATTTGAGGTTATTCTCCAATTTTCATTTTTTTTTTTTTTTGTTTTGTTTGACTGATTCTTGGGTTCTCAATGAATCATTCATTTCTATTTGTTCCGTCCTGATTTTGAAAGAGTTATTTTCTTCATTCACATTTTTTTGTTCTTTTTTTATATGCCCAATTGAGTTTTTAAATGAATTATTTTGCTCTATTGATTTTTTTCCATTTCTCTAACTTTTTAGAGAATTATTTTCTTTTTCCAATTCATTAATCCTACTTTCTTGAGACTTTTTTATCTTTTCCAATTCAGAAATCCTATTTTCTTGAGAACTTTTGTCTTTTCCAATTCAGAAATCCTACTTTCCTGTGATTTTTTAACCTTTTCTAATTCACAAATTTTGTTTCCCTGCATCTCCTCTGAATTCTTTATTTTTTCCAACTCAAATTTCAGTAGGTTGTTATTCTTTATCATAGCTCCTCTTTACTTTACCCATTTTTCTTCAAACTCTCTTAACTTTTTAATAGTCTCTTCTAGGAGAGAGTTATGTGATGGGGGGCAGGTATCGTTCCCCTTTAGGCTTTTATCTGCTGACTCTCTGCTATTAACTTCCTTGTGGTTGGATACCCGCTCTTTCTCTGTGTAGAAGGAATCAATGGTTCTCTTTAACGTTTTACTCATGGTTAAAAAATCTTTTGGAGTCTGCCCTTGGGGTAAGAAGTTTATTTATTTATTTCTTTACCAGCTTCCTCCCAGACTGAATGGAACTAGTGGCCCCTGTGCCTGATCTAAGAGGTAGCTCTGGGAGAGAGTTTCCCTCCCCCTCCCTGGAAGTGCCTCAGAGGTGATTAGTAGGACTGTGCTGTGAGGGTTGCCCAGTGAAGGACCCCGCTGTGTGTCCTAGCGACTTCCCTGAGGTTTAAGACTGAACAGTAAAGGCAACACAAAGCCCAGTCAATGAGTCCGTGGGGCATGTCAGCAGCTGAAGTGAAAAGCCCCTGCGCTCAAACTGGAAGTGTCTGCCCAGATACTGTGGTCCCTATTTCAAAGGTTCCACTTCTCTGGGAGTTCCTCTTCTCTGGGAATTCCATGGCTGAATTCCACAGCCTCTGGCCAAGCCCTGCATTATGTAGATTAGTTGTTTCCTCGGGCTGTGTTCCCACTGTTCAAGCTCTTAACTACCCCAAGGTGAAGCTCTGGACAGCAGAAGGTGGCTGCACAGCCTTGCCGAGATCTGTTAGGTCACTTCTGGATTGGGGTGGTTCAAGTATCTGGCTTTATATTTTAAAGTGACTTGATTTCTCTTCTGAACTGCTGCTTTATAAGCAGAGAAGAGCTAATCAGCCTGTGCCAGATTCTTTTATCTCAGTGGCTTCTCTGATCCCAGAGTTCTCCCCAGCTTGATCAGCTTAGTGTGTTAGCACCTAACCCTATCTGTGCTGGCCTTTTTTTCTTCCTCCCCTGGGAACCGACCTTTTCTGCTGAAACTCCAGATTCTCTTCAGCTGGTAAGTCATGCTTCCAGTCCTTGTGTTTTCTATCAGTCCAGCATTATTTTTGACGCTGATTTAACTAATTGGTAATGAGGGAAGAAGGGAGCTTACAAAATCCCATGTTACTTCTCTGCCATCTTGGCTCTGCCCTCCCAAGAAACTATTTTAATGACCTAGAAAAAATAACAGCAAAATTCATATGGAAGAACAAAAGGTAGAGAATTTCAAGGGAATTAATGACAAAAAAAAAATCAGATGAAGGTGGCCTAGCAGTACCTGATATAAATCTATATTATAAAGCACTAGTCACCAAAACCATTTGGTATTGGATAAGAAATAGACTAGTTGATCAGTGGAATAGATTAGGTTCACAGGGCAAAACAGTGTACAGCTATAGCAATCTAGTGTTTTACAAACCTAAAGATACCAATTTTTGGGATAAGAATTCATTATTTGAAAAAAAAACTGTTGGGAAAACTGGAAATTAGTATGGCAGAAATTAGATATTGACCCTCATTTAACACCATATACCAAGACATGATCAAGTTGGGTCCATGATTTAGGCATAAAGAATAAGATCATAAATATGTTAGAGGAACATAGGATAGTTTGTGTCTCAGGCTTGTGGAGGAGGAAGGAATTTATGATCAAAGGAGAACTAGAGATAATCATTGATCTCAAAATAGAAGATTTTGATTACATCAAATTAAAAAGCTTTTGTACAAACAAAACTAATGCAAACAAGATTAGAAGGGAAGTAACAAATTGGAAAAATATTTTTACAGTTAAAAATTCTGATAAAGACCTCATTTCCAAAATATGTAGAGAACTTACTCTTATTTATAAGAAATCAAACCATTCTCCAATTGATATTTGGTCAAAGGATATGAACAATTTTCAGATGATGAAATTTTAACTATTTCCACTGAAAAAGTGTTCCAAATCACTACTGATCAGAGAAATGCAAATTAAAACAACTCTGAGATACCACTACACACCTTTCAGATTGGCTAAGATGACAGGAAAAAATAATGATGAATTTTGGAGGCGATGTGGGAAAACTGGGACACTGATGCATTGTTGGTGGAGTTGTGAAAGAATCCAGCCATTCTGGAGAGCAATTTGGAACTATGCCAAAAAATTTATCAAATTGTGCATGTCTTTTGATCCAGCAGTGGACATATATCCCAAATAAATATTGAAGAAGGAAAAGGGACCTGATGTGCCAAATTGTTGTGGCAGCTCTTTTTGTAGTGGGTAGAAACTGGAAAATGAATGGATGCCCATCAATTGAAGAAGGTTAGGTAAATTATGGTATATGAATGTTATGGAATATTATTGCTCTGTAAGAAATGACCAGCAGGATGAATACAGAGAGGCTTGGAGAGACCTACATGATCTGATGCTGAGTGTGCTGAGTGAAATGAGCAGAACCAGGAGATCAATATACACTTCAACAACGATATTGTATGAAGATATATTCTAATTGAAGTGGATATCTTAAACATAAAGAAGATCTAATTCAGTTCCAGTTGATCCATGATGGACAGAAACAGCTACACCCAGAGAAGGAACACTGGGAATTGATTGTAAAATATTTGCATTATTGTCTTTCTATCCGGGTTACTTATACCTTCGGAATCCAATTCTTACTGTGCAACAAGAAATTTGGTTTTACACACATATATTGAATGTAGGTTATACTGTAACATATTTAACATGTATGGGCTTGCACTAAAGGGTGCAAAAGTAAACCCTGAGAAGATATCTATGGCAACATGTATAAAAGACAAACAGCCAAAAGACTTATAATGGGTCACATCCATCTGCCAAATTTTACTGGACTTTAAACCATGAGGATTCTTCTCCAGAGAGAGCACAGAAACTTGGAAAGGGAAGCAAGTTATACAGGCTTTTATTATTCTCCCTATTCTGTTATCCCAAATTGCAGATGTAAAGCTCATGGAGTCTGATAATATTTAGAATGTGATTCTTGGGCAGGCTAAAATAGGAGAGTTCTGGCTAATAGTGAGAATGTGATTTTTCTTTAAGTTTCCATAAAAAATTAGGTCTTGGAAGACTAGTATAAGAAGGGACATGCAAAGGTAGTACTTATTTGGGCAGTTTCACACTTGTTCCTGAAGTACCTTAAAAAGCTGAAATATGTTAGAGGCTACAAATTTTATTTGGGCTGTGAGAATTCTTTGTACCATACCTGCTGAATAAGCTGAATTGGATTTTATATTTACATTTTCTGGTTAATAAATTGCATACAACTCATTCTGCTGAGTGGACTGAAAGGAAGTTCTGTCTACTCTTTTAATAGTTAAGTTACAAATATTATCTGTAGATGCATCTGTCAATATGATAGTTCCTTTAATAGAAATCTTAGAAATCTTTTCTTCAAAAATCCATGGCCAATTATGCAATAGCTGGGCTGTCCTTAAGGGGGAGCTGTGCAAAAAATTTGGAGCTGTGACCAATAAAAGTTGCCACTCTGGGATGATTTCATATCATACATTAATTTGTACATTGTTATAAAAGGTATATATCTTATTAGGTACTATTCCAGATAATTGTATTACTTATTTAATGGTCTTTAACAAGATTCTAGCCACAAGCACTGGGTAAGGAATAAGGCTTTGGTCTGGTTGTGTTGAGAGGGAACCCACTCAATCACACTGTCTCCTGAGAAGAAGTGCTGCTATAGATATCTTTTTTGTGGCAAAACCGATATTTCCAAAAGTTTTTAAGTGACTCTCAACCACATTTGGATAAAGCCAGTTCACCCTCTCTCAGAGCCTCTTTGGTTTCCTTTGTAAGCTGGCAGGGTGAATCTAAAGCATTGTCTCTTCTTAATGTTTGTTCATTTAAAGTGTTCAACTTCTTTGTTCTTATAGAAAGTTTTTGTATCGTAGATACTTTGGGACATATTTCATATCATAAATACTGAAAAAGAGCATGCCTTTTAATATTTTCTGGGGCTATGTACAATTGATGGTTCCTTCATGTTTCTATGGCCTTTTATTGGCATGCTTCTAACATTTGCTCTTTAGGGGCACACCCCAAGATATCCTCCATATAAGGTAATAACATAACTTTTGGAAATGTTTTTCTTACTGGAGCAGCCACATATGTCTGACTCGCAGTGACACTATTTTTCATTCCCTGTAGCAAAAACCCTATACCAAAAGCCATCTTTTTTTTTTTTTTTTTTTTGATAATATGTGGGATATCTCAAAGTCAATTTTATGACATTATCCATAAAGAATATGTGTTCAGAGTTTAATCCAGGATCTATAGTAGTAGTATTCAGTTAGTTATTCTCCCACTATCTTCTCTGGCTCCAATGTCTTCTCTTTAGGCAGCCACAGAGACATGTACTCCACAATATTTAGGAACTCAATGATCTGATTCTGAGGTGCTAACAAACCTTGCTCTCTCATTAATCTAACCAAGCATTTTTCATACTTTCCTAGAAAGGGAAGCTCTTTTGTTAGTGCTTGCTCCATTTCAGTTGTAACACAAAAGTGATTAGATTAACCTTTGCCTTCCTGCTGTCCCTTTAAACTAAGCCTGTTTATGGATACTGAGGATTTCTCACTCAAAATCACACTGTTCATATCAGCTGAGCTGCTGTGTACCCTGTTCTCAAGAGCTCCATGTCCAACGCCAATTGTCCTGACGTCACAGGAGGACTTCAATACCTGATCATGGGTGAGGAATGATGAGGTGGAACTCAAAAGAATGGTAAAATAGGAGTCTGTTTATTCAAAAACTCCTCAGCCTTATATGCTTACAGAATACATTTACATTACAATAAAATAGTTACATGAGCTAACTATAGGAGACTGTGCCTGCAGGGCCACATAAGTAATTTGCTATTGTGTGCAGATGTTTCCTTGCCACTTTAGCATAATTCTGCTTCAAGGTCAGCACAGATTGTCATGCCCCTTGACTTCTCTGGAAGGCTGAGATGCCCTTAGGGGTGATGGGAAGCCAAATCAGACAGATTATCTCAGGGTTTCTTATTGGATTAAAGAGTCTTACACCTTGCCCACTTATCTGTGGCCCTTTGCAAGATCTATTTTTGTTTTTGCTTGATAAGAGATCTCTACTCCTGCTTTTTTTTTTAAATTTTACTACAGCTGAACAGAATAGATTCTGCTGCAGCCTTTTGCCTTTACTCTGTATGTATCACTCTGCTTTAAATGTGTTTCTTGTAAACAACATATAGTAATATTCAGGTTTTTAATCTAGTCTGCTATCCACTTCAATTTTATGGAAGAGTTCCTCCCATTCACATTCAGAGATAAAATTAGCAACTCTGCATTTTCCGCCATCTTATTTTACTCAAGTTATATTTTTCTCTTCCCCCTATTCTCTACTTATCACCTGACTCAATCAAATTTCCTACCCATTTCCTGACCATCACTCCTTCAAACTGCCTTCCCCTTTTACATCCCTTTCCCTCTTTCTTATCCCTTTCTTATTCTACTTCTGTTCTCTTTTCTAATACCAGCCCTTTTCTTTCCCCTTTCTTTTCCTACTTCCCTATAGGATGAAACAAGCTTTTATATTAAACTAAATATGCCTGATATTCTCTCTTTGAGCCAAAGGCAATGAGATTAAGGTTCAATAATGCTCATCCCTCTTCTCTTCTTTTCCTCAACTGTAATAGGTCTTTTTGCCTCTTCATATGATGCAATTTAGCCCATTTTAATAAACTCTCTTTCCTTCTTCTTCCAGTACAATCCCTTTTCCACAAATAGTTTTTTTTTTTTTAATATCATCACAATAAAATCAAATTATACAACAAGTATACAGTTCTTAAGGTTTAAACATGCCATTTTCCTATATAAGATGTAAACATTTTAACCTTTAATTTTTTTTTCATTTTTACCTTTTTATGCTTCCTTTGAGTTCTGTATTTTGAAGATTAAATTTTCTGTTCTGCTCTGGTTTTTTCATCAAAAATAAATGAAAATCCCTGATTTCATTGAATGTCCATCCTTTGTCTGAAAGGTAATGCTTAATTTTGTTGAATAGTTGATTCTTGGCTAAAATTCAAGTTATTTTCTTTCCAGAATATCAGATTCCAAGCCCTTTAATCCTTTAATGTGGAAATATCCAAAATATCTTATGGGAAATTTGTTACACTACAAATATTTGTTACACTAAAAAACCTGTTCAGAATCTTGATCTGGTGTTGGTCTGAGAGGAGCCAGGAAGAGCTCAGAGACTTGTTTACTCTCCACCATCTTGACTCCACTCACTCTGCTTTTCTTATAATTTTTCTAAACATATATTAGGTACTAAAAAATCTTTGCAAATGTGTGATTCTGGCCTTGGTAATTATCCTGTTGTTGAAGAGTTCCTGACTTAGGTTTCATGCATGAGTCAATAAAAAATATTTTTATCATACCATTTTACTAAATGGAGGTGGCATAGAATACTACAATCTACATAGAACTGATGTTTAGGATCATCCCACATGGAAAAGTTAACACAGGAGACAAGAAGCAGATTTCAAATCTGGAATTCTGTAATTTTACACATTTCCTACTTAATAAATAATAAACATGCATAACCAATGCTAACAAAAATATTGAAAGTTTTGTTAAGCCAGAGAAACACTATTTTGTACCATAGCTAATAAATTATTGCCTTTAATTTCTCAATACATATGACACAGTAATAGAAAAGTATGTATTTCCTATTATTTTTTTTTGTTATTCTACTTAATGACTGGCTTGTTAGAATAACCACATCATCATATAAATTTTTGCAGAAAGTAATTTCTAAATTATCAGTTCAACATCTCTATATTTTCTCAGAGCAAATATAATCTGTTTAAAATTGAAAAGCAAATTTCAAATATAATATTGGATTTGGAAGAAACTCTGAAAGTGAAAATTTTTTTTCATTTTATTTTTTGTGGGAAAGCAAGCCATTAAAATGCTTAGAAGTAAATTGATGGCTCTTTTACTTCATTGTTTTTATTGTATTATTCTTCTTCTTACATTGGATGGAAATCAGATATAAGTAGTGGTAAGAAAACTCCCCTGTCTCTGAAGCCTTTTGCTGAGTTGCATATAGTGACTATGTTTAATAATTGAATTGCAAGAATGAGGATGGAAGTTCAGCCTCTATAAGCTCATTGAAAATATATTTTTTAAATTTTTATAGCAGAAGGATGGCAGAAGTGAAATGTATTATAACTTATTCCAACAAAGTTTTGAATTCTTCTTCCAAATTTCAATAATCTCAAAGCTATTAATTCCATATAAGTATATGATAAATGTATGTGCCAGAAATTTCTAAAATATTTAAGGATCAATATTATGTCCAGGTTTATGTGGGCAACAATTTTGTTCATCAGTCAACAAGCAAGTATTAAGTACTTCCTATGTGTCACGTATTGAATTAAGCTTTGAGGAATCAAAAAAAGAGAAATCCAGTTCCAATTCTCTAATAACTCCAAGAATATTATCTCTATTGTGAGAGATAATATGGTAAACAATTATGTACAAACCACAACATATATAGGATCAATTGAAGAGAATTATCAGTTAGGAGGAAAGGGAATGAGGAATAACCTCCATTCTGACTTCTGCCTTCACAAAAATCTAGATAGAAG
This sequence comes from Sminthopsis crassicaudata, assembly GCF_048593235.1. Taxonomy (NCBI): domain Eukaryota; kingdom Metazoa; phylum Chordata; class Mammalia; order Dasyuromorphia; family Dasyuridae; genus Sminthopsis; species Sminthopsis crassicaudata. The sequence continues at coordinate 111,742,136 of NC_133622.1, forward strand.
AGAAGAAAAAAAAAATAGAAGTAGGTAACAAATAGTTTCAAAGAGCAGAGAAATTTTTAAAAAGATGAGAGTTGAAAAAAATTAAATTTAGTACTTAAAAGGTCATAATTATTTTTAAAGAGAACAGTTTTAACTGATGATAAAGCTGGGAAATCAGACTGCAAAGAGTTAAGAGGAGAGTGAGAGGAAAGGAAGTGGAAGTATCAATTTTAGATGGCTTTCTCAAGGATTTTATTAATATCTGACAATAGAGTTTAAGCACAAAAATGATAAATAAAATGAATGATGGTTCAAGTGTTTGTTTTGTTATTTAAATGGAAGAGACATGGATATGTAGTAGCAGTAAAACATCCATTAGACAGGGAGAGATGGGGTATTACTGAGAGAGTGGGAATGAAAGAAAGGGCAATTTGCTGGAGAAAACAGGATAGAATATTCTCTTGCGTGCATGTAGAAAGGTGAACTTCAGCAAAGAGAAGCACATCCTTTTTATTACAAAGTAGTAAAGGAGATAGTGAGAAAGACATCTGAGAAATAATGCTCTTGTTACTGTTACTATTTAAAATTTTAATATTTATAAAGTATTAGTTATATAGGGGAGAGATTTTCATATATAATTTTGTGTATTTGATTATGTAGGTCTAGATTTTCAGTAGATGCTAAATTATGACAACAGAGAAAACAAAGATAAGAATCACACAGCATAAGAAAGTCAAGTGGAATATAATCTGCCCTGAGGGAGGAAAACTCCACTGTATCATGCATCACATCAATGGTCAAAATATAAAGTAAATATTGAACCTCTCCATAATATTGAAATAGATAAACATGGAGCAAATATATGTTAACATGCATTGTATAATTCTTCTTTTTCAATTTCAAATTCTTTTTTATTAATTTTTATAATCATAACTTTTTGACAGTATGCATAGGTAATTTTTTTTTTACAACATTATCCCTTGTACTCCCTTCTGTTCTGAATTTTTCCCCTCCTTCCCTCCACCCCCTCCCCTAGATGGCAGCCATTCCCATACATCTTAAATATCTTATAATATACCCTAGGTACACTATATATGTGCAGAATCGAATTTTGTTGTTATTGTTGTTGCAAAGGAAGAATTGTATTCGCAAGGTAAAAATAATCTGGGAAGAAAAACAAACAAACAAACAAACAAATGCTCACAGTTTACACTCATTTCTCAGTATTCCTTTTCTGGATGTAGTTGATTCTGCATTGTATAATTCTAAGAGTATATTTGAGGAATAGAAGATGTAAACTGAGGATAATTTTAACATTTAATAAAATTATTTGTGAAGTTGAAAGAGGAGGAAGGCCTTTAACTGAAAACCTCCAGAAGGAGAAAATTAAGATTGAGTGGATGCGGGAACCAAGGTTTTCCATAAAGTTAAAATACAATCATAGAAAATGCTGAATTTCAGGTTTGAAAAGCCTAGTTTTTGGATCTTAGTTCTGTGACTTAGTACCTGAGTAAGTTTAGCAAAGTTATTTAAGCAATCTGGGCCTCAGTCTTTTTCTATTCATTTGAGGAGGTTATGATAGATGACGACTAAGGTCCCCTCTAACATTATATTTAGAATCTTAAAATAGTTTGGCCAAATCTTGTAAACACTGATCAACTAGTCTATTTCTTAGCCAATACCAAATGGTTTTGGTGACTGTTGCTTTATAATATAGTTCTAGATCAGGTAAAGCTAGACCACCTTCACTTAATTTTTTTTTTTCATTACTTCCCTTGAAATCCTGGACATTTTAGTCTTCCATATGAATTCTGTTGTTATTTATTCTAGGTCATTAAAATAGTTTCTTGGGAGTCTGATTGGTTGGTATAGCACTAAATAAATAGATTAGTTTAGGGAGTCTTGCCATCTTAATTATATTCTCTCAGCCTATCCAAAAGCACTTAATATCTTTCCAATTATTTAAATCTGACTTTATTTTTGGCAAGTGTTTTGTAATTTTGCTCATATAATTCCTGACTTTCCTTTGGTAGATATATTCCCAACTATTTTATACTATCGACTGTTATTTTGAATGGAATTTCTCTTTGTATCTCTTGCTGTTGGATTGTGTTGGTAATGTATAAAAATGCTGAGAATTTATGTGGATTTATTTTGTATCCTGCAACTTTGCAAAAATTCCGAATTATTTCTAATAGCTTTTTAGCAGAGTCTTTGGGGTTCTCTAAGTATACCATCATGTCATCTGCAAAGACTGATAGTTTGATTTCCTCCTTTCCTACTCTAATTACTTGAATCTCTTTCTCGGCTCTTATTGCCAAAGCTAGCGTTTTTAGTACTATATTGAATAGTAATGGTGATAGTGGGCAACCTTGTTTCACTCCTGATCTTACAGGGAAACGTTCTAGTTTATCGCCATTGCAAATGATGTTTACTGAGAGTTTTAAATATATGCTCCTTATTATTTTAAGGAATAGTCCATTTATTCCTATACTCTCAAGCGTTTTTAGTAGGAATGGATGTTGGATTGTATCAAATGCTTTTTCTGCATCTATTGAGATGATCATCATATGTTTTTTATTAATTTGATTATTAATATGGTCAATTATATGAATAGTTTTCCTAATATTAAACCAGCCCTGCATTCCTGGTATAAATCCTACTTGATCATAGTGTTTATCCTGGGGATGATTTTCTGAAGTCTTTTTGCTAATATCTTATTTAAGATTTTAGCATCAATATTCATTAAGGAAATTGGTCTATAATTTTCTTTCTCAGTTTTCGATCTACCTGGTTTAGGTATCAGTACCATGTCTGTATCATAAAAGGAATTTGGTAGGACTCCTTCAATCCCTATTTTTTCAAATAGTTTATATAGCATTGGAGTTAGTTGTTCTTTAAATGTTTGGTAGAATTCACATGTAAATCCATCTGGTCCTGGGGATTTTTTTCTTAGGGAGTTGGTTAATAGCTTGTTCTATTTCTTTTTCTGAGATGGGACTATTTAGTCTACTTACTTCTTCCTCTATTAATCTGGGCAAGCTATATTTTTGAACGTATTCTTCCATTTCATTTAAGTTATCGAATTTATTGGCATAAAGTTAAGCAAAGTAACTCCTAACTATTGTACTAATTTCCTCTTCATTAGTGGTGAGTTCTCCCTTTTCCTTTTCAAGACTAACAATTTGCTTTTTCTCTTTCCTTTTTTTAATCAGGTTTACTAAGGGTTTGTCTATTGTGTTGGTTTTTTTCATAGAACCAACTCTAAGTTTTATTAATTAATTCAATAGTTTTTTTTTTTTTTTTAACTTTCAATTTTATTAATCTCACCTTTTATTTTTAGAAATTCAAGTTTTGTGTTTGTCTGGGGGTTTTTAATTTGTTCCTTTTCTAGCAATTTGAGTTGTAAGCCCAATTCGTTGGCCCTCTCTTTCTCTATTTTATGCAAGTAGGCCTGTAGAGATATAAAACTTCCCCTTATTACTGCTTTGGCTGTATCCCACACATTTTGGTATGATGTCTCATTATTGTCATTTTCTTGGGTGAAGTTATTAATATGTCTATGATTTGCTGTTTTACCCAATCATTCTTTAGTATAAGATTATTTAGTTTCCAATTATTTTTGGTCTATTTTCACCTGGCTTTTTATTAAATGTAATTTTAATTGCATTGTGGTCTGAAAAGGATGCATTTACTATTTCTGCCTTACTGCATTTGATTTTGAGGTTTTTATGTCCTAGTATATGGTCAATTTTTGTATAGGTTCCATGAACTGCTGAGAAGAAAGTATACTCCTTTCTGTCTCCATTTAGCTTTCGCCAAAGACCTATCATATCAAAATTTTCTAATATTCTATTTACCTCTTTGACTTATTTCTTATGTATTTTGTCATTTGATTTATCTAATTCTGAGAGTGCAAGGTTGAGATCTCCCACTATTATAGTTTTGCTGTCTATTTCTTCTTGCAGTTCTCTTAATTTCTCTTTTAAGAATTTAGATGCTGCACCACTTGGTGCATATATGTTTAATATTGATACTGCTTCATTATCTATGCTACCCTTTATCAGGATATAATGCCCTTCCTTATCTCTTTTTAATTAGATCAATTTTTGTTTTTGCTTGATCTGAGAAAAGGATGGCTACTCCTGCTTTTTTGGCTTCACCTGAAGCATAGTAGATTCTAGTCTACCCTTTTATTTTTATTTTGAATGTATCACCCTGTTTCAGGTGTGTTTCCTGTAAACAACATATAGTAGGATTCTGACTTTTAATCCAATCTGCTAACTGCTTCCTCTTTATGAGGGAGTTTACCCCATTCCCATTTATGGTTAGAATGACTAATTCTATATTGCTTGCCATCCTGTTAACCCCTGCTTATGCTTTTCTCCTTTCCTTCCCTCTTACCCCTCTACCCAGTATTAAACTTGTGAACACCACTTGCTTTTCACAGCCCTCCATTTTTAGTATCCCTCCCCCCCTTAAAGTTACTTCCCTTATTTTACCCCTTTTCCTCACAATTTCTGTATTCCTTTCCCCTTAGCTTACTCCTTCCCTCTCACTTTTCAATGAAGTGGAAGAAGTTTCACCATAAATCGAATATGTCTATTGATACACACTCTGTTCATCTCCCTCCTTTCTTTCTCTCAGATATAAATTTTTTTTTGCCTCTTCATGAGATGTAGTAACATCACTTTACACTTTTGTATGATACAATTTCTTTTCCACTTCTAGTTTCCAGGACAAATTATACATATGTTCTTTACATATTTTTATAACGGAAGTATAGTTTTCAAGATTTCTTTTTACCTTTTTAGAAATCTCTTGAGTTCTGTATTTGAAGAGCAAACATTTTATGTAGCTCTGATTTTTTCATCAAGAATAGATGGAATTCATTTATTTCATTAAATGTCCATCTTCTTCCTTGGAAAACAATGCTCATTTTTGCTGGGTAAGTTATTCTTGGCTGCATACCAAGTTCCTTAGCCTTTTGGAATATCATGTTCCTGGCCCTTTGTTCTTTTAACATGGATGCTGCTAGATCCTGGGTTATCCTTATTGTGGCTCCTCCATATCTGAATTGCTTTTTTCTAGCAGCTTCCAGTACTTTTTCCTTTGTCTGATGGTCCTTGAACTTGGCCACTATATTTCTTGGTGTTTTGATTTTAGGGTCCCTTTCAGTAGGTGATAGATGAATTTTTTCAATGTCTGTTTTACCCTCTGTTTCCAAAACATCTGGGCAGTTCTCTTTGATAATTTCCTCAAAAATAGTGTCCATGCTCTTTTTGTCCTCGCATTTTTAAGGGAGTCCAATTAGTCTCAGTTTGTCTCTCCTGGATCTGTTTTCCAGGTCTGTTGTCTTTCTAATAAGGTATTTGACATTCGTTTCAATTGTTTCATTTCTCTGGTTTTGCTTGACTACATCTTGGTTTCTCCTTGATTCATTCTTTTCTACTTGTTTGAGTTTAATTTTCAATGAGTCAGTCCAGGTGTGGGTTGGGGGTGGCCGGGTCCCAAGAGAGGCTAGCTTTATGCGATTTTATTCTTCACCTTCCGGTGTTTACACCCTCTCTGCTGCTCCTGGCTTGCTGCCAAGACGGAGTATCCACACTGGGCTAAAAGCCTTTTCACAGAAATGGCAGAGATCGGACCCCTCCCCCTCTGGTCTGAGCTGTGTGAGCTGTCTGTCTCACTCTGGCTTGCCTGCCTTCAGTCTGCGCCCAGTCTGATTGACCCTCCCCGGAGCAAACATAGACCTTTTCTGGTGAATTTCAAGGATGTCTTCTCTTGGTGATTATTTGTGGGTTTCTTTTCTAGTCAAGTCATGAAGTATGTTCTGAGAGAAAACGCAGAGCTCAAGCACCTATCTGCCTCCATGCTGACATCTTGGCTGGAAGTCTGCACCAGCATTTTTTAAAAGTTTGTATATTCATCTATTTGTGAATTCTATTGTTTTCTTCTATATCTCTCAAAGTCATTCTAATCACCTCAATATATTTCCCCTCTTCCCTTTTAGAGAAAAAGACAGTCTAGTTGCATATTTAGAAAGCATGCATTGGGGTAAACTATTTGAAAAATATTAACATATTTGAAACAGCAACATCAATATCCCTGATGAGCAGTTGGCAGTTGGGTTGAGTTGTCATGGAGTGAAGCACATCTGTTTTCAAAGCACAAGTTCCCTATCCAAATGGATACAACTATTTGTCCAGTTCTGCTTGAGATGGATTGTGGATTTGGTTTTAAGTTTATATTTAATTCTCTCTTTAGAGGAGAAAATACACTGAGATTTCAAACATGTATTTTTATGGTACTCAGTAATTCTTAACATTCATAAATGTATTACAATCTATGAAAGCTAAAACATTTATCAGAATGTTTAATATTGTAATAAAGTAAGTTCTTCCCTTTACCCTTGGGAAAACGAAATATATTCAGTAACTTGCAGAAGAAAAAAAAAAACATTGCTTTGATATGCTTTTTAATTTCTCAGGAGAAGATGTACAAGAGGAGCACTATTATTGAACAGGTAAAATAAAAACTAAATTATATCCTGGGTAAGTAAGAAAGCTGGCCCAAAGAATCAACATAAGGGACTAAGCTATGATCTGTTTCAATCCATGCCTTCATTCTAAAATATGTACCATTTTGAGATATAGTAGATAGAGAATTGGGGATACTCTAGATATGAACTTATATCTTACTTCTGATACTTATGTGTCCCTAAGCCTCAATGTCCTTATCTATAAAATGAAATGTTGAACTACTCAGGTATTACTTTAATCATGAATCTTTTGATGCCTTTTAAATGGTGATGTCTAATCTCTAAAAGAAATCTGTATATGTACATATACATATATATATATATATATAATGTTTACTATTTGTTTTTACAGGCATAAATAGCATTATTTATTATTTATGAGAGACAAATATATTCTGCCATGATGTCAAAAGGTCTTAGCACTTGATTATCTAATGTCCAATGAAAGGGTTACTGAGATTTTCCCAGTCAATAAATATATCTGACCACAATACAGAACTGTATGTGTTGACTACCTTGCATTGTAGAGACCATCAATACAATTTAACAAACTCTTATTTGAATACCACTAAAAGCAAAACACTGCTAGATATTGTAAAACATTCTTTGTTAAACTAAGACACAGTCCCTACTTCTTTGGAGCCTGCTTAAATCCTATCTCTGAGCTTTAATAAGTGTGTGGCCATGAGTCATTCATTTAATCTAATTCTTTATTTTTCCATCTGTTAAATAGAAATAATAATACCTTCATTACTTTCACAACATAGTTTTAAATTCTTTGCAAACTCCAAAGACCTAATTAATTGCTACTATTGTTGATCTGGATTTGTGATTTTTATGAGTGAGAGAAATTACTGGTGTGGAAATTACTTTCACCACCAAGGTAATGATACCTAGTCGACTTTGAACTAAAAGGTTAAGTAGTTTTTCCTATGGCTAGATAGTGAGACATGCATTAGAAGTAAGACTTGAACACCAGTTTTCCTAAAACACACACACACACACACACACACACACACACACACACACACACACACACATTGTATTATGAGAAGTCTGAAGCTGGTTATTTTCTAATATCCTCTAGCTGCCTGTGACATTCACCTATATCTATATCTATATCTATATCTATATCTATATCTATATCTATATCTATATATCTATCTATCTATCTATCTATCTATCTATAAATTCATCCTATTACCCCATTTGCCAATGTGTTCTCTATTTGTAATTTTAAATTCTATAATACAATTTCAAAAGAAATATCATCAATAATTAGAGTAGAAGAAATATACTGGTACAACACAATCCAAATGAGAGACTTCATTCCTTTCCTTCAGATACTTGAAAAGTAGAGAAAATTTTTCAATTTAATCTTGTTTATAAAAACAAATTTAAGCATTACTACATTTGAAAAAGTCAGAAAGAAAGACATCTTATGCATTCTGGACAAGTTTTCATGAACATTCACCAATATAAAATAGAGGACAGAAACTGGACTTCATATACGCTAACTCCTTTTACTTAGATAGGTTGTCATCCTTATCTTCAGTTTATAGTCTTACAGCAGGAGTTCTTAATCTAATTTTTCATCATAGAACACATTTTTAAACATAAATTACATTTTAAACATAAAACAAAACAAACAAAAAAAAAGAATAAAAGAGGAAAGAAAAATGCAAAGGAAAGTAAATATATTAAAATGCAGTGATGTTTTCTTAAATTCATAGAACCTTTGTTTCTGAAAGTTACTTGGAGTCCTGAAAAGGTTAAGCTATTTGCCCAGCAGCACACAGCTGGAATGTATCATGGAATAGACTTGAAATAAAGTATTTCTGGCTCCATGATCAACTCCCTATCCACCAGATGTCATACTATATCTCCATAGTCCAGAGGAACAGGGGGCCTGCCAACAAAGTCTGGTTTGGCTCTGACTTTTTGCACAGGTGCAGTACCCATAGTTCTCTGGGCAGAACTCAGGTTGGAAAAGTTGGAGGGAACCTTCTGAAGGTGTGTTTTTAGGTTGAAGCGTCACTAGTTCAAGTGGTGGGCATTCATTTCTGAGCCTGCCTTAACTTTATGTACCTCATTATTGTTGCTCATTAGTCTCAGAAACTCCATTATTAGTAACCAATAGGCTGTTGTCTGACAGCCAACATTTGTGGCCTTAGCTTACTGGTCAGATAAAGTAAATTGGGGCAGGATAGACTAAGGGAAGAAATATATCATTTATAATTCCATTTCTAACTGTAGTGTTCAGAGTAGCTCTCTGGAGAATCTTGGGACCAGCTTTGGTCTTAGTAGAGGAGTGAAGTAGGCAGGAGAGCCACAAGGATAGTCAAAGATGGAGTCTCCTTATTTTCAGTCCAATCAGCCCTTAAATATGTCAGTTTGATTACATCATCACATCACACTGAGCAAGTGCTAACTATAAGCATCCTCTTATTGATATGTAAATGCATCTTACTTTAAGTATCCCTTGCTTCAAGTAGAACAGAGATGGTCATGCCCTCTGAAGGATGAGAACACCAAAGGGAGATGGGAAGCCAAACCAGACATTGTCAGCATGTTCTCTCTGGGCTGAAAGGGTCTTATAGAGTTCCCCACTATCTGTAGCCCTCTACAAACCTGGAATTTTTTTTAATCACCAAGTTGCTTCTTGTTTTTCCCTTTAGAGGCTTCACAATGTCCACATATGCACCAAATGTTTTATCTCATTGCTAAGGCATTTAGATCATAGGTCCACCTTTTGTGTGCTCCTAGAACTGTGCAGAACTCTCTGAGCTCTAGCTCTGAGCTGGAGAAAGTCCATCCAGGTCCATAATAGGACATATTTCAATTGTGTCAAAGTGGGGAAAGAAATCTTGTTTTATAAGATTATTACTACACAGGAGTGTTTTCTCCTGAAAGTTAGGGTGCTCTTGAGCTAACAGAAACATTATTGTCAAATTTTTTTCCTATCTCAGATTTTATTTTTGGCCAATAAAAAGAGACTTACAGAATATTATTCAGCATTTGTCATTTGAAAAGTCAGATTACCCTGTTTTTTTTTTTTTTTTTTTTTTTTTTTTTTTTTCATTTTGCTTTCTGACTTTGCTCTTTTATTCACAATTGCTTCTTGGGAAATGCACTATAATATATTTACTCCCTGAAATTTCTGTAGTGATTTTGAATTTCAATAAAGAGATTTCAATAAATTTCAATAGAGATTGCTTAGAAATCAATCCCACAAAAAATTCAGATTAATGTCTTGCTCAAATAGTGCATGAAAGCTAACTCTGTTCTTCAGAGGGCCCAGAGAGCATCAAAAAGAGGAAAAACAACAGTAACAACAACTGAAAAATATTTTAACAATCAATATAATGGAAAGAGAAGTGAATTTGAAGTCCGATGACTTCAATTTGAAACTAAGCTGTAACATTTTATTTGACCTTGGGCAAGTCACAGTCTCGTCTGAATGACAAGTTTTTTCATGTGTGAATTGTGAGGACTGCTTTAGATGGAGCAGAATGCTACAAGCAACATTCTAAGGGGGGAAATATATTTCTGAAACACTTTATTTGCATCATTAACATTTTCTCAAGTCTAGGCAATCAACAAAAACAACAATAAATAAACAAAAAGGCCAGATTTGTAGTTTTTGCCAGTTTTCAAGATATAAATGCTGGTATTTGAAATTGAACAATTGGATTTCTCAATTCAATTCAATATAATTTCAGCTTATTCCTATCCTTTGAGGTGCCTTCACATGCTATATTCCATATATATTCCATTATATATATATATATATATATATATATATATATATATATATGAAAGTTAGAAACTAACTAAATAGCAAAAATAAAGGAGAAAGATTAGGAAAAGAAGGAAAGAAGTCAGAGATTATCAAGTGTAGGCATATTTGATGATCTGGGGAGATAGTGGTAGTTTCAATAGTAATAAGGAGGTTGGCCATGGAGAAAAAGTTATAATAAATTTGTGTGCATTATCTTTGCTTTGGCTCCATAGAATATCTCAGAAGAAGAAATGAGTTCCTTCCCTTCCACCGACCCCCACACACTGATTTATAGCTTCCTTTTAATTTGCCTATAAAAATTAACTGGAAATTATAACAACTTCTGCATTATTTCAAGATATGCTTGAATAATAAAATATCCTATACACTTGAAATGAAGAAATTTATTGAGTTATTTTGTCACTAAGCACACTGAACATAAGAAAATTAAAGTAGACACCCTATATCTTGATCTCTGACTATTGACCCAGGATCAAATTTTTGCCTATACTGGTGAAAGTAACAGAATCCTTGTCAAATCTCCATTGTGTCGGCTCAGCCACTGCTATTCAGTATGTATGACTTTGGCTAAGTTTTTCTGTAAACATTGGTCTCTATGCTCAAGCTGTACAATTATGTTATACTGTTTGTACAATTTAATATGGCTCATATATGTGTTTGTATGAATATATACATATATACATGTATATTCTCATTTACTAATTGCTTTATAAGTGTATATTTTGTTTCTTCAACTAGAAAGCATAGACAGTCAAAAAGCTTAGTCCTTCTATCTTTGGGAATGTACAACAATGTACTACACTGGACATATTAAATAGGGATTGATATTTCAAGTAAAAATGTTATAGTTAGATAACAAGTAAGGACTTTTAGGGTTAGCTAACTAGTCCATTTGGATAGGAACCACATACCAGAGAGACCATAGGTCATCATTAAGACTTTTGAAACATTATGAAATAGCTACAGAACAACCATAGTTAAAGTACTATGGAAAACAAAAAGAGAATATCTGATCTATAAATGAGGAAAGCAATTCTTATATATGCATCTTTGTGATGAATATATGAAACTTTAAAAATTATCTTATGAGTTGTGAAGTTACTTCCACATAATTGGGAGAAGGAAAAGTGGAATGGAGCAATGAGCCTTAGTTTAGAAATGAGTTCTAGTCCAAATCTTCTACTAATTAACTGTGCCCTTGAAAGAATGTTCTTTCCCCCTCCACATCTCTGACATTTTATCTGTGAAATGGAGAGATTCAAGTTGTTGATTTAGAAGATCTTTTACAGCTCAAACATTTCATTGTTCTATTATTACTTCCCTCTTAGCTCATCAGGAGAGTTTGTGACTAAACATGAAATTTAATTGGCATACAAAACTGGGTAAAGGAAGACTGAGAAGCATAGAAGATGCACTATCAAAATCTAGGGGAATTGATAGACCCATTCTATTCCCATAAAAAGCTAGGATCCAAGAGACCTGAGATCTGGAAATGTTGAAATCTAGTAAAAAGGGCAACTGAGACTGAAAAAAAAAATAAAAAATGACATTTTAAGCATGGTCCATATGTAATTTCAAATTAAACTCAATAGACACATTTGCTTTTGGAATGCCATCTTTGAATTAATAGAATGTTTCTTCATATCCTGAAGAAGAAATAGGTCTACATTGATCAAGGTCAAAGAGAACATTAATTATTATGTTTATTAGGTGTTCTAATCATTGGATGCCTTAAAATATTTTCAGTGGCATGAAAATAATCATAAGGTTCTGGTAGACTAAAATGGTATTCAGGACAGAAATCTCAAGGAGATATCACCTAAGTCCATAACTTTTCTATATTCCTAATTAGTGTTTATTCAAGCATTTATTTACCAAAAAAAGCATGAATAATTTAATATTACACATTCTCTATATAACATAATAGTGCTACTTTCTTAAATGTTATTCACCACAGTAAAATGAAAGTTTTTGAATGTCAAAGAATATTTTAGAAATTTTATTCTGTTAATTAAAGAGAAAGATCAATTTGATAATATTATCCACACATTCTGTGTGTGTGTGTGTGTGTGTGTGTGTGTGTGTGTGCACGTGTGTGTGGGTGTGCACAGAAAGAGAGGGATAGGGTAATAGAAGCAGGATTTGTACCAGGATTGTAGGACTTGTTCAATATTCAGAAAACTATTAGCATAATTGACTACATCCATAACCAAACTAGCAAAATCATATGATTATCTCAACAAGTAAAGAAAAAGCATTTGATAAAATTCAAAACCCATTGCTATTAAAAGCAATGGAGTTTTCCTTAAAATGATGAATAGCATCTATTTAAAGCCATCAGAAAGCATTATATGTAATGGGAATAATCTAGAACAATTTCCAATAAGATCAAGAGTGAAACAGTGTTGCCCACAGTCATCATTACTATTCAATATTATATTAGAAATGATAGCTTTGGCAATAAGAGAAAAGAAAGTGATTAAAGGAATTAAAGTAGGTAATAAGGAAATGAAATAAGCACTCTTTGCAAATGATATGATACTATACTCAGAGAACTCTAGAGAATCAACTAAAAAACTACTAGAAATCATTTACAACTTTTAGCCGAGTTGCAAGATACAAAATAAAGCCACATACATCATTAGCATTTTTATATATTACTAACAAAGCCCAGCAGCAAGCTGATACTAAGAAACAGAGTAGTCAATCAGTGAAATAGGATAGGTTCACAGGACAAAATAGTCAATGAATATAGTAAGCTAGTGTTTTCAGAAACCCAAAGACCCTAGCTTTTGGGATAAAACTCAGTCTTTGACAAAAACTGTTGGAAAAATGCAAATTAGTATGGCAGAAATTAGGTATTGACCCACACTGTAATACTGTCTACCAAGATAAGATTGAAATGGGTTCATGATTTAGACATAAATCATAAGCAAACTATAAATAATAAGCAAATTAAAAGAACAAAGCATAGTTTTATTTTTCTCAGATCTGTGAAGCAAGGAGGAATTTGTGGCCAAAGAACTGAAGTTCATTATTGAACACAAAATAGAAAATGTTGATTATATTAAGTCAAAAAATTTTGTATAAACAAAATTAATGCAGACTAGATTAGAAGAAAAGCAATAAACAGGGAAAATATTTTACATAGTTTTCTGTTGTGCCCTGAATACTTCTAACCCACCTATTTTCCATGATCCCTATAACACAATGCCTTGGCTAACAGTACAAAACAGAATTGGGTTGAGGCACCTGGGCATGTATTCTGCTAACAGGTGTACACTAGGTGTTCCAGCAAGAGAAATAAGTCACAAACAATCAAGCATCAAGTACATGCCAAAAATGGGACAAATACTTCCCTCCATTGGAAGGACTGTTAACAAGGTATGTGACCTAGGGGAAATGGAGGATGGTTGGGAGGAAGATATAAGGGACAAGGGACAAGGGAAAAATAGAGACACCATGAGAGACATCTTGAGCTGTACTAAATAAAATGTACCTGCTGCAATCTTCATTGGGTGTGGTGACTGACTACCTCATCTTGTGAATCCGGAGACATCCAAAGAGTCATTGAGGTGACTAGGTAAGGAAAGGTACAGCCTGGTTAGGAGTACCCTAACAGTTTTCATATGGAGAAATTAAACCATTTCTAGTTATATGAAAAGGTGCCCTAAATCAATATTTATTAGGGAAATGCAAATTAAGACAACTCTGAGGTGCCCCTACACACCTCTCAGATTGGCTAAGTTGACAGGAAAAAGATCATGATGAATATTGAAGGGGATGTGGGGAAACTGAGATACTGATACTTTGTTGATGGAGTTGTGAACTGATTCAACCATTCTGGAGAGCAATTTGGCAGTATGTCCAGTGGGCTATCAAACTGTGCATACCCTTTGACACAGCCGTGTTTCTACTGGGCTTATATTTCAAAGAAATCTTAAAGGAGAGAAAGGACTCAAATACGCAAAAATGTTTTTGGAAGCTATTTTTGTAGTGCCAAGAAACTGGAGACTGAGTGGATGCCCATCAACTGGAGAATGGCTGAATAAGTTATGGTATATTACAGTTCTATAAATAACAATCAGAAGGATGATTTCAGAGAAACCTGGAGAGACTTACATGAAGTGATGCTAAGTGAAATGAGCAGAACCAGGAGATCTTTATACACAAGTTTATAGGATAATCAATTCTGATTAGCGTGGCTCTCTTCAACAATGAGATGATTGAAGCTGATTCCAGTGATCTTATGATGAAAAGAGCCATCTGCATTCTGAGAGAGAATTGTGGATTACAACATAGCATTTTCACTTTTTTTGTTGTTGTTTGTGTGGATTTTGTTTTCTCTCATTTTTTTTCATTTTTGATCTATTTTTTCTTGTGCAGCAAGATAATTGTATAAATATGTATACACATATTTTATTTAAGATTTTGAACATGTTTAACATATATTGGATTATTTGCCATCTAGGGGAAAGAGTGGGGGAGAGAGGAGAAATATGGAGCACAAGATTTTGCAAGGGTCAGTGCTGAAAAATTATCCATGCATATATTTTGAAAATAAAAAAGAGTCTTCTCCAGCACCACAATTTGAAAACTTTGATTTTGAACACCCAGTTTTCCTCAGAGTCTCACAGTTACACAATATTGCTGAATATAAATCACAGTTTTGACTATACAGATCTTTCTTGGCAAGATGGATTTCTGCTATTCACTGTGTGGGTGTTTCTCCTCCCTCCTTCTCTTCCTCTTCCTCTTATTTTCCCCTTTCTTTCTCTCTTTCCTGTTTCACTCCTTATCTCTTCTGTCATTCTGACTGTCTTTTGATACATATATGTGTTTATATTTATTTCTCTGTACCCATCATTTATCTGTGTCCTCTATGTCTCTATCTCTCATCTGTTTCCTTCTCCTTTCTTTCTCTCCCCTCTCCACCTCTCCTCTACTCTCCTCCACCTTATGGCATCACTTTGATTATTGATTGACTTTATGTATTTAACTTTATGTGAAGTCATTATGTATGTAATTAAATAAATTATAGAAATATTAATGCAATGTAATGTCATGGAAAGAATGCTAATAACTAGAGGGATCACAAAAGACCTTGTGGCCTAAATTATGAGATGCCACCAAAATAGTATTTTGAAGAAAACTATAGATTCTAACTCATGGCAGTGACATAATAATGCTTTTGATAAAGGGAAGTCCACCTGTATAAAAGTAGATCTAGATTCAAGTATTTCACCATACACTCGTTAAAGTGATCTTGCACATATTCCTTAAATGTTTATTTGGCTCCAACAAGAAGCCTCTTAAGAGGATAAGTAACAGATTGTTGTTCTTCATTGATTGAGGTTGTTATGCAATGAGTGTTACCCACATAAATGACATCACAGATTTAGATCCTATTCCCAAAATAAAGGAATCAAAGGGATGATTGTATAGAAATTAGAAAGATTTTTATTAGTGGATCATCTCCGGCATTCTTCTTTCTATTTTAATCTAAATGCTTTACACACATGCAAAATTTTATGTAAAGAAAGTTTTTGAAAATACCAATACTGTACCAGTTGCAAAAAATATCTATTTAGTCCAATGAATCACAAATATTAATCTTGATTATGTTAACACTCATTTTGTAATTTACTTGAAATTACTTTTTGTATTACTTCCTCTTAAATAATATGTATATACCCATGTACATAAGCAAGTCAAAATAGGCTGTCTAAATGTATGTAGTTAGCAGGAGGCATTGACAGAAATAATCAGAGATCTGGACCACCCAATCCCCCTTGTTGCTCTAAATTGAGGAGAGTAAACAAAATTGGAAACATGGAAAGTACAAGAAACAGGTGGAGGGACAGAAAATCTCCAGAACACTACCAAGCTGGAGATTCTTTCCTGAAGGCTCTGAGGCAGTATCACATTATGATTAAATCTTTCTTCTTCCCTAAATAATTCTGGTCTAAAGATACAATTGCCATTTACTTGATTGTTCTTAAGAACAAAAAGGGTTATTCACAAGCTTACATCACAAGTCTATTGACTAAATATATTTTTTATACAAAAGGCAATCACAAATAGCAAATAGCAAGTAAACCCAATTACCTGAGCAAAATTCAATTATAAATTGGATTAAATTATTCAGATTAAACTTCACTGAAATTATTCAAGAAGGAAAGACATCTTTAGATAGAACTAAGATAAAACCTTATTTTTATCATTCCAAGGAGAAATTCTCTGAAATCTCTAAGGAGCCAATCTACAAAACACAGATATAATTCATGAATCAGAATTCCCAGAGAGTATGGAACATTTGTTTTTTGTGGAGAAAAGATCTCTTTCCAAAGCTCACACACCAACCAACAAGATACACACACTACTGTCTTATCATTCTCCCCACCATCTCAAGGTAGAAATAAATAAGTTGTGAAGATCTTCAGCTATGTGGTAGATCACGGCATTTAAGAGAGTAGTTGACAGGAAAAAAAACTATCTAGGACAAAAAGAAGTTGAGGATAGCTTGTGAGTTACAAGGCACTTGACCAGTCCCTTTGTGACCATACATACCTTCAGCTCCTTTGCAGGTTTTTTTTTTTCATTATTTTTGGTTTTTTGAGTATGCAAAAAGGAACAGAAAATTATTGACATGAGATGAAAAGTTAGCAAAGTTTAGCATGCTCATTTAGGATTTTACTTTCAAAGTTTTCTATTATTTTTATATACTATCCAGAGAAAATAAATGCAGTCACAGTTTGCTTCACTGTTATGGTTTTACTGAACTTTACTGAATTGCAATTTCCCAGCCCAAAGAAAAGTTAGAAAATGATAGATGCCCAAAACAGAGGGAAGGCCAGAAGAAAATTGAATATTGGCTCATTTTCATCTTCCTCAGTAGCAGAAAGATAGCACTTATGACACTCTCATCAGACCCTTTGTTTGTACTGATGCCAGGCAGCATGCTTGGCATTAAAGAGACCATATGTATTTCCTAATGTAATAACTATATTACATAGGGGAAAATGGTACAGAAGTTCTTCAAATGAGAAAATTCTGAATTTATACCTTTGTCTCCAGCAATGAAACTAAAATTGATGCTCTTAAAGACCCTAAGGAGGCTCTACTGGTAGCTTACAAAAGTGGAGAAAACAAAACTTTAAAAAGAAATCCTACATATCTGTAATGGGTGGAGATGGGGTATAGGGTATAGGGTAATTTTTTTCTCTTATTGCTTTTCTTTTTAAGCAAAGACACAGCAGGGAAATACATATGATATAGATAATTGGGGAAAGATGATGGCATGATAGAATCCAGGGTAGCCCAGATCCCCTAAAATACCTCCAAAGAGCTGACATTGATTTTGCAGTTCTTTTGCACTGCCTTTCTTTTCCAGGAAACAGTATTGGGTAATCTTTTTATGTTTCAAAATTGAATCTATATGATATTCAAGTCTAAAAAGTCTGTCCCTCTAAATGAACTCTATGACTGGAGGACAAGGCAATGGGTCCCAGAGTCTTTATTTACAAAGGCAGCCATCAGGTTTTTTCTTCTCATTTTCCACCAGCTACCCTTCTTTTGGACTTCTCTGGAATCCTTCTCTCCACCACAAGACACCTTCTCCTCTTCATCCCTTTCCCCCATCCTTCCTACTTTTTGATTTCCTTTTGTGTGTTGTCATATCCCATCAGATTATAAACTCCTTATGGACAAAGATTATCTTTGTTTTTATTTCTTTACTCATATTTAAAACCAAGCCAGCCACAAAATAGGCACTTAATAAATGATTACTGACTGCTTTAAAGTACAGTCCAACAACCAATGTAGAAGGAGAAATAATAAAGTAAAAGGTCCATTAACTGCAGGACAGCATAAAAAGATGGCCAGACTATAGCAGAAGTACTGAGGAGAGATTAGCTGGGATAAGTGAAAAGTAAAGTACAAAACTATCCTCTTACACAATAAGAGAAGAGATCAGTACAATGGCTCGTGTTGCCAAAATAAGGGCCATTTCCATCTCCTGTATGGTACAGACATGAACAAAGCACATGACCACTCACAGGTCTCATATAGAGCAGGAAATAAAATGAGTAGAGTGTCTAAAATAGAGTAACCCAAGAATCTCACCTATGATGATAGAAAGGGACAGATGAGGTGGTAAGCAGCTAGTGCCCAAAGCAACACCCAATAACTTGGGCCCAAATCATAGCAGATGACAAAATCAGACAATTATTGTGGAAAGTAGGTCCTAATAATAGCCTTTGTACTCAGAAATAAGCAGGGCTTCCCAATATCATATACGGAAATAGTAACAGAATTAGTCAAAATTTGGGGGTATGAGGAAACAAAAGAAAATGCTGGGAAAATGAAGAAATGCCAAGTCCACTGAGATAAATCCAAAAAAGAGAAAATTCACAAGACGTCAAGTAGACCCTTAAAAAAACAATGTCACTAATACTATAAAAGTATTTGGAGGGATGAGGGGAGAAATATGAAAAAAAAAACAGCTATACAATGAAATAGTTTACAATGAAAAATGGCAAGAAATTTGATACCCTAGAACATATTGTCATAAACCTTACTTAAAAACAAAAGTCTTTGAAAATCAGAATATGCTAAGTAGAAATTAAACATGCAAAATCATATATTTTAAATATTGTGAAAATAGATTGAAAGGTAAGACTAATTATAAAAAACAATATAACTAGAAAACAAGTCAAAGAGATAATCTAAAAATCACTGGTTTGAAAATCATCATAAAGCACACACACACACACCACAAATGAATCCACCAATCACCTTCTGAAAGAACATTTCATCTTAAAATCCACAGGTATGTCAGCCTCAACCTAGAATTTCTAGGTCAAAAGGGAAAAAAATCCTGAATTGACCTAAAAGGGAAGAATTAAGTACCTAGAGACCATGTCAGGATCACATATTTGACAGCTGCCATTCCAGAAAAGAGAGCTTAGAATACAAAATTATAAAATTATTATAATTTAATAATTATCATTACTTTATAATTTATAATTACCAATTATAAAGGCAAAAAGTAGAAGCTTCTGTTGCTGCTGTTGATACTAGTGATTAAAAACTATATTTATAGTGTTACTATGAGGCTTCCACTATACTAAACTTTAATAGTAATTTTCTTATTTATTTCTCATAATAAACCAAGGAGTAAGTATAAGCCAAGAATAACAAATTTTAAAAATTTGAGTATGATACAATAGAGAAAAATGGACCATTATTAAAATAGAGAGGGAATTTTTAAGCTTAATGAAAAATGTCAGACATGAGAAGAGATTTTGAAATGAAAGCAGAGGAGTCAAGAGAATAATAAAACGATACATATATATTGTCACTTTTAAAGGATAATCTGGATAAATTATTTGCATGCTAATAAGGGAAGAAGTAACACATATTCTCCAAGATCCTGAGATCTTCAAAGATCATAGAGAAAGTTAAATAAGACAAGACAGAAGTTCTGGTTATTGTTTTCTTCTGTTTTCATAATCTCAGAAAAAGAAGGAAATCAGAAGGATAGGAGACTATACTGTGTCTGAAGAGGATAAAAAGAGGGAGAGGTTTCACAATTTCACCTAATAGAGATGAATTTATTAAGATTAAAAAGTATGATTATGGTGAAAAGAGTGGGAAGCGGGCACCCAATGAATTCCACTTTCATCTGAATCAAACAAAGGAAGGTTGAACAGACATATATATATATATACACACACGCAAAACATAGTGTTCAAATACATTAACTTTTTTAATAGTTTTTATTTACCAGATATTTGCATGGGTAATTTTACAACATTGACAATTGTCAAACCAATTGTTCCAATTTTTCCCCTCCTCCCCCCCACCGAGATGGCAGGTCGACCGATACATGTTAAATATGGTAGAGTATAAATTAAATACAATATATGTGTATATGATCAAACAGTTGTTTTGCTGAACAAAAAGAATCAGACTTTGAAATAGTGTACATTTAGCCTGTGAAGGGAATCCAAAATGCAAGCGGATAAAATTAGAGGGATTGGAAATTCTATGTAGTGGTTCATAGTCATTTTCCAGAGTTCTTCCGCTGAGTGTACTGGTTCAGTTCATTCCTGCTCTATTGGAACGGATTTGGTTCATCTCATTGTTGGAGAGGGCCACGTCCATCAGAATTGATCATCATATAGTATTGCTGTTGAAGTATATAATGATCTCCTGGTCCTGGTCATTTCACTCAGCATCAGTTCATGTAAGTCTCTCCAGGTCTTTCTGAAATCATCCTGCTGGTCATTTCTTACAGAAAAATAATATTCCATAATATTCACATACCACAATTTATTCAGCCATTCTCCAATTGATGGGCATCCAAATAGTTTCCAGTTTCTGGCCACCACAAAGAGGGCTGCCACAAACCTTCTTGCACATAGAGGAACCTTTCCTTTCTTTAAGATCTCTTTGGGATACAAACCGAGTAGCAACACTGCTAGATCAAAGGGTATGAACAGTTTGATACCTTTTTGAGCATAGTTCCAAATTGCTCTCCAGAATGACTGGATGTATTCGCACTTCCACCAACAATGTATCAGTGTCCCTGTTTTCCCACATCCCCTCCAACATTCTGCATTACCTTTCCCTGTCATTCTAGCCAAACTGACAGTGGTATCTCAGAGTTGTCTTAATTTGCATTTCTCTGATTAATAATGATTTGGAGCATCTTTTCATATGACTAGAAATAGTTTCATTTTTTTTATTTGAGAATTGTCTGTTCATATCCTTTGACCATTTATCAATTGGAGATTGGCTTGATTTCTTATATATTAGAAAATATATTAACTTAATGGGAAAATAGGTAGAAAAAAGAAGAGTATATTTATAACTGAGATGGATTTGTTCCTGTAATAAACAAATAATTATGTTTTCTTTCCTTTTTTCTTTCCTTTTTTCTTTCTTTCTTTCTTTCTTTCTTTCTTTCTTTCTTTCTTTCTTTCTTTCTTTCTTTCTTTCTTTCTTTCTTTCTTTTTATCTATCTATAAATATGTATATAAATATGTACTGTTTTTTATTACAACGTTTTATTTACCAGATATATGCATATGTAATTTTTCAGCATTGACCCTTGCAAAACCTTTTGTTCCAATTTCTCCTGTCCTTCCTCCCACCCCCTCCCTCAGATGGCAGGTAGATCAATAGATGTTAAATATGTTAAAGCATATGTTAAATACAATATATGTATACATATCCGTATAGTTATTTTGCTGCAAAGAAGAATCGGACTTTGAAATAATGTACAATTAACCTGTGAAGAAATAAAAAAGGCAAGTGGACACAGAGGGATAGGAAGTGCTATGTAATGATACACACTAATTTCCCAGAATTCTTTTGCTGGATGTACCTGGTTCTATTCATTATTAAACAAATGGAACTGATTTGGCTCATCTCATTGTTGAAGAGAGCCATGTCCATCAGAATTGATCTTCATATAGTATTGTTGTTGAAGTATATAATGATGTCCTGGTCCTGCTCATTTCACTCAGCATCATTTCATGTAAGTCTCTCCAGGCCTTATTGAAAACATTCTGCTGGTTATTTCTTACAGAACAATAATATTCCATGACATTCATAGACAGCAAAACTATTCTAGTGGGGACCTCAAGCTTCCCCTCTTAGAATCAGACAAACCTAAACACAAAATAAAGAAAAAAATTATAAAGGTTAATAGGATCCTAGAAAATCTAGATATGATATACCTCTGGAGAAAATTGAATAGGGACAGAAAGGAATACATGTTTTTCTCAGCAGTACATGGCATCTACACAAAAACTGATCATGTATTAGGGTATAAAAACCTCACAATCAAAAGAAAAAAAGACAGAAATAGTGCATACTTTCTTTCCCAATCACAATACAATAAAATTGTATTCAATAAAGGACCAGGGAATAAAAGACTAAAAACCTATCAGAAATTAAATAATGTAATTATAAAGAATGAGTAAGTCAAACCAAAAAAAAGTCACAGAAACAACCCATAATTTCATTCAAGAGTATGGCAATAATGAGACAACATAGCAAAATCTATGGGATTCAGCCAAAGCAGTTTTTAGGGGAAATTTTATATCTCAAAATAGTTGCATGATATGAGAGTGCCTGCCATCTAGTGAAAGGGGGGGGAGGGAAGAAAGGGAAAGTTGGAACAGAAGTGTTTGCAAGGGTCAGTGTTAAAAAAATTACCCATGCATATCTTCTGTCAATAAAAAGCTATAATAAAAAATAGCTACATGAATAAAATAGAGAAAGAGGATATCAGTGAATTAGGAATGCAAGTAAAAAAAAGCTAGCAAAAGAACAAATTAAAAACTCCTAATTAAATACCAAATTATAAATTCTGAAACTCAAAAGAGTGATTAATAAAATAGAAACTAAAAAAATTATTGAACTAATAAATAAAATTAAAATCATAATTCTTATTTTCAGTGAAATACTGAGTAGCTTTCTAAAAATATGTTCTAGTCCATATTAGACATTTCTAGCTGCATGGACACTATGAAAATAATTCTTGATAGAGAAAAGCAGAGGAGGAGGGAAGGGGAAGGAGTTAAAGTAGAGAAGGCCTAGATAAACACATATTTATTTTAACCAGTCTTACAATCTGTGAACCAAAGTAAGTTAGATTTAGTTAATGGAAGATGGAAAGATTCAACACAATAGTGTCAGTAAACCAAAATGGATAGGAATGGTTTAATTTAATTCTTTGGGCTAGAATCTCTTAGAAAAAATGGAACATTCCCCTAATAGTCCCATATTCAATAAAAGGATATGCAAAGAAGTTAAAGTATAATCACAAAAATGATAAAATTATATCTGTTCAAATCCAAGGCAAATTATTAGCGTGCTGAAGAGAGTACAGTTGATTAGTTTTATAAGGACTTAGAATATCTTCTAGAAATAACAGCCACCCAAAAGGGCACATACATTATTTAGAATGCTAAAAAAGGAAATCAAAAGATAATTTGAATAACCAACAAGTTTAGACTTGGAGTACAAAATGAAGTAAGCAGAGATTAATAGAGTTTTGTCAAGTTAGCCTATTGATTATAGCAAACACTCTTTTTGAACAGCTTAGAAGGAAAATCAACTCATAGATATCACCAGCTGGTCAAATATCTAAATTAGGCTGATTATAAACTTTGCAGCCAAATGTAGAAAAAAAAGTTCTATACAGTTAATTAAAACAAGATTTGGAGGTGAAGGTGGCTCAGATAATGAGCTTATTATTGCAAAATTCAGATTTAAATTGAAAAAAAATGTAAGAAAGACCATCATAGCATATGGGGATAACTTAAGTAACACTCCTTATGAATAGGAAGTAGAAATAATGAAAAGGTTTAAGAGATTACATTTGGTGGAGAGAATTCCTGAAAACCTAAAAACAGAGGCTCAATATTGTCTGGGAGGTACCAATCAAAAAAGTTTCCAAATAAAAATAAGAAAGAAAAAATGACTATCTGATGAGACTTAGCAAATAACCAAGAAGGAAAATGAAAAGGAAAGGAGAAATGGAAAACTACTGCTATTTAGCTATAGTTTTATAGTTTATAGTTTAGCTATACTTTTTATAACATGCAGATTCCAGAGAATAGCAAGGAGATATATGATGCAAAGAAGTAGGGAAAAAATAAAATGAAAAGGGCAAGAGAGTTCTTTAAGAAAATTAAAGATATCTAGGCAATGTTTCCTGCCAAAAAATGGCATAATAAAAGACAAACATGGTAGGGATTTAAGAAAAGTAGAACAGATTAAGATGAGATGGCAATAATACATTTACAAACTATAGAAGGGAAATAGCAGCATCTATTACTGTGAGTGTGGTTACTGAACTAAAATCAGAAACCTTGGAGAAAGATATCAAGTGGAATTAAGAAACATTACTAGGAAGGAAGGAAGGAAGAAAGGAAGGAAGGAAGGAAGGAAGGAAGGAAGGAAGGAAGGAAAGAAGGAAGGAAGGAAGGAAGGAAGGAAAAGGAAGAAAGAAAGGGAGGGAAGGAGGGGAACAAGAAAGAAAGAAAGAAAGAAAGAAAGAAAGAAAGAAAGAAAGAAAGAAAGAAAGAAAGAAAGAAAGAAAGAAAAGTAAATTGTGGAGAGGACACACATTTCATTTTGAGCTCCTTTCTACCCTCACTACTGATTACAAAATTCATCTCTGAAATAGTGCTTTACTGGTAGAATCCACGAATATTGGGAGTAAAACAAATTACCAGCACAAGATAATTTGGAATATTGCCATAAAAAGTCTGTCTTGATCAGGCAAGAGGAGGCCAGTGCAGGCAGGGAGTAAGATGTGAAGGCCAGCACACACTGAGCAGACCAAGGTGGGGCGCAGTCTCCTCCAGTGGAAAATTTGCAGGGAGGACTCTACCACAGGTTGGCTGTTCTGCTTTGATTGCAAAGCAGAAGATCATTAGAGAAGTTACACAAATGCAAAAGGTAGAGTCTACTCTCAAAATGCCAGAGTTTCACAGGACCAAGCCACACACCCCTAGCACTGAGAGTGACTCAGATCAATCACAACACAGTCACATAATCACAGTGTAGCCACTCTTCCCAAGGCAGTGGCACTTCCACAGTGCTCTTCCCAGGGCAGTAGCACTTCTGCAGGGCAGTCACACTTCTGCAACACGGCCACTCTTCACAGCCTATTTGCAGGACAGCCCCTGTCCATTATAGTCTATCCCTGGTCTATAGAGGAAGCTGGAAAACTCCTTGCACTAAAGACAGACCCCATTTTTTATGAGTAAAAAAAGGAAAGCAAGTTCTAACTATAGATAACTTGTATACTGAAAGAGAACAGATTTCCAACTCTGAGGAGACTAATAACAGACAGTCTCAAGACAAAACCCCAAAGGGGGATATAACCTGTTCCCCATCACAAAAGACTCCCCTAGAAAAAATTATAAAAGATCTTAAAAGAGAGCTAGAAGAAAAATGGAGGAAGGAAAGAGAAGCTCTGCAAGAAAGTATGGAAAAGGCACATAATTCATTAAAACAAGGATTTGAAAAAAAAAAAAAACTCTCTGAAATGTGACATGGAAAAGGTAAAGAATTCCCAGGAAAACAGAATTTGTGAATTGGAAAAGATAAAGAACTCCCAGGAAAGTAGGATTTGTGAATTGCAAAAAGAAAATTAGTGAAATGGACAAAAAATTCCATAGAGCAAACAACTCATTTTAAAAACTCAGTTGGACATATAGAAAAAGAAGTAAAAAAAAAAGTAAATGAAAAAAAAACTCATTAAAAATCAGAACTGAAGAAACGGAAATGAATGATTCATTGAGACATCAAGAATCAGTCAAGGAAAACCAAAAAAAAAAAAAAAGGAAAATAAAAAAAAAATGTTAAATATCTACTTGAAAAAGCAACAGACCTGGAAAATAGATCTAGGAGAGGTAATCCAAGGATTATTGGGCTCCCTGAAAACCATGATGAAAAAAAGAAATTAGACACTATTTTTCAGGAAATCATCAAAGAGAAATGCCCAGAGATAATAGAATCAGAAGGTAAAATAGGCATTGAAAGAATTCATCAAACACCATCTGAAAGAGATCCCAAAATAAAAACTGCAAGGAATATTGTGGCTAAATTCCAGAAGTATCAGATTAAGGAAAAAAATATTACAAGCAGCCAGAAAAAATCAATTCAAATACCAAGGAGCCATAGAAAGGATCACTCAGGATCAAGCTGCTTCCACATTAAAGCATCGAAAGGCCTGGAATCTGATATTCCAAACGGCAAAAGAACTTGGAATGCAGCCAAGAATAAACTATCCAGGTAAGCTAAGCATTTTCTTTCAGGGAAGAAGATGGATATTCAATGAAACAGATTAATTCCATTTATTCCTAGTGAAAAGAAACAGAGCTAAATGAAAAAATTTGATCTCCAAATATAGGATTCAAGAGAAGCATAAAAAGAAACAAAATGATGTCATTTTAGTCCCTTTCTAAAAAGAACAACAACCACCCAATCATTTCCTAGTATAATTCTGTTAAAATATTAGAAGCCAGAGAGTTAGAAAAATTGGAAAAGATTAATGAACTTTTATAGCTGAAGCAGGGTCCCCAAAAGATGGACTAACTACCACTTTAGATCTTCTGTGGGAGATTAAGATTATAAGAAAAAATCCTTTAAAACTCTTTTCTTTCAGTCATTAAACTTTGGAATTATCATTTAAAAAGTCATATAAGTGTGTAGAACCACTAAAAATACTTTAGCAGATTATGGAGATTTAGAAATAAATCATTAAGGAATTTGAAGATGTATCATTTTATTATTGCAGGAGAGAGACTGAGACTTTGGAAAAATTCTAGGAATTCACTCCCTTCTGAAATATCTTAGCAAGTTTTGTGGTACCACTCTGTAGAATTTGGTTTAAGGGAAAATAGGATTAAGTTTTCTGAAAGTTTTGAAAGTAAAATGAAAAATTAATGGTCTTAATGGAAAGAAAAGGGAAGAGAAAGGAAAAGGGGAAAAAAGATGGACAATTTGCACTTTATTGCTATCTCTTGTTAATCCTTTCTTGAATGATTTTTTAATCCAAAGAGACTCCTGCAATTGCTCCATGTTTTCCATGTTAAAATTTCTCATCCAAGATCAGATTTCCAAACACAGATGTTGAAAAAACATTGCTAGGAAAATGGTAAGAGACTTGAATTACATTCTTTCTCTCCAGTCAAGCCCACCTGGTAAGGGAACAGGGTGACGGCTACATTGGTGTCCTCCCCACTGGTAGTGACCCAAATAGAGTAATGTCTTCCAGTAAGAAATAGGAGAAAGAGGGTGTAGAAGAGACTTGAAGAAACTTTGTAACCTTTATTTAAATAAAAGTGTGATAGAGAATCAGTAAAACAAAAAATAATTATTTTGCTTCAGTGAGGATCCAGTTAAGTGAATAATACAAAATTACTGTGCACCACTGAATACATTTACATAACTTCTTCAGTAGCATATCATTAGAAGTGGAAGAGGCAAAGGGTGGAAGTAATTCAGGATTGAGATTTGTCAAAACATCAGCAGAGATAGGTCAAAGGAGCAAGATATTCAAGAACAGAGGTAAATATTGTTTTTTACTGTTTAAAGTTGAGATGTTTAAAGTCACAATGTGTAGCAAGGAATTGGTATGTAGTACTTATTGAGTGACTAAGTCTTTACTTTTATTTGTTATTACCATTATAATGATGTAACTAAGAGTTTCCTACAATACTATATAATTTTTTTCTTTCTGTTTACATTTGAGTAGGTGGACTTGAAAAACATAAATACAAGGAAAAAAGGGAGGCAATATGACAGTCATATTTTCTAAAATATCAATCATTTCATTACAAGACATTGATTTTATAACCTAAAAACAAAGTCAAGAAAAATATTTTCTTTAAAAAAAATTATAAGAATTTCCTTGTGTTTTTTTGGTTGTTGTTATTGTTTATTTGCCTTTCTTAAAAAATAAAAAGACCAAACTAGTCTTCTAATTTAAAAGTCTAGCTGAATGCTTAGGAGTTCCATCTATATTCATTCATTTGTTAAGAAAACATATTTCCTTTTAATCAGATTTCGTAAAATAAAGTATCTGATATGTAGAGGCAAAGGGGTATTGCTCCAATACAGTGATTGCATACTGGTAAAATCATAGTAACCTGTGGTTTTCTATTATTTAGCTTTATGAATGAGAGTTACACATTACTTTAAGTTCTCATTTGTCTAGTTCTTCACTAATGATTAAAAATGCTATTTATCTTTCCTACTCATTTTATAGAACAATATAAACTTCCTTTTATAGGGAAAAATTTATTTTTTATATTACCACATCAGTGATCACTATAAGGAGTACTCAGTGAGATAATTTCTTCTACAGGAATGCAGATTGACAGTTTCCTGGGGATGCTAAGAAGTTATGTGATTTTCACAGCCACAAAGTCAAGTTCTATCAGGGCAAGGCTTGACTTTAGGTCCTTTTCATTCTGAGGTTGGCTCTCTATCCATTTCGCTATATTGTAGATCTATTGTAACCTTTATGGTATTATTAATTGAATCAGAAAATAAATAAACAATAATCTATTTCCACATTCAGAATTCTCAATTGTACAAATACTTTCTTCCATATTAAAAAAAAAAATGGAGGGGGCAGAGCCAAGATGGCGGAGAAGATACACGCAATTTTGTGAGCTCCCTTCTTCCCTCATTACCAATTAGTTAAATCAGCCTCAAAAATAATGCTGGACTGATAGAAACCAGAAGGACTGGAAGCATGACTTACCAGCTGAAGAGAATCTGGAGTTTCAACAGAAAAGGTCGGTTCCCAGGGGAGGAAAAAAAAAAGGCCAGCACAAACAGGGTGAGGTGCTAGCATACTGACCTGATTGGGCCAGGAAGAGCTCTGGGATCAGAGAAGCCACTGAGATAGAAGAATCTGGCACAGGCTTTTAGCTCTTCTCTGCTTATAAAACAGCAGATTAGAAGAGAAAACAAACCACTTTAAAATACAAAGCCAGATCCTAGATCCACCCCAATCTGTAAGTGACCTAACAGATCTAGCTAGGCTGCAGTGCACCTGGGTTTTGCTGGCTGGGCCTTCACCTGGGGGTAGTTAAGAGCTTGAGCAGCAGGGACAAGGCCCAAGGCAACATCTAATTCACAAAGTGCCATGCTTGGCAGGAGGCTGTGGCACTAAGCCACAGAAGTCGCAAAGAAGCAGAACCTTTGAAATAGGGCCCACGGTTTCTGGGCAGACACTTCAACTTTGAGCACAAGGACTTTCACATCAGCTGCTGACATCCACGCCCACGGGATACATTGGCTGGGCTTTGTGTCGCCTTTACTGTTCAGTCTTAAACCTCAGGGAAGTCGCTAGGACACACAGCGCCCTCAAAGCACAGCCATAGTAAACACCTTGGAGGCACTTCCAGGGAGGGGGTGGGGAACTCTCTCCCAGAGATCTCTATTAGTTCAGGCGCAGGAGCCGCTGCATCCATCTGGTCTGAGAGGAAGCTGGTAAAGAAATAAATAAATAAACTTCTTACCCCAGGGACAGACCCCAAAAGATTTTTTAACCATGACTAAAAAGCCAAGAAGAACCATTGATTGTTTCTACACAGAGAAAGAGAGGTTATCCAACCCTGAGGAAGTTAATAGCAGAGAGTCAGCAGATAACAGCCTAAAGGGAAACGATACCTGCCCCCCATTACATAACTCTCTCCTAGAAGAGACTATTAAAAAAATTAAGAGAGTTTGAAGAAAAATGGGGAAAGGAAAGAGAAGCTATGATAGAGAATAACAACGTTCTGAAATCTGAGTTGGAAAAAATAAAGAATTCACAGGAGATTCAGGGAAACAAAATTTGTGAATAAGAAAAGGTTAAAAAATCTCAGGAAAATAGGATTTCTGAATTGGAAAAAGAAAATAATTCTTTAAAAAATTAGGGAGGTGGAAAAATTCAATAGAGCAAAATATTTCATTTAAAAACTCAATTGGGCATATACAAAATGAACTAAAAATGTGAATGAAGAAAATAACTCATTAAAAATCAGGATGGAACAAATAGAAATGAATGATTCATTGAGAACCCAAGAATCAGTCAAAAAAAAAAAATGAAAGGCTGGAGAATAATGTCAAATACTTACTGGGAAAATCTATAAACCTGGAAAATAGATGTAGGAGAGAAAATCTGAGGATCACTGGACTTCCCGAAAACTATGACTAAAAAAAAAAGCCTAGAGTCTATTTTACAGGACATCATCAAAGAGAACTGTACAGAGATAATAGATACCGAAGGGAAAATAGGCGTCGAAAGAATTCTTTGAACTCCTTCTGAAAAAGACCCTAAAAAAGAACAACATGGAATATTGTGGCTACGTTGCAGAATTACCACACAAAGGAGAAAATCTTGCAAGCAGTTAGAAAAAAACAATTTAAATATCAAGGGACCACAATAAGGATCACTCAAGATCTGGCTGGCTCAACATTAAAAGATCAAAGGGCCTGGAATCTCATATTCCGAAAGGCAAAAGATCAAGGATTGCAACCAAGAATAAACTACCCAGCTAAGTTTAGCATTTTCTTCCATGGAAGAAGATGGTCATTCAATGAAACAGAGGAATTCCATTTATTTCTAAGAAAAAACCCAGACTTAAACAAAAAATTTGATCTATATCCACAAGACTGAAGAGAAATAGAAAAAGGTACACAGAACCCTTGAGAACTGTATCTCTGTTGTGCATATATAGAAAGTCCACATGGATAATTTGATTTTATTGATATAAAAAAGGGGGGAGGAGTAAAGGGAAGGGGGTAGTATCAGAAAAAGGGGAAGGAGTGATAAAAAGAGGGAAACTACATCCCAGGAAGAGGCATAGAAAATATACCATATCTGAGGGAATTTAGAGAGGGGGAGAAACGTTGTGTGAATCTTACTCTCATCAGAAGAGGCTCACAGAGTAAATACTTGACATATTTGTTTTTCAAAGAATTCTCTCTCACCTCATTAAAAGGGGGGAGAGGAAAAGGGAAAAGGAAAAGGAGAATAAGGGGAGGGACTTGGAAGGAGGGGGGAAGGATACTAACAAAGGGAGGGCTGTGCATCACAAGTGGGGTCTATAAATTAAATACTGGGGAAGGGGTTCAGGGGGGTCAAGGGAGAAAAGCATAATCTGGGGATAATATGATGGCAGGAAATACAGAATTAGTAATTTTAACTGTAAATTTGAATGGGATGAACTCTCCCATTAAACGCAGACGGATAGCAGACTAGATCAAAAGTCAGAACCCTACAATATGTTGTTTACAGGAAATACACTTAAAGCAGGGACATACATACAGAGTAAAGGTAAAAGGTTGGAACAGAGCCTATTATGCTTCAGGTAAAGCCAAAAAAGCAGGGGTAGTTATCCTTATCTCTCAGATCAAGCAAAAGCAGAAATTGATCTAATTAAAAGAGATAAGGAAGGAAACTATATACTGCTAAAAAGTAGCATAAACAATGAAGCCATATCAATACTAAACATATATGCACCAAGTAGTATAGCATATAACTTTCTAAAGAAAAGTTAAGAGAGTTGCAAGAAGAAATAGACAGTAAAACTATAATAGTGGGAGATTTCAAGCTTGCACTCTCAGATTTAGACAAATCAAACCACAAAAAAAAAATAAGAAAGAAATTTAAAAAGTAAATAGAACATTAGAAAAACTAGGTATGATAGACCTTTGGAGAAAACTGAATGGCAATAGAAAGGAATATACTTTCTTCTTAGCAGTTAATGGATCCTATACAAAAATTGACCATATATTAGGACATAAAGATCTCAAAATTAAATGCAGGAAGGCAGAAATAATAAATGCCTTCTTCTCAGATCACAATGCAATAAAAGCTACATTCAGTAAGAAGTTAGGGGTAAATAGACCAAAACGTTACTGGAAAATGAATAATCTCATCTTAAAGAATGACTGGATGAAACAGCAAATTAAAGAAACAATTAATAATTTGACCCAAGATAATGACAATGATTAGACATCAAACCAAAATCTGTGGGATGCAGCTAAAGCAGTAATAAGGGGAAATTTTATATCTTTAGAGGCTTATTTGAAGAAAACAGGTAAAGAGAAGATTAACGAATTGGGCCTGCAACTTAAAAAGCTAGAAAAAGACCAAATTAAAAACCTCCAACCAAAAATCAGACTTGAAATACAAAAATTAAAAGGAGAAATCAATAATATTGAAAATAAAAAACTATTGAATTAATAAATAAAACCAAGAGTTGGTTTTATGAAAAAGCCAATAAAATAGATAAACCTTTGGTAAATTTGATCAAAAAAAGGAAAGAGGAAAATCAAAATGTTAGTTTTTCAAATGAAAAGGGGGATCGTTCCACCTATTAAGGGGAAATTAAAGAAATAATAAGGAATTACTTTGCCCAACTTTATGCCAATAAATTTGATAACTTAAGAGAAATGGATGACTTCCTCCAAAAATATAGGCTTCCTAGATTAACAGAGGAGGAGATAAATTGATTAAATAGTCCCATTTCAGAAAAAGAAATAGAACAAGCTATTAATCAACTCCCCAGGAAAAAACCCTCAGGACCAGATGGATTTACAGGTGAATTCTACCAAACATTTAAAGAACAATTAGCCCCAATGTTATAAAAACTATTTGAAAAAATAGGTGATGAAGGAGTCCTACCAAACTCCTTTTATGACACAGATATGGTAGTTATACCTAAACCAGGTCGATCGAAAACTGAGAAAGAAAATTATAGACCAATTTCCTTCATGAATATTGATGCTAAAATCTTAAATAAGATATTAGCAAAAACACTTTAGAAAATCATCCCCATGATAATACACTATGATCAAGTAGGATTTATACCAGGAATGCAGGGCTGGTTTAATATTAGGAAAATTATTAGTATAATTGACCATATTAATAATCAAATTAATAAAAAATATATGATCATCTCAATAGATGCAGAAAAAGCATTTGATAAAATCCAACATCCATTCCTACTAAAAATGCTTGAGAGTATAGGAATAAATTGAGTATTCCTTAAAATAATAAGGAGCATATATTTAAAACCGTCAGTAAACATCATATGTAATGGCGATAAACTAGAACCTTTCCCTGTAAGATCAGGAGTGAAACAAGGTTGCCCACTATCACCATTACTATTGAATATTGTACTAGAAACACTAGCCTGGACAATAAGAGCCGAGAAAGAGATTCAAGTAATTAGAGTAGGTAATGAGGAAATCAAACTATCACTCTTTGAAGATGACATGATGATATACTTAAAGAACCCCAAAGACTCTGCTAAAAAGCTATGAGAAATAATTCAGAATTTTAGCAATGTGGCAGGATACAAAATAAATCCACGTAAATCGTCAGCATTTTTATATATCACCAACAAAATGCAACAGCAAGAGATGCAAAGAGAAATTCCATTCCAAACAAATGTTGAGAATATAAAGTATTTGGGAATTCATCTACCAAAGAATAGTCAGGAATTATATGAGAAAAATTATGAAACACTTGCCACAAAAATAAAGTCAGATTTAAATAATTGGAAAGACCTTCAGTGCTGTTGGATAGGCTGAGTGAATATAATAAAGATGACAATACTCCCCAAACTAATCTATTTATTTAGTGCTATACCAATCAGACTCCCAAGAAACTATTTTAATGACCTAGAAAAAAAATACAACAAAATTCATATGGAAGAATAAAAGGTCGAGAATTGCAAGGGAACTAATGGAAAAAAAGTCAGATGAAGGTGGTCTAGGTGTACCTGATCTAAAACTATATTATATAGCAGCAGTCACCAAAACCATTTGGTATTGGTTAAGAAATAGACCACTCGATCAGTGGAACAGATTAGGTACAAAGGACAAAAAAGGGTACATCTATAGCAATCTAGTCTTTGACAAACCCAAAGATACCAACATTAGGGATAAAAATTCATTATTTGGAAAAAAACTGTTGGGAAAACTGGAAATTAGTATGGCAGAAATTAGATATGGACCCACACTTAACACCGTATACCAAGATAAGATCAAAATGGGTCCATGATTTAGGCATAAAGAATAAGATCATAAACAGATTAGAAGAAAAGAGGATAGCCTACCTCTCAGACCTGTAGAGGAGGAAGGAATTTATGACCAGAGGAGAACTAGAGATCATTATTCATCACAAAATAGAAGATTTTGATTACATCAAACTAAAAATTTTCTGTACAAACAATACTAATGCAAATAAGATTAGAAGGGAAGTAACAAATTGGGAAAATATTTTTACAGTTAAAGGTTCTGATAAAGGTCTCATTTCCAAAATATATAGAGAACTGACCCTAATTTATAAGAAATCTAACCATTCTCCAATTGTTAAATGGTCAAAGGATATGAACAGACAATTCTCCAATGATGATATTGAAATTATATCCACTCATATGAAAGAGTGTTCCAAATCACTACTGATCAGAGAAATGCAAATTAAGACAACTCTGAGATACCACTACACACCTGTCAGATTGGCTCAGATGACAGGAACAAATAATGATGAATGTTGAAGGGGATGTGGCAAAACTGGGGCACTAATACATTGTTGGTGGAGTTGTGAAAGAATCCAACCATTCTGGAGAGCAATTTGGAACTATGCACCAAAAGTTATCAAACTGTGCATATCATTTGATCCAGCATTGCTGCTATTGGGCTTATATCCCAAAGAAATACTGAGGAGGGGAAAGGGACCTGTATGTGCCAAAATGTTTGTGGCAGCTCTTTTCATAGTGGCCAGAAACTGGAAAATGAATGCATGTCCATCAGTTGGAGAATGGTTGGGTAAATTATGGCATATGAAGGTTATGAAATATTATTGCTCTGTAAGAAATGACCAGCAGGAGGAATATAGAGAGGGTTGGAGAGACTTACAGCAACTGATGCTATGTGAAATGAATAGAACTAGAAGATCGCTGTACACTTCAATGTTGTATGAAGATGTATTCTGATGTAAGTTGATATCTTCAACATAAAGAAGATCCAACTCACTTCCAGTTGATCAATGATGGACAGAGGCAACTACACCCAGAGAAGGAACACTGGGAAGTGAATGTAAACTGTCAGAACTACTGTCTATCTACCCAGGTTACGTATACCTTCGGAATCTAATATTTAATGTGCAACAAGAAAATGGAATTTACACACATGTATTGTATCTAGGTTATATTGTAATACATGTAAAATTTATGGGATTGCCTGTCATCAGGGGAAGGGGGTGGAGGGAGGGAGGGGATAATTTGGAAAAATGAATACAAGTGGTAATGTTATAAAAAAAATACTCATGAATATATAATGTCAAGAATTTTATAAATAAATAAAATTTAAACAAAAAAATTAAAACTACTCCAAATGAAGAGCAAACAAAGGTATCTGATAAATAGAATAAAAGTCACTCAAAAATATTTTTCTCAAGATAATTTTTTTCATTTTCTGTGTTTTTAAAAGTTCCTGTGTGCTAACATAATTTTTTTTTATGATAGCAACAGAAAACAAACAAATGACAAATGCTGAAACCATGAATTCTTTATAGGCAAGTTAAAATGCAATACAAGAGGGAGCACTTGTATTATAGAAAAGTTTTCTTAAACCACACAGCTCTTTGAATAGAGAGAGGGAGGAAACAGTATTACATTCAACAATGGGAAAATAAACACAAAATACAGTACTGGGAAACAAGCTAAGGATATTTCAATAAGCAATTTCCTTGACAGGGTACCACAAGAACTTGAGGTTATAGGTTAGACTAGGAACTGAACTTCATTAATCTTACATGAATACTTTTGTTTTAAACTTGAAAAAAATGGCAGAAACTAGGCATTGACCCACACTTAACACCGTATGCCAAGATCAGGTCAAAATGGGTCCATGATTTAGGCATAAAGAATGAGACCATAAATAAATTAGAGGAACATAGGATAGTTTATCTCACAGACTTGTGGAAGAGGAAGGAATTTATGACCAAAGAAAACTAGAGATCATTCTTGATCATAAAATAGAAAATTTTGATTATATCAAATTGAAAAGTTTTTGTACAAACAAAACTAATGCAGACAAGATTAAAAGGGAAGCAATAAACTGGGAAAACATTTTTACAGTCAAAGGTTTTGATAAAGGCCTCATTTCCAAAATATATATAGAACTGACTCTAACTTAAAAGAATTCAAGCCATTCTCCAATTGATAAATAGTCAAAGGATATGAACAGACAATTCTCAGGTGAAGAAATTGAAACTATTTCTAGCCATATGAAAAGATGCTCCAAGTCATTATTAATCAGAGAAATGCAAATTAAGACAACTCTGAGATACCACTACACACCTGTCTAGATTGGCTAGAATAACAAGGAAAGGTAATGCTGAATGTTAGAGGGGATGTGGGAAAACTGAGACACTGATACATTGCTGGTGGAATTGTGAATACATCCAGCCATTCTGGAGAGCAATTTGGAACTATGCTCAAAATGTTATCAAACTGTGCATACCCTTTGATCCAGCAGTGTTACTACTGGACTTATATCCCAAAGAGATTTTAAAGAATGGAAAGGGACCTGTATGTGCAAAAATGTTTGTGGTAGCCCTCTTTGTAGTTGCCAAAAACTGGAAACTGAGTGGATGCCCATCAATTTGAGAATAGCTTTATAAATTGTGGTATATGAATGTTATGGGATATTATTGTTCTGTAAGAAGTGACCAATGGAATGATTTCAGAAAGGCCTGGAGAGGCAAGAACTGATGCTGAGTGAAATGAGCAGGACCAAGAGATCATTATACACTTCAACAACAATACTATATTATGATCAATTCTGATGGACATGGACCTCTTCAACAATGAAATGAACCAAATCAATTCCAATAGAGAAGTAATGAATTGAACCAGCTACAACCAGTGAAACAACTCTGGGAAATGACTATGAACCACTACATAGAATTCCCAATCCGTCTATTTTTGTCCACTTGCATTTTTGATTTCCTTCTCAGGTAAATTGTACAGTATTTCTTTTTTTTTTCTTTTTTTTTATTATTACAATGAAAGGTTCTTTTCTTTTTCTGCTTTACCGTTATTTTTCCCATTTTTAAAATTAATTTTATAATTGTAACATTTTTTGACAGTGCATATGCATAGGTAATTTTTACATTATCCCTTGTACTCCCTTCTGTTCCAAATTTTTCCCCTCCTTCCCTCCACTCCCTCCCCTAGATGGCAGTCTTTCCCATACATATTAAATATGTTATGGTATATCCTAGGTACAATATATGTCTGTGCAGAACTGAATTTTGTTGTTGTTGCTGTTGCAAAGGAAGAATTGGATTTGGAAGGTAAAAATATTCTGGGAAGAAAAACAAAAAATTCTAACAGTTTACACTCATTTCCCAGTGTTCCTTTTCTGGGTGTAGCTGATTCTCTCCATCATTGATGCATTGGAATTGGAATAGCTCCACTTCCATCAGAATACATCCTTATACAGTATCATTGTTGAAGTGGATAATGATCTCCTAGTTTTGTTTGTTTCACTCATCATCTCTCCATTTCACTCTCCAAGCCTCTCTGAATTCATCCTGTTGGTCATTTCTTACAGAACAATAATATTCCATAACATTCATATACCATAATTTAC
The DNA here is from genome assembly GCF_048593235.1 of Sminthopsis crassicaudata. Lineage (NCBI taxonomy): Eukaryota > Metazoa > Chordata > Mammalia > Dasyuromorphia > Dasyuridae > Sminthopsis > Sminthopsis crassicaudata. The sequence continues at coordinate 111,779,659 of NC_133622.1, forward strand.
CCAACCATTGTCCAATTGATGGACATCTGCTCATTTTCCACTTTCTAGCCACTACAAAAAGGCTGCCACAAACATTTTGGCACATACAGGTCCCTTCCCCTTCTTTAGTATTTTGTTGGGATACAAGCCCAGTAGTAGCACTGCTGGATGAAAGGGTATGCACAGTTTGATAACTTTTGGGGCATAATTCCAGATTGCTCTCCATAATGGTTGGATTCTTTCACAACTCCACTAACAATGCATCCATGTCCCAGTTTTCCCATGTCCCCTCCTACATTCATCATTATTTGTTTCTATCATCTTACCCAATCTGATATGTGTGTAGTGGTATCTCAGAGTTGTCTTAATTTGCATTTCTCTGATTAATAGTGATGTGGAACACTTTTTCATATAAGTGGAAATAGTTTCAATTTCATCATCTGAAAATTGTCTATTCATATCCTTTGACCATTTATCAACTGGAGAATGGCCTGATTTCTTATAAATTAGAGTCAATTCTCTGTATATTTTGGAAATGAGGCTTTTATCAAAACCTTGACTGTAAAAATGTTTCCCTAGTTTATTGCTTCCCTTTTAATTTTGTCTGCATTAGTTTTGTTTTTACCAAAATTTTAAATTTGATGTAATCAAAATTTTCTCTTTTGTTATCAATAATGATCTCTAGTTCTCCTTTGGCACAAATTCCTTCCTCCTCCACAAGTCTGAGAGGTAAACTATCCCATGTTCTTCTAATTTATTTATGATCTTGTTCTTTATGCCCAAATCATGGACCCATTTTGATCTTATCTTAGTATGTGGTGTTAAATGCCTAGTTTCTGCCATACTAATTTCCAGTTTTTTCAACAGTTTTTGTCAAATAATGAATTCTTATCCCAAAAGTTGGGATCTTTGGGTTTGTCAAACACTAGATTGATATTTTTATTCACTATCTTGCCCTGTGAACCTAACCTATTCCACTGATCAACTAGTCTATTTCTTAGCCAATACCAAATGATTTTGGTGACTGCTGCTTTATAATAAAGTTCTAGATCAGGTACAGCTAGGCAAACTTCATTTGATTTTTTTTTTTCATTACTTCCCCTTAAATTCTTGATCTTTTGTTCTTCCATATAATTTTTTTTTGTTATTTTTTTCTAGGTCATTATAGTTTCTTGGGAGTCTGATTGGCATAGCACTAAATAAATAGATTATTTTAGGGAGTATTGCCATCTTGATTATATTTGCTCGGGCTATCCAAGAGCACTTAATGTCTTTCCAATTATTTAAATCTGACTTTATTTTTGTGGCAAGCGTTTTATAATTTTGCTCATATAATTCCTGACTTTCCTTTGGTAGATATATTCCCAAATATTTTATACTATCGACTGTTATTTTGAATTGAATTTATCTTTGTATCTCTTGCTGTTGGATTGTTTTGGTAATGTATAAAAATGCTGAGGATTTATGTAGATTTATTTTGTATCCTGCAACTTTGCTAAAGTTCTGAATTATTTCTAATAGCTTTTTAGCAGAGTCTTTGGGGTTCTCTAAGTATACCATCATGTCATCTGCAAAGAGTGATAGTTTGATTTCCTCATTACCTACTCTAATTCCTTGAATCTCTTTCTTGGCTCTTATTGCCGAGGCTAGTGTTTCTAGTACAATATTCAATAGTAATGGTGATAGTGGGCAACCATGTTTCACTCAATTGTATAGTATTTCAAAGTCTGATTCTTTTTGTACAGCAAAATAATTGTATGGGCATGTATACATATATTGTATTTAACATATTTAACATGTATTGGTCAACGTGCCATCTGGGGGAGGGGGTGGGAGGAAGGAGGGGAAAAATTGGAACAAATGTGATTGCAATTGTCAATGCTGAAAAATCACCCATGCATATATATTGTAATAAAAAGCTATAATAAAAATAATTAAATAGGCTTAAAAAAAGTTAACATAAATTTCCATTAGTTTCCAAAATTACTATTTGTTTTGCTTTGTTTCATTCTACAATTGTCACACATATCCCAAATCATGTTTCTCCCTTTTTATCTTCAATTCTCCATCCCTTCTATGCAAAAATGAAAATCATTTCATAAAGATTAACCAACATATTGACTTCCTCGTCCATATCTACTTCTCAAATCCTCATCTATTGGAGGAAAGAGAAGATGAATTTTTTTCCTAATAATTAGTCAGAATCAAAGTGCTTTTTAATTTTATTTTATATGATTGTAATCATCTATGTTTTGTGTTGATTCTGACTTTTTTGCTCAGTCCTACTTCATAGCTTAAAACTCACATTTTTCTCTGATTTTCTCATATTCACCATTTCTTCTATGGAAATAACATTAAAAAATAGCTTATTGGGGCAAGCTAGATGGTGTAGTGTATAGAGGACAGACTTGAAGTCAAGGCAATCTGAGCTCAAACCTGGCCTCAAAAATTCAATATTTCCCTATCTATTCTCTCCTTCTTCTCTTTCACCTTTCAGGAACCTTTTACAATGCCAGTTATTCTCTCTTGCTACTGTCTTCCTTTAGGGTCTTCAGGACATCAGCTTCTCCTTTTGTTATTCCTACTTATATGAAAACTTTCTCTATCTCCTTTGTGGATCCTCATCCAGATCATGTCTGCTAAATAGTAGATGTTACTTAGGGTTAGTTCTGCACCCCCTTTTATTCTTTTCTGTTCTCTTTTGTTCATTCTTGTCTTGTTTCATATCTCCTTGTCTCATCTAAACTCTTCTCTTGTCCTTTTTTCTCTGTATACTACACTTATTGATCTCATCAAATCTCTTAGATTTCAATACCATCTCTATGCCAAATGATATTACCTGACTTAGATGATACCAAAAAGCTAAGAGGATTAGATAAGCTCAGAAAAGATTACTTATATCTTTATTATCATTTTTAAAAACTCAAATATAAGTATTTATTTAATATCCTATATTCTTTTTAATAAATCATTTTGTTTTGGTAGGGAAAAAATGTATAAATAAGTAAAGCAGAAGTTTGAACTATATAAGTAAATGAATTATATGAATTAAATGAGTAGGAAAGGCCATGATATTGGATTTTCCAAAGTAGATTTTAAAATTACATGTCCCAAGAGAAAAGTAATAAATATCTTTACAATGAACTTATACTCGGGATAATAAGCCAATGAGATTTAGTTTGTTTTAAGTTCATAGATTCCTGAAGTATCTAAATAAATAACCCTAGGGTGAATTTAGGGCAAATTGGATTCTAAAAAGAACTTTGGTATGAGATGTTGAACTGAATGCAATTATAAAGTCAATGTGAAGCATTATATTTAGATTTAAAAATAAATTGAATAATTGCATAAGGAAAGTAATGTAGATACAGTTATCTGGGTAAAAAAAAGAATATCTTGCAGTTTTAGTAAAAATTAATTATAAATCAAGAGCTAAGTGCTACACTAAAGACTAAAGGATGCATTGTTTTCATTGGACAGATCATTTTGCCCAAATATGAATTTAATTCTATTAATATTCTTAAAGAGATTATCAATTTTAAAGAGAAAAAATCTTCAAGATTTAATGACAATGTTGAAATGACAAATTAATAAAATCAGCTTTTGAAATGAAAATATTGTTTCTGCCTATTTCAATGTATCTGTTGCTCTATTTAAAAAATATCCTTTGGAATGGCAATACAACAGGATAATGGAGACAGTAGTTTTGGACTCCGTTCTGCCAATTCCCATCTGGATTATATTGGGCCCTCAGAGTCTCCATTTATGCAATCATAGAGTGTAAGGGCCCTTTAAATGGGCAGACACAGTGCATCAGGAGATTGAGGCCCTGAAGTAATTTCTGTGGATTTTAGGACTGCCCTTGGGTGGGATCTTGGCCACACTGAGATAGCTTCGTAATGGGTGACTCTCTCGCTGATTGGCTGTGTGTGTGACCTCACAGGCCCTTTATAAGCCCACTGCAGGCAGCAGTCGCTCTCTTTAACCTGGCGGTCTTCACCCTGGCTCCCTAGCCTGGGTGGCCAAGCCAAGATGGGTAGCCAAAAGAGGTAAGGATTTTGGTAGTGAACACATGGATCTTCTGACCAGGTGTTCACTTGGGAACCAACAAGTCAGGGCATCAAGTCAGGGCATTATGTGAGTAGGTATAATAAAGGCTTTTAAGATTACATGTGGCTGTTCTTGAGTTCACTACCAGTTATTAAACTATAGATTCAAAATATTGTGGCCAGAGACCTTTGAAGGCCTCAGAGGAGGCGAGCCGGGTAGAGTTCACACTGCAGTGTGCAGTGGTCAAAGGTGCTCTGTTGGGCCTAGGGCAGACTAGTAATTGTAACTGCCAGGAGAGCACATTACAATAGAAGACCTTTTAAGTCCCTTACAATTATAAATCAATAAAAACCTGAATGAAGCATTCCATCCAGAGCATTGAAAGTAACAAGAAAAGGTCTGTGATATCTTAGATTTTGTTAAGGGTTTCCATAAATGTAGTGTGTTTTCTAGAGCCCCCAAATTGGGGTGCCAAAATATACTATGCTTTCTAGTGCTCCTATGCTGGGGTGCCAAAATATACCATCTGGACTAGCTCTCTACAGGATCTCAGGACCAGCCCAAATCCTTGGTCTTAATGGAGGAGCAAAGAAGGCAGGAGACCCATGAGGATGGTCAAAGATGGAGTCCTTTTATTTCCAATCCTCTCAATCCCTGAATACCTTAGTATGGTTACATCACTACAGCACACTGAGCATGTGCCAACTAGAGGACTAATTGAGTACTATCTGTAGTAGCATTATATTACCACAGCACACTGAGCAAATGCCAATTATAAGTACTCTGCTATTGATATGTAAATGCATCTCTTTACTGTAAGTATTCCTTGCTTCAAGGAGAATAAAAGTGATCACACTCTCCTGGTATAGCTATACCAGACATTGTCAGCAGGTTCCCTCTGTGCTGAAAGGTCTTACACCTTACCCAGAGTTCCCCCACAATCTGTACCCTCTACACATAAAGTCACAGGATCAAAAGTTTAGAGGATGAGAATAGGTTATATTGGGGGCAGAAGATAGATTATATATGGAAGATTAATAACTGGAAGGAACCTTAGGGATTGTGGATTAAAACTCTTTCATTATTCTGATAAAGACATGGAGACCCAGAGAGCTTAAGTGATTTTCCAAGGCCATTAAGGATATAAATGGAAGAATTGGGATTTGAACTGAGGTCCTAGAAGCTAAAATGAATGTTTTTTTTTTGTTTTGTTTTGTTTTGTTTTGTTTTTCCCCATTGTACCATACATCTACAAAGTATTCTCTGGAAAACAGAATAAACCTACTTACAGCATATGGCTACAAAGACAATGGAATTTAATTTTTAATTTCCTTTAACATGAAGAAACAAACATATATACATATATTTATAATCTGATCAAGAGCTCCAGATTTTCTTTCACTATTAGTTAAGAAATTTATAATAATAGTATAATAAATAGTTTCAATAACTCTATGGAATATAGTCGGATATAAAATGGGGATAAAACAAGAATTTTCCTCACTTTCCTTCTTTCTCTACCATTTGCTTTTTCTAGACAATTTCAAGAAATTACTTTTAGGGTCTCTAGATAATGCAACAGTGATAAATGAAAATGTGCCCACCAGATTAACAGGATCCAGTGTGTTATATTCTGTTAAATTGCTGCATTTTTTCTTATTTAATATTTCATTTCTTCCCAGTTACATGTGAAAACAATTTTAACATTTTTTTCCACATTTTTGACTTCCAAATTATTTCCCTTCCTTTCCTCCTCCCATTCAAAATGCAAGCAATTTGACATAGGCTAAACATGAGTAGCTACACAAAATGCATTTCCTTGTAAGACATTCTAAAAAAGAAAAACACAGACAAAAATAAACAAGAAAAATAAAGAAAAGGTATATTTCATCTGCATTTACACTTTATCATATTTTCTTGGGAGATGGAGAGCACCTTTCACCATTAGTACTATAAAATTTTTGTGTATCAATGTATTGGAAATAGTTAAGTCTTTCATAGTAGATCATCATACAATATTGCTGTTATTGTGTAAATTTATGTAAGTCTGTCCATGTTTGTTTGTTAATCCTGAAAGTATCCTGCTCATTGTTCTTAAAACACAATTGTATTCCATCACAGTCATATAAAAACTTGTTCAACCATTCCCCAATTGATGGATATCCCCTCAATTTCCAATTCTTTGCCACCACTAAAAGAGCTGCTATAAAATTTCTTATATACATAAATCCATTTTCTTTTGTTTTTCCATCTCTTAGAGACACAGATCAAATATTGCTTGGTAAAGCGTTTCATAGCCCTTTGTGCATAGTTCCAAATTGTTCACCAGAACAGTTGAATCAGTATAGAACTCCACCAAAAATAAAGTTTTTAACTTTCTGGCCTCCCTTCCAACATTTGTCTGTTTTCTTTTTCTGTAATATTAGCCAATTTGATAGGTATGTTAGCTCATAATAGTTATTTATAGTTATGAGCTCATAATATAGTTAGCTCATAAATAGTTTAATTTGCATGTCTTTCATCAATAATGATTTAGAGTATTTGTTTTTTCAAATAAGTTTGTATAGATTTCATTACTTTGTCTGAAAACTATTTGTTCATATTCTTTGATCATTTATCAATTGAGGAGTTACTCTTATATTTATAAATTTGACTCTTCTTTCTAAATTTGAGAAATGAAGTCTTTATCAGAGAAATCACTGAAATGTTTTCACAATAATGATTATTATGAATTTTCCTCCACCTTATTTTCTCTGCTTATTCCCCCTCTCCTCTCCTGCTCTCTCACCTTTTCCTTCTTCTCTTTCTCTATACTCACTTGAGTATATACATATTTTATTTCTTCTTTGAGCCAATTTGAATGGGAGTAAGGTTCATGTGCTCCCCTATCTGCTTCTCCCATTTCCCCACTACTGTAAAGAGACTTTCAGGTTGCTTTAATATCAGATAATTTATCCCATTCAAACTCTTCCTTTCTCCTTCTCCCAGTGAATTTTTCTTTTTCATGCTCTTTTTTTTTGGAAGATAATCATATCAACACATTCAACTTGCATATCTGGGAAAATTGTGAGAAGTTATAAAGTTTATTGCCTCATGTAGAAATATAAACAATTTTATTTTATTAAGTCCTTTCTGATCTCTCTTTCCTAATTATCTTTTTATGCTTAAATTTGAAAGTTAAATTTTCTAGTCAACTGTGATATTTTCCATAAAAACTGTCTCAAATTTTTCTATTTCATTGCATATCTATTTTCCCTCTGATGGACTATATTCAGTTTTGTAGGATCATTGGTTTTAATACTAGCTCTTTTGCCTTCTGAAATATCACATTGAAAATTCACTGATTCTTTAAATGTAAAAGTCAAAAAATCTTATAAAATCCTGACTGTAGCAACTTAATATTTGAATCATTTCTTTTTGGATGATAGTAGTACCTTTTTCCTTCATCTGGGAGCACTGGGATTTAGATAAAGTAGTCCTGGGAGTTTTCATTTTGAAGTCTCTTTTAGGAGGCAATAAGTGGTTTCATTCAATTTTTTCTTTCCTTGATAATTTCTATTTTTTTTCTTTTCTTGGTAATTTCTTGAAAGACCAAATTAAAAGACCCCAATCAAATAATAAACTTGAAATTCTAAAATAAAAAGGGAAAATTGATAAAATTGAAAATAAAAACTATTGAATTAATAAATAAAACTAAGATTTGGTTTTATCTGGTAAATCTGATCAAAAAAAGGAAATAGGAAAATCAAATTGTTAATCTTAAAAATGAAAAGGGGGAATATTCCACCAATGAAGAGGAAATTAGAGCAATAATAAGGAATTACTTTGCCCAACTTTATGCCTCTAAATTTGATAACCTAAGTGAAATGGATGACTACCTTTAAAAATATAGGCTTCCTAGATTAACAGAGAAGGAAGTAAATTTCTTAAATACTTCCATTTCAGAAAAAAGAAATAGAATAAGCTATTAATCAACTCCCTAAAGAAAAACCTCCAGGACCAGATGGATTTACATGTGAATTCTACAAACATTTAAAGAACAATTAATTCCAATATGCAAACTATTTGAAAAAATCGGGAATGAAGGAGTCCTACTAAATTCCTTTTAGGATGCAGATATGGTACTGATACCTAAACCAAGTAGGGTGAAAACAGAGAAAAAAAAAAATTTTATACAATCTCCCTAATGAATATTGATGCTAAAATCTTAAATAAAATATTAGCAAAAAATTACAGAAAATCATTTCTAGGATAATACACCATGACCAAGTAGGATTTATACCAGGAATGCAAGGCTGTTTTAATATTAGAAAAACTATTAGCATAATTGAAAATATTAATAACCAAATTAACAAAAAAATGATCGTCTCAATAGATACAGAAAAAGCATTTGATAAAATCCAACATCCATTCCTATTAAAAACACTCGAGAGTATAGGAATAAATGGACTTTTCCTTAAAATAATCAGTAACATCTATTTAAAACCATCAGTAAGCATTATATGTAATGGGGATAAACTACAACCATTCCTGTTTGCAGATGATATGATGGTATACTTAGAGAATCCTAGAGAATTAACTAAAAACAACTGGAAACAATTCATAGTTTTAGCAAAGTTTCAGGATACAAAATAAACCCACATAAGTCATCAGCATTCTTATATATCACTAACAAAATCTAACAGTTAAAGTTACAAAGAGAAATTCTATTTAAAGTAAGTGTCAATAGTATAAAATATTTGGGAATCTATCTGCCAAGGGAAAGTCAGGAACTATATGAGCAAAACTACAAAACATTTTCCACACAAATAAAGTCAGATCCAACCAACTGGAAAAATATTAAGTTCTCTGAGATAGGTCGAGCAAATATAATAAAGATGACAATACTACCTAAACTAATCTATTTATTTAGTGCTATACCAATCAGACTCCAAAAAAACTATTTTAATGATTTAGCAAAAATAACAAAAAAATTCATCTGGAAGAACAAAAGGTCAAGACTTTCAAAGAAACTAATGAGGAAAAAAAAATCAAATCCAGGCGGCCTAGCTGTACCAGATCTAAAATTATATGATAAAGCAGCAATTACCAAAACCATTGTGATTGGCTAAGAAATAGACTAGTTGATCAGTGGAATAGGTTAGGTTCAAAGGACAAAATAGTCAATAACTTTAGTAATTTAGTGTTTGACAAACTCAAAGACCCCCGCTTTGGGGATAAGAGTTCACTTTTTGATAAAAACTGCTGGGAAAATTAGAAATTAGTATGACAGAAACTTGGCATTGACCCACACATAATTCCATGCACCAAGATAAGGTCAAAAAGGGTTCATAATCTAGGCATAAAGAATGAAATTATAAATAAATTATAAGAACATAAGGTAGTTTACCTCTCAGATCTGTGGAGGAGGAAGGAATTTGTGACCAAAGAAGAACTAGAGATCATTATTGATCACAAAATAGAAAATTTTGATTATATGAAATTGAAAAGCTTTTGTACAAACAAAAGTAACACAGACAAGTTTAGAAAGGCAACAATAAACTGGGAAAACATTTTTACAGTCAAACGTTCTGATAAAGGCATATTTCCAAAATATATAGAGAATTGATTCTAATTTATAAAACATCAAGTCATTTTCCAGTTGATAAATGGTCAAAGGATATTAACAATTTTCACATGAAAAAATTAAACTATTTCTAGCCATATAAAAAGATGCTCCAAGTCATTATTAATCAGAGAAATGCAAATTAAGACACCTCTGAGATACCACTACACTTGGCAGATTGGCTAGATGACAGGGAAAGATAATGCTGAATGTTGCAGGGGATGTAGTAAAACTGGGACACTGATACATTGTTGGTGGAATTGTGAATACATCCAGCCATTCTGGAGAGCGATTTGGAACTACAGTTATAAAATTGTGTATACCATTTGATCCAGCAGTGTTACTACTGGGTTTATATCCCAAAGAAATCTTAAAGAAGGGAAAGGGACCCCTATGTGTAAGAGTGTTTGTGGCAGGTCTCTTTGTAGTGGCCAGAAACTGGAAACTGAGTCTATGTTCATCAATTGGAGAAAGGCTGAATAAATTGTGGTATATGAGTATTATGGAATATTATTATTCTGTAAGAAATGACCAGCAGGATGATTTCAGAAACACCTAGAGAGAGTGACATGAAGTGATGCTGAGTGAAATGAGCAGGACCAGAACATCATTATTTACTGCAACAACAGTACTATATGATGATCAATTCTGATATACATGGCCCTCTTCATCAATGAGATGAACCAAATCAGTTCCAATAATGAATGGAACCAGCTACACCTAAAGAAAGAACTCTGGGAGATGACTACAAACCACTACATAGAATTCCCAATCCCTCTATTTTTGTCCACCTGCATTTTTGATTTCCTTCACAAGCTAATTGTACACTATTTCAAAGTCTGATTCTTTTTGTACAACAAAATACCTGTTTAGACATGTATACATACATTGTATTTAACTTATACTTTAACATATTTAACATGTATTGGGGGGAAAGTTGGAACAAAAGGTTTTGCAATTGTCAATGCTAAAAAATTATTTATGCATATATCTTGTAAATAAAAAGTTATAGTTTAAAAAAAAAAGAATTTAGATGCTGCACCAAATAGATGGGTACCTCTGCTTTTTTGACTTGACCTGAAGTATAGTAGAGTCCAGTCCAGCCTTTTAGCTTTACTCTGTATGTATCATCCTGCTTCAAGTGTGTTTCCTGTAAACAACATATTGCAGGATTCTGGTTTTTAATATAGTATACTATCAACTTCCGCTTTATGGGGGAGCTTACCCCATTCACATTTATGGTTAAAATTACTAATTTTGTATTACTTGCCATCTTGTTAACCCCTGCTTGTGCTTTTCTTCTTTTCTTCTCCCTTATCCTCCTCCCCAGTATTAAATATGGGGGCACCTCTTGCCTCGCACAGCCCTTCCTTTTTAGGATCCCTACCCCCAACTTAGTGTCCTTCCCCTTTTCTTACCCCATTTCCTCACAATTTCTGTATTCCCTTCCATTTAGCTTACTCAGTTCCTTTTCATTTTTCCCCTCCCACTTTTCAATGAGGCGGGAGAAGTTTCTCTGTAAATCAAATATGTCTAATATTTTTTTATTTGAGCCAATTATTATGAGAGTAAGATAAAGGTCACATTCATCCCCTTCCCTTCTTTCCCTCTATGTGAGGGAAAGATTCCTTTATTTCTTCATGAGATGCACTACTCCCACTTTATCCTTTTTCTGGTACAACTTCCTTTCCACCTCTAGTTTCTTTTTTATATTATAACTGTAAAACCAAATTATAATTATATATGTGTTCTTTATGTATATTTGTAACAGAAATATAGTTCCCAAGATTTATTTTTACCTTTTTTTGTTTCTCTTTGGAGATCATTTTTTTTTGTCTCAGTTTTTTCATCAGAAATAAGATTCACTTATTTCATTGAATGTCAATGTTTTTCCTTGGGGAAAAAATGCTCATTTGTTATTCTTGGCTGCATACCAAATTCCTTAACCTTTTGGAATATCAGATTCCAGACCTTTTGATTCTTTAATGTGTACACTGCTAGATCCTGAATAATCCTTATTGTGGCTCCTCTCTGTTTGTATTGGTTTTTTTCTAGCTGATTGTAGGATTTATTCCTTAGTCTGATAGTTCTGGAATTTAGCCACAATATTTCTTGGAGTTTTGATTTGGGGGTCTCTTTCAGTAGGTGATTGATGAATTCTTTCAATGTCTATTTTACCCTCTATTTCTATAACATCTGAGCAGTTCTCTTTGATAATTTCCTGGCTCTTTTTTCATCATAATTTTCAGGGAGTCCAATAATTCTCAGATTTTCTCTCTTAGATCTACTTTCAAGGTCTGTTTTTTTTTTTTTTTTTTTTTTTTTTTTTTTTTCCCAAGTAGGTATTTGACATTTTTCCCATTGTTTTATTTTTTTGGTTTTGCTTAACTGATTCTTTGCTCTCTTCAAGTCATTCATTTCCATTTGTTCAATTCTGAATTTAAATGAATTATTTTCTTCATTTACTTTTTAAATTTCTTTTTGTAATTGTCCAATTGAATTTTTAAGTGAGTTGTTTAGTTCTATGGAATTTTTTTTTCCATTTCTCCAATTTTATTTTTTAGAGAGCTATTTCCTTTTTTCAATTCACTAATTCTGTTTTCCTTGGAATTGTTTATCTTTTCCAATTCACTAATTCTGTTTTTTCAGGCATTTGATTTCTTTATTCACTCTATGTTTAAATAAGTGGGATGAGTTATCCCAATCCTCTTGCCAAACTTCCCTTTCCTTTCCCCATTTTTTCTTTTAGCTCTCTTGTAAGAGCCTTTTCAATTTCTTCTATGTCTTATATGTTGGGGAGCAGATCATATCCCCCTTTGGGGATTCATCTGGAGACAATCTGTTTTTAGTCTCCATAGAGTTTGAAGTCTGCTCTCTATCTGTATAGAAGTTATCTATAATTAGAGTGTACTTTAATTTTTTTGCTCATTTTGACAAAAAAGAATCAAAGAAAACAAACAAACAAAAGCAAATACTGTCTGCTTTTGGGGGCTGTATGATATTACCATGCTTCTTCTATAGACTGCAGGAGATAGCAGTGAGGCAGCAGCAGGATGGCAATGACTGTGCTGGGTCTGCACTCTGAGACTCTGAGAAGCTTGCCGAATCACTCCTGTTGCAGGGTGTGTGTGGCCAGGTCCTGAGAGATCCTAGCATTTGGGCAATATAGTCTTTACCCCTGTGTTTATAGCTTCTCTGCTGATCTACTGGCTTGATGCTAAGGCAAAGTAGCCACAACGTGGCATAGTCCTCCCTGAAGATTTTCTGCTGGCTGAGATTCACCCCTCTCTGATCTGCTCAGTGTGAGCTGCCTTGTGCAATCTCACTGCCTGCCTGCAGTTTGCACCTGGTTTAACTGATCCCAACTGTGAGCAAAAACAGACTTCTTCTGATGAATTTTGAGTATATCTTCTGTTGGTAATGTATTTATGGGTTTTTTTTTTCAGTCAAGCACTAATTCCGAGGATGTATCATGAAGAAAAGTAGTCACAGGGCAAGGAAGGGCTTAGAAAGATGCATGTGTCCTCTTGGCTGGAAGTCCCTTTTCCCCTTAATTTAAAGTGGTATGACCATGTCTAAATCATTTATCCATTTTGACATTATGTTCATATGATGTGTGAGATGCTGGTTTATGATTTATTTCTGCCCAACATCTTATCTGTTTTTCCAGAAATTTTTGACAAAAGATTATTTGAGGGTTTATTTTAAAACTAGATTACTATGATTATTTAAGGTGCATAGTGTACTTGATTTTTTCTACTAGCCTACCATTATATTTCTTAATCTATTGTTTTAATGATTGCCACTTTGTAATAAAGCTTAAAATATTGGAACTGCTAAGTTACCTTCCCTAACCTTTATCTTCCATTGATTCCCTTGATATTCTTGAGTTTTTGTTCTTCCAGATTAATTTTGCTATTTGTTTAATCATAAAAATATCTTTAACAGTTTGATCGCTTTGACACTAAAAATAAATTAATTTAGAAAGTATTGTCATTTTTACTATATAAACTTGACCTACATTTGAGCAATTAATATTTCTTCAAATATCTACATTTTCCCTTATTTTTGTGAAAAGTGTTGTGTAATTATGTTCATAAAATCCCTGGGTTTGTGTTAGGGCATAGACTTACAATATTTTACATTGTCTGAAGTTAGTATATGGAATTTCTCTTTCTATCTTTTGCTACTTTTTATTGATTATATATTCAAATACCAACATTATTCATTGTTTCACTTCATTTTTTTTGTTTGTTTCTTTGTTTGTTTTGTTTTGTTTTTAGCTAATTCTCCAGAGTTTTCTAATAATCATATTATCTGCAAAATCTTTGATTCCTCTGGCTATTTTAATTACTTAAATTTATTTTTTGTCTTACTGCTAAGTGTGGCAATTCAATATTGAATATTGGCAAATAATATTGAATAAAAAGTAGTGGCAATGGACATCCTTGTTTAACTCCTGATATTGGGAATGCTTAAAATTTATTCTCATTACAGATAATGTTTGTGCTTGTTACTACTTATTTTAAAAAGACTGCATTGATTTCCATACTTTTTAGTAGTTTTTAAGAGGAATGGGTATTGTATTTTGTCAAAGGATTTTTTCTTCATTTATGAATATAAATGCATGATTTTGTTGTTTTTGCTATTCATGTAATCATTATTATTATTAAATTATCATCTAATAATTAAAATTAAATCAATTCATTTGATTATTATTTATTATATAATTATATTATATATTATATTTTATTATATAAATAATAATACATAGTTATATATCATATTTTCATGTTTACGATATCATTATATATTACATATAGTATATTAAATTAAATTAATTAAGGATTAAACTTAAAGAGTTATAATAAATAATTAGATAGTGATTAATTATATTAAGCTGATTTTCCTAATATTGAATCAGCCCTGAATCCTGGTCTAAATCCTATTCAATCATAGTCCATGATCTTTGTGATAAATTCTTGTCATCTCTTGCTAGAATTTTGTTTTTAATTTTGTTTTGATGTTATTAAGAAAATTATTTTCTAATTTTTTTTCTCTTCCTTTTATCTTATTGGTTTACATTTCAGTTTCACATTTGTATCATAAAAAGTATTTAGCAGGACTCATTTATCTACTTTTTTAAACTAGCATATGTATTATTAGAATTAATTTTTCCTTATATGCTTAATAGGATCCTTTTTAAATCTATCTAGTTCTGGGGATTTTTTTTCTTATGGATATCATTGAAAATGTGTTTAATTTCTTTTTTCTAAAATAGGTCTATTTTAATTTTCTATTTCCTTTTTCTGTTACTCTGAAGCAAGTTGCAGTTTTGTAAAATATGTATCCATTTAAATTAAATTGTTAGCCTTAATGGTAGATAATTGGAAAAAAAAAGTTCCTATTGATTTCTTTAATTTTATCTTCATTGGTTATATATTCATGTTTTTTTTTTAATTTTTCATACTGTTAATTTAGGTTTGTTTTTTTCCTTGTGATCATACTAAATAATGAGTTCTATGGATTTGGAGTGTTTTTTGTTTGTTTGTTTATTTTCATGAAACCAGCTCCTACTTTATTGATTAGTTTATGGCTTTCTTAAACACAGTTTTATTAACATCTCCTTTGAATTTCAGGATTTCCATTTGATATGTAATTGAAGATTTTTAATTCATTCTTTTTCTAGTTTTTTTTTTTTTTTAGTTGTTTGTCCAATTCACTGTTTTCCTCTTTCTCTATTTTGTTGATATAATTTTAGATATGTAAATTTCCCTTAAGTAGTTGCTTTGACTGCGTATTACAAATTTTGAAATGTGTCTCCTTAATGACATACTGACTTAGTGACATTTCTGACTTTTCTTTTTTGATCCACTCAGTCCTTAAAATTTGATTATTTAGTTTCCAATTAATTCTTAATCTATAATTATGCATTCCTTTGTTAAGTGTAATTTATTGCATTATCATCTTTTTAAAGTGTATTTAATATTTCTATGTTTCTGCATTTGGTTGTAAAGTTTTTATGCCCCAATACAAGGTCAATTTTGTGACATTGCCATTTATAACTGAGAAAAAAGCATACTTCTTTCTGTTACTATTCAATGTTCTCCTTAGGTTTATCATATTAACTTTAATAAGATTCTAATCACTTCTGGGATTTCATTATTATTTATTTGATCATTAGATATATCAAGCTCTAAGGGGGAAGCTGTTCCAGTATAATTTTGTTTTTTCTTCCCGTAATCCATTTAATATTTCCTTTGAGAAATTGTTATACATATATGCTTAGTACTTATATCACTTCATTTTCTGTGGTTCTTTTGAACAAGATAGAATTTCCCTAATTATTCCATAGGATAATTATTCCCTTTTGTCTATTTCTGTTTGTGCTTTATTTGAGATCATGATTGATATCCATGACTTTTTACCTTAAGCTGAAGTATACTAATCTATGCTCCAGCTCTTTATTTTAACCCTGTATGTAGCTTTCTGTTTCAAGTGCCTTTCTTGTTAACAATATTGGATTCTGGATTCTGAATTTTAATCTGGATTTCTGCTATCAATTTCTGTTTTATGGTTGAATTCATACCATTTACGCTCGTTATGAATTTTGCTTTCTCCTTCATCCTGTTTTCTTCTGGTTATCCTGCCTATATATATTTTTGTCTTAGTCATTTCTCTAAAGTTTATTTTGCTTCAGACCATTGCCCTGTTTTATCTATCCTACCTTTTGTTACCACCCTCTCCACCTCTACTCCCACCCCCATTTCTTAGGTCCATCTCCTTCAACCTCTTCACTCTTGGGTAAGATAGATTTCTATCACCAATTGATTATGAAAACTGATTGGAAATAGAAATGAGTATAACTAGATGTCTTGCTACATCATCCACATTGACATCAAAGTTCAGAAGAGGAAAGGGATTTTGGTGAAAGAAAACAAGTGTTGTTATAGACATGATTAATTCAAGGTATTTAAGTTATATCATTAAAATTATTAGCAGGAAGTTAGTTACATGTATGATAATCTTTTGACAATTCAATTGTAGTATAAAAATAATAATAACTGGGGCAACAATAATAATCTTTATAAATTTCAATCGATTCAACATACATCAAAATAAGCTATTTATCAAAGAAACTTGCTTAAATGTATTTTCTCAGTTAGTTATTTTCAATCTAATCTCGACTGTATTACTTTTGTTAATGGATTTCTTTTTAGTTTTATGTAATCAAAATTATCCATTTTATCTTCTGCCAATATGCAAAATGAAGTATTTTGGGACATGTTTAACATGGGAATTTGTTTTATTTTACTATTTACTAAAGATTGTGATTTTCTTTTCTTCTCTATGTGAGGAGGGGAAGGAGACAAGAAAACATGCTTGCTAATTAAAAAAAAAAAGAATTGAGAGAAAAAGAGTGATTATATGTACATATATAGCATAAATACACCAATCATGTTTTATCAAGCCAACACAAAAAGCAGAATTAATAGCATTAATGTTCTATCCTAATTTATTTTAATGCATAATTACAGCTTGAAGTTGGCAGTTTTGATCATAACCAAATCACTCAAAAATGCTACCTATAATCATTGAGAAAGTACAGTACATTGAGAAAGTACATTTAAGATGATAGGGGATGAGTGGGGAAATATGAGTGCTTTTTCAGATATACTAAGTCTCCTAGATATCTACATGATATCCAGTTCAATATATCCAATAAGAATTAGTTATGTAATTTCATAGGCTTTGGTCACTCCTCAATAGGAAAAAATATATTTTTGAAATGATATCTTTATCATAGAAACTCAAGCCATTTAAAACAAAAGAATCAAGTTTGTATGCAAATTTGTTTATATGTTTCCAATAAATAAGGACATAAGTGAATTTAACATTGCCAAACAAAGGCCACATTTGAACTCAGGTCCTCCTGCCTTCAGGGCTGTTTCTCTATCCATTGTGCCATTTAGGTGCCCCTAAGAGATGACATTTTAAAAAAAATACAAAGTGTTCCAAGAATAATTTTGTATATCAAAAAAAAAAAAAAAAAAAAAAAAAAAGGAAGAGCCAAGTACATTATTATTAATCCACCAATAAACCATGGTGAAGTTTAAAGAAAATCATATTACTAATCAGTGTCTGGAAGATACCAGAAAGCATCATTGTTGTTTCTATTTGTTTCTAGAAGGAACATGATATAAAATGATAAAAAAAATATGATAAATTCTATTAAGCAAGACTTAAGGTGTGATTTCCAAAATAAGCTTAGATTGAATAGATGGCTTTAATTTGTTATTTTTTTTTCTTTTTCAAGCAAAAGAAAAGGCAAGATTTCTCTGCAACAGCTTACATTTTTTTCTAAGGGTAAATTATTTATTTCTATTTTAAAATTTCTATTCCTGCTCCTTGAATTCTAACACAATCTAGGTTTCATTCCAGAGGATAAATAAATTCACCTGCATAATATCATACAACAGAACATATTCACATATAATATGCACATGCCATCATGTGCACAGTATTTATTGTAAAAATATAAACTCAAAATGATGAATTATTATTTTAACTGCCATTTAAAAAATGTAAGTATTAAAAGTGAATATGATATAGCTATATTAATTCCATTACAATCTTAAAATGCGTACAGCCACTTAGTGATTTGATTTGAATTGATTTTTCTGCTGATTTTGATGACCTCCAATAAAAAAAAATGTTGATTTCTCAAGAGTGATTTATGATGGCAGAATTGTCTACTATATAAATAATCTTCAAAGGACTAATGGGAAAGGCATTATCTTACTTTATTAAATTATCAAGTAGAATCAATTCTAATCTGATTTAAGGATTTACATATGAAAGCAAAAATGTATTTGCTTACACCAAATGGACTTTAAGAGTAAACTGAAAAAAATGAAGTTACCAGAAAAAAAAATAAATAAAAGACCCTTTAAATAATTACAGCTATTCCATATTATGATTTTTTTAAATGAATTAAATGTGAAAAATCCTTGTGACTATTTTTGTATGCATTCAAAGTTTGAAAATAACATTTGTGTCATTGGAAATAAATTCATATTTTTGCATTCACATATAACTCAGACAATATTTAATCTATTAAAGCACTTAATATATTACCTATATAAAATAAAACATTAAATACTATGAATATGATGTCCTTCCTTAACTCTTCTCTTCCCAAACATTTTGAGTTCCATAACTCTCCTTGTCTCTTTCCTGTGAATGGACATTGTCTGACCTGGTGCTTTTTAAAATCTGGCAACTGGAATACATTCAAGATATAGTCTATCAAGCTAGACTAGAGAATAATAGATTTGTCATCCCCCATCTTTTAATGCAATCAGTACTGAAGAGTCACAGAGAATATTTTTGTCATCAAATTTTTAAATATTTTTATCAGGGAAAGTAAGATTAAAGAAGATGATGATTATGGGATCTTTACATCTTATTTGCAGCTAAATCTTCTATATCTGTTGCTTCATTTATCAGATTGTTTGGTCCTTGAGGGTAGGGGCTTTCTTCTTTTATTTAATTTGTATACCCAGCCCTTCCACAAATAATAAACATATAAATGTGTCCACATAATAAACATATAAAATTCCATCACTCATTCACCTTGTCTACACCCAAGCAATGATTCTATGAATACCAACAATAGAATACCCCAATATAATAGAGAGCAGTACTGCATTGGGATTTCCATATTATTGTTCACCAGTGGTCCTCAAACTTTTTAAATAGGGGGCCAGTTCACTGTCCCTCAGACTGTTGGAGGGCTGGACTATAGTAAAAACAAAAACTCACACTCTGTCTCCGCCCCTCAGCCCATTTGCCATAACCCCCGGGCAGCATAAATGTCCTCAGCGGCGCATCTGGCACAAGCCGCAGTTAGAGAATCCCTGGTTCAGTCATTTCAATCATGTTCAAAACTTTGTAACTTCTTTTGGGATATTTTTGGCAAGGTCATTAAAGTGGCTTGCCATTTCCTTCCTCTGCTCATTTTATAGTTGAAGAAATAGAGGCAAGCAGGGTAAAGTGTTTTGCTCAGAGTAATATAGCTAATAAGGGTCTAAGGCTATATTTGACCTCAGGTCTTCCTGACTCTAGGTCTAGCCGTTTATCCATAGTGCCACCTGACTTCTATGACTTCTCTATTTTGTCCAGCAATGGACATATTCTTAATGTTTAGTGTGAAACCTCAGCATCTTTTATCATCAAATAAATTTTGGTATTCATTCCTCATCACTCATTTGCCTTCTGATAGGAGTGCAGAGACAATTACCCCCGGAGTCTCAATTTGGTTTTTCTTTGTCTTTTCCAGCATTCCTCCAAATTTCATACCTCTCCCTGCCTTTAGTTTCCATTTGTGTATTATCTTCCTGCATTAGATTGTAAGTTCTTTGAGTGTAGGAACTCTCTTTTTGTCCATATTCATACCATCACTTATTACATTACTTGGTGTTTGCAGATGCTTAACAAATTTTCAGTGAGCATTGAATATTGATAATGAACTTGGAGATAGTCAAGTTAAAATCTTACTGTTATGTAGTTCTAATTATATTACTAGTTATTTTCATAAGTAGAAAACAACTTCAGTTTTCTTACTGTTTTACAAGCTTGTTGGGAAGAAAATATGTAAATATTAAAATACTTGTCACTGTATTATATAGTAAATTTGTGTGTAGTATATGTATATCTATTTGTGTACATATCATGATGATTGTCACATAGTAGACTCTGAATAGATTTTTATTGAATTAGAAATTAGAATTGTAAAAATTATTATAAATACATAACTAGTTATTGTAAGAACTAGGATTTCAATCCAGCTCAGCATAGAACCAACATCAGCATGTTCTTCATCATACTTCCTTGATGATGTGATATTTTTAAAGTTCAGGAGATATAATATCTGGGTAATTTAATCATTTCATTAATAAGGTTCATAGGTTATTAATAAAAATGGCCAGTGGCACTCTCAAATGCCAAAGAACCCTCATAGTGGGTTCACAGTTTGAAAGTTTGAAAGTTCACATCCTTGAAAGAACATTTGAAATTCTGATTGTTTAACAATAAATGAGAGAATGAATATTAGAATGAGAAGCTGGGCTATATTCCAATGCAGGTCTCAGGATCATATGACTTAGATTACCATTTTTGACCAAGAAGTCACAAAGACATCAATTTTAATGTTACCTGTCTTAAAAATGTTTTGTTTTGTTTTTTCCAGTCCTGTGTAAACACAATGAGCAGAGATCTATCCTTTAGCCTAAACTTAGATTTTTTTTTTTTTCTTAAGACTGAGAAATATTTCCTATACTGGTTGATTTCTGGAAGACAAAGAGAGAGTAGAAAGAGAAGCAGAAAGGAGCAGAAAAGAAAAAAATACTTTGTTCATTATCTAGTGATTATTAATTAAAGAGAGAAATAATCCTTTTTCCAAATGACATTGATAAAATTAATATATAAGGAGCAAATGGGATATTAGTAATAGATGAATAAAGAAAAAACAATTACTTACTTTTTTTAGAAACACAAAATATAGAATTGAAAGAGTCACCAAAAATTATCTAATCCAACCCATACCAGAAAAGAATTTCCACTCTAATCCACTCCTAAAATGGTCATCAGCCTCTATTTCCCATTCCAGTCTTGGGCAACTCTAATTTGCTAAGAAGTTCTTAAAACTATGTTTTGGTTTTTTTGTTTTGTTTTGTTTTGTTTTTTCCATTATTTATCTATTTCTCTTTGGAGCAAACAAGCAAGCAAAAATAGCCATTACATTTTCTTAAAGTCAAATACTTGAAGAAAACTTATCCTCTCAAATCTTCCCTTCTTCAGAGTCAACATTTTTTTTGGATGAAGATAGAATAAAGATTGTTAATGTGGAATTATTTTTTTGTTAAAAAAAAAAACCCTAGAAATGCCAGAAGAGTCCACTACAATCCTAGAGTTAGGTATTGCTTAGAATAATTTGAGAAGGTTAAGTAAGATGACATACTGCACAAAATTTATAATTCACCATCGCCTGGAAAAAAAAAATGTCAGTTCATGGAAAGATGGAAAGGAGAGGGGAAAGTGGAATAGCATGGTGATTGGACAATTAAATGATCAAGAGTATGGTTAGGCACCAAAAGAACAAGAGATATGAAGACAAGGGACAGAGAAGCTATTAGGAAGGAGTGTGTCATCTTAGTTAACCTAGTCAAATTATTCTAAGCAATTCCTAATTCTAGGATTGTAGTGGACTCTTCTGGCATTTCTAAGGTTTTGTTGTTTTTTTTTTCACTTTTATTACAAATTTAATCATCAACAGAAAAAACAATATACAAAGAACAAAGAACATTATGTAAGAATACATGCCTTTTTTACATATGGCATATAATTTTGTCCCTTTCTGAACTATGTTTTCTTTATTTCTGTGAATTTTAATAGATTGAATTATGTTCTTTGTTTTTGAAGAGAATTTCAGTAGTTTCTAACTCTTCTAATTGGGACTTTTCTTGGCAAAGATCCCGGAATAGTTTTTCCATTTCTTTTTCCAGTTCATTTTATAGATGAGGAACAGAGGCAAACTGGATTAGGTGACTCCCCAAAGGTCACACAGCTAGCAAGTGTCTGAGATTAGATTTGAATTCAGGTTTGTAGCTGCACTTTATCCACTAGGCCACTTATCTTCTACATTCCTATTACCTAATCATTAATCTTTCTTCCCTTTCCCAGGGCCCTGTGGACAAAATAAATAAGTTTAGGCTCACTAAACAAGTCAACACATTAGTCATCCTTTTAGGGTTATTATACTATTTTCATTCTCATAGACCTATCCTGCCTTTCAGCTTCAGTATTTATCTTTAAAATCTGAGTCAGTTGATGAGTTCTCTGTGCAGAACACTGATCTCTTTAAACAGAACCCCTCTTTTCTTCTTCATCAGGATTATCTGGGTTTGTGTCACCAGAATTTTGCTCTTGAATGAACTTCATCCTTTCTATTATTAGGCTTCCTAGAGGACTTTAGATCACACATTTCCTTTTATAACTTTTATTATTATACAGTATATGGAATAAATCCATTTAAAAATGGATTACTTAAAAAGTAATATATCACTTCTTTCCAAGTTTTTTTTCCTATTGTACTTTGACAATATACATTTTGTCATTCATCAGAATAATTTCCTCATCACTTCCAACATCTTCTGATGGATGGCCCTTGAAGAGGCATTTTAAACTTTCTGTGCCTCTGAAAAGGTTTGGACTCAATTGCCTTTAATTTCTCTTTTAGTTCTAATTTCTACCCTTCCATGAAATTATCTAAGTTTTTTTTCCCCTTCCTTCAATCTCTCTAGCTTGAGAAAAGAATATTTTAAGCAGGTCAGAACACCTAAAACTCAATCTACCCCTCAATACAACTGTTGAAATTTGCCTCCTTGCCATCTTTTGCCACCTTTTGGTGGTCTGCTCCATAATTCATCATCTATTTAAAAAATTAATCTTCCACTAAAATATGATTTTGATTTCTACATTCTTTGGTCCTCAATCAAATGTCCCCATCATGATCCCCAAAGCTGTTATTCAGATTTTCATAAAAATAATTTATCTTCTTGATATATAATACATGTACATAAATCCTTTTTCCCTATTCTATTCTTTACAAATCAAATATATGCTTTCCATTGATCTATTTATTTCCTGACATTAAGATATCTGTTTCCCAGATTACATTATTGTATATATTGGGATAGAATATAATTATAGAAAATGTAACATATATATGTATATATATATACATATATGTTAGTATGGAATATATAGAATATAATCATGTGGGGATTAAACATTCATTAAGCTCCTTTTGAATGTAAGTTGGGCAATGAAGAGGCACAGGGGATAAAATACTGGGCCTGCAATTAAAAAGTTTCAATTTCCTAAATTCAAAGATACTAGCTATGTGACCCTGGGCAAATCACTTAATCCCACTTGCCTCAGTTTCCAAGGAAATGACAGATCACTATAGTATATTGCCAAGAAAACTCTAATTGGAGTCATAAAGAATTGGAGATGGATAAAAATGACTGAATAAAAACAACAAAATGTGTCCAGTATTATGCTCAAAGCTTTTTGAATATTATCTCATTTGATCTTCACAACAACCCTATGAGTAAGGTGCTGTTATTAGCTTCATTTTATAAATGAGGAATCTGGTTCAATGTTTAAGTGACTTGTTCAGGGTCACAGAGCACTAAGTTTCTGATACCAGGTTTGGATTCAAATCTTCCTAATTCCATGCTATAATGTTCTACCTGGTTATGTCTCTTTACAAGCCATTGTTCCTTGTGAATTGCTTATGATTGCCCCCTTGTTATCCATGCTGTGTTGTATTTGTTACTTTATTCTTTCTAGCTGGCTAAATATTTATATGTGTGAAACTTGTTTCCTTTCCCTTCATTTGAATTTAAAACTATTTTGATCATATCCACAAATGTCTAGACAAAAATATTCCTTAAGACCCTTTATTCATCCCTAAACCAGAAACTATAAAATTCTATTTCTTAACCTCTGGCAGAAAGATCCCAGAGCCAGCTAGGTGGTGCACTTTGATAGTATGCAATATCTAGAATTAGGAAGTATGATCTTCCTATGTTAAAATTTGGTCTCAGCCACTAGCTGTGTGATCTTGGACAAGTAACATCCCCTTTTGCTTGTTTATAAAATGAGCTAGAGAAAGAAATGGCAAACCACACTAATATGTTTGCCAAAACCTCTAAATTAAATCATGAAGAGTCAGACATGACTAGAAAATGACTCAATAATAAGAAAGACCCAGAACTTATTTTTATGTTGTTTGGTTTTGTTTGCTTTACATATGAGCTATTATAGGGCATTTAACTAAGGGATTTGTTTCCTTTGTATTTATCTGAATTAAACCAAAAGTAAAGCTTAAACTGTATTAAGAATTAAAACAAAACTCAAAACATTAAATTTAAAATCTCTAGAATAAAATAGTAGAATTGAATTGTAATAACAAAGTGTGTTCTACAAGGTTCCTCCAGGTAGTACATGATCTAATTCAAAATATAAATCATGAGCAAGGTTTCAGTTTTAAGTAAATTTTTCATTGAAAATCTAAATCTTCATTAAATGAATCAAAATAACTTTTAAAAAATGAAACCTTCATTATCATTGAACTTCCAAGAAATGGATTTTGGGAAAGAGATGAGGGGAGGATACAGTAGATTCATCTTCATCTCATGCAGAGGTTCTGCTGCCTGAAGTATGTTATGACTCTAATGTAAGTCAATTTCCTTTCCTAGAGTTATTTTTGCTTTCAATTCTAGAAGATAAATCAAAAAAATATTCTGAGCATTGGTGCCATTACTAAAGTTAAGTATGAAATGCCCCTAAGGTAGGATAGACCTATTTCCTTAAATAAATTTCCACATCTTTGTTTAAAAGTTTGTTTTGTTACCTTGTATTCAACTGCCAGAGAAATTAAAATAAGTACTCAGGCTGTAACTAATCAATCAAATAAAACTTGGACATACCATTAAGCTTTTAAAATTATTTATTTTAATACACATTGCTTTATTAATCATGGTAAGAGACAAAAATCAGAACAAAAGGGAAAATCCATGAAGAGAGAGGAAAAAAACAAACAAAAAAAAGAAGTGACAGAACATGTATTGATTGACATTCAATCTCCAAAGTTCCTTTTCTGGATGTAGATGACATTTTTCAATCCAAAGTCTATTGGAAATGCCTTGAATCACTGAACCACTGAGAAGAACCAAGTCTTTCATTATTGGTCATCACACATTCTTGCTATCATTGTGTACAATGTATTCCTGGTTCTGCTTGTTTTGTTCAGCATCACCTTATGTAAAACTTTCCAGGCTTTTTAAAAGTCAGTTTGTTCATTTCATTACCTTCATATTCTGCAGTTTGTTCAGGAATTCCCCAATTGATGGACAGCTATGTATTTTCCAATTCTTTGCTACCACAAAAAGAGCTGCTACAAACATTTTTGCACATGTAAGTCCTTTAACCTTCTTTATGATTTTCTTGGAATAACAATCCAGTAGTAATAGTGCTAGGTTGAGGGTATGCACAGTTTTATATCCTATTGGGCATACTTCCAGATTGCTCTCCAGAATGGTTGGATCATTTCATAACTTCACTGACAATGCATTAGTGCCCCAGTTTTCCCACATCCCCTCCAATATTTATAATTGTCTTTTCCTGTCATCTTAGACAATCTGAAAGGTGTAAGGTCATATATCAGAGTTATTTTAATTAGCATTTCTCTAACCAATAGTGATTTAGAGCATTTTTTTCATATGTCTACAGATGGCTTTAATTTCATCATCTAAAAATTGTTCATATTCTTTGACTTTTTATCAATTGGGTAATCAATTGGGACTTGTATTTTTATATATTTCACAAGTCCCAGCTTTGTACTTCCCTTTTAATCTTGTTTCTGTTGGTTTTGTTTTTCTGCAAAACTTTTTAAATGTAATGTAATAAAAGTTGTCGATTTTGTTTTTCAAATTGTTCGCTAGCTCTTCTTTGGTCATAAATCGCTGCTTTTTCCAAAGATCTAATAGGTAAATTGACACTTGCTCTCTTAATTTGCTTATGGTATCACTCTTTATGTCCAAATCATGTACCCATTTTCACCTTTTTTATGGTGTGTGAAATATTAGTCTATGCTGAGTTTCTGACATTATTTTCCAATTTTCCCAGTAATTTTTGTCAAATCGTGAGTTCTTATTCCAGAAGCTAGAGTTTAAAGGTTTATCAAATACTAGAGTATCATAGGCCTTGATTATTGTGTCATGTGATCTACTTCTCTATTTCTTAGCTAGTACCAAATGGTTTTGATGACTGGTGTTTTATAATATCTATAATATAATTTTAGGTCTGGTACTACTAAGTCATCATCCTTTAGATTTTTTTCATTAATTCCATTGATATTCTTGAACTTGTGGTCTTCCAGATGAATTTTATTACTTTTCTAGTTCTATAAAATAATATTTTGGTTTGATTGTTTTGGCCCTGAACAAGTAGACCAATTTAGGCAGAATTGTAATTTTCATGATATTAGCTCAGCCTACCCATGATCAATTGATATTTTTCCAGTCGTTTAAATTTGATTTTACTTGTATAAAAAATGTTTTGTAATTGTGTTCATATAGTTGTATTTGGCAGGTGGACACCCAAATATTTTATTTTTATACAATTATTTTAAATGGAAACATTAGGCTTTTGAAAAAGCATCTAAGTAATAATATCCATGTTCTTTGCAAAAAAAGAAGGTTTTTTTTGGTTTTGTTTTGTTTTTTTCTAAAAGCATTCTTCCATTGTTATTTTCACCATGTCTTAGGAAAAATCCAACTTTGCAAATAATCTAGTTTCCATTTTTTCAAAGAAATATTTCCTATTTAAAAATGAATTTTCCTTTTTCTTCTAACTTTTAAAAATATGCAATAACATGAAATCCAAGGTGGATGTGGGTTTCACCCCAAAACTGAAACATGACTTCTCAGTGCTCTAGAAAAATTTCTAAGAATATAAGTTGCAGAAAAGGTACTAAATTTCATAGGTACAGAGAATTTTCTCATCTTACCTTGGAGTTTTCATGCCCATGAAATCATAAGTCCAGTTCCTATTCCAATTACAATAGACAGCATACTAACCAAGATCCTGTGTTTATACCACCAAGGTTATCTCTAGGGCATAGGATAATTTTGCAGTTTAAATCACCATTCTTCTGACAAATACATTTTTTTTTCCTGCATAACTGCTGCTTCTGTTGTTGGAAGTAGTTAGGAAGTTATGAAACCCTCTTTTTTGTTTGCTCCTAATATAGATCATTTCCACACTTAAGAAAAAAAAAATTAACCCCCCCCTTTGATTTTAGAGTTGAAGTATTTCTCAAATAGATAATTATTTAAATGGATATATTATCCTTGAAAAATATGATAAATTATATTTCAGTGATGAAAATAGGAATATTATCATCAATGATTATGATATATTATTGTAGATATTCTATTGTGCCATATAACTATATGAGAACATTGAAAAATTGTTAATTTAAATAAACAAAAATTATTGATGATCATTTGTAAAGCTATTGATAAATATAAGAAAAAGTTAGTTTAAAAGTAATATATGAAAATGATACTTTACTAAAAGCTGGGAAATACCTATGGTCAGTCTATCTATCTAATTAAAGAGTGTTATTGTGAGATGAGTGTTAGTTTTATTTATGAAACCCCATTCAGTACAAAGAAACATTTTAATGCAATTAAATGTAAAGTATTAAATATAGATCATTAGAACAGGAGCTGCAAAAAGGTAAGGTGTATTTTATTTTTGACCACAGTATCTGGCTCAGCAAAAGCAAATAATTAACAATAAGCTTTCTTTAAGGTTTTCAAGGAACTTTAGATAGATATATAGATAAATAGATAGATGTAGATTATCTATGTCAAACATAAATCTTGTTTGACATTCACAATAATGTGGCCAAGGTCTCCCATTTCATCTAGGGCCATCTTCAGTCATCCTGATCTAATAATTTTGTCACTGGAACCGGGTAACTCTGGAAGACAAAATGCAGCATTGCCTTTGCCTTCCCTCACTTAAATCCAATTCACTTGTATGTGAATTGCATCATTTCTCTGATGTCATGGTCCTCTTCAAAAAAGAAGGACAAACAAACTATATGAATAAAGCTGGACTGGAACTGATCAACTGGAAGACACTCCCCTTCCCTCTTTCCTGTTTTCTTTCCTTCCTTTCTTCCTTTCCTCCTTGCTTCATTCCTTCTTGGCTTCTCTTCCTTCCTTCCTTCCTTCCCTTATTCCTTCCCTCCTTTCCTCTCTCTATCCACATCATTACCTATAAATGTTCTTAAAAGCTTTATTTTTCTCTTTTGTACCTCTGAACCCTCCCAAGACATCTTGGGGTTTACTGGCCAGATTTCTTTCTTAAGGACCAGTTCTTTTTTTTTTTTTTTTAATAAAGCTTTTTTATTTTTCAAAAAAAATATCCATAGAGAATATTTCAACAGTAGCATTTGCAAAATTTTGTATTCCAATTTGCCCCTTTTCCTCCACTCCCTCCTCTAGATGGCAATATATATTGAACATGATAGAAATATATGTTAAACCCAATATATGCCTGCGTATTTATAGAATTATTGTGCCTCACAAGAAAAATCAAATCAAATAAGTAAAAAAAAAAAAAAAGGAGAGAGAAAAGCAAAGTAAAATGCAAGCAAATAACAAGAAAAAGAGCAAAAATACTATGTTATGAAAGACTATCAATCTGCATAATCCTCTCTCTGTATATAAATAGCTCTCTTCATAGCTGAACAACTAGAACTGATTATTCCAACCAGTCATCTCAATGTTGAAGAGAGCCATGGCTATCAGAAGTGATCACCATATAATCTTCTTGTTGCCGTGTATAATGTTCTCCTGGTTCTGCTCATTTCACTTAACATCAGTTCATGTAAGTCTCTCCAGGCCTCTCTGAAATCACCCTGCTTGTTGTTTCTTACAGAAAAATAATATCCTCTAACATTCATATATCAAAATTTATTCATCCATTCTCCAGTTGATAGGCCTCTATTCAATTTAAAGACAAATATAAAAGGACTGCCACAAACATTTTTACATTTTTACATATGTGGATCCCTTTCCCTCCTTTAAGATCTCTTTGGGATATAAGCCCACTTAGGACACTGCTGGGTCAAAGGATGTGCACAGTTTGATAACTTTGATCATACTTCCAAGTTGCTCTCCAAAATAGTTGGATTCTTTCACAATTCCATCAACAATGTAATAGTGTTCCAGTTTTCCCACATCTCAAACATTCATCCTTGTCTTTTTCTGTCATCTTAGCCATTCTGAGAGATGTGGTAGTGGTATCTTAGAGTTGTCTTAATTTGCATTTCTCTGATCAATAGTTGCAAGGATATGGATTCTGCTGAGAGGGAGTACCAAGGCTACCTCGACCTTTGATGCACAGTAAGTTTTCTTCTACATTGTAGAAACGCCATTGTTGGGATCATGGAAATGAGCACAAGCTGAGGGTCACAGCCAATGGCTACATAAATAGGGATGCCTGAACAAGGCCTCTCACCTATGAGGGAGCTGCTGAACTTCTGGATTGGCTCTCCTCCGGCAGATACCATGCATATGCAAAGCCCAACAGCTGCTTGGTGATTGCAGATGGTCTAGTGTTCACACATACTGATCATGCTTGCAAAAATATATATCAACAAGGATATATGGTATAATAAACTGGAGTTCTTTTCACACACTATGAATCTCCCACCTCATTTATCTCGTCTTTGAGATCAAAGGACTCATATGCCGTGAGCTCTTAAAAGACAGCCACAACAAATAGTGATTTAGAGCACCTTTTAGTATGACTAGAAATAGTTTCAATTTCTTAGTGTGAAAATTGTCTTTTCATATCCTTTGACCATTTATCAATTGGAGAATGGCTTGAATTCTTATAAATTTGAGTCAGTTCTATATATATATTAGAAATGAGGCCTTTGTCAGAACCTTTTAATGGAAAAATGTTTTCCCAATTTATTGGTTCCCTTCTAATCTTGTCTTCATTAGCTTTGTTTCTACAAAAACTTTATAAACTTATTATAATCAAAATTATTTATTTTGTGATCAATAATGATCTCCAGTTCTTTGGTCACAAATGCCTTCCTCCTCCTCAGATCTGAGAGGCAATTATGTTTTTCTAATTTGTTTATAATATAATTCTTTATGTTTAGATCATGAACTGATTTTGACCTTATGTTGTTATATGATATTAAGTGTGGGTCAATGCCTAGTTTATGCCATAATCATTTCCAATTTTCCCACAGTTTCTGTCAAATAATGAATTCTTATCCCAAAAGCTGGCGTCTTTGAATTTGTCAAACATTAGATTACTTTAGTCATTGACTATTTTGTCCTGTGAACCTAATGTATTCCACTGATCAAGTAGTCTATTTCTTAGCAACTACCAAATGGTTTTGATGACTACTGCTTTATTAATATAGTTTTGATTCTGATACAGCTAGGTCACCTTCATTTGCATTTTCTTTCATTAATCCACATTAAATTCTTGACCTTTTGTCCTTCCAAATAAATTTTGTTGTTACTTTTTCTAGGTCAGTAAAATAGTTTCTTGGGAGTTTGAATGGTATAGGGCTAAATAAGTAGATTAGTTTAGATAGTATTGCCATCTTTAATATATTTGCTCAACCTATCCAAGAGCAATTGATATTTTTCCATTTTTTTAGATCTGGCTTTATTTTTGTGGAAAGTATTTTGTAGTTTTGCTCATTTAGTTCCTGACTTTCCCTTGGCAAATAGATTCCCAAATATTTTATACTATTGACGGTTATTTTAAATGGAATTTCTCTTTGTATCTCTTGCTCTTGGATTTTGTTAGTGATGTATAAAAATGCTGATGATTGATGTGGAATTATTTTGTATCCTGCAACTTCACTAAAGTTGTGGATTATTGGTAATATTTTTAGTTAATTCTCTAGGGTTCTCTATATATCTCATATAATCTACAAAGAGTGATAATTTGGTTTCCTCATTACTTATTTTAGTCAAAGCTAGCATTTCTAATACAATATTGAATAGTAAAGGTGATAGTGGCAACCTTGTTTAGCTCCTGATCTTACTGGAAAGGGTTCCAGTTTACGCCCATTACATATAATGCTTGTGATGCTTTTAAATAGATGCAACTGGCTTTTAAGGAAAGATTTATTTATTCCTACACTCTCTAGTGTTTTAAATAGGAATGGATGTTGGATTTTATCAATTTTTTTGCATCTTTTGAGAGGTTCATATGATTTTAGTTTGGTTATTGATATAGTACCTTTTAATTTTCCTAATATAGTACCAGTCTTGAATTCCTAGTATGAATCCTAATTGTTCATAATGTATTATCCTAGGGATGATTTTCTGTAATCTTTTTTGCTAATATTTTATTTAAGATTTTAGCATCAATATTCATAATTTTATTTTTCTGCTTTCAACCTACCTTGTTTAAATATCAGTACCATGTCTGTGTCATAAAAGGAATTTGGTAGGAGTCCTTCATTCCTTATTTTTTTCAAATAGTTTATATAACATTGGAGTTAATTGTTCTTTAAAAGTTTAGTATAATTCACATATAAACCCATCTGGCCCTGAAGATATTTTTCTTAAAGAGTTCATTAATAGCTTCTTCTATTTCTTTTTGTAAAATGGGACTATTGAAGAAATGTATTTCCTCTTCTGGTAATCTAGACATCTATATTTTTTAGGTATTCCTCCATTTCATGCAAATTAATACTTTTATTGCCATAAATTTTGACAAAGTAACTCTTAATTATTGCTCTAATTTACTCTTCATTGGTGAAAAGTTCTCCCTTTTCCTTTTTTGAAACTAACAATTTGATTTTCCTCTTTACTTTTTCTGATCAAATTATTTAAATGTTTGTCTATCTTTTTGGCTTTATCATAGAACCAATTCTTAGTTTAACTTATTAAATCAATAGTTTTTTAATTTTCAGTTTTATTAATCAATCCTTTTATTTTTAGTATTTCAAGTTTGGTATTTGATTGGAGGTTTTAAATTGTTCTTTTTTTAAGCTTTTTTAGTTTTTTAGTTGTAAGCCCAATTCCTTGATCTTCCTTTTTTCTATTTAATGCATGTAAGCATCTAGACAAAAATTTTCCTCTTATTACCACTTTGGGTGCATCCCACAAATTTTGTTATGTTGTCTCATTATTGTCATTCTCTTGGATGAAATTAGTAATTGTATCTATGATTTGATGTTTTACAATTCATTCTTTAGAATGAGAATATTTAGTTTCCAATTACTTTTTAGTCTATTTTCCCTGGCCTTTTATTGAATGTATTTTTTATTGAATCATGATCTAAAAAGAATGCATTTACCATTTGTACCTTTCTGAATTTGATTTTGAGGTCTTTATGTCCTAATAAATTTTTGTATAGGTTCCATAGACTCCCGAGAAGAAAGTGTACTCCTTTCTGTCTTCATTCAGTTTTTTTCAAAGATCTATCATATCTAGCTTTTCTAATTTACCTCTTTAACTTCTTTTTTATTTATTTTGTGGCTTGAATGATCTAGCTCTGAAAGAGCAAGGTTGAGATCTCCCACTATTTTAGTTTTGTTATGTTTCTTTTTGTAGCTCTCTTTACTTCTCCTTTAAGAATTTAGATCCTATACCACTTGATGCATATATGTTTAGTATTGATATTGTTTCATTGTCTATGGTATACTTTAGCAACATCTTTTAATTATATCTTTTAATTAGAACCATATTTGCTTTAGCTTGATCTGAGACCATGATGGCTATCCCTGTATTTTTTTTTAAATTCACCTGAAGCATAATCGATTCTGCTAAAGCATTTTACCTTTACTCTGTATGTACCGTTCTGCTTTAAATGTGTTTCTTGTAAACTACACATTGTAGAGTTCTAGCTTTTAATTCTTTCTGCAATCCACTTCTGCTTTATGAGAAAGTTCACCCCATTCACATTTACAATTAAAACTACTAATTCTGTATTTTCCACCATCTTAATTACCCCAAATTATACTTTCTCTTTCCTTTTCCCCTTTCCATTCTCCCTGGTGTTTTACTTCTGAGCACCACTTTTCTCAACAGCTCTTCCCCTTTAGAGACACTCCCTGTTTCTTATCTTTCTCCTATAACTTCTGTTTTCCCTCTTCCCCTTTCCCCTCCCACTTTCCTATAAGGTGAGAAAAGTTTCTCTGTGAAACCAAATATGTCTAATATTCTCTCTTTGAACCAAATCTTATGAGAGTAAGATTCACACAATGTTCATCCCCTAATCCAAGGCCCATTTGCTCATTGTTTGAGTCCTCATCAACTGAGATTGAATATAAACAGCAATCATTTCTGCTTTGGCCACAAACTCTGAGGGTCTTCCTCTCCCAGATTCATTCATTCATTCATTTGGATTTTTTTGGATTAGGTGAAAGAAAGAATTCTTTGCCTCAATCACTACCTTGCCTCAATCATTGAATCTGATGGCTTATCAAACTGAGCCCTGTTGAAAACCTCAGCTTAAAAGGCCAAGGTCTCCTATTTCATCCATGGCCATCCTGAGTTATCTTGAACTATATCTTGCCACTGGATCCAGATGGCTCTGGAGGGGAAAATGAGGCAAATGATCTTTCACAGCCCTCCCTCACTTAAATCCAATTCACTTGAATCATTACCCTTATGTCATGGTCTTCTTCCAGAATGAAGGACAAACAACAACTAGGAGAAGGTTGTTATATTGATTTTACAGATGAGGAAACTGAGGCTGAAGATTGTTAAGGTTTTTTTAAATGGAAATGTTTCATTTCAAATATGTTGAAAGAGTGCAAACATCAAACTATAAAACTATATTAATTGATATATTAATATATCAAACTATTTAGTTTGATATATTATATATGTTTATTATACATATATTATACATATATACATTATATATAATAAACACATATGTATGTAAATGCTAAAACTATATTTAGCATTTACAAAGATAAATATGCAGCTATTCCTTTCTCAAGGAAATTATAGTGCATTAAGGGAGAAAATATGTACATATAGAAATTTATAGAATAATTCAAGTCAATTTGAAAGAGAATGAATTGTTGGGAAAGTTATGATTGAGCTGTATATCCCCAGGAACATGAAAGGTGAAGGAAGACATAACATATTTTTATCTTGTATGGAGAAATGCATACTATATATGTAACTATATGCAACAACACATATAATATCTTACTATCCACATTTTATTAGTTTTTATATAAAGATTATTCTTTATTCCATATATTACATCATATTATTTTACTAGACTATCTAGTTATAAAAGAATAATTTATGTCAAATATATTTACTTTCTATGTATATATGTAAAAATATATGATATTATGAATAACTATGCATAGGTATATAAATAGCCACATGAATGTGTGTGTTTGTGTTCAATTTGAAAGGAATGGAGAAGGGAGGGTGGGAAAGATGGAAAGAGAAAAGAAGGAAACAATAAAGAAATGAAGGAAGAAAGGAAAGAAGGAAAGAAGAATGGAAAGAAGAAAGGAATTATGATTGAATTGGTATAAGAAATACTAAAGGTAAAGAAGCTTCCTCCTAATATAGGGTGGTTCCACCTCTGAAAATTATTCTTAAAGATTTGCCTATATTGCTGAGATAGTAATTGACTTGACCCAGAGTCATACAAACTGTATATGCCAGAGACAGAACTTGAACTTAGTTCTTTCTGGGGCCATATTCTGCTCTCTATCAATATTTCTGGCTATTCCTCCTATGGATGTGTGTGTTCTTATATAAAAATATATGGTTATTTTTTCCATTTTTTTTACATCTTACAGTGCATTGTGTGAATATAAATATATGTATACAGAGGTATATATTTTATTAATTGTTATTTATTTTAGATGCTGAGAATTATACAGATTATGTGTATGTCCAACATAGTTGCAGATACATCTTTATTCTCTATACATATATTATGTGCATTTTATATGTATATTCATTTTGCATGTTTATAAATATATGCACACATACACACATACACATGTATATGTATGTGTTCAACATCCAAAAATACAGAAATGTTACACAATAAAACTTGTAAATAGAATTACACACATAGTTCTTGGAATAGTTTAATGAAAGACATTATTAGATTGCAAAATAGTTAATTCCCATCATCATCATCACAAAAGTAATATCTTTGATGCATAATGGATAGGATTAAAGATTAGCAATATTGATTTTATACCCTGAGATGAGAAAAATGAACAATCATTTGTTCAATAGTGTAAAAATTATTTAGCATCTGGAAGGTAGGGAAATGTTGTCTGCATGTAAATTGGCTTAACACATTCATTCTCCAGTCATAATGCTCTAATCTAAGGGCATAAACAAAGTAAAGGAAAAGAAGACAGTGTACACAGAACAAAAGCACACCTGTATTTAGGATACTAAGCAGTGACAGAGTAATGTAAATACAAGAAAAAAAAATTTTCTACAGCTAGATATGAGTCCTGTATATGGATCTGACCATTTGGGGATTTTTTTATTTTAAGCAAGTCATTTAACTTCTGAATCCAAATCTCTTCATTTGCAAATTAACAAGAGTGGGCTGCACCCTCTTTAATGTCCATTCCAGCTGTGAAATTCCATAATGATCAAATGCAATTAAATTCTAAAACTCAGTGATTATGCATCTTGTTGTTCCAACAAATGTCTTCTGTGGTTATTTCAAGAGTTGTAAATTCTAAAAACACTGTCAAAACAAAATTAATCATATTTTCCTTTAAAATATTATTATGTAACTTTTTAAGGAGATTAAAAAATTAATTAAAAATTGCAAGGTCTCCATAAATCAAGGTTGTAGGCAGATAGGAACAAGGAAACAGGAGGAATGGTGTCTTCATGTGATGCAAAAAAGTGCTTAATTAATTGGGAGTCACAGAGCCCTTATTGATAAAAATGTAGCTACAGCTAGAAGAAATCTGAGAGTTCATCTAATTGCTGAACAGCCCCTTCATTTCACAAATAGAACAACTAAGGCTCATTGAAGATAAATGACTTGCTTTAAAGTCCTACAGAGTTTTAGAGTCTAAAGTAGGATTTCAATCCCAATAACAACACTAGTTAAGTTTTATTTTCCCACCAAAGTGTTGGTCATATATTGACTTTTCTGTAAGGGAATTTAATGAGATGTCCTATCAGGGATCCCTCTGTTTTTAATCTTTGATAATATGGTATCACAAGGGAGCAAGAAAATTGGGGTAGAAAAGTTGTATGTAAGACAGCACAATCACTGCTGAAGCAAAGTTTGGAATGGATTAATTCATTTCTCCAGAAACTCTAAAGCAAAGCCCTATGAGGGGAGATAGAATTACAGCATATGATTAAGGAAGAACTTGATCAACTCTTTGAGAAAATATCCATATTTGATTTTGACATCTTGGATCAAGTGTATATTAACACAGTACTACTTTTGATTTTGCCACAAATATTTAGCACATGGTAACCATTTTTAAGAACAAAAGAATTCTGTTAGTATTCTCTTAAGTGAAATATCAATGAAACATAGTTATACTTTTATGTGGTGAGGTTGAAATTCTATTGCTGTCACAATCTTTGAATATTACACTTATTCTGCACAGTTTGTCAAAGGGAACTTATTCAAAAATGTTCAATTTACATATTTCAGTAGGGCTGGATACTAAAAGAGGAGGTCTCAAGGCTATTCTTTTGTTTTTAAATTCATTAATGTTATACCAGCTCAACTTATTTGATTGGAAAGTAGTTTAATTTTATAGCTAGATAGTAGACATAAAGGACTAATACAGTCTGAGAGAATATTGGATAATTTAAAATAAAATATACCTAAGTCATACATTACATGTTTGAGAAGCAAAAAGACTTTAATAGCTTTATACAATGAACATCTTCAGTGGATAGGAAATTTTCCACATGAGCACTCAATTTGGAAAGGTACTCAATTTGGAAAGTATCACTTCATTTCAACATGGCTTCATTATAGCATCAGTACTCCTGGTTTTTATAAGATATATTTGGGGAATGCAAGAGGCAAATAAAGAAGTGAGGAATTTTGAAATTTTTAAGGTAACTAAGCTATAATAATTGAAATTATCTATTTTATTTAACTCCTAATATTGAACAAGATCTGAATTCATGGTCTAAATCCTACTTAGTCATGGTGTATTATCCTGGGAAAAACTTTCTGTAATATTTTTGCTAATATTTTGTTTAAGTTTTTTTGCATTTTTAGTCATTAAGGAAATCGGTCTATAATTTTCTCAAGTACTTTTTCAAATATTATCATCTTTATTATATTCCCTGTAACTATCCAAGAGCACTTAATATTTTTCGAATTGTTTAGATCTGACTATATGTGTGGAAAGTGTTTTGTAGTTTTGCTCAAATACTTCCTGACATTACCTCGGCAGATAGATTCCCAAATATTTTGTGCTATTGACGGTTATTTTAAATGCATTATCTCTTTGTACCTCTTGCTGTTAGATTTTGTTAGTGATGTATAAAATGCTGATGACTTGTGTGTATTTATTTTGTATCCTGCAACTTTGTCAAAGTTGTGATTATTTCTAATACGTTTTTTGTAGATATCCTGGGGTTCTCTAAGTATATCAACATATCATCTACAAAGAGTGATAATTTAGTTTCCTCATTATCTACTCTAATTCCTTTAATCTCTTTTTTATTATAGCTTTTTTATTTACAAGATATGTGCATGGGTGATTTATAGCACTGATAATTGCCAAGCCCTTTGTTCCAATTTTTCTCCTCCTTCCCCCCACACCCCTCCCCCAGATGGCAGGTTGACTAATACATGTTACATATGTTAAAGTATAAATTAAATGCAATATATGTATACATGTCCAAACAGTTGTTTTGCTCTACAAAAAGAACTGGATTTTGAAATACTGTACCATTAGCCTGTGAAGGAAAACAAAAATGCAGGCAGAAAAAATAGGGGTATTGGGAATTCTATGTAATGGTTCATAGGACATCTCCCAGAGTTCTTTTGCTGGGTGTAATTGGTTCACTTTATTACTGCTCTATTGGAACTGATTTGTTTCATCTCATTGTTGAAGATGGCTATGTCCATCAGAATTTATCATCTTATAATATTGTTGTTGAAGTATATAATGATCTCCTGGTCCTGCTCATTTCAATCAGCATCAGTTCATATAAGTTTCTCCAGGCCTTTCTGAAATCATCCTGTTGGTAATTTCTTACAGAACAATAATATTCCATAAAATTCATATACCACAATTTATTCAGCCATTCTCTAACTGATGGGCATCCACTCCATTTTAAATGCATTATCTCTTTGTACCTCTTGCTGTTAGATTTTGTTAGTGATGTATAAAATGCTGATGACTTGTGTGTATTTATTTTGTATCCTTCCTTGAACATAATAATCATTTATTAAGTATTTTTGTTCTATTCCCCCTTTTCCTTTCCCTTCAAAAATGAAAAGAGAAAGAAGAAGAAAGAGGAGAAGGAAGAAGAGAAGAAAGAGGAAGGAAAACAGACAGAAAGAGAAAGAAAGAAAGAAAGGGGATGATTTTCAGTAGTCTTTTTGCTAACATCTTGTTTAAGATTTTAGCTTCAATATTTATTAGGGAGATTCATCTATAATTTTCTTTCTCTGTTTTCATCTTACCTGATTTAGGTATCAGTATCATGTCTGTGTCATAAAAGGAATTTGGTAGGACTCTTTCATTCTCTATTTTTTCAATTAGTTTATATAGCATTGGAGCTAATTGTTCTTTAAACATATGGTAGAATTTACATATAAATCCATCTGGTCCTGGGGATTTTTTCTTAGGGAGTTGATTAAAGCTCTATTTCTTTTTCTGAAATGTGACTATTCAAGCAATTTACTGCCTCCTCTGTTAATCTGGGAAGCCTATATTTTTGGAGGTAGTCCTCCATTTCACTTAGGTTATCAAATTTGTTGGCATAAAGTTGGGCAAAGTAACTCCTTATTATTTCTTTAATTTCCTCTTCGCTGTTGGAAAGTTTTCCCTTTGCATTTTTAAGACTAATAATTTTATTTTCCTCTCTGCTTTTTCTAAATATATTTACCAGAGGTTTATCTATTTTATTGTATTTTTTTCATAAAACCAACTCTTAGTTTTATTTATTAGTTCAATAGATTATTTTACTTTCAATATTATTAATTTCTATTTTTAATTTTAGAATTTTGAGATTACTATTTGATTGGGGGTTTTAAATTTGGTCTTTTTCTAGCTTTTCAAGTTGCAAGCCCAATTCATCGATCTTTATTTTCTCTATTTTATTCAAGTAAGCTTCTAAAGATATAAAATTTCCCCTTATTATCGCTTTGATGTATCCTACAGATTTTGGTATGATGTCTCATCGTTGTCATTATCTTGAGTGAAATTATTAATTGTCTCTATAATTTGCTGTTTCATGCAATCATTCTTTAAGATGAGATTATTTAGTTTCCAATTACTTTTTTGGTCTATTTACCCCTAACTTTTTGTTGAATGTAGTTTTTATTGCATTGTGATCTGAAAAGAACGCATTTACAATTTCTACCTTCCTAAATTTAATTTTGAGGTCTTTATGCCCTAATCTATGGTCAATTTTTGCATAGGTTCCATGAACTGCTGAGAAGAAAGTATACTCCTTTCTTTCACCATTCAGCTTCTCCAAAGATCTATCATACCTAATTTTTCTAATGTTCTATTTACCTCCTTAATTTTTTTTTTCTTATTTGTTTTGTGGTTTGATTTACCTTGTTCTGAGAATGCAAGGTTGAGATCTCCCACTATTATAGTTTTCCTATCTATTTCTTCTTGCAACTCTCTTAACTTTTCCTTTTAGAAGTTAGATGCACCATTTGGTGCATATATGTTTAGTATTGATATTGCTTCATTGTCTATACTACCCTTCACCAAGATATAGTTTTCTTCCTTATCTCTTTTAATTAGATCAATTTTTGCATTTGCCTAGTCTAAGGTAAGGATTGCTACCCCTGCTTTTTTGACTTTACCTGAAGCATAGTAGATTCTGCTCCAGCCTTTTACCTTTATTCCATATACATCTCTCTGCTTTAATTGTTTTTCTTGTATACAACATATTGTAGGGTTATGACTTTTGATCCAGTCTGCTATCTGTCTCTGCTTTATAGGAGAGTTCATCCTATTCACATTTACAGTTAAAATGACTACTTCTGTATTACTTGTCATATATTATCCCCAGATTATGCTCTTGCCCCCCAAACCCTCTTTCCTAGTATTAATCTTATGGGCCCCACTTGTGTCACTCTGCTTACCCTCTTTAGTGTCCCTCCCTCCCTGCTTTGAATCTCTTCCCCTTTCTTGTACCCTTCCCTTATTATTCTTTTCCTTTTCCCTTTTCCCACTTTTTAATGAGGAGAGAGAAAATGCTCTGTAAAACAAATATGCTAATTATTTTCTCTTTGAACCAACTCTGATGAGATTAAAATTCATACAATGTTCCTCCCCCTCTCTAAATTCCCTCAGATATGATAGGTTTCTTTTGCCTCTTTGTGGGATGTATTTTCCTCTTTTTATTTCCCCTTTCCCCTTTTTCTGACACTATCCCCTTTCCATTTCTACTTTCCTTTTTAATGTTATATGAGTAAAATCAAATTATACATATAGTCTTTATGTATATCCACAACATTAATGTAGATGTAAAGAGCTCCTTTTACCTTTTTCTGCTTTTCTTGAGTCCTATGGTTCGAGATCAAAATTTTTGTTTAGATCTGTTTTTTTCCTTAGAAAAAATTGGAATTCATCTGGTTCATTAAATGTCCATCTTCTTCCATGGAAGAAAATGCTCAGATTAGCTGGGTAGTTTATTCTTGGCTGTATTCCCATTTCTTTTGCCTTTTGGAATATCAGATTCCAGGCCCTTCGATCCTTTAATGTGAAGGCAGCCAGATCTTGAGTGATCCTTATTGTGGTACCTCGATATTTAATTTTTTTTTTTTTTTTTTCTGGCTGCTTGTAATATTTTTTCCCTTAGTCTGATAGTTCTGAAATTTGGCCACAATATTCATTGGAGTCTTTATTTTGGGGTCTCTTTCAGAAGGTGTTCCATGCATCCATTCAATGTCTATTTTGCCTTCTGATTCTATTACTTCTGGGTTGTTCTCTTTGATAATTTCCTGTAAAATAGTATCCCATCTGAGCCACCAAAAGCATCAGTAATTGTGGAATCCAAACTTGGTTTCTTAAGAGTTTCCCCTAATCCAACTCAGCTCCTTGATGCTGGAGAGTCGAGGGATTTAAGGGGGATGGGAAGGAAGAAGATACCTTCTCCCCATTGGTTCCATGGGGCCAGGAAAGCCAGGACCAGTTGCCCAAGCCTCATTTTTTTCATCATAATCTTCAGAAATCCTCAGATTATCTCTCCTAGACCTATTCTCCAGGTCGATTGTTTTTTCCAAGAAGATATTTAATATTTTTCTCTAATTTTTCATGCTTTTACTTTTCCTTGACTGATTCTTGATGTCTCGAATCATTCAATTTTTTCAATTCTGATTTTTAATGAGTTATTTTCTTCATTAACTTCTTCTCCTTCTTTTTGTATATGTCCAACTGAGTTTTTAAATGAGTTGTTTTGCTCAATAGAATTTTTTTTCCATTTCATTAATTTTTTTTTTTTTTTTTTTTTTTTTTTAGTGATTTATTTTCTTTTTCCAATACACAAATCCTATTTTAGTGGGAAATCTTTATGTTTTCCAATTCACAAATCCTATTTACCTGTATTTCTTTACCTTTTGTAATTCATAAATTCTGTTTCTCTTTACTTCCTGGGAATTCATTACCTTTTCCAATTCACGTTTTAGGAAGTTGTTTACCTTTTCCAATTCACATTTCAGAAAGTTGTTACTCTCTTGCATAGCTTCTCTTTCCTTACCCATTTTTCTTCTAAATCTCTTTTGAGATTTTTAATAGGTTTTTTTGGGG
Source organism: Sminthopsis crassicaudata (assembly GCF_048593235.1). Classification (NCBI taxonomy): domain Eukaryota; kingdom Metazoa; phylum Chordata; class Mammalia; order Dasyuromorphia; family Dasyuridae; genus Sminthopsis; species Sminthopsis crassicaudata. Next base: position 111,821,931 of record NC_133622.1, read on the forward strand.
GGGTGTTTTTTTTTTTTCCCCTAGGAGAGCATTATTTGGCATGTTGTCTGGATGCTATTTACTATTAGTCTCCTTGGACTTGAGAACCTTCTCTCTTTCTGTATCAAAGTTATTGATCTTCCTTTTCACTTTTTTACTCATTTTTAAAAGACTGTAGATTCTGCCTTCAGGGCAAGGAGGTTACCAGCTTCCTCTGCAAAGCAAGGATAGGTGTCAATGGGCTGCAAAGAGTGGTGAGGTACAGGAGTGCCATGGGAAAGAAGTGATTTAGACCTGATTAGCACAGTTAAGCTGTGTAAGTGTCCGTGTCACTGGCCCAAGCCAAAGCCAGTGGTAGGGCTGTGGCTATTAGGAGATGACCGGCCAGTAGCTCCGAAGAGACCAGAAGTGTCTCTGCCCTGGAAGCACAGTCACGATTCAGAAGTTCTATTGCCCCAGGCCGAGCCCCACTCTATGCAGATTAGAGGCTGCCCTGGGTTGTGCCACCCCCCCTGCCATGCAGATTTGTAACTGCTCCAAGGTAAAGTCCCATATTGCAGAATGGGGCTGTACAGCTGTGTTGTGGTCTGTTCTGAGTCACTTCTGGTTTTGCGTGAGTATAGCCAGATCCTGTTAGGTTTTGGCGTTTTTCAGATTACCCTCTGTCTTTGGATCTAATTTCTCCACTGGTCTGCTGCTTTACAACCAAGGCAGAGCAATCAGCCTATGTCAGAATCATCTCTGTACTTTTTCTAACCACAGCTTAACCCATCCCCCATCTGCTGTTTGCTAGTCTCTCCCACCTCCCGGTTTGCACTGATCTACTCCAGCCACTTAGGACAAATCTTTTCTGATGAACTTCCAGATTATCTTCAGTTGGTGAGTTGTACTTCTAGTCTTAGTGAATTTTGCCAGTCAAGCATTATTTTTGAGACTGAATTAATTATTGGTCATGAGGTATGAGAGGAGCTTAGAAAGTCATGTGTGCCTTCCCCACCATCTTGGCTTGGTCCCCCCTTTAATCTGTTTTTCATGTCTTATTGCCAAAACTAGCAACCTTATTTCACTTCTGATTTTATTGGGAATGGTTTCAGTTTATTCCCATTACATATGATGCCTGCTGATGGTTTTAAATAGATGAAACTGGCTAAGGAAAATTCCACTTATTCCTATAGTCTCTAGTGTTTTTAATAGGAATGGATGTTGGATTTTATCAAATGCTTTTTCTGTATCCATTGAGATGATCATATTTTTTTTATTAATTTGGTTATTGATATAGTTGATTATGCTAATAGTTTTCCTAGTATTGAACCAGCCCTGAATTCCTGGCATAAATCCTACTTGGTCATGATGTATTATTCTGGGGATGATTTTCTGTAATCTCTTTGCTAATGTTTTATTTAAGATTTTAAGTTTAATATTACTATATTATAATATAATATAGTATAAATATATTTAATATTAACAAATTAATATTATAATATTTATTTAAGATTTTAGCATCAATATTCATTAAGGAGATTGGTCTATAGTTTTCTTTCTCCGTTTTCAACCTACCTGGTTTAGGTATCAGTACCATGTCTGTGTCATAAAAGGAGTTTGGTAGGATTCCTTCATCCCCTACTTTTTCAAATAGTTTATATAACATTGGGGCTAATTGTTTTAGTGAAACTGGTCAATAATTTTCTTTGTCTGTTTTCATCCTACCTGCATCAATAGTTTTTTTTTTTTTTTAACTTTCAATTTAAAAATCTCTCCTTTTATTTTTAGAATGTCAAGCTTAGTATATGATTAGAGGTTTTTAATTTGCTCTTTCTCTAGCTTTTTTTTTTTTTTACTTTCAAGTTCAATTAATTGACTTCTGTTTCTCTATTTTGGAGATATAAAGATATATCTTTATTTTTATCGGATATAAGAGTTATAAAATTTCCCTTATTACTGCTTTGGCTGCATCCCACAAATTTTGGTATGATGTCTCATCATTGTCATTATCTTGAGTGTAATTATTAATTGTTCTATGATTCACTGTTTCACCCATTCATTCTTTAGGATTAGATTATTTAGTTTCCAATTACTTTTTTGGCCTATTTTCCCTGGCTTTTTATTGAATGTAATTTTTATTGCATTGTGATCTGAAAAGCATGCATTTACTATTTATGCCTTTCTGAGTTTAATTTTGAGGTCTTTATGTCCTAATATGGTCAGTTTTTGTATAGATTGCCAGGAAAAAAAGTGTACTCTTTTCTGTCTCCATTCAGTTTTCTCCAAAGATCTATCATACCTAAGTTTTCCAGTATTCTATTTAGCTCTTTAACTTCTTTCTTATTTATTTTGTGGTTTGCTTTATCTAGTTCTGAGAGTGCAAGTTTGAGATCTCCCACTATTATAGTTTTGCTGTCTATTTTTTCTTGCAGCTCTCTTAATTTCTCCTTTAAGAATTCCCATGCTATGCCAGAGAGAGAGAGAGAGATGTAGACATATATGTATTGATGTTGCTTCATTATCTATGGTATCCTTTAGCAAGATATAGTTTCCTTCCTTATCTCTTTTAATTAGCACCGTATTTGCTTTTGCTTGATCTGAGACCATCATTTTGTTTTGTTTTGTTTTGTTTTTTTTTACTTCACCTGAATTATTATAGATTTTGCTCCCTCCTTTTACCTTTACTCTGTATGTATCACCCTGCTTTAAATGTGGCTCTTGTAAACAGCATATTGTAGGATTCTGGCTTTTATATCCAGTCTGCTATCTGCCTCTGCTTTAAGGAAGAGTTCACCCCATGGTTAAAACTACTAATTCTTTATTTCCTGCCATCTTATTATTATCCCCAGATTATGCTTTTCTCTTTCCTTTCCTCCTTAACCCCATACCAAGTATTTAATTTATGGTCACTACTTGTCTCAAGCAGCCCTTCCCCTTTAGAATCCCTCCCTCTTAGAGTTCCTCCCCCTTTCTTGTACCTTTTACCTACTCTTTCTGTATTCCCTTCTATTTAGCCTACCCCTTCCCTTTTTTTCTTTTTCCCTTACCACTTTTCAATGAAGAGAAGTTCTCTGTAAATCAAATATGTCTAAAATTTTCTCTTTGAACCAAATCTGATGAGAGTGACATTCACACAATGTTGATCAACCTCCCTTCTTTCCCTCAGATACAATAGGTTTCTTTAGCTACTTTGTGAGATGTAATTTCCTTCATTTTACCTCCACTATTCCTTTTTTATGGTACAATCACCTTTCTACATCTAGTTTCTTTTTTATATTATAATAGTAAAATCAAATTATACATGTACTCTCTATGTATGTCCATAATAGAAATACAGTTTTCAAGAGTTCTTTTTATCTTTTTATGCTTCTCTTCAGTCCTATATTTACAGGTCAAAATTTTTGTTTACTTTTGTTTTTTTTCATCAGAAATAAGTGGAATTCACTTATTTCCCTGAATGCCCAGCTTCTTCCATGGAAGAAAATGCTCAGTTTGACAGTTTAATTTATTGTTGGATGCATTCCAAGTTCCTTTGACTTTCAGGATATCAAATACCAGCCCCTTCGATCCTTTAATGTGGAAGCTGCTAGATCCTGAGTAATCCTTATTGTGGCTCCACAGTATTCATTTATTTTTCTGGCTGCTTGTAATATTTTTCCTTGGTCTGATAGTTCTGAAATTTATCCACAATATTCCTTTGAGTTTTAATTTGGGGGTCTCTTTCAGGAGGTGTTCAATGAATTCTTTCAATGGCTACTTTACTTTCTGATTCTATGACATCTGAACAATTCTCTTTGATGATTTCCTGAAAAATAGTGTCTAGGCTCTTTTTTTTATTATGATTTTCAGGGAGTAAAATAATCCTTAGATTATCTCTTCTAGATCTATTTACCAGGTCTGTTGGTTTCCCAAGTAGGTATTTAACATTTTTTTTCTCTTTTTTTCTCCTTTTTTTTGGTTTTGATTGACTGATTCTTGGTATCTCATTGAGTCATTCATTTCCATTTGTTCATTTCTAATTTTTAATGAATTTTCTTCATTTACTTTTTTTTTTTACTTCTTTTTGTATTTTCCAATTGAGTTTTTAAATGAGTTGTTGTTGTTCTATGTATTTTTTTTCCATTTCACAAAATGTTTTTAAAGAGTTATTTTCTTTTCCCAATTCACAAGTTCGGTTGTGAGTTCTTGACCTTTTCCAATTCACATATTCTGTTTTTCAGGGAGTTGATTTCTTTTTCCAATCTTATCTTTAAATGAGTTATATACCTTTTCTAAACCCTCTTGCAACATTTTCTTTTCCTTTCCCCATTTTACTTCTAACTCTCTTTTAAGATTCTTTTTAATTTCTTCTAGAAAAGCTTTGTATGGTAGGGACCAGATTATATCACCATTTGGGGCTTCATCTGGAGACAATCTGCTTTTAGTCTCCTCAGGGTTTGAAATCTGTTCTTTCCTTTCACTATATAAGCTGTCTATAATTAGAGCTTGCTTTGCCTTTTTACTCAAAAGTTGGTATCTGCTTTTAGGGCAAGGAAGTTCCAAGCCTTCTCTATAGATACCTGGAAGCAGCAATGGCTGAACTGTAATTGTGCTGAGTCACTCCTAGTGCTGGGTGGGTATGGCTAAGTCCCATGAGACTTCAGGACTTTGGGGTACACTCTTTTCCTTTTGCATTTGTGTTGTATGTTTTTTAACTTCTCTGCTGATCTACTGGCTCGCAAGCAGGGCAGAGTAGCCAACCAATTCTACTGTGGTAGAATCCTCCGGGTAGATTCTCTGCCCCATGGAGACCGCACCCCACCCTTGGTCTGCTCAGTGTGCACTGGCCTCCATGCTCTGCCTCCCTGCACATGCCTGGCCTCCTCCCATGCCCACACCCAATTCCTTTTCAGATAATCTTTGAAATTATCTTCTGCTGTTATTTTGCTGCACTCCTAATATTTGTGGCTTCTGTCAGTCCAGAACTATTTCAGAGGCTGAATTTCATAATTAATTTTAAGGTAGTAGGAGAGCTCAGAAAGAAGCATGTGTCCTCTCTATCATCTTGTCTCCATACCCCTATAATTTTCATTCTCTTTTTTCATCCTGCCTAGTTTAGCTATCAGTATCATGTCTGTATCATAAAAATAATTTTACAGGAATCCTTTTCTTATTTTTTCAAATAGTTTGTATAGTATTGGAGTTAAATAAAATAGATAATTTTAACATCATTTTGATTATATTAAATTAAAAAGGGTTTTACAAATAAAACTAATGCAAACAAGATTAGAAGGGAAACAATAAACTGGGGAAACCTTTTATTACATTTGTAAGTTATAAAAAAGGCCTCATTTCTAAAAAAAAATTTAAAAAAAGGAGAAATTACTCAAATTTATAAGAATTCAAGTCATTCCCCAACTGGTCAAAGGATATGAATAAACAATGAAGTAATTGAAACCCATTTCCAATCATATAAAAATGTATTTTAAATCATTATTGATCAGAGAAATGCAAATTAAAACAACTCTAATATACCACTACACACCTCTCAGATTGGCTATGATGACAGGAAAAGATAAATGATGAATGTTGTAGAGGATGTGGGTAAACAGAGACACTAATATATTGTTGATAGAATTGTGAATGGATCCAACCACTCTGGAGAGCAATTTGAAACTATGCCCAAAGTGTTATCAAATAGTGCATGCCCTTTGACCCAGCAGTGTTTCTACTGGGCTTATATCCAACAGTGTTTCTACTGGACTTATATCCCAAGAGATCTTAGAGGGAAAGGGACTAACATGTTAAAAAACATTTGGTGTACAATTTTTTTTTTGTAGTGGCAAGAAACTGGAAATTGAGGAGATGTTCATCAGTTGGCAAATGGCTGAATAAATTATGGTATATGAATGTTATAGAATATTGTTCTATAACAAATGATGAGCAGGATGATTTCCAAGAGGCCAGGAGTGACTTTCATGAACTGATATTAAGTGAAATAAGCAGAACCAGATCATTGTACACAACAGCAATATTATATGATGATCAATTCTGATATACATGGCTCTCTTCAACAATTAGATGATTCAGACCAATTCCAATTGTCTTGTGATCAAAAGACCCAAAGAGAGGACTGTGAGAATTTGAGTGTGGTTTACAACATAGCATTCTCACTTCTTTTGTTGCTGTTTGCTTGCATTTTATTTTCTTCATCATTTTCTTTTTGGCATTAATTTAATTTTTCTTCTACAGCAAGATAATTGTATAAATATGTTTGCTTATATTGGATTTAACATATATTTCTACCATGCTTAACATATATTGGTCTGACTTCTTGCCATCTATGGGTGAGAGGTGGGAGAAGGATGGGAAAAACTGGAACACAAAGTTTTGCAGGGGCTAATTTTGCAGCATTATCTATTGATATGTTTTTTTTAAATAAAAAGTTTTAATAAAAAATAAATTCAAAACTAAAAACTAAAAAAAAAAGCATATGTAATTAAGTCTCTGAACTGAGTCTGATGGAACCAGCTCAAGACAGACTGGAAAATTTTCAAGAAGGCTCAGTCTCTGAAAGGATGGATAGGCTCTGAGTACAGACAAGAGAAAGCCAGTGAGACCATTGGAAAGCCAATGAGAGTGTCTTACCACACAGCAACTAAAATCCTCAATTCCAGCTCAGTAAAGAAGCAACTTCTTGTCCCAGCTCAGAAGGCAAACTCTAGGAAACCAATATATTTCCTGAAAGGAGCAGGCACAGTTGTCCCCTGAAAATACAAGGAGCCACTGTGATCAAAGTCAAGGCTCAGAGTTGCACAAGATGCTTGGGACACCACTCCCTTTACCCCAGGAGCAGAGCTCAGCCATAAAAGCAAAAAAAAAAAAAAAAAAAGAATAAATACCCCCAAAAAAGGAAAGAAAATGAATATTAATATTAAAACTATTCAGCTTTGTCCATAGAAAGCTAAAATTGTGCCGGGCAGACCAAAACACAAACTCAGATGAGGGCAAACTGTTTACAGAAGCAATCTCAAAGAGATATGAAATGGTATCAAGCCTACAAAGGCTTATTAGAATTGCTCATAATAGAATGTAAAGGGAAAATAAAAGAGGTAGGAGAAAAAATGAGAAAGGAAATGAGAACTATGCAAGAGAGAGTTAACAGCTTTGAAAACAAGAAAAAAAATTGTCTGAAGAAAACAGCACTTTCAATAGTAGAATTAATGAAATGGAAAAAAGAGATACAAAAGATAACTGAAGAAAATCACACATTAAAATCTAGAACAGGGCAAATGGAAACTAATGACTCTGTGAGATATCAAGAATCAATCAAACAAACTAAAAATAATGAAAAAAATGGAAGAAAATGTGAAATACTTCATTGGAAAAACAGCCGACTTGGAAAATAGATCCAGAAGAGAAAATTTAGAAATTATTGGCCTACCTGAAGGCCATAACCAAAAAGAAGAGCCTAGACATTGAAAAAAATCATAGATCTGAAAAGGAAAATCTCAAGAAATACAAAACTCCAGAACTATACCCTCACAGAAAAAATACTGCAAGTTGTCAGACAAAGGCAATTCAGATATCAAAGAACAACAGACAGGATTATCCAGGATCTTGCAGTTTCTACAATGAAGGATCAGAGGGCCTGGTATGCCCTATTTTGGAAGGCAAAGGACCTAGGATTACAACTAAAAATTGACTACTCAATAAGACTCAGTATCATTTCTAAGGGGAGAAGATGGAGCTTCAATGAAGTAAGAAACTTTCAATCACCTCTATTGAAAAATCCAGAGCTAAACAGAAAATTTAATCCACAAACACAGGACTTAAGAAGCATAGAAAGTGAAACAGGGGGAAAGCTTTATTTAAAAATTAAGTTGTTTACATCCCTAGAGGGGAAAATGAGGTATGATTCTAAATGTTCTCTGATGTGATGACATCGAAGAAAAAAAACATTAAAGGACGCAAAAAGATCTATGCTTGAAAAAGAGGAAAGGGGAAGTATAATGGGACAATTAGTTCATATGAAGAGGAACAAAAGACCTATTACAATTACAGGAAAGAAGGGAGGGGGATGAGCATTGTCTGAAACTTGATCTCATAAGTTTTGGCTCTGAGAAAAAAAAAAAAAAACTTAATCATTCAGTTGGATATAGAAATTTATCTCATCCTATCAAGAAGTAGGAGAATAAAGAGGAAAGAAATGGGAGAGGTAGGATAGAAGAGAGAACAGAACCACAAGGGAAATAGTTAAAAGAAGGGGGAAATGGGTGATAAAAGATAAAATAGTGGGTGGAGTGACTTTAAAAAACACTCTACTAAGGACAGGATGGAAAGAGAGAACAAAAGTACATACAGGCAAGAAAATAAGATGGAGGGATATACAGGGCTGACAATCATAACTGTTAATGTGAATGGGATGAACTCTCCCACAAAACGGAAATAAACAGTAGGGTGGATTAAAAAGCACATTCTTACAATATGTTGTTTACAAGAAACACATTTGACACAGCAAAGCACCCTACAGAATGTAGGTAAAAACCTGGAACAAAATTTATTATGCTTCGGCCTTCAGCTGAAAGGAAAACAAATAAACAAAACAAAACAAAACAAAACAAAACAACAACAACAACAACAACAACAAAAAAAAAGAGTACCACCAATTGTGATCTCAGATAAAGCAAAAGTAAAAAGACATCTAATTAAAAGAAATACATCTTGATAAATGGCAACTTAAATGATGAAGTAGTAACAATACTAAATGTGTATGCCCTAATTGATATAGCATCCAAATTCCTGGAGAAAATTTTAAACCAGTTACAGAGAGAGCAAGACTATATTAGTGGAGGACCTCAACCATCCCCTCTCAGAATCAGAAAAGTCTAACAAAAAATTAACAAAAAAGAAACTAAGGAGGTTAATAGAATACCAAACCTAGATATGATAGATCTCTGAGAAAAAAAAAATGAATAGAGACAGAAAATAATACACTTTTTTTTCTCAGCACCTACATAAGTGACCATAAGTGCAAAAACTTCACAATCAAGTGCCTAAAGGCAGAAATAGTAAATGCTTCCTTTTCAGATCACAATACAATAAATTATATTCAATAAAGGGACAGGAAAAGATAGACTAAAATCCAATTGGAAATTAAATAACTAATTCTAAAAAATGAGTGGTTCTTTTTTTAACAAAATCTCAAATCTCAACAACAATCCACAATTTCATCCAAGAGAATGAAAATACTGAGACAATATAGCAAAACCTATGAGATTCAATCAAAACAGTTCTTAAGCTAAAGTATATATTTCTAAATGGCTACATGAATGAAATAAAGTGGAGATCAATGAATAGGGCATGCAACTAAAGAAGCAAGAAAAAGGACAAATGAAAGACTCCTAATTAACTACAAAATTAGGAATTCTGAAACTCAAAGGAGAGATTAATACAATAGAAACAAAAATTATTGAACTAATAAATAAAACTAAGAGTTGGTTTTCTGAAAAAAAAAAAAACAAAATAAAATAACTTTTGGTTAATTTAATTAGAAAAAAAAAAAGAAAGATAAAAACCAAATCATTAACATTAAAAAGGAGCAACTTAGCACCAATGAAAAAGAAATTAAAGCAATATTTAGGAGATGTTTTTATCCAACCATATTGCAACATCTATCCAAAATGGATGGATATTTACAAAAATATAAATTGCCCAAATTAACAGAAGAGGAAATAAGTTACTTAAATAGTTCCATTTTAGAAAAAAATAAAAGAAATTGAACAAAACATTAATGAATTCCATAAGAAAAAAATCTCCAGAGCCAGATGGATTCACAAAGGAATTTATTAATTTCAATACTATGTAAACTATTTGGAAAAACAGGTAAAGGAGGAGTACTGCCAAATTCCTTCTCTGACATAAATTGGTACTTATACCTAAGGCAGAATCAAAACAGATAAAGAAAATTACAGACCAATCTCCCTAATTAATATTCATACAAAAAATTTAAATAAACTATTAACAAAGAGATTATTGCAACTTATCAGCAGGATAATACATTATGACCAAGTGAGATTTATCCCAGGAATGCAGGACTGATTTAATATCAGGAAAACTATTATCTTAATATCCATATTAATAACAAAGACAACAGAATATATTATCATATGATAATCTCAATAGATACAGAAAAAGCCGTGTGCTTGCAACATGCATTCTTATTAAAACTACTAGAGAACACAGGAATAAAGAAAGTTTTCCTTAAATAAAAAGCAGTATCTATCTAAAACCAAGAGCAGGCATTATTTGAAATGGAGAGAAGCTGGACACATTCCCATCAAGATCAGGAGCAAAACAAGGATACCCATTATCATCACTATTATTCAACATTGTACTAGAAATGCTAGCGTTAGCAATAAGAAAAGGAAAAGAAATTAAAGGAATTAGAATTGGCAATCAGTGAATAAAACTCACTATTTCAGATGATATGATCATATACTTAGAGAACCCTAAAAAAATCATCCAAAAACCTACTGGAAACAAATAATAGCTTTAACAAAGTTACAGGATATAAAATAAGCTCACACAAATTATTGGCATTTCTATATATTAGTGGAAAAACACATCAGCAAGAGATAGAGAAACCCCATTTCAAATTATCATAGACAAAATAAAATACTTGGTGGGGTCTATCTGCCAAAACAAACCCAAGAACTATATGAACACAATTACAAACACTTCTCACACTAATAAAGTCAAATATAAATGATTGGAAACATCAATTGTTCATGGGTAGGCCAAGTTAATATAATAAAAATGACAATTCTACCTAATTGATCTACTTTTTCAGTGCCATACCAATCAAATTGCCAAAAAATCATTTCATAGAATTAGAAAAAATAACAAAAATTAATTTAGAAGAACAAAAGGTCAACAATATCAAGAGAATATCATTGTTTTATTAAAAATATGATGAACAACCAATAGAGCAGTAATGAACTGAACTAGTTACACCCAGCAAAAGAACTCTGGGAGATGACTATGAACCACTACATAGAATTCCCAATAACCCCATTTTTGTCCACCTGAATTTTTTATTTCCTTCACAGGCTAATTGTACACTATTTCAAAATCCGATTCTTTTTGTATAGCAAAATAACTGTTTGGACATATATACATATATTGTATTTAATTTATACTTTAACATATGTAACATATGTTGGACAACCTGCCATCTGGGGGAGGGGGGAGGGGGAAGGAGGGGAAAAATTGGAACAAAAGGCTTGGCAATTGTCAGTGCTGTAAAATTACTCATGCATATATCTTGTAAGTAAAAAACTATAATAAAAATAAAAAATTAAAAATAAAAAAAAAATTTAAAAAATATGATGAACAAGATGACTTTAGAAAGGCCTGAAAAGATTTGCATAAATGGATGCTGACTACATAATAACAGCAAGTATGTGTGATGATCAACTATGAATAATTTGATTCTTCTCAGTCATTCAGTGATCCAAAGAAATCCCAATAGACTTTGGACAGAAAATGCTATCTGCATCTAGAAAAAGAACTGAGGAGACTGAATGTAAATCAATACATGCTTTCTTCATTTCTTTTCCCTGTTTTTTTTTTTAATCTCTTCCATGGTTTTTCCCTTTCTCTCTGATTTTCTCTCTCAATATGATTCATAAAGTAATGTATATTAAAATAAAAATTAAAAAATAAATGAAAGCTATGTGAATATATATAATCATGTGAAAATGTTCTAAATCACTATTGATTAGAGAAATTAAAATTAAACATCTCTGAATACTATCTCATATCTGTTAGATTGACTAAGATGAGATTGAAAAAGAAAATGATAAATATTGGAGGGGGTGTGAAAAAATGGTGGAATTGTGAACTGAGGCAACCATTCTGGAGAGTAACTTGGAACTGTCCCCAAAGGCTACAAAACATTCCCTTTTATCCAACAGTGTCATTACTGTGTTTTTATCCCAAAGAATAAAAAATAAGGGGAAATGTCCCACAAATACAAAAATGTTTATAACAGCTATTTTTTAGTGGCAAGGAATTAGAAACTAAAGAAATGCCTATCAATGAAGGAATTACTGAATAAGTTGTATCATAGAAAGGAGAGAGATAATAGAATAAATGGTAAGGAGTGGCAATAGGATGGAGAGAAATATAGTTAGCAAAAGTGACATGAAAAAAAATTTCAAAATAAGATTTTCTGATAAAGGTCTCATATTTCAAATATATAGAGAAAAGAATCAAATTTATAAAAGGGACATTTCCCAGTTAATAAATGATCAAAAGATATGAACAGTTTTCAGCTAAAGTAATCAAAGCTATCGATAGCCATATTTTTAAAATGCTCTAACTTACTATTGATTGGAGAAATGCAAATTAAAACAATTCTGAAATACTACATCATATTTATTAGAATGGCAACTAGGACCAAAGAGGGAAGTGATGAATAGTGGAGAGGATGTGGGAAGAAATTAGACATTAATGCACTGCTGTTGGAATTAAAACTGATTTAACCATTCTGTAGAGCAATTTGTAATTATACTCAAAGGATAATAAAAGCATGTATACCCTTTAACCTAGCAATATCCCTCCTAAGTTTGCATCCCCCAAGGGACAATTTAAAAAAAGGTAAAATATCTGTAGAACTTTATTTTGTAGAACAAAGAATTTAAAGTTGAGAGAATGTTCATCAATTGGTTAATAGCTGAAAAAATGTGGTATGTGATTATTCTGGAATACTATTGTGCTATAAAAAATTTTGAGCAGGATGCTCTCAGAAAAACCTGGAAAAATTCCCATGAGTTTTTGCACAGTGAAATGTACTATGTGCAAATAACAAGACCTATTGTAATTTGATCAAATGTGAGTGGTTTAGGTATTCTCAGCTACCAGTACAATAATCCAAAAGAGTTCTGAAGAACTGCTGATATATTATCCATCCCCAGAGAAAGAAGTGAAAGTGTCTGGATGCAGATTGAAACATATTTTTTTGTTTTTACTTTATTCTTTTTGAAGTTTTTTGTTTGTTTTTTGTTTTTGTTTTGCCTTTGTCTTTTGTCTTTTTATCCTTTTACAATATAATTGTTATGGACATGATTTGCATAATCACACAAGTATAATCTTGTAGAAGGCTGGAACTTTGGAGAAGTATACTTGAAATAAGGATACTTACAACAAGGTGTTAACTCAGTGGAATTGATGTGATGAAGGTACTCTAGTATACATATACTTAGTACTTAGCATGGTGATATAATGGTTCTCTAGTTCACACACAAACAGTATATTGTAATGATGTAATTGTAATAGGGTATTTAAGGGCTGAGAAGAATACCATTTTTTCATTTTTGACCATCCTCCTGGTAGCTCTCCTGCTTCCTGCACTCCTCCACTAAGCTCAAGACCGGGCCATAATAAAGACTCTACACTCTATTCCTGCTGAATATCATGGTGTCTATCCTGCTGAGACCAAGGCCTGTATGAAGGACCTCCAAAAAGCTAGCTCAAACATTACATTTTCACACCCAAATGTGGACATAAAGACCTATACTCAGAAATTTGACTGATGTGATCATAAATTCAGTGAAGAAGTCCCTGTGACCCAGGAATAGGGTGAGTAAACTAGTCACTTTTGTTTTTCAACTAAAATGGGGCAAATACTAAGAAAAGAATCTGTCCCACCACAAGGGAAGCATGTAGCCAGAATAGTTAGGTTAATAAAGAAACTGGTAACTTGGGGGCAGATTATTAGACTCTTAGATACATTAGAATACACGTATCCTTGATTCTCTAAGGAAGAAAAATTAGAGCCAGATAAGTGGAAACTAGTGGGAGAGCAATTAATTGAATATTACAATAATAATGATCCTGATTCAATTCCTGAGAATATATATAAAGAACAGGAAGGGTATGGTACTGACAAAGCAGCTGAAAAGCATAAAGAATTGGATAAGAAAGGAGTTAAGTACAGCACTGATGAAATTAAGGAGTGTGGTGCTTCTCAGTCAGCACCATCCATGCAGCAGCTTTGTCCACCCTCTATGACACAATTACAAAAGGCACTAGTTAAAGCTAAAGGGTAAGGACAGGATATATCTGATTTTAGAATAAAAACATACTCTGTGATTGAAGAATTTAACTCTTCAGGTCAAGAAAGAAGAAGATGCACTCCTTTTAATCTGGAAATTATCAAAGATCTGAAAAAGGCTTGCACTCTTTATGGGTCTACATCATCTTATGCTAAGATGGTATCAAAGAATTTGGTTTTTGAAGTTTTAACCTCTAATTATTGGAAATCTATAGCAAGGACATGTTTAGAACCTGGACAAAACTTGTGGTTTTCTGAGTATAGTGAACTGTGTAAAATGCAAGCCCAAAGAAATAGGGCTGGAATTAATATACAAGTCACAATTGATCAACTAGCAGGGTTAGATCTTTATGCAAACACTTTAGTGTAGATTATTTACCCTTTGAAAGCATATGAGCAAATTGTTTTTGCTGTTATCAAAGCATGGGGCACCCTCCTAGGAAGACAAGATAGAAGGGAAGTCTTCACGAAAATAACACAAGGTCCAAATGAACTCATTGCTGATTTCATGGGACATCTGCAGAAAGCTGTCATATGAACTATTGGTGAAAGTGTAGAAATAGAAATTATGATAAGACAACTTGCTAAAGAAAATGCTAATGAGGTTTGTAGAATTATACTAGGACTACACAAGGATGCTCCTTTAGAGGAGATCATAAGATGCTGTGCCACAATGGGCACAAATATCTTTTTTACCCAATCTATGATGCAGACTTTCAAGATCAGAACATGGGAACACAGGGTCCCTTTTGGCAAGGATCTTCATCAATGCTTTCAATGAGATAAAATAAGACATCTAAAAGCTCAATGTTGGCAGAAAAGACGGGGGAGAACAAGACACAAAATCCTATGTCCAAAATGCAACAGGGGCTTCCATTGGGCATCAGAATGTAGAATGAGCAAGGAAAATGGAAGCAGGGCCCACCTCCAGGGCCCAGGCAAAAGACACTTGGAGCATGATGGCAGCCAATGTTACACCCAAAGAATCTTTAGAAGTTCAGTACTCTGACATGATCAATGTCAATCAGATGAGAAGCAGCCTGATGGGGGAAAGAAATCACAATTGGGGAGAATAGAGTTGTATGTATCTGGGACTACTTAGATATCCCCTGGAGAGGTAAAATCTGTCCCTATCCAGCCTAAGGATCCTTTGCCTCCAAGCATAGTAGGCTTGTCAATTTCATCTCCTGAGAGTACTTACAAAACACTTTCATTATATATGCTGATTTGAGAAACTGAAGAATATGTAGCTAATATCCCAATCATTAATACAGGTAGACAATATGTGACTCATCAAACAGGAGAAGTAGTAGCATCAGGTTTACTGATACATACCCATAATAGGCAATTTGATGATATTTATCCAGATTTTGGTTCCCAGCAGTAGAAACCAGGAATATTCTGGACTGCAGCTGACCATCCTATGCTCATTATCTATGTAATACCATTAAAAAGGTTGGTAGACATAGGTGCAGATTGTACAATCATTAGAGATGACAATTGTCCCAGTCATTCGCCAAAGATTAAGGCAGACATCTATATGTCTGGCATAGGAGGATCAATAGCAGCTGAAGTTAGTACTACCCCTTTTGAGATGGACATTTAAAGGTGAAACAGTAGTTTTTACTCATTTTATAGTAATCAATCTATGGGGAAGAGACATCTTACAATAGTTAGGATTACAATTGAGTAATTCGACTTTTTAGGCAGGACTGCTGTTAAAGGCCTGACTGCACTCTCACCTGTTCCCATTCAATAGAAAACTGATACACCAATATGGGTAGAACAGTGGCCCTTAGCAAGTGATATAATTCAGGCCTTATTAGATATAGTACAAGAACAACTTGACCGAGTGTGAAGACTGAATTAGCCCCCTGGATGCCTTAGAATCAGCCAGAGTCAGGATAAGCAAAAGTTCTTGGTCTTTATTCTTGATCTTTAGGGTAGAAGTGAAGGGGATGGATGCAAGCTCTCCACAACCTCCCTTCTCCTCCTCTATTGCCAAAGTGACTCTGTCTTGTCTTACTCCACTCCTTAATCCCTCCTACAATTATCTGTATACACCAAAAGATCAAGCCAGCACAGCATATTAGGAAGGGGCATTTTCCAAGCAAATGCTAATAGAGTATTGTCTAGTAGGTAATTAGCCTTAAATGCTTGATTGTCCCACCCCTGTGCACCTTCTCAGAGTTTTAGCCTTTACAACTAAGGACAACTTATAACCTTTTCTAAG
The DNA here is from genome assembly GCF_048593235.1 of Sminthopsis crassicaudata. Taxonomy (NCBI): domain Eukaryota; kingdom Metazoa; phylum Chordata; class Mammalia; order Dasyuromorphia; family Dasyuridae; genus Sminthopsis; species Sminthopsis crassicaudata. The sequence goes on from NC_133622.1 coordinate 111,838,223, forward strand.
TCTTTGGAATACCCCTGTATTTGAATTTCAAATCCACAAAGCAAAAACAAACAAAACTTTATTTTTTTGTTTTCTTGTTATTATGAGAATTTATGAAATATATAATATGAATTATGAAATTCATATTATAGAATGAATCAAAAATTCTTGACCCCATTATGAATTTGGGAAGAAATAACTATCTATTTACCTGAAAATTGTCATTCCCTAGAATAAAAGATATATGGAACTTTGGTTTCAAGTTTTAACTCTTAACCTGAGAAAGTCTGTCTATATAAGGCATAGACTGCCTAAGCAAATAAAAGAGTATAAATTAGATTAATTCTACCAACAGCTCCTGTAGAAGAAATTAAAATATTATTTTGAAAATGATTGACTTTTAGACATGAGGCTACATAATCATCGTAAGCAAACTGGGTCTAGAAGTTTAAGAGAACCTCTGTTTCATGCTAGAACCCTATCCATTCTTCCTAATGGTTGCTTTTGCATGCTAACATTACAGATAACCTTATAATTCTGATTATGTTATGAGTAGAACATTCTCTTGTTAGACTAATGATGTTTATTACAGAAACTGGTTTGTGTGTGTGTGTGTGTGTGTGTGTGTGTGTGTGTGTGTGTGTGTGTGTGTGTAAGAATAACAGTTACAAAATGGAAGGTTTAACACAAGAATCAAAAGAACCAATTAGATTATATCTCATGAATATTGCCCATTTTGTGTTGTCACAAGTATTCTCCATCTTTTTTTTTCTTTTTCTTTTTTTTCTAAAACATCCCAGTAAAATTAAATTATATCAACTATTTTTTAATAAATGCAGGTGAATGTTATTGATCAGCATGCCTCAATAGTGTAAGAAAACCCTGAAATCTATTCACCCCTTCCCAACACTACCAAAACTCACTCTTCATTTCTCTCACTTGGAAAGTTCTAATCTTTCCTCTAATTAGAAATCATATTACCTAATTGTATTCTGGGTTATATTCTGGTTATTTTTAAAATTAATTGATCTTATTCAGTTACCTATTTTTACTACATAAAAATCTAAGTCTTTGATCTGCCTGGGAAGTCTATTGACTAGTTTATTTAGCCTGTTTTGCTAATAAATAGTACAGCTCAAAGTGTTTCCTCAGTTATTAATTATTCAAAACAAGGAGAAATATATCTAGTTATATTTTAACTTGAAAATTAAAATAATACTTCAGTGGCTGCACTTGAAGGAAGTATGGTGTCCATTTTTAGCAACATGATATGTCTTAAGGAAGGACTGATAGAGAGTGTATCTTAGGGAGAGAACTTGACATAATCTGGTGGAAAGGATACTACTTTGAGAGTCTGGAGAAGCAAAATTATAATTTTTTTTGCTATAAATCCTTGGACAACAAATTTAACTTTCCTGGGTTGCAATTTTATCACTTATAAAATGAAGAGGAGTAAAATAAATTATTCTTAAATTTTCCTCCAATTGTAAAGTTCTGTCATTTCAGATTTCCATTTATTTATTATTTGGATAAATATGTTATTGTCTACTTAACTATCAACTGGAAAAGACTGTGAATAGAATGCTGGATTACAGTCAGAATTATTGAATTCAAATCTGGTCTGATTCATTTACACCATGCATGAATCATTTAATCTCTGTTTCAGTTGTAGCCCTCTTCCACCTACCTTGAACAGTTGTCAAAAATGAGTAAATATGTATAAAATACTTTGTAAAACTTAAAGCAATGTGTAAATGCTAGCTATTATCATCATCATAAGTAATAATTATTTCTTATAATAATAAAAATAGCTAATTTTTACAGGCTACATTTTAATTTTTTTTTTCTTATAAAAGTGGTTTCAAATGTCTTGGCAGTTGTGGATCTCTTCTCCAATCTTAAATTTGAAACTAAATTTAAAAAAAAATTGAGAATGCCACTAACTAAAATGGATTCCATGAATGACAGATCTTGAGCCTGAAAACATTTTTTCAACTGACACATAATTTTCCAGGTGTTAAATCTACCCTCAATTTCTAAGTCTATATGACCTAAAGGGGACTGAAATCATGTTTATTATCAATTAAATTGTTTTATTTGAATAGTGAGTCTGCCTGATTCAACATTAAGCTTTACCATTTTCTCTATACATCCAGTAATTCCATTAAAAATAAGAGATCTGGTCTAAGTTATCCAGCTAATTCCAGTCTTAGGAATTTATCACAAGAGAAAATAGAAATTAAAAATACAGTGGGTCTAATGTGACTTATTCTCTTTCCCTGACAGGAAAAAAAAAAAAAACTATTATCAAATAATTCCTGAACTATCTAAGAAGGAACGCTTTAGCAACTCCCATTGTCCATCCCACAATATTTCAAATAACCTTTTGAAATGCTGATTAGTATATCTTTAGCCAGGTTCCTTCCATTCTGACTCTCTCTCCTAACTTGGGAAAGCCCCAAGATTATTCTTCCCATATAAAAAGATCTGCTTTTGGTGGATTTTTTTTTTTTGGCTAAATTCTCATTTCGGCTATTAGATATCTCTTTTCTTTCCCTCATAGTGCCTTCCTTCTAATGCTGCCATTCTCACTATTCTAGTTAACTCTTGTCTGTCTAACCTGCCAAACAATGACTTTCTCCCACCTCATGTAGTATTTCCTTTTTTCTGTTCAACTATTAGTTCCTCTGGGAACTTGTCTTTTTCTTTAGTTTAATTATATGCTCTCTTAATACTATTTCATATTTAGCCATTCCTGGTGTTCTTCATTTTGTCTGCAATCCCTTCCCCTAAATAAATCTACCTTTTGTCAAAGAGAATGGTCACTGTGAATTTGTCTGATGTTTGTTTTGAACTAGGTATTTCGATAGCTTCAGATCAAATCAGAGCAAAACCATTTCACATAATATAGTACATGCCCCTTAGCAACTTTCATTCCATGACATGAAATATTATCTATAGAAATCCTCAAAGTCACAGAACCATATTTTTGCATATTTTAGTGGACTGCTGGAAAAATTAAAAAGTGGCCTGAAGGAACAACAGAAAAACAATAATTTGGTTAAGTAGCACCTGTGGTATGATCTGATGGGTATAGGTGTATTATACATATAGAGACATAGAAAGAAAAGGACAGAGAGAGAGCGATCACTGATCTGAAAATTAAAAATACAAATAGCATTAGTAATTATTTATGAACCTATTTTTCTGTGTCTGGATTTCCTCAATTGTAAATTTTGAAAGTTTAACTCTATGATTTCTCTAAAATCCCTCATCACCATCTCAAGCTATAGCATCCAAATACATTATATCATTGCACATCATCTATTATATTAATTATTGTGTATTATAAGTTTAAAACATGCTAATTCAGTATAGAAGGACAATGAAATAATAGTATTAGAAAGCTACATGAGGGCACTGGACATTTGAAAGGAGATAAGTAGGTTGTGAGAAAGAGCTAAAGTAAAATAAGATTGGATAGAATACCAGCCCTGAAGTCAAGAGGACCTGAATTCAAATCTGTCTTCAGGAACTTAACACTTCCTAACTGTGTGTCCCAGGGCAAGTCACTTGACCACTATTGCCTTAGGAGAAAATAATAATAATAATAATAATAATAATAATAATAATAATAATAATAATAATAATAAAGTAAAATAAGGTATCCAAGACTAAACTCAGTTCCTGAATTCAAATCTGGCTTCAGGCACCTAACACTTCCTAACTGTGTATCCCTGGGCAAGTCACTTGACTCCATTTGCCCAAGGGGGGAAAAAAGTAAAATAAGGTGTCCAAAACTAAGCTCAATTCCTGAATTGTTTTTAACAGAGTCAACTCACTGGAGAACTTTTCTTTTTCTAACACTAGGGATAGGATCTGGGCCTTTAAAGGCAACTTGGAGGAGAGATAACAGATTATTACCTTTGCCTTAACTGTTGAGTATTGGAGACTTTCCTAAGAACAGAGAGAGTTTAAAAGTTCATATAATCTGTAAATAGATAGATGATAGATAGGTAGATATAATATTTCAGAAGCAGGATTTCTTATCTTCAAAGTCAGTGTATCCAATATTTCATGCTATTTCTCTAAACAAAAGGAAATGACAGAAATCCACATATAAATTGCATTTAGATTTTTCATCTTATTTGGAAATTATACAGAACATCAGGAAAAAATACATCCTAAAGTTTCCCCTTCTATAGTCTTAATGATGGGATGTTTAAAATATGGTATACATTTATGTTTTTCAACTATAATTCTTCATAGGTAAATGACAAATTAGCTTAGCATTATTTTAAGCTATTTAAATTCCTAACTAGGAAAATAAAGGCAAGAAATTATCCAAGGGAAAAAAAAAAGATGAAGAAGACAAGAAAAGACATAGGCACAAGAAAAGTAAAAATACATTTTGAAAGTCAGAAATAGCTTACTTTCATAGAAGAGATGAAGTGGTATAGAAATTTTATGGAATTAAATTAAATAAAAATAAGAATTAAAGAAATTCTTAGGCCATCTAGTATGTCACTAACTATTGTTGACTTCTCTTTCTCCATTAAACTTCTATTGATTTTTGTTTGTTTATTGCATTTGTCACTGAGTTCTTTAATGCTTCTCCATAACAGTACAAACTCAGCAGACCCTACCACACTAAAAAGACTTCCAGTTTAGATAAAAGAAGTGATTTTGCATTTTTCATCTGAGGACCAAAGGATAGAATTTTTTATTTATAAAATTTTTAAACCAAGGACAAAGCCAGCTAAATTTAGAGACTTACTCCTTTTTTATAAGCATCAGGGAAGTTGAGTTATTTGTGCTGAGTTTTGCAGTCTTAAAGCATTATATAAATGCTAGCTATTATTCTATTTTAACTATATTCCTGTATATTTGAGTCAAAAAGCAATTCATTTAATGAAGAAAACAAAAACAAAATGAGTGATAGTTTTTTTTTCCTTGTGATGTAATGTTTTTGTTCAGTTTTTTCAAGTGTCCCACTCTTTGTGACCCAATTTGAGGTTTTCTTGACAGAGATGCTGAAATGGTTTGACATTCCTTCTCCAATTCATGTTATAGATGAGGAACTGAGAAAAAGAGAGCTATATGTCTTGCCCAGAATCACATAACTAGTATCTATAAGGAATCCTAGTGAATAAAGAATCTTAAATAAGTCTCAGCTATGTCTTTTGTGTAATTTTATGCCGAGAACATGATAAAGTATTTGCAGTAATTTGATGGATTTCCAGGAAAAAATCATAAAGAAAAGCAGATCATCCTTTCTTATACATTAATCAATGAGTATCCTTTATTGCAGGCCTATGTTTACCCCCAGAAATCTGGCCAGTTCCTTGAGTGAACACAGTCTTCCTAAAGGAATGAATGGACTTCTTATGATGAAGTATCCTGTACCTGAAAGGATTATATATCTCAAGAGTCACATATCAAATGAGAATATTTAGTATAGTGCCTTTGGGTTTGTCAAAGATTAGATTGCTATAGATGTACCCTTTTTTGTCCTTTGTATCTAATCTGTTCCACTGATCTACCGGTCTATTTCTTAGCCAATACCAAATGGTTTTGGTGACTGCTGCTATATAATATAGCTTTAGATCAGGTACACTTAGACCACCTTCCTCTGAGTTTTTTTTTTTTCATTAGTTCCCTTGCAATTCTCGACCTTTTATTCTTCCATAATATCTTATTTAAGATTTTAGCATCAATATTCATTAAGGAGATTGGTCTATAATTTTCTTTCTCAGTTTTTGATCTACCTGGTTTAGGTATCAGTACCATGTCTGTGTCATAAAAGGAGTTTGGTAGGACTCCTTCATCCCCTATTTTTTCAAATAATTTATATAACATTGGGGCTAATTGTTCTTTAAATGTTTGGTAGAATTCACATGTGAATCCATCTGGCCCTGGGGATTTTTTCCTGGGGAGTTGATTAATAGCTTGTTCTATTTCTTTTTCTGAAATGGGACTATTTAAGCAATGTATCTCCTCCTCTGTTAATCTAGGGAGCCTATATTTTTGGAGGAAGTCATCCATTTCACTTAAGTTATCAAATTTATTGGCATAAAGTTGGGCAAAGTAACTCCTTATTATTTCTCTAATTTCCTCTTCATTGGTGGAAAGATCCCCCTTTTCATTTGTAAGACTATCAATTTGATTTTCCTCTTTCTTTTTTTTGATCAAATTTACCAAACGTTTATCTATTTTATTGGCTTTTTCATAAAACCAACTCTTGGTTTTATTTATTAATTCAATAGTTTTTTTACTTTCAATTTTATTGATTTCTCCTTTTAATTTTTGTATTTCAAGTTTAATTTTTGGTTGGGGGTTTATAATTTGGTCTTTTTCTAGCCTTTTAAGTTGTAAGCCCAATTCGTTAATCTTCTCTTTCTCAATTTTCTTCAAATAAGCCTCTAAAGATATAAAATTTCCCCTTATTACTGCTTTAGCTGCATCCCAAAGATTTTGATATGATGTCTCATCATTGTCATTATCTTGGCTGAAATTGTTAATTGTTTCTATAATTTGCTCTTTCAGCCAGTCATTCTTTAAGATGAGATTATTCAGTTTCCAATTACTTTTTGGTCTATTTACCCCTAACTTTTTACTGAATGTAGCTTTTATTGCATTGTGATCTGAGAAGAAGGCATTTATTATTTCTGCCTTCCTACATTTAATTTTGAGATCTTTATGTCCTAATATATGGTCAATTTTTGTATAGGATCCATGAACTGCTGAGAAGAAAGTATATTCCTTTCTATCGCCATTCAGTTTTCTCCAAAGGTCTATCATACCTAGTTTTTCTAATATTCTATTTACTTTTTTAATTTCTTTCTTGTTTGTTTTGTGGTTTGATTTGTCTAAATCTGAGAGTGCAAGGTTGAGATCTCCCACTATTATAGTTTTACTGTCTATTTCTTCTTGCAGTTCTCTTAACTTTTCCTTTAGAAAGTTAGATGCTATACCGCTTGGTGCATATATGTTTAGTATTGATATGGCTTCATTATTTATGCTACCTTTCAGCAGGATATAGTTTCCTTCCTTATCTTTTTTAACGAGATCTACTTCTGCTTTTGCTTGATCTGAGATAAGGATAGCTACCCCTGCTTTTTTGGCTTTACCTGAAGCATAATAGGCTCTGTTCCAACCTTTTACCTTTATTCTGTATGTATCTCCCTGCTTTAAGTGTGTTTCCTGTAGGCAACATATTGTAGGGTTCTGCTTTTTGATCCAATCTGCTATCCGTCTCCGTTTGATGGGATCGTTCATCCCATTTACATTTATAGTTAAAATTACTAATTCTGTATTTCCTGCCATCGTATTATCCCCAGATTATGTTTTTTCCCTTGACCCCCCTGATCCCCCTCCCCGATATTTAATTTACAGACCCCCCTTGTGACACGCAACCCTCCCTCTTTTTTTTTTTTTAGGATCCCTCCCCCCTCCCTCCAAGTCCCTTCACTTATTCTCCTTTTCCTTTTCCCTTTTCCTCTCCCCCCTTTTAATGAGGTGAGAGAAAATTCTCTAAAAAACAAATATGTTAATTATTTACTCTTTGAGCCTCTCCTGATGAGAGTAAGATTCACACAATGATTCTCCCCCTCACTAAGTTCCCTCAGATATGGTGTATTTTCTATGCCTCTTCCTGGGATGTAGTTTCCCTCTTTTTATCACTCCTTCCCCTTTTTCTGAACCGACCTCCTTCCCTTTACTACACCCCCCTTTTTTCTTTTATATCAGTAAGATCAAATTATCCTTGAGTACTTTTTATATACCCCCAACAGAGTTACAGTTCTCAAGGGTTCTGTGTACCTTTTTCTGTTTCTCTTCAGTCTTGTGGATGTAGATCAAATTTTTTGTTTAAGTCTGGTTTTTTTCTTAGAAACATATAGAATTCCTCTGTTTCATTGAATGACCATCTTCTTCCATGGAAAAAGATGCTAAACTTAGCTGGGTAGTTCATTCTTGGTTGCAGTCCTTGATCTTTTGCCTTACGGAATATCAGGTTCCAGGCCCTTCTATCTTTTAATGTGGAGGCAGCCAGATCTTGGGTGACCCTTATTGTGGCACCTTGGTATTTAAATTGTTTTTTTCTAGCTGCTTGCAGGATTTTCTCCTTTGTGTGGTAATTCTGCATCTTAGCCACTATATTCCGTGGTGTTCTTTTTTTAGGGTCTATTTCAGAAGGAGTTCGATGAATTCTTTCCACATCTACTTTCCCTTCTGTTTCTATTATCTCTGGACAGTTCTCTTTGATAATTTCCTGTAAAATAGAATCTAGGCTCTTTTTTTGGTCATAGTTTTCTGAAGTCCAATAATCCTCAGATTATCTCTCCTAGATCTATTTTCCAGGTCTATAGATTTTCCCAGTAAGTATTTGACGTTGTTCTCCAGCTTCTCATTTTTTTTGTTTTGTTTGACTGATTCTTGGGTTCTCTGTGAATCATTCATTTCTATTTGTTCCATCCTGACTTTTAAGGAGTTATTTTCTTCTTTCACAGTTTTTAGTTCTTTTTGTAAATGCCCAATTTCGTTTTTAAATGAATTATTTTGCTCTATTGAATTTTTTTCCATTTCCCTAATTTTTTTTTTTTGAGAATTATTTTCTTTTTCCAATTCAGAAATTCTATTTTCTTGAGACTTTTTTATCTTTTCCAATTCAGAAATCCTACTTTCCTGTGTTTTTTTAACCTTTTCTAATTCATAAATTTTGTTTCCCTGCATCTCCTGTGAATTCTTTATTTTTTCCAACTCCAATTTCAGGACGTTGTTATTCTCTATCATAGCTTCCCTTTCCTTTCCCCATTTTTCTTCAATCTCCCTCAATTTTTTAAGAGTTTCTTCTAGGAGAGAGTTATGTGATGGGGGGCAGGGATCGATCCCCCTTGGGTTGTTATCTGCTGACTCTCTGCTGTTAACTTCCTCGGGGTTGGATACCCGCTCTTTCTCTGTGTAGAAGGAATCTATAGTTTTTCTGGCTTTTTTGCTCATATTTAAAAAATCTTTTGGGGTCTGTCCCTGGGGTAGGAAATTATTTATTTACTTCTTTACCAGCTTCCTCCCAGACTGGATGGATGCAGCGGCTCCTGTGCCTGAGCTAAGATAGAGCTCTGGGAGAGAGTTCCCCACCCCCTCCCTGGAGGTGCCTCAGAGGTGATTAGCGCTGCTGTGCTTCCAGGCCGTAGAATAGTAAAGACAGCACAAAGCCCAGCCTATGTGTCCGGGTGGGGTGTGTATGTCTGCAGCAGGTGACTTGAAAAGCCCCTGTGCTCAAACTGGAAGTGTCTGCCAGAACCCGCGGTCCCTAGTTCAAAGGTTCCGCTTCTCTGGGACTTCCTGGAGCTGAGTTCCACTCCCTCCAGCTAAACTAGGCAGTGTGTGTTGCCTTGGGCCGTATCCACCCACTTGTCAATCTCTTAACTATTCTCAGGTGGTAGCTGAGGCCACACCCCCTGGTGCTGAGATCTGCTGAGTCACCCCCAGGATCGGGGGAAAATCTAATCTGAGTTTTAAAATATTTTGGCTTTCTCTTCTGAACTGCTAAATAATTAGCAGAGAAGAGCTAACAGCCTGTGCCAGATTCCTTTACCTCAGTGGCTTCTCTGATCCCAGAGCCCTTCCCAGCGCAATGGGTGCAGTGTGCCACTACCCCACCGTCTGTGCTGGTCTTTCTTATTCCTCCCCTGAGAACTGACCTTTCCTGTTGAAACTCCAGATTCTCTTCAGCTGGTAAGTCGTGCTTCCAGTCCTTGTGGTATCTATCAGTCCTGAGCTAATTCTGAGACTTAATTTATCTAATTGGTTGTGAGGGAGTGAGGACGTTCACTGAGTTGTGTGTTTCTTCTCCGCCATCTTGGCTCCGCCCCCCCTATTGGGATAAAATTAAAAAAAAAACTTGAGGTGGAAAAGTTATTGTACTGGAAAAAGAGGAAATTGGAGACAAAATGAGGGAAATTGCATTTCATGAAGAGACAAACAAGACCTATTTTAATTGAGGGAAAGAAAGAAGGGAGATGAACATTGTGTGAATATTACTTTCATCAGATTTGACTGAGATATTATCAGACATATGTGACTTCACAGAGAAACTTGTCTCACTCTGTAGGGAAGTGGGAGAAGAAAGACAAAAGGGGAAAAGTAAAGGGCAGGCTAATAGAAGGGAAAACAGAAGTAACAGAGAAAGTATAAGAAAGAAAGAGGGATTGTAAAAGAGGAAGGCTGTTTGAGGAAGGTGGTCTTCAGAAGTAAAATACTGAGGAGGAAACACCCAGCCAATTAATTTATTGGCAGAAAAAGTTAAATGAGCTTCAAATAAGCCCCAGGGAGTTATAGCCTCAACATAATGTTCCTTACCTTGTGTCTTTCTCCAGTTCCTTCCCCCTTATCCAGTAACCAGGAAAAAATACAGTAGTTATAATATCACAATAACTCTCCAAAGCCTTTATACAGATGAAAGCATCCTGTTTCCTGTGGGGCATTGTGAGGGTCAAAATACTGCAAGAACAGGCACAATGTGAAGGAGGCCTCTTCCAGTCCCTCTAGAATGTTTGAATTGCTTCTCACCTGATTTAATTTTTCCCTGATGACAATCTGGCCTTGGGAGTAATAAGTCCTGCAGGAACTAAATACATCATGTTTAGCTGCCTACATAATGGCAGTAGTGTAAGGAGGTCAAATGGGTTTAGGCTTCATCAACCTGCTATTATTGATTTTTTTAGTTTGCACTGTACAGCAAAATGCAGTTATTAAAACCACTGTTTGTCCTCAAAAGACTAAAGAGTAACATAACACCAAGCAGCATATTATGTGCTCTCTGCTTATAGCAGAGCTCTTCTGTTATAGCAGAAAACTTCCTCCCCTAAGTTACAATTGTATCAGTTTTGCTTTCTTTGAGAATACAGTCCTGAATAAAGTGAATGTCTCATTAACCTGTGCTTATATTTAATTAAATAATTAAACTATGCTCATCATATTTAATCTATTCACAAAATATGAGTGATATGATGTTTGGTTTTCTTCAGATAAAGGATATAATAATATGGACTTTTGTTTCTATGGAGGCTTATAAAGAATCTTATATGAGCATCAATATTAAAAAGTACTGTCAATTTGCCATCAGAAAACCTAATTGTTTTTGAAAATTTAGAGCATCTACATTTCTTTTGAGATTATGTTTGAGGTAGGAGAAAATATGGTAAAGGGGATGGAATCTTGAAACCAAAAATATATAAGTATAAGCATCTTTGCTAACTCACATTCTGGTTTTGTTCCCAGTAAACCAATTAGTACATCCAAGCTAATTGGCAAGTTCGTAATATGTTTTTCTATATTAACAGGGCAAATTCCAGAGTAGGTGATAATCCTACCTGGATTTACCTGCATTGGTAAAGAGAAGACTCTCCCACTGTGAATTCCAACATCATTAAAATAAGAGGTTTCCTTCAGAAAAAAAATGACCCTTTAAATAAGTAAGAAAAATATGTCAATGTGTTATCAGGGAACAATGTAAATAATTGTTAGAATGTTTCCTCTTATAGAGCATGCTTCCATTTCAGTTATACCAGAAATCATGAAAAGTTTACTGGAAGATATTCTCATTAATAAAAATATTTAATGTGTTTGAATAATACTCCATAGCCAAGTAATACAATCCTTCCTTTTTTCAGAACTTCTGTTCTGAATTTTATTTAAAAGATATTTTAATTTGCAGAATGTATATTTGTCTCTAGTTATTTTTAATATTGTTTTTACTTGTCTCTTCAAATGATTTTGTCCTCAAAAATGAACAAGGCCATTCAAACTTGTTGAGGTTTCAAGCTTATTATATGAAATTAAATACCAGAATTTGCAGTAATTAGAAATTACTTCACCCTGAAAAATGGGATAATGACAGAGTCCTTGAAAGCAATGAAGGTTAAAACCGTATGTTTTTTAGTACATTCTGTAAACCTGTAAGAAGATGCTGATTAGGTATATTGTATGAACTGCATTACAATTAAAAGTTATATTTAATCTTAGAGGAAGGAATTATTTTGAGCACCATGACCTTAGAATTACATCTTGCAAGAAAAAGGTCACTGACAAGGATAATGGATGACATACTTTTTTCAAACTTGTCTTGATTTTATGCTCTCCGCACAGTTAAACATAGAGTCATTTACTGTAACAATAGTTATTACGAACAACATTTTATCATCAGCTCAAGTGTACAAGATCCTGGCAAATGAGAAGCTGGAAACTTCATTTTGGCATAGTTTTAGACAATTGGAGTTGACTCAACATATTTATATTATAAATCCACTCAAGAAATCATTCCTTACTGAGATATTTGCAAAGCCCTGTAATAAAAAAAAACCACAAGAATTAAAATTATGATCATAGGAACTCACTTGGAGCATATCTCAATGTGTTTACAGTATATGAAAAACAACAGTTTTTCAATCTTTCATTCTGAACTTTAATAAAACAAGCATTTCTATAACAATAGAGTAAAAATGATTGCATATGAAATTGCAAATGTATAAATAAACAACTCACTATTACTTTAAAATATGTAACAAAGGTATCACCATGCCATGGAACACATTATATTAATTATTTTTAATATTAATTATATTTTTCTTAAAGTTTTTCCCAAAAAAATATGTTTGTTTCTGTGTGTATATATGTATCTGTAATTTGCATAATTATTTTTTGATGAGGGAACTCTAATGATTCAGCTTCATATCTTCCCTTATTATTATAGAGAGATACTTCGAGCACTGAGATGTCAAGGTTCTTGCTCAGGGTCACACAGCTATTATTTTTCAGAAACAGAATTTGAATACAATTCTTTCTGAGTTTAACGCTGCCTCTTTACAAACCATGAATACATAAAATATTGGTAAAGATCAGACTGTATTTTCTATGTTATATATTATACTATTATGTTTATAGATCTACAAAAGTATAACATTTCTTTTTTATACATATAAACACATTAAAACATGATGATAGTACTTGTCTTAAGTTGAATGTCATGTTTGCATCACATATTAGGTGTGAATTTGATGACTACAATGAAGGATATAATGTTCTTAATTATATGTCTGTAAATATCATAATTAACTATAATATTCAGTAATAATTAGATATAATACATATATATATATATATAATTGTAAAATAAATATATTTTTCTAAACTGGATATATTTAAAGCTAATGCAGAATTACATACAGCACTATTTCTGTATATCAGCTTAGGCATTGAATATACTTCTGATATTTGAAATGCCACAAACATGACAGTCGTACTTGAACAAATATTTTGATGCTTGTATTGTGTGCTCATATGTGTGTATTCATGTGTATATTGGAGGGGGTGAAGGAAGAGAAATATTTTGGTAGAATTACAAAAATAATGCTCAAATATGTAATACAAAATTAAAGTATTTATAGGTATTGATATTTTAAAAACACATAATTTCCTTTTTCATCTCATGAAGTGAATTGCCAAATTTACTTGGTGGAACTCATACTTATGGAGACAAATAGATTGTGGGAATGAATAAGTATTTTATGCAAGCAACGAACAATGAGGTCTAGCAACCATGAAGTAGTTTGATCAGGCATAAATGCAAATATGGGGGAAAACTCAAGAAAGAGGAGATATGTTCTTTTCTCTGAGCCACTTCTCGAACAAGGAATACCTCAACTTTCCTCTTTATCTATCCCTAGCAAACAGATTTTTTTATTAAGATTCCTGAGCTTTTCTTCTCAGTTGCATATTAGTGATACAATGCTGAAATACTCAGTCATTAACCTAATTAAGGAAGGGCCATCTCTACAGGAATGACATGGATTTGATGCTTCTATATTTTTAAGTGAAGAGGTAAAAAGGACATTTCCAGAGTTTTGGCCAAGTGTAAATGTCAAATCTAGCTGCTGTTAAGATATAGTCTTGACATATATATGTGTACATACAAAAATATATTTTAAGCTATAAAAATACTGCATATATATATGATGAAAATGAAGGCTAAAATCAAAATAGACTCAGTGGGGATGGGAGGGATGTCCATTTTCATCATCCATAGCAAAGTATTGTTGAGCCTGTTCAAATAAAAGATACCTTTGGGGAAATACTCCCTAAATCCTCCTCCACTCATTAATTCTTATAACCAAAATCTTTTGGAGTCCAATATGTTAAAGATCTTCTAAGTGTTGGACATAGCTCCTAGAAAGATGCACCCTTTTGCTCTAGAGAGAGAAATGCTTACTGAGAAATTGCCCTTTGGACTATAGATGCAATTTTTTGATTAATGATGGACATGTAATGAAGTAAATTATTGGAGGAAATCTTGGCTCAGTGGAAACACACACTTTCTCAAAGAGCACTACTATATAATGAAAACAAAATCCTTAAAACTAATTCTAAAAACTTATACTCAATTATTCATGGAAAGATATTAATAGATTAAAAACCAAAAGGGTCTGCCCAAACATTGATTGAGCCCTACAGACTTTCTACTCATAAGAGAGAAAGAGAAAAAAGGGAAAGAACAATACTAGCCATTTTTTCTGCCTTCCAAAAAAGTAGCAGCACTTCTGATTTCACAGATTCTAAAAGGCCCCTTGGATCTTAATGTGTTTATTAAAAAGGGACTGAGTCAGATCAGCACCTAAAGAGGGTGCGGTTGTTCCTTTTTAAACAGAAGAGGATAGAGAAAGGTAAAAAGGAATGAGTTAGAAATCTTTCTGAAACTCTCTGGCTCCTACTTCTAATCTAATCATATTATCCTAATTATATATATATATATATATATATATATATATATATATATATATATATATATAATGTTTTCTAATTGTTCTTTGTCCATAAATTCTTCCCTTTCCCACAGAACTGAGCAACTTATCCATTTCTTTATTTCACATAATTATTTAAATGATAAGTAAATTTTACTTACTAAGGTAAATCCTTAGTAAACTAGAATAGCCAGTTAAATATATTAAAATTATGGAGGACTTTCAATTAATAATAAGAAAAAGAGTTGCAGCTAATATACATATAGAGAGATATATTTAAGGTTTACACTGGACCTTATTTATAGTATTTTATATTTATAGTGTACTATACTATTATATAATGTATATATATATATATATATATGTATATATATGAACTAGTATATACTGTATACTTATAGTATCTCATCTGATCTTCATTAGTAACCCTGTGAGTAGGTGTCTTTATTTATAAATGAAGACAATGAATGACTTCAAGAGAGCATGTATCTTGCCTGGGATTGATTTTTTTTTGCTTTTCTTTGCTTCCCCAGCTCTTAGCACAACTTTTTGCATATAAAAGTGCTTAATAAATACTGACATTAAGGAAATACATGAATAGAAAAGGGAGTTAGGAGAGGTATATAGTGTCTGAAGCAAATTTTAACTTTAAATTTTCCTAACTCAAGTCCACTGTGCAACCCAGTTGAAATCTAAGTAATAAAAATAAAATGAAAAATAAAAATATTTCTTTAAGATATTGATGCATTTTCCTTAATAAGTGGAAATTTTTCTAGATCAGGAAGAGCCAAAACAGAGAAAAAAAGTATACACCAATTTCACTAATGAACACTCATGGGAAAAAAAATTTAAATAAAATATTAGCAAAGAAATTACAGCAACTCTTCACCAAAATAAAACATTATAACCAAGTAGTATTTATACCAGGAATGCAGGGCTGGTTCAATATCAATATCAATATGATTACCATAATTGACTATATCAATAAGCAAACTAACAAAAATCATGTGATTATATCAATAGATGCAAAAAAGAATTTAACAAAAAATACAACACATTCCTTTTAAAAACACTGGACAGCATAAGAATGGAGTTTTCCTTAAAAAAACATAAGTAATATCTATCTAAAACCATCAGCAAGCATCATAAGTAATGGGAATAAGGTAAAAGCAACTTAATAAGATCAAGGATGAAAGAAGATTGCACATTATCACCACTACTATTCAACATTGTATTAGAAATGTTAGCCTTAGCTAACATGAGAAGAGAAAGAAATTGAAAGAATTACAGTTGATAATGAGGAAACAAAATTATCATTCTTTGTAGGTGATATGATGGATATACTTAAAGAATTCTAGGTAACCAACTAAAAAACTAGAAACAATTAACAACTACCAATGTTGCAAGATGTAAAATAAATCCACATAAATCATCAGCATTTCTATATGTTACCAACAAAGTCCAGGAGCAAGAGATAGAAAGAGAAATCCCATTTTAAATACTGTAGATAATATAAAATATTTGGGAGTCTATCTGCCAAGTCAAAGCCAGGAACTATATGAATACAATTATAAAACACTTTCCACACAAATAAAGTTAAATCTAAACAATTGGAAGAATAGCAAGCGCTTATGGTTAGGCGGAGGTAAAATAATAATAATCACAATTCCACCTTAATTAATCTATGTATTCAGTGTCATAACAAAATGCTAAAAATTACTTTATAAAGCTAGAAAAAATAATAACAAAATTCATTTAGAGGAACAAAAGGTCAATAATTTTAAGGGAATTAATGAGAAAAATGCAAAGGAAGGTGGTCTACCTGTATCAGACCTAAAACTATAAAAGCAGTTGTCATCAAAACCATTTGGTACTAGCTAAGAAATAGTTGAGTGAATCAGTGGAATAGGTTAGGTTCCAAGAAAAAATAGTAACTATAGTAATCTAGTGTTTGATAACCCCAAAGACTCTAGCTTCGGGGATAAGAACTTACTATTTGACAAAAATTGCTAAGAAAACTGGAAAATACTATAGCAGTAACTAAGCACTGACCAATACTTAATACCCTATTCCAAGAATAAGGTTGAAATGTGTTCATGATGTAGACATAAAGGGTAATACTAAAAGCATATTAAGAAACGAAAGTATAATCTCCCTCTCAGTTCTGTGGGAAAGGGAAGAATTTATGGACAAAGAACAATTAGAAAACATTATAAAATGCAAAATGGATAATTTTGATTATATTAAATTAAGAAGTGTTTGTACAAACAAAACCAATGCAATGAAGTTTAAAAGGGAAGCAGATACCTGGGGGAAAGGGGGGAAATTGTACATCCACAGGTTCTGATAAAGGTATTGTTTCTAAAATATATTGAGAATTTACTCAAATTTATATGAATGCAAGCCATTCTCCAAATGATAAATGGTCAAAGATATGAACAGACAATTTTCAGATGAAGAAATTAAAGCCATTTCTAGTCATATAAAAAAATCACTTTGGATTAGAGAAATACAATTTAGTACAACTCTGAGGTTGCATTCCACACCACTAAGATGACAGGAAAAGTTAACAACAAATGTTGGAGGGTATGTAGGAAACCTGGGACACTAATAAATTGGTGGTGTTGTGAACTGAATCAATTATCTTGGGAGATCATTTTGGAATTATGCACTAAGCTGTGCATATCCTTTGATCCATCAGTGCCTCTACTGGGTCTTTCTTCCAAAGAAATCATTAAAAAGTTAAAAGAAACCACATATCCAAAAATATTTGTAGCAGCCAATTTTCTAATGACAAGGAACTGGAAATTGATTGAATGTCCATATGTTGAAGAATGACTGAATAAGTTATGGTATATGAATGTAATGGAAAGTTATTATTCTATAAGGAATATTAGTTGATTTATTAGAAAGGCACGGACATTTGCATGAAGTGATGCTAAGGAAAGTGAGTAGAACCAAGAGAACATTGTACACAGTAATATCAAGATTCTGTAATTATCAAGTATAATGGACTTTTTTTTCTTTCTCATTTTTTCCTTTCTTCATATGATTTTCTTGTGCATCATGATAAATGTGGAAATATATTTAAAAGAATTGCACATTTGAAATCTATGTTGGATTTCTTGCTGTCTTTAGCATGGAAGGTGGTAGGGAGAAAAATCGGAACACAAGATTTTGCAGGAGTGAATGTTGAAAACTATCTTTGCTGTATTTTGAAAATCAAATAGCTGTTATTTTTAAAATAGCATTTAGAATTAATAATTAAAAGGTACAATTCCCAGTTTATAAAATCATAGACTATTGAAGCAAATAAATTATCTGGTAAGAATGGGGACTTCCTCTCCAAAAAAAAAAAATAAATACTTTAACAAACATATGTTTGTTTTTAAAAATGAATTCAATAAGTAGTTTTACTAAACATATACTATATATAAGGAATTATACTGGGCAAGGGTGCAGGATGTCAGAACACAAAGTTGAGAACAGCATACTCCTTTTCTTCTAGTTCTTTAAGAATCTAGAAAGAGATGAAACATTCATTCAATGTTGGAGAATGGATGGGAGGAAGGAAAGTTCTACGAAACAGTGGCCTAAAATATATAGTGAGGCAGGGAGTTCTTTTAGATGAGATGAATGACATGAAGACCAAACAAAGTCTCTAAAAATTCACAGAATTCCATAAAGATTTTTCAGGCTATGATGAACATCAAAAATTAAAGAAATAGCTTTTGTAGAGAAGCCAAAATTATCCAGATACCCAAAGGTGGCATTTTAAATGGAATCCTATTATTTCTTAGCTCTGAAAATAACAACTTTATATATAATTACTGTATTGGCATTTTATGAATGGAAATTATTTGAAGATATATAATCATTTTATCTATTTCATTCTATTTCAACTTTGTAAGCTTCGAGATCTAGTCATTTAGAAGATGTAATCTTTGAGCTAATTTGAATATATTAACTCATTTGGCAGGCAGTAATATACTCAGTCTGTTATGTACTTCATTAAAAAAAGAAAGCCATTTTCATATCACAGGGGAATTGATGGGAGGGAGAGATATTTTCCCATAATATTGTCCCTAGGTCTCCATAAGTACAGCCATTTAATATTTCTATAGCTTTTTGGTCTTTCGTTTATTGGGCTCTCTTCAACTGAGTTTTAGATTGTGGAAACTATGATAAGTTGTTCTCATTTTTTCTAATTTTGATGAAATTCAATTTGAAAATTAAACTTCTGGAGTTAACTAAGGGGGAGTAATTAATTTATTCCTTATCCTAACAATCACAAATAGCAAAATATTTAATCAGGAGAAAAGTAGCAACCAACAGAAAAACAATATTAACAAAACAGTATTAACACATTTCCAACTGAGTCATATCTTTTTCTCCAAAATAGTGTATGAAATAAGAAACCTCAGTATTCCAATAATGGAATGAAGGCAGAGGTAGAGGTAGTAGTAAAACTAAAGGTGAAGGTGAGGGGGGGATATGAGTTTTCTTTTCAAGTAGCCTTAAAATGTGTGCTTTCAAATTATTTTTGCCTGGTATTTTTTCTTCTAACTTGGTTTTCTCACTATCAGAGCCCTGCCAATTAGAATAGCTTCATTAATTATGTTCTAATTTCTAGTTTCTCTCTTCTTTATTGTGATCATGAACCATATTAGACAACCATTAATCTTTCTTCCTTCCATAAATTAGAAGTTTCTCTCAGCCATGATGGAAAATACTAATGATTGGATGCAATTTTACATTTAGATTGTTTTTATAGGGGCAGCTAGTGGATAGAGCACTGGTCCTTGAGTCTGGAGGATCTTAATTCAAATCCAGCTTCACACACTTAATACTTTCTAGCTGTGTGACCCTGGGCAAGTGATTTAACTCCAATTGTCTTGCCAAAAATATAAAAAGAAAAAAAGAAAGATTGCCTTTACATTAATATAATGTGTTGATTGAATGTTTAAAATCTGCTAACTGTAGTTTATATTTATATATAGTGTGTAGGGAGATATGATTCAAAGACATTAGACATTGTGCCAGCAATGCTCCCTAATATCTAGATAAAAATATAGTTGGAAGATATTTAACAAAATAAATAAAAATGTAATAGAGCATAATATGTTGTTTTCTAAGTCAATATGCAGCCTGCAGGAATATTTATATTTGCTTTAGTAGCCCAATTTGAATTTGATGTCACAGAAATGGGTCATCAATTATGGTAACATTCAACAGTGTAGACTTAGATATTGTTACAAGTGCTTTGCTCCACACAGTTCTACAAAAGTAAATTGTGTGCCTTTTTAAGCAATGCAAAAGATGGGGACACTAGAGTTGCAAATATAAATTTCACCTAGAAAATGTGACACAAGAAAACATCCCAAATCCCAATCCTTATTGTGCTTCTTGATTTGATATGCTATTACCATCAAAACTTTCCCTTTAGGGATTCATTTTTGTGAACCCTGATGCAGGTTTCCAATGTATTACAGCACATCTTTTCTTAATACTTCCAGAAGAAGAAAAAAAAATGCTTTGTGCCTTTCTTAGAATTGGGTGTACATTTTATATACAGCATTACACCTAAGAAATATAATCCATATTTCTGCCTTGAACACTTTGTCTGAGATGTTTTCTTTCTGAGTGACAGCTAAATTCCCCCAGAAATAACCATAAATATCCATTTTCCTGTACTATTTATTCTTTGTTTCTAGAATGTAATATCACAAAATAAATGGAGATATTTCTTTCTTGCACATTTTTTTCTTTCATTGGCTGGCAAGTTGGCAACATCTGATCATACTAATGCTTCTGTCAGCACCTCCACCAAAAGTGTTTATAGTATTAGAGCACATTTGAAACAATCCCAGGCAACTAAATATACATTGAACACAGTATCCAGATTGGAATCCAGCAACCACCTGGATTACTGTAGGGTTGACTTCATTAATTTTTAATTTGGAATTTGAAGTAGTGGTGAAGAAAGCTGAGCTTTCTGGTATATTTTTAGATAAAGCATTCAACAGACCACAGATAGACACTTTCCACTTGGCTTGGTTTCTATCTTCTTTTAGTCCAAATCAGCTTCATGTAGACAAAATTAGAAGCAGGTATAGATTTCATATTTTGAAAATTGCAATGTCTTTTTCCTTTATTTTTATCTCAGCACTTCATTCCGCATGGATCATGCCCCTATTTAAGCCAGGATACATTTCTCTTTAGTGATAATTATTTGATTTCCAAAATTGGAAATCAAACATTATCAAATTCACAAACAAATCCAAATAATCCAAATATATTGTTATTTTCTACAATATTTCAAACCTGAATAGTTCTAATAAAGATCAGGGTTAAGGGCACAACAATCAACCTATAGAGGCAAGCTTTTGAAAGTCAACAATCAGAAATACATCTTTTCTGCTATGTACATTTTTTTAAAATTTTTATTTAATTTTATAATTATAACATTTTTGACAGTACATATGCAACATATGCATCGGTAATTTTTTACATTATCCCTTGCACTTACTTCTATTCAGATTTTTTTCCTTTCTCCCCCAACCCCTTCCCCCAGATGGCAAGCAGTCTTATATATGTTAAATATATTACAGTATATTCTAGATACAATATATGTGTGTAGAACCAAATTTTTTGTTGCACAGGAAGAATTGGATTCAGAAGGTAAAAATAACAGTTTACATTCATTTACCAGTGTTCCTTTTCTGGATGTAGCTGGTTCTATCCATCATTAATCAATTGGAATTGGATTAGCTCTTCTCTATGTTGAAGAAATCCACTTCCATCAGCATACATCCTCGTACAGTATCATTGTTGAAATGTATAATGATCTTCTGGTTCTGCTCGTTTCACTCAGCATCAGTTGATGTAAGTCTCTCCAAGCCTCTCTGTATTTCTCCTGTTGGTCATTTCTTATAGAACAATAATATTCCATAACATTCATATACCATAGTTTACCGAACCATTCTCCAATTGATGGACATCCATTCATCTTCCAGCTTCTAGCCACTATGAAAAGGGCTGCCACAAACATTTTGGCACATACAGGTCCCTTTCCCTTCTTTAGTAGTTCCTTGGGGTATAAGCCCAGTAGTAGTATGGCTGGGTCAAAGGGTATGCACATTTTGATAACTTTTAGGGCATAATTCCAGATTGCTCTCCAGAATGGTTGGATTCTTTCACAACTCCACCAACAATGCATCATTGTCCCAGTGTTCCCACAGCCCCTCCAACATTCATCGTTATTTGTTCCTGCCATCTTAGCCAATCTGACAGGTGTGTAATGATACCTCAGAGTTGTCTTAATTTGCATTTCTCTGATCAATAGTGATTTGGAACACTCTTTCATATGAGTGGAAATAGTTTTAATTTCATCATCTGAAAATTGTCTGTTCATATCCTTTGACCATTTATCATTTGGAGAATGGCTTGATTTCTTATAAATTAAAGTCAATTCTCTGTATATTTTGGAGATGAGGCCTTTATCAAAACATTTAACTGTAAAAATGTTTTCCCAATTTGTTACTTCCCTTCTAATCTTGTTTGCATTAGTTTTGTTTGTGCAGAAACTTTTTAATTTGGTGTAATCAAAATGTTCTATTTTGTGATCAATAATGGTCTCCAGTTCTCCCTTGGACACAAACTCCTTCCTCCTCCACATCCCATGTTCCTCCAATTTATTTATTATTTCGTTCTTTATGCCTAAATCTTGGACCCATTTTGATCTAATCTTAGTATGTGGTGTTAAATGTGGGTCCATGCCTAGTTTGTGCCATACTGTTTTTCAGTTTTCCCAGCAGTTTTTGTCAAATAATGAATTCTTATCCCAAAATTTGGGATCTTTGGGTTAGTCAAAGATTAGATTGCAATTTTTATTCACTATCTTGCCCTGTGAACCTAACCTATTCCACTGATCAACTAGTCTATTTCTTAGCCAATACCAAATGGTTTTGGTGACTGTTGCTTTATAATATAGCTTTAAATCAGGTACACTTAGACCACCTTCCTCTGGCTTTATTTTCATTAGTTCCCTTGCAATTCTCGACCTTTTATTCTTCCATATGAATTTTGTTGTTATTTTTTCTAGGTCATTAAAATAGTTTCTTGGGAGTCTGATTGGTATAGCACTAAATAAATAGATTAGTTTGGGGAGTATTGTCATCTTTATTATATTTGCTCGGCCTATCCAAGAACACTGAATGTCTTTCCAATTATTTAAATCTGACTTTATTTTTGTGGCAAGTGTTTTGTAATTTTGCTCATATAATTCCTGACTCTAATTTGGTAGATATATTCCCAAATATTTTATACTATCGACCGTTATTTTGAATGGAATTTCTCTTTGTATCTCTTGCTGTTGGATTGTGTTGGTAATGTATAAAAATCCTGAGGATTTATGTGGATTTATTTTGTATCCTGCAACTTTGCTAAAGTTCTGAATTGTTTCTAATAGCTTTTTAGCAGAGTCTTTGGGGTTCTCTAAGTATACGATCATGTCATCTGCGAAAAGTGACCATTTGATTTCTTCATTTCCTACTCTAATTCCTTGAATCTCTTTCTCGGCTCTTATTGCCGAGGCTAGAGTTTCTAGTACTATATTGAATAGTAATGGTGATAGTGAGCAACCTTGTTTCACTCCTGATCTTACAGGGAAAGGTTCTAGTTTATCACCATTACATATGATGTTTCCTGAAGGTTTTAAATATATGCTCCTTATTATTTTAAGGAATAGTCCATTTATTCCTATACTCTCAAGCGTTTTTAGTAGGAATGCATGTTGGATTTTATCAAATGCTTTTTTCTGCATCTATTGAGATGATCATATGGTTTTTATTAATTTGTTTATTAATATGGTCAATTATACTAATAGTTTTCCTAATATTAAACCAGCCCTGCATTCCTGGTATAAATCCTACTTGATCATAGTGTATTATCCTGGGGATGATTTTCTGAAGTCTATTTGCTAATATCTTATTTAAGATTTTAGCATCAATATTCATTGAGGAAATTGGTCTATAGTTTTCTTTCTCAGTTTTCGATCTACCTGGTTTAGGTACCAGTACCATGTCTGTGTCATAGAAGGAATTTGGTAGGACTCCTTCAATCCCTATTTTTTCAAATAGTTTACATAGCATGGGACTTAGTTGTTCTTTAAATGTTTGGTAGAATTCACCTGTAAATCCATCTGGTCCTGGGGACTTTTTCTTAGGAAGTTGGTTAATAGCTTGGTCTATTTCTTTTTCTGAGATGGGACTATTTAGACTACTTACTTCTTCCTCTGTTAATCTGGGCAAGCTATATTTTTGAAAGTATTCTTCCATTTCATTTAAGTTATCGAATTTATCGGCAGAAATTTGAGCAAAGTAGCTCCTAACTATTGTTCTAATTTCCTCTTCATTAGGGGTGAGTTCACCCTTTTCATTTTCAAGACTATCAATTTGCTTTTTCTCTTTCCTTTTTTTAATCAGGTTTGCTAAGGGTTTGTCTATTTTGTTGGTTTTTTCATAAAACCAACTCTTAGTTTTATTAATTAATTCAATAGTTTTTTTTTACTTTCAATTTTATTAATCTCACCTTTTATTTTTTGAATTTCAAGTTTTGTGTTTGTCTGGGGGTTTTTAATTTGTTCCTTTTCTAGCAATTTTAGTTGTAAGCCCAATTTGTTGGCCCTCTCTTTCTCTATTTTATGCAAGTAGGCCTGTAGAGATATAAAACTTCCCCTTATTACTGCTTTGGCTGTATCCCACACATTTTGGTATGATGTCTCATTATTGTCATTTTCTTGGGTGAAGTTATTAATTATGTCTATGATTTGCTGTTTTACCCAATCATTCTTTAGTATAAGATTATTTAGTTTCCAATTATTTTTTGGTCTATTTTCCCCTGGCTTTTTATTAAATGTTATTTTGATTGCATTGTGGTCTGAAAAGGATGAATTTACTATTTCTGCCTTACTGCATTTGATTTTGAGGTTTTTATGCCCTAGTATATGATCAATTTTTGTATAGGTTCCATGAACTGCTGAGAAGAAAGTATATTCCTTTCTGTCTCCATTTAGCTTTCGCCAAAGATATATCATATCAAACTTTTCTAGTATTCTATTTACCTCTTTGACTTCTTTCTTATTTATTTTGTGGTTTGATTTATCTAATTCTGAGAGTGCAAGATTGAGATCTCCCGCTATTATAGTTTTGCTATCTATTTCCTGTTCCAGCTCTCTTAATTTCTCTTTTAAGAATTTAGATGCTGCACCACTTGGTGCATATATGTTTAATATTGATACTGCTTCCTTATTGATTCTGCCCTTTAACAGGATATAATGCCCTTCCTTATCTCTTTTAATTTGATAATTTTTGTTTTTGCTTGAAATGAGATGAGAATGGCTACTCCTGCTTTTTTGGTTTTGCCTGAAGCATAATACATTCTGCTCCACCCTTTTACTTTTAGTTTGAATGTCTCACCCTGTTTCAGGTGTGTTTCCTGTAAAAAACATATAGTAGGATTCTGACTTTTAATCCAGTCTGGTAACTGCTTCCTCTTTATGAGGCAGTTTGCCCCATTCACATTTATGGTTAGAAGGACTAATTCTATATTGCTTGACATCCTATTAACCCCTGCTTATGCTTTTCCCCTTTCCTTCCCTTTTACCCTCCTATCCAGTATTAAACTGGTGAACACCACTTGCTTTTCACAGCCCTCCCTTTTTAGGATCCTTCCACGCACTTAAAGTTCCTTCCCTTATTTTACCCCTTTTCCTCCCAATTTCTGTGGGTGGATATGGCCCAAGGCAACACACCCTACCTAGCTTAGCTGGAGGGAGTGGAACTCAGCTCCAGGAAGTCCCAGAGAAGCGGAACCTTTGAACTAGGGACTGCGGGTTCTGGCAGATAATTCCAGTTTGAGCACAGGGGCTTTTCAAGGCACCTGCTACAGACATCCACGCCCCACTGGGACGCATAGGCTGGGCTTTGTGCTGCCTTTACTGTTCAGCGCCTTCGGGGCACAACAGTGCTAATCACCTCTGAGGCACCTCCAGGGAGGGGGTGGGGAACTCTCTCCCAGAGCTCTATCTTAGCTCAGGCTTAGGAGCCTCTGCATCCATCCACTCTGGGAGGAAGCTGGTAAAGAAGTAAATAAATAATTTCCTACCCCAGGGACAGAACCCAAAAGATTTTTTAAATATGAGCAAAAAAGCAAAAAAAACCATAGATTCCTACTACACAGAGAAAGAGTGGGTATCCAACCCCAAGGAAGTTAACAGCAGAGAGACAGCAGATAACAACCTAAAGGGGAATGATTCCTGCCCCCCATCACATAACTCTCTCCTAGAAGACACTATGAAAAAATTAAGGGAGTTTGAAGAATAATGGGGAAAGGAAAGGGAAGCTATGATAGAGAATAACAACGTCCTGAAATTGGAGTTGGAAAAAATAAAGAATTCACAGGAGATGCAGGGAAACAAAATTTATGAATTAGAAAAGGTAAAAAAAAACACAGGAAAGTAGGATTTCTCAATTGGAAAAGATAAAAAAGTCTCAAGAAAATAGAATTTCTGAATTGGAAAAAGAAAATAATTCTCAAAAAAAATTAGGGAAATGGAAAAAAATTCAATAGAGCAAAATAATTCATTTAAAAATGAAATTGGGCATTTACAAAAAGAACTAAAAACTGTGGCAGAAGAAAATAACTCCTTAAAAGTCAGGATGGAACAAATAGAAATGAATGATTCACAGAGAACCCAAGAATCAGTCAAACAAAACAAAAAAAAAAAAAAAAAAATGAGAAGCTGGAGAACAACGTCAAATACTTACTGGGAAAATCTATAGACCTGGAAAATAGATCTAGGAGAGATAATCTGCGGATCATTGGACTTCCAGAAAACTGTGACCAAAAAAAGAGCCTAGATTCTATTTTACAGAAAATTATCAAAGAGAACTGTCCAGAGATAATAGAAACAGAAGCGAAAGTAGATGTGGAAAGAATTCATCGAACTCCTGAAATAGACCCTAAAAAAAGAACACCACGGAATATAGTGGCTAAGCTGCAGAATTACCACACAAAGGAGAAAATCCTGCAAGCAGCTAGAAAAAAAAATTTAAATACCAAGGTGCCACAATAAGGGTCACCCAAGATCTGACTGCCTCCACATTAAAAGATAGAAGGGCCTGGAACCTGATATTCCGTAAGGCAAAAGATCAAGGACTGCAACCAAGAATGAACTACCCAGCTAAGTTTAGCATCTTTTTCCATGGAAGAAGATGGTCATTCAATGAAACAGAGGAATTCTATATGTTTCTAAGAAAAAAACCAGACTTAAACAAAAAATTTGATCTACATCCACAAGACTGAAGAGAAACAGAAAAAGGTACACAGAACCCTTGAGAACTGTAACTCTGTTGGGGGTATATAAAAAGTACTCAAGGATAATTTGATTTTACTGATATAAAATAAAAAAGGGGGGTGTAGTAAAGGGAAGGAGGTCGGTTCAGAAAAAGGGGAAGGAATGATAAAAAGAGGGAAACTACATCCCAGGAAGAGGCATAGAAAATACACCATATCTGAGGGAACTTAGTGAGGGGCAGAATCATTGTGTGAATCTTACTCTCATCAGGAGAGGCTCAAAGAGTAAATAATTAACATATTTGTTTTTCAGAGAATTTTCTCTCACCTCATTAAAAGGGGGGAGAGGAAAAGGGAAAAGGAAAAGGAGAATAAGTGAAGGGACTTGGAGGGAGGGGGGAAAGATACTAAAAAAAAAAAGAGGGAGGGTTGCGCGTCACAAGGGGGGTCTGTAAATTAAATATCAGGGAGGGGGATCAGGGGGGTCAAGGGAAAAAAGCATAATCTGGGGATAATATAATGGCAGGAAATACAGAATTAGTAATTTTAACTGTAAATGTAAATGGGATGAACGATCCCATCAAACGGAGACGGATAGCAGATTGGATCAAAAAACAGAACCCTAGAATATGTTGTCTACAGGAAACACACTTAAAGCAGGGAGATACATACAGAGTAAATGTAAAAGGTTGGAACAGAGCCTATTATGCTTCAGGTAAAGCCAAAAAAGCAAGGGTAGCTATCCTTATCTCAGAACAAGCAAAAGCAAAAGTAGATCTCGTTAAAAAAGATAAGGAAGGAAACTATATCCTGCTGAAAGGTAGCATAAATAATGAAGCCATATCAATACTAAACATATATGCACCAAGCGGTATAGCATCTAACTTTCTAAAGGAAAAGTTAAGAGAATTGCAAGAAGAAATAGACAGTAAAACTATAATAGTGGGAGATCTCAACCTTGCACTCTCAGATTTAGACAAATCAATCCACAAAACAAACAAAAAAGAAATTAAAAAAGTAAATAGAACATTAGAAAAACTAGGTATGATAGACCTTTGGAGAAAACTGAATGCCAATAGAAAGGAATATACTTTCTTCTCAGCAGTTCATGGATCCTATACAAAAATAGACCATATATTAGGACATAAAGATCTCAAAATTAAGTGTAGGAAGGCAGAAATAATAAATGTCTTCTTCTCAGATCACAATGCAATAAAAGCTACATTCAGTAAAAAGTTAGGGGTAAATAGACCAAAAAGTAATTGGAAACTGAATAATCTCATCTTAAAGAATGACTGGGTGAAAGAGCAAATTATAGAAACAATTAACAATTTCACCCAAGATAATGACAATGATGAGACATCATACCAAAATCTTTGGGATGCAGCTAAAGCAGTAATAAGGGGAAATTTTATATCGTTAGAGGCTTATTTGAAGAAAATAGAGAAAGAGAAGATTAACGAATTGGGCTTACAACTTAAAAGGCTAGAAAAAGACCAAATTATAAACCCCCAACCAAAAATTAAACTTAAAATACAAAAATTAAAAGGAGAAATCAATAATATTGAAAGTAAAAAAAAAAACTATGGAATTAATAAATAAAACCAAGAGTTGGTTTTATGAAAAAGCCAATAAAATAGATAAACCTTTGGTAAATTTGATCAAAAAAAAAAAGAAAGAGGAAAATCAAATTGATAGTCTTACAAATGAAAAGGGGGATCTTTCCACCAATGAAGAGGAAATTAGAGAAAAAATAAGGAGTTACTTTGCCCAACTTTATGCCAATAAATTTGATAACTTAAGTGAAATGGATGACTTTCTCCAAAAATATAGGCTCCCTAGATTAACAGAGGAGGAGATAAATTGCTTAAATAGTCCCATTTCAGAAAAAGAAATAGAACAAGCTATTCATCAACTCCCCAGGAAAAAATCCCCAGGGCCAGATGGATTCACATGTGAATTCTACCAAACATTTAAAGAACAATTAGCCCCAATGTTATATAAATTATTTGAAAAAATAGGGGATGAAGGAGTCCTACCAAACTCCTTTTATAACACAGACATGGTACTGACCATGGTACTGACCAGGTAGATCGAAAACTGAGAAAGAAAATTATAGACCAATTTCCTTAATGAATATTGATGCTAAAATCTTAAATAAGATATTAGCAAAAAGACTTCAGAAAATCATCTCCAGGATAATACACTATGATCAAGTAGGATTTATTCCAGGAATGCAGGGCTGGTTTAATATTAGGAAAACTATTAATATAATTGACCATATTAATAATCAAATTAATAAGAACCATATGATCATCTCAATAGATGCAGAAAAAGCATTTGACAAAATCCAACATCCATTCCTACTAAAAACTCTTGAGAGTATAGGAATAAATGGACTATTCCTTAGAATAATCAGGAGCATATATTTAAGACCTTCAGCAAACATCATATGTAATGGTGATAAACTAGAACCTTTCCCTGTAAGATCAGGAGTGAAACAAGGTTGCCCACTATCACCATTACTATTCAATATAGTACTAGAAACTCTAGCCTTGGCAATAAGAGCCGAGAAAGAGATTCAAGGAATTAGAGTAGGAAATGAGGAAATTAAACTATCACTTTTTGCAGATGACATGATGGTATACTTAGAGAACCCCAAAGACTCTGCTAAAAAGCTACTAGAAATAATTCAAAATTTCAGCAAAGTGGCAGGATGCAAAATAAATCCACATAAATCCTGGGCATTTTTATACATCACTAACAAAATGCAACAGCAAGAGATACAAAGAGAAATTCCATTCCAAACAAATGTTGAGAGTATAAAGTATTTGGGAATCCATCTACCAAAGAAAAGTCAGGAATTATATGAGAAAAATTACAAAACACTTGCCACAAAAATAAAATCAGATTTAAATAATTGGAAAGACATTCAGTGCTCTTGGATAGGCCGAGCGAATATAATAAAGATGACAATACTCCCCAAACTAATCTATTTATTTAGTGCTATACCAATCAGACTCCCAAGAAACTATTTCAATGACCTAGAAAAAATAACAACAAAATTCATATGGAAGAATAAAAGGTCGAGAATTGCAAGGGAACTAATGAAAAAAAACTCAGAGGAAGGTGGTCTAAGTGTACCTGATCTAAAGCTATATTATATAGCAGCAGTCACCAAAACCATCTGGTATTGGCTAAGAAATAGACCAGTAGATCAGTGGAAAAGATTAGATACAAAGAACAAAAAAGGGTACATATATAGCAACCTAATCTTTGACAAACCCAAAGATACCAACATTAGGGATAAAAATTCATTATTCGGAAAAAAACTGTTGGGAAAACTGGAAATTAGTATGGCCGAAATTAGATATGGATCCACACTTAACACCATATACCAAGATAAGATCAAAATAGGTCCATGATTTAGGCATAAAGAGGGATATAATAAATAGATTAAAGGAGCAGAGGATAATCTACCTCTCAGACTTGTGGAGGAGGAAGGAATTTATGACCAGAGGAGAACTAGAGATCATTATTGATCACAAAATAGAAGATTTTGATTACATCAAACTAAAAAGTTTCTGTACAAATAATACTAATGCAAACAAGATTAGAAGGGAAGTAACAAATTGGGAAAATATTTTTAAAAACAAAGGTTCTGACAAAGGTCTCATTTCCAAAATATATAGAGAACTGACCCTAATTTATAAGAAACCGAACCATTCTCCAATTGATAAATGGTCAAAGGATATGAACAGACAATTCTCAGAGGAAGAAATTGAAACTATATCCACTCACATGAAAGAGTGTTCCAAATCACTATTGATCAGAGAAATGCAAATTAAGACAACTCTGAGATACCACTACACACCTGTCAGATTGGCTAAGATGATAGGCACAAATAATGATGAATGTTGGAGGGGATGTGGGAAAACTGGGACACTAATACATTGTTGGTGGAGTTGTGAAAGAATCCAGCCATTCTGAAGAGCAATCTGGAAGTATGATCAAAAAGTTATCAAAATGTGCATACCCTTTGACCCAGCAGTGCTACTACTGGGCTTATATCCCAAAGAAATACTAAAGAGCGGAAAGAGACCTATATGTGCCAAAATGTTTGTGGCAGCTCTTTTTGTAGTAGCTAGAAACTGATGAATGGATGTCCATCAGTTGGAGAATGGTTGGGTAAATTATGGTATATGAAAGTTATGGAATATTATTGCTCTGTAAGAAATGACCAGCAGGAGGAATACAGAGAGGCCTGGAGAGACTTAAATCAACTGATGCTGAGTGAAATGAGCAGAACCAGAAGATCACTGTACACTTCAACAACAATACTGTATGAGGATGTATTCTGATGGAAGTGGAAATCTTCAACCTAAAGAAAAACCAACTCACTTCCAGTTGATCAATGATGGACAGAGGTAGCTACACCCAGAGAAGAAACACTGGGAAGTGAATGTAAATTGTTAGCACTAATATCTGTCTGTCCAGGTTACATGTACCTTCGGAATCTAAAGTTTATTGTGCAACAAGAAAATGATATTCACACACACACACACACACACACACAAAAAAAAAAAAAGAAACTGATTGCTTAAAAATTTCAAGTGTTTATTTCTGAGTTATATATTTTCAAAATATATGAGTTGCCTCCCAAAATCTAAATGTAGAACCACTACCACAAAAAGAAAGCTTTAAACCTTGGTTAAAAAAGAATTCATATAAAAAACTGTGGGGAGCAGCTAGATGACACAATGGATAGAGCACTGACCCAGAAGCCAGGAGAACCTGGGTTAAAATATGACCTCAGACACTTAACACTTACTAGCTGTGTAATCTTGGCTAAGTCATTTAACACCATTTGCCTGCATGAATAAATGAATGAGTAAATGAAAAATCTAGGCATGAAGAAAAAATTATATACCACTATAAATGTAAAAAATCTTGGGCAGCAAAATCAGTCAATATAACCACTCTGGACCTTAGTTTCCTCATCTTTAAAATGAGGGGGTTAGTAAATATTTCTTTTGGGACCTAGCAAGCTTTGTATCCTTGATTTTATGATCTTTTTAATTCCGGGGAGGAAAAAGGGTGAAGAAATGTTTGTTATAATGAAAAAAAAATGAGTAAAAAAAATGAACATTTCAAATCTTTATCTTCTACAAATAATTGTGCTTTTTTTTAGTGCTTTATCTGTACTCTTATGCTTACTTCTGTATGTCTTTATAAATCCACTCTTAATATCACTAATTAAAAACAAATAAAGTTATTGAGTGAATTGCAGCAGGTTGGCACGGATAGAAAGAGTTTGAGTAAGCAATGGAATAGATTAAGATAGGTAAGAAACAAAAGTAGCAAAAGAGAAAAGACATTTACAGGTATCAATATATTTGCCATAAAATTTTAGATTACTTTCTTAAAAATCAATTTTAAGAAATATCTTTTCCTCAGTCTTCTTTGGATGTACCTATTCTTTGGAAATGCCTGGCATAGGGAAGGATGAATGAGTACAAGAAAATAATACATTTCTTAACTTAGATGCCTGGAAGCAGTTATTGCCAGTGATATTTGTATAGAATTTAGCTATTTTGCAGGTTTGACTAAACCAGTTTACATTTACTGAGTTCTAAATATTGCATGTAACCCTGATTATATATGTGTGTGTGTGAATATACACATACATATATATATGTACATACATATGTATAAATATATGTATATATTTAAGAATGCTGAATGTTAATAATAGAAAGAAATAAAAACAATCATTAGTTTTTAAAATATCATAATACACACTTATAGGAAATACTAGTTTTGCGGTCAGAGAATTGGAGAATTTTGGTGGGGGCTAGGGACTGGAGGAGAAAAAGATAAAAGATGGAGGTGGGGGAAATTTAAGCAGAAGGAATAATCTATCCTTTTGTGTTGAAAGAGAGAGAGGGGCAAAGGGAAAGAAAGAGGAAGAGATGTTGGAGAAAGTGGAAATATTGGTCCTCCCCTTTATTTTTGCATGTAGCAATGAAAATTAGTGGATCTATTAATAATCAAATTAATAAGAACCATATGATCATCTCAATAGATGCAGAAAAAGCATTTGACAAAATCCAACATCCATTCCTACTAAAAACCCTTGAGAGTATAGGAATAAATGGATTATTCCTTAGAATAATCAGGAGTATATATTTAAGACCGTCAGTAAGCATAATATGCAATAGAAATAAACTACAACCTTTCCCAGTAAGATCAGGAGTGAAACAAGGTTGCCCACTATCACCATTACTATTCAATATAGTACTAGAAACGCTAGCCTTGGCAATAAGAGCCGAGAAAGAGATTCAAGGAATTAGAGTAGGAAATGAGGAAATTAAACTATCACTTTTCGCAGATGACATGATGGTATACTTAGAGAACCCCAAAGACTCTGCTAAAAAGCTACTAGAAATAATTCAAAATTTCAGCAAAGTGGCAGGATACAAAATAAATCCACATAAATCCTCGGCATTTTTATATATCACTAACAAAATGCAACAGCAAGAGATACAAAGAGAAATTCCATTCCAAACAAATGTTGAGAGTATAAAATATTTGGGAATCCATCTACCAAAGAAAAGTCAGGAATTATATGAGAAAAATTACAAAACACTTGCCACAAAAATAAAATCAGATTTAAATAATTGGAAAGACATTCAGTGCTCTTGGATAGGCCGAGCGAATATAATAAAGATGACAATACTCCCCAAACTAATCTATTTATTTAGTGCTATACCAATCAGACTCCCAAGAAACTATTTTAATGACCTAGAAAAAATAACAACAAAATTCATATGGAAGAATAAAAGGTCAAGAATTGCAAGGGAACTAATGAAAAAAAACTCAGAGGAAGGTGGTCTAAGTGTACCTGATCTAAAGCTATATTATATAGCAGCAGTCACCAAAACCATCTGGTATTGGCTAAGAAATAGACCAGTAGATCAGTGGAACAGATTAGATACAAAGGACAAAAAAGGGTACATCTATAGCAATCTAATCTTTGACAAACCCAAAGATTCCAACATTAGGGATAAAAATTCATTATTCGGAAAAAACTGTTGGGAAAACTGGAAATTAGTATGGCCGAAATTAGATATGGATCCACACTTAACACCATATACCAAGATAAGATCAAAATGGGTCCATGATTTAGGCATAAAGAGGGAGATAATAAATAGATTAAAGGAACAGAGGATAATCTACCTCTCAGACTTGTGGAGGAGGAAGGAATTTATGACCAGAGGAGAACTAGAGATCATTATTGATCACAAAATAGAAGATTTTGATTACATCAAACTAAAAAGTTTCTGTACAAATAATACTAATGCAAACAAGATTAGAAGGGAAGTAACAAATTGGGAAAATATTTTTAAAAACAAAGGTTCTGACAAAGGTCTCATTTCCAAAATATATAGAGAACTGACCATAATTTATAAGAAACCGAACCATTCTCCAATTGATAAATGGTCAAAGGATATGAACAGACAATTCTCAGAGGAAGAAATTGAAACTATATCCACTCACATGAAAGAGTGTTCCAAATCACTACTGATCAGAGAAATGCAAATTAAGACCACTCTGAGATACCACTACACACCTGTCAGATTGGCTAAGATGACAGGAACAAATAATGACAAATGTTGGAGGGGATGTGGGGAAATTGGGACACTAATACATTGCTGGTGGAGTTGCGAAAGAATCCAGCCATTCTGGAGAGCAATCTGGAATTATGCCCAAAAAGTTATCAAACTGTGCATACCCTTTGACCCAGCAGCGCTACTACTGGGATTATATCCCAAAGAAATACTAAAGAGCGGAAAGAAACATATATGTGCCAAAATGTTTGTGGCAGCTCTATTTGTTGTAGCTAGAAACTGGAAGATGAATGGATGTCCATCAGTTGGAGAATGGTTGGGTAAATTGTGGTATATGAAGGTTATGGAATATTATTGCTCGGTAAGAAATGACCAGCAGGAGGAATATAGAGAGGCCTGGAGAGACTTAAATCAACTGATGCTGAGTGAAATGAGCAGAACCAGAAGATCACTGTACACTTCAACAACAATACTGTATGAGGATGTATTCTGATGGAAGTGGAAATCTTCAACATAAAGAAGATCCAACTCACTTCCAGTTGATCAATGATGGACAGAGGTAGCTACACCCAGAGAAGAAACACTGGGAGGGGAATGTAAATTGTTAGCACTAATATCTGTCTGCCCAGGTTGCATGTACCTTCGGATTCTAATGTTTATTGTGCAACAAGAAAATGATATTCACACACATGTATTGTACCTAGACTATATTGTAACACATGTAAAATGTATGGTATTGCCTGTCGTCGGGGGGAGGGAATAGAGGGAGGGGGGGTAATTTGGAAAAATGAATACAAGGGATAATATTATAAAATATATATATATATATATATATAATAAAAAAAAAGAAAATTAATGGATCAATTAGAGAATTAAATTATGATCACGTTTTCTTTTGATATCAAATTCTGAAGCTATAATTTAAGCTACTTTTTTTTTACTTTTGTATCAATTAAAAGCAAATGTGAGCATTTTACTTTTTTTATTTGAAAAAAAAAGTCAAAAAATTATTATCTTTAAAATGCATTGTGATGCTAGGATAAAGTAAAATTTATAACCCTGTGCTTTAATCATGTTTAAAGTAATAAAACAAAATGCAAATCAGGTTTTCTTTAATCTCAGTAAAGGAAAACATTAGTTCTAATTTCAGGTATTTGAAATGCAGACTTGGGATTGAAATAATATGGCAAATATTATTCAAAAGCAGAAGTTAGTGAAATTGAAAATATTCTGCAAGATGCTTTAATATTAATAGTTAGATGCATTTAAGGAAAGTAAAAGCTTTATAACTATTATGATTTCTATCAAAATCATTTAAAAACTCTTTTAAGAGTTTTGTGGACCTATAACCTTTTGAAGCTTTACTAAATTTAAGAATATAATTTAAATATTTCTCTAATTTAATATATTGTGGACCTGTGATTTCACTGATGGGATGAGTGGCAGATTGTAATACTTCTATAATGAGTACTCTCTCTCAGAGGGCAAAGGGGCTGAAAAATTCATCATCTTAAGGCTAAAACAGTAATAAGCCATTGTAAACTAAGTTCAATTTTCACTTGACATCTAACATGACCATCATCAATTCAGTCCAACAAGCTTGTATTAACCTCTTATTATTACAATGTACTATGTTGTTTACCATGGCTTCAGAAACAAAAATGTTAAACAATACCTGTCCTCGTGAAACTACATTCTCTTTTCTGGTTTTAATAATATGTTAAAAACCTGAGTTCAGTTGATATATTTTTGATAATCAGGCACACTTCGACTCTGGAGACATCAGAATAAACTCTAGTGGAGTTTATTTATATAACAGAGAGAAAAATAATATTTTGTGAAGTCAATTTTATATATTTGTACATTATTTTGAATTTGTACAAGGTCAAAATAAATCACAGAACTTTAAAGAAATATCAGAGAATATGTAAGTTAACTTTTAATTTTAAAGAGAAAAAATTGTTAGCAAATTGTTAGAAATGACTAAATTAGCATGATGGGGCCAATAAATGCATTGTCTAGCGCTAGAACTCAGGTTTTGAAACACCAAAACACCATATTTCTTTATAATACCACAGAGTGACAAATTTAACAGACCCTTTCCATCTATCTCCACTTCATCCCTAAGTGCCCCTATGGTAGTTTATGTCCTTAAGGTGGAGAGAAGGAAGCATATAAATAAGCATTTGATCCAGAGAAAACATTTTTTATGTTTCTCTGACAAAGTTTTTTCGACTTCATAAAGCAGAAATTCTACTCGCTAAGAAATTTTCAGTCAAGTGTCTGAAACTGAGAAATAAAAAAACAAAAATATGTACAATGGACATTTGCAATAACTCCTCCAACTAAGCAACATCTCAACTGATGAACCACTGTAACCTGAATATGAGATATAATTTGTACTCCAAAAGGCTAAGTGACAGAGCCTACAGCCACATAATTGAGACAATAAATGATTTCAATTTCCTCCAATCGGCTTTATTGCCAAGCAACCCAAATTTATTAAGCATGTCCAGATGAAATAGCAAAGAGTTATTTATCTAGCAAAGAGTATTTATTAGGGGTAGTTTAAGTCATGGATAGTTGGGATTGGGAACCTTTTTTTTTTTTTTTTTTCAATTTTAGAGTCTATGTTTCAAGGAAATGTTTTGGTAACAACAATGCTAGTTCTTCAAATAGGATAGTTTTCTCATAGCAGCCCAGTTTTATTGCTTTGTCTGCTTTAAGAGATATACAACAATAACAACTTCATAAAACATCTTAGATTCATCTTCTGGGAAGAAGTTATTTTTTTTTCAGTGATAAATAAAGCTTAATAATACCGTGGGCTTTAAAAAAAAATGAAATAGTCATCTATATGTTCTGGCATTATCATAGCTGAAATTACAATTAGGTATTAGCATGCCACAGTAATTTTTCATTATGATCATTTTTGAACTTATTTAGTAATTAACAAGTAAAATAGGAAATTTAAGATTTGGACAAAAAATAGAAGGTTGTATGCAAATTAACCTGTACTGTACATTATTAGAGGACTCTTTTAAAGGATCAGATTTGTTGTTTTATGAAAAGAAACAATTTCCATGGGAAAACCCTCTTTACCACTGCAGATTGAAACAAGTTTTAAAATAGAATTTTAGAGAATTGCTTAGAAACACTGAAACATAGGGGGGCGGAGCCAAGATGGCTGAGAAGCTAGATGGAACTTTCTAAGCTCTCTAATTCCCTTTCTACCAACTATTTAATTCAGCCTCAAAAAACAGCACTTGACTGGTAAAACCCATGAAGATTGGAAATACAAAAACTTACCAGCACAAGAGAATCTGGAATATCTCCAGAAAAGGTTTGACCTGAGGTGCTGGGAGTAGATCAGCATAGAGCAGGGATAGAAATGGGAGCAGGGCAGCCTCTGCAGTTGGAAGATTTACATAGAGCTCTCTGCTATAGCTTAACTGCTTTGCTTTGGTGGTGGAGTAGTGGACTAGCAGAGAAATTAGAGCCTAGGGGAGTGGGTATTCTGAGACACAAGAGCCTGAGAGGATCTGGCTACACTCACAGAGCATAACACAGCTATTCACAGCATTCTGCAGGGAGGGGCTCATGGTGGGGCGCAGTCACACGCAGCAGGGGCACAGCCCACAGCCCGGGCTAGCATAGTCAGTGTATAGTGAGGTGCTCAGGTTGGGGGGGGTTGTGGAATTTCCCCAGCTCAACTGCTCTCCCCAAGCAGAGACACTTCCAGTGCAGTGAGGGATAGGACAACAGCTAATACTCAAAGTACGCATTTGTGGGTGGGGCAGCGATACTTTTGCTCCTTAACCTCTAGCCCCAAGGGGATCACTAATCCTCACAGTGGGGCTCCTTGAAGGGCAGTTACACAGCCCTGCCATGATACCCAGGCATACTCACTTCCACATGGAGCTCTTTTCAGAGCCCTCCCACAGCTTGGTAAAGGAAGCTGTTAATTTCCCTTGCACTGAAGGCAGACCCTAAAGGCTTTAAAAAAAGGGGGGTGGGCAAAAAAAGGAAGAAAACAATTGACAACTTCTCTGCAGAAAAAGAGCAGGTTTCCAACCCAGAGGAGACTAATAGCAGACAGCCTCCAGACAATACCCCAAATAATGCTCTCCTAGAAGAAACTATTAAAAATCTGAAGAGAGAATTAGAAGAAAAATTGGGAAAGGAAAGAGTAGCTATGCTAGAAATTACCAATGTTCTGAAATATGAATTAGGAAAGGGAAACAACTTCCTGAAATGTGAATTGGAAAAGGTAAAGAATTCACAGGAAGTACAGGGAAACAGAATTAGGGAGTTGGAAAAGGTAAAGAAATAACAAGAAAGTAGGATTTGTGAATTGGAAAAAGAAAATAATATGCTAAAAAAACAAATTTAGTGAAATGGAA
This sequence comes from Sminthopsis crassicaudata, assembly GCF_048593235.1. Classification (NCBI taxonomy): domain Eukaryota; kingdom Metazoa; phylum Chordata; class Mammalia; order Dasyuromorphia; family Dasyuridae; genus Sminthopsis; species Sminthopsis crassicaudata. Next base: position 111,877,391 of record NC_133622.1, read on the forward strand.
AAAAAAATTCCCTTGAGCAAAACAACTCATTTAAAAACTCAATGGGACACATATCAAAAGAAGTAAAAAAAGCTCATGAAGAAAATAACTCATTAAAAGTCAGAACTGAAGAAACAGAAATGAATGATTCACTGAGACACCAAGAATCAGTCAAGCAAAACCAAAAAAAAAAAAATACATATATATATATATGAAAATATGGAGAAAAATGTCAGCTATCTACTTGCCAAAACAACAGACCTAGAAAATAGATCTAGGAGAGACAAGCTGAGGATTATTGGACTTCCAAAAACTTATGATGAAAAAAAGAGCCTAGATACTATTTTACAGGAAATCATCAAAGAAAACTGCCCAGAGGTAATAGAAGCAGAAGATAAAATAGGCATTGAAAGAATTCATCGAACACCTTCTGAAAAAGAACCCCCCCCAAAAAAAAAAAAAAAAAAAAAAAAACGCACAGAACATTGTGGCCAAATTTCAAAACTATCAGACTAAGGAAAAAATATTACAAGCAGCCAGGAAAAAACAATTCAAATACCAATGTGCCACAATAAGGGTCACTCAAGATCTGGGTTCCTCTACATTAAAGGATTGAAGGGCCTAGAATTGGATACTCCAAATGGCAAAAGAACTTGGAATACAGCCAAGAATAAACTACCCAGCAAAGCTGAGCATTTTCTTCTGTGGAAGAAGATGGATATTAAATGAAACAGATGAATTCCATATGTTTCTAAGGAAAAAAATTAGATCTAAACAAAACATTTGATCTCCAATTGTAGGACTCAAGAGAAGCAGAAAAAGGTAAAAGGAACTCTTGAGAACTATACTTCTGTTGTGAATATACATTAAGACTACATGTAAAATTTGATTTTAAGGATATAACTAAAAAAGGGGGGAGTAGAAATGGAAAGTGGAGTGTCAGAAAAAAGGGGAAATGGGAGATAAAAAGAGGGAAACTACATCCCACAAAGAGGTAAAGAAAACCTATCATATCTAAGGGAAGATAGAGAGGGGGAGGAACATTGTGTGAACTTTACTCCCATCAGAATTGACTCAAAGAGAAAATAATTGACATATAAATTTTACAGAAAAATTCTTTCTCACTTCATTAAAAAAGGGGAGAAGAAAAGGAAAAAGGAAAAGATCAATAAGGAAAGGGAACAAGAAAGGGAAAGGGATTTAAAGTAAGGGGGAAGGTATACTAAAGAGGGAGGGCTGTGTGACACAAGTGGGGCTTGTAAATTTAATACTGGGGAAGGAGTTCAGGGTGGGGTAAGGGAAAGAAGCATAATCTGGGGATAATATGATGGCAGGAAATACAGAATTAGTAATTTTAACTATAAATGTGAATGGGATGAACGCTACCATTAAAAGGAGACGAATAGCAGGCTGGATCAAAAGTCAGAATCCTACAATATGTTGTTTATAAGAAACACATTTAAAATAGGGAGATACATACAGAGTAAAGGTAAAAGGCTGGAGCAGAATCTATTATGCTTCAAATGAAGTCAAAAAAGCAGGGGTAGCCTGAAACAGCAAATTATAGACACAATTAATAATTTCACTCAAGATAATGACAATGAGGAGACATCATACCAAAATTTGTGGGATGCAGCTAAAGCAGTAATAAGGGAAAATTTAATATCTTTGGAAGCTTACTTGAAGAAAATAGAGAAAGAGAAGATCAATGAATTGGGCTTGCAACTTAAAAAGCTAGAAAAAGACAAAATTAAAAACCCTCAATCAAATAATAAACTTTAAATTCTAAAATTAAAAGGAGAAATTAAAATTATTGAAAGTAAAAATACTATTGAATTAATAAATAAAAGTAAGACTTGGTTTTATGAAAAAAACAATAAAATAGATAAACCTTAAGTAAATCTGATTAGAAAAGGGAGAAAGGAAAATCAAATTGTTAGATTTAAAAATGAAAATGGGGAACTCTCCACCAATGAGGAGGAAATTAGAGAAATAATAAGAAGGCACTTTTCCCAAATTTATACCAATAAATTTGATAATCTAAGTGAAATGGAGGATTACCTCCAAAAATATAGTCTTTCCAGATTAACAGAGGAGGAAGTAAATTGCTTAAATATTCAGAAAAAGAAATAGAGAAAGCTATTAATCAATTCCCTAAGAAAAAATCTCCAGGACCAGATGAATTCACAGGTGAATGCTCCCAAACATTCAAAGAACAATTAGCTCCAATGTTATATAAAGTATTTGAAAAAATAGGGAATGAAGGAGTCATTTTATGACACAGACATGTACTGATACCCAAACCAGATAGGTTGAAAATGGAGAGAGAAAACTATAGACCAGTATCCTAATGAATATTGATACTAAAATCTTAAATAAGATATTAGCAAAAAGACTACAGAAAATCATTCCCAGGATAACACATCATAACTAAGTAGCATTTATACCGGGAATGCAGGGCTGGTTCAATATTAGGAAAACTATCAGTATAATTGGCTATGTTAATAATCAAATTAACAAAAATAATATGATCATCTCAATAGATGCAGAAAAAGCATTTGATAAAATCCAACATCCATTTCTTATTAAAAACACTTGAGAGTATAGGAATAAGTGGACTTTTCCTTAAAATAATCAGTACCATCTATTTAAAACCATCAATAAGCATCATATGTAATGGGAAAAGATTGCAACCATTTCCATTAAGATCAGGGGTGAAATAAGGTTGTCCACTGTCACCTTTACTATTCAATATTGTATTAGAAATGTTAGTTTTGGCAATAACAGTGGAGAAAGAGATTAAAGGAATTAGAATAAGTAATGAGGAAACCAAATTATCACTCTTTGCTGATGATATGATGGTATATGTGGAGAACCCCAGATTCAACTAAAAACTATTAGAAATAATTCACACCTTTAGCAAAGTTGCAGGATACAAAATAAATGCACGTAAATCATCAGCATTCTTATATGTCGCTAACAAAATCCAACAGTTAGAGTTACAGAGAGAAATTCCATTTAAAGTATACAATACTTAGGAATCTATCTTCCAAGGGAAAATCAGAAACTATATGAGCAAAATTACTTTCCACACAAATTAAGTCTGATCTAACCAATTGGATAAATATTAAATTCTCTTCTATAGGGCGAGCAAATATAATAAAGATGACAATACTATCTAAACTAATCTATTTGTTTAGTGCTATACCAATCAGACTCCCAAAAAACTATTTTAATGACCTAGAAAACATAACAACGAAGTTCATATGGAAAAACAAAAGGTCAAGAATTTCAAGGGAATTAATAAAAAAAAAAAAATCAAATGACGGTGGCCTCCCTGTACCAGATCTAAAATTATATTATAAAGCAGTGGTTACCAAAACCATTTGGTATTGGCTAAGAAATAGACTAGTTGATCAGTGCTGTAGGTTAGGTCCAAAGGACAAAATAATCAATAACTAATAACCTAGTGTTTGACAAACTCAAGGACCCCAGCCTTTGGGATAAGAACTCAATGTTTGATAAAAATTGCTGGGGAAAATGGAAATTAGTATGGCAGAAACTAGGCATTGACCCACACTTAACACCGTGCACCAAGGTCAGGTCAAAGTGGGTTCATGACCTAGGAATAAAGAATGACATTATAAATAAATTAGAGGAACATAGAATATTTTACCTCTTAGACCTGTGGAAGAGGAGTGAATGTATGTCCAAAGAAGAACTAGAGATCATTATTGATCACAAAGTAGAAAACTTTGATTATGTCAAATTGAAAAGTTTTTGTACAAACATATCTAATGTAGACAAAATTAGAAGGGAAACAATAAACTGGGAAAACATTTTTACAGTCAAAGGTTCAGATAAAGGCCTCATTTCCAAAATTTATAAAGAATTTAAGCCAATCTCCATTTGATAAATGGCCTCATTTCCAAAATATATAATAAATTTAAGCCAATCTCCAATTGATCAATTGATAAATTCTTGGATAAATAAATTAAAACTATTTCTAGTCATATGAAAAGATGTTCCAAATCATTAATAATCAGAGAAATGTGAATTAAGATAACTCTGAGATACCACTACAGACCTGTCAGATTGGCTAGAATGACAGGGAAAGGTAATGCAGAATGTTGCAGGGGATGTGGGAAAACAGGGACACTGATAAATTGTTGGTGGAACTGCGAATACATCCAGCCATTCTGGAGAGCAATTTGGAACTATGCTCAACAAGTTATCAAACTGTGCATACCCTTTGACCCAGCAGTGTTGCTACTGGGTTTGTATCACAAAGAAGGGAAAGGGACCTGTATGTGCAAGAATGTTTGTGGCAGCCCTCTTTGTGTTGGCCAGAAACTGGAAACTACATGGATTCCATCAATTGGAGATTGGCTGAATAAATTGTGGCATATGAATGTTATGGAATATTATTGTTCTGAAAGAAATAACCAACAGGATGATATCAGAAAGGCCTGGAGAGACTTACATGAACTGATGCTGAATGAAATGAGCAGGACCAGGAATTTATTGTATACTTCAACAACAATACAATATGATGATCAATTTTGATGGATTTGGCCATTTTCAGCAATGAGATGAACCAAATTAGTTCTAATAGAACAGTAATGAACTGAACAAGCTACACACAGCAAAAGAACTTTAGGAGATAATTATGAACCACTACATAGAATTCCTAATCCCTCTATTTTTGTCCACCTGCATTTTTTATTTCCTTCACATGTTAATTGTACACTATTTCAAAGTCTGATTCTTTTTGTACAGCAAAACAACTCTTTGGTCATATATATGTATATTGTATTTAATTTATACTCTATCATATTTAACATGTATTGGTCAACCTGTCATCTGCTGGGGGGGGGTGAAGGAGAGGAAAAATTAGGACAAAAGCTTTGGCAATTGTCAATGTTGTATAATTTACCTATGCATATATCTGGTAAATAAAAACTATTAAAATAAATAAAGAAAAAGAAAGAAACACTGAGACATAAAATGATTTGCTGAGAGTCATACAGCCAGTATCTATCAAAGGTATTACAGCTTGTCAGCTATAGAGAGTCTGTGTGTGTGTGTGTGTGTGTGTGTGTTTAACTCATACATTTTGACACATCAGCTACTTCCTAACAAGCAATTCTGTTATCTTATCTTTAAAAAAAGTTTAGGACAACTTACTAAATTAAATTTCTGTAGAAGTAGCTGAGTGACTAATTAAATTATTCCACCCACTTATAGTAACAAACAGAATTAAGAAGATCCTATACTCTAAAATCTTAATCAGCTGAGAACAATTTTCAGTTGAATCAATTTAATTGATTCTTAGCTTAGGCTAGTTGCATGAAAAAATTCTTAATCAGTTAAAATGCCTGTTAAATATATTTAGATACCCATTAGGTGGACCAGAATGACAAATTTCATTCATTTTGTCTGCATTCATTAGTTGTGAAATCTTGTTCAAATCCTGAGGATCAGTAGTTATCAAGTTTAAATACAAGATCACTATGGGTCACATATGTTGATTTATAAAAACAAAAAATAGCATTATTTATGTTTTATTGTACTTTACTTTAAAAATATTTTGTCAAATATATTTTAATTTCAATTTTCATCTGGAACCCTTCTGTTGTTCATTTTCTATAAAACAGTAAATTGTTTGGATACCAAGAATCCAAACAATTTGAGAGCTGGAGAAAGAAAGAATAATGTCATGTACTTGAGGAAGAATAATTTGGAAATATTAAAAAGTGCCCTGGGTCTATCTCTCCATCAATTTATGTATCTTATAGATCTTTCTTTTTGTTTTTCTTCATTTTCTTTGACTTTTCTAAAAGTTAGTTTTCTTCTTTGTTGAAGTTGATTCACTGAGAGGCCAGCTAGGTGGTGCTGTGGATAGAGCACCAGTTCAAATCTGACCTCAGACACTTAACACTTCCTAGCGGTGTAACCCTGGGCAAGTCACTTAACCCCAATTATCTAAGCAAAATTAAAAAAAAAAAAAAGGTGAATCACTGAATTTTTACATTATAGCAACAATATTCTTTATTTTTGAGTAATTTGTATTTTATTAAAAATTTCTTCTGTTTTTTTCTACTTCATTGATTCTCTTAAAAAATAATTTTTAAACGCCTTTCAGAGCTCTACTTTTACTTCTTATGTCCTTCTATACTTCTTTATTATATTTTAAGCACTTTGAAGCTTTGTTCAGTTCTTACAGTAACTATTTGTAAGAATTCCATCTATAGTGGCAGCTAGGTAGTGCAGTGGATAGAACACCAGCCCTGAAGTGAGGAAAACCTGACTTCTCAGACACTTAATACTTCCTGGCTGTGTGACCCTGGTCAAGTCACTTAACCTCAAATGCTTCAGGAAAAAAATCTATTTATAGGAATTCCATGTTATTTATAGGAATCCAGCTTTAGTCACCTCTTCATCTTTCCCTTCTAGAGATTTCTTCTCATGTTCTTTTACTCCCACACAACCTTTCTCATTTTATTATGAGATTTATTTGCTCAATGTCTCTGCTTTTCCTACAGGTTCTTTGTGAGAATTTCTTTCCTTTTCTCCCCATTTCCTCATGCCTCCTCCCTACCACCTTATTCCATTTTATTTGATGCATATTTTACTACTTAAAAGTGATAAAGATGGGCTTACACATGACCACTACCTCACTCCATCCTATCTTGGCAGGCATTGGGAATGGGGGTTTCCAGAAAGCTTATTTTAACATTTAAAGAAAGCCTTAGTGAGGAATACTGGATCCATTTTATGTGCCAATACTATGTGATATGTATTGCACTAAAAAGAGCACTGAATTAGGAGTTAGATATTTCTGGGTCTTAATTTCCTCAAACATAAAATGAAATGGTTAAACTAGATGGTCTCTAAATTCCCTTCTCACTTCAAAACTACATAATCTGAAAGGATTCTGGTTACACTTCTATTACTTACCAGACTTGAACTTTAGCAAGTTATTTATCCTTAATGAGTTGGTTGCTTAATCAGAAAAATTAATAATCCCTGTCCTATTCATCATACTGATTTCTTGTGAGAAATATAAATATTCAAAAACTCCCTTATATCACAGAGATAGAAATCAAGGAAGAATTTGAGAAATTATACAAATTCAATACATTATTATTACTTTAAAATATATTAAATGAATTATCGTTAAATTGAATATTAAATATTAAACCTATCTTTCATTCTTAAACATGAATTCATGTAAGCTATCTAGCAAACTTGACAATAACAAGCAGGCTGTCTATATTCACCTTAGCCAAAGTTATATTAGATTTAGAAATGTTACTATCCTACAGTGTTATACCATTTTCACTGTATTATAATTTCCATAAAGACTGATTGATTTCTGACTAGTCAAACCAAAGCAGTGGTATGTAAAAGATTTCATTCTGCTTAACAGTGTTATCAAAATATAGTGATAGTGTGCGATATTGAGAGTAGAAACGACCTTCAGTAAGTTTCCTCTGAACTTTAAGTTCCAGTGGAACTTCAGTCACAATTAAATATAAAAATAAATATAACTTTATTTCTCTGAACCCAAAAGGCATGGAATTATGAAACTATATTCTTTCATTCTGGTTTCAGATAGAATAGTGATTTGATCCCCCTTCCTTTTTTGGATAGAACAACTTGAATCTATTAAGTTGTGTGGTTTCATTTCCTTTTTACCTTTATTTGCAACAATGCTTTTGTGGCAAAACCTGGTAATGCTTAAAAAATGAAGATTATTTGTATTTCAACTTTGCTATACGAGTCTGAACAAACTAATTTTTAAAAGGAAAAGGAATACTTGATATGTATGAAACTCCATTAATCAAAATCCTCCCACAGGATTTGAAGAAACCCATATGAAATTCACTTGTCAGTTTTTCCCCAGATATGTTATCAAAAATAGAAAGACTAAATGTCAGAGTATGGATGACTGTGCCTAAGTCATGCCTCTGATGAAAACTGATTATCTGGCTCTGGAGAAATCACTTAATGTCTTAGTTATGAAGGCAAATCTTTAAGACTATCAGTTGCCCTGAACTACCACTACATATCTCTCAGATTGGCTAAGATGACAGGAAAAGATAACCATGAATGTTGCAGGGATGTGGGAAAACTGGGACACTGATACATTTTTGGTGGAACTGTGAACAGATCCAACCATTCTGGAGAGCAATTTGGAGCTATGCTCAAAAAGTTATCAAACTCTGCATACCCTTTGACCCAACAGTGTTTCTACTGGGTCTATATCTTAAAGAGATCTTAAAGGAGGGGAAAAGGACTCACATGTGCAAAAATGTTTGTGGCAGCCCTTTTTTAAAGTGGAAAGAAACTGGTAATTAAATGAATGCCCATCAATTAGAGAATGGCAGAATAAAATTTTAGTATATGAATATTATAGAATATTATTGTTCTGTACTAAATGACCAGCAAGGTGATTTTAGAGAGGCCTGGAGTGACTTGCATGAACTGATGCTAAGTGAAATGAGCAGAGCCAGAATATCATTATACATGGCAACAACAAGATTATATAACGATAAATTCTGATGGATGTGGCTCTTTTCAAGAATGAGATGATTCAAACCAGTTCCACTTGTTTAGTGAAGAAGAAAGCCATCTACATCCAAAGAGAGAACTGTGGGAACTGAGTGTGGACCACAACATAGCATTTTCACTCTTTCTATTGTTGTTTGCTTACATTTTTTTTTCTTTCTCAGTGTTTTTTTCCTTCTTGATCCGATTTTTCTTGTACAGCAAAATAATGGTGTAACTATATATATATATATATATATATATATATATATATATATATATATATATATATATATATATATATATATATATATATATGTATATATATACATATACATATATTGGATTTAACATATATTTTAACATATCTAACATGTATTGGACTACCTATTATCTAGGGGAGGGGATGGGGAAAAGGAGGGGGAAATTTGGAATGGAAGGTTTTGCAAGGGTCAATGTTAAAAAAATACCCATGTATATGTTTTGCAAATAAATAGCTTTAATATAAAAAGTTTCAAAGACATTTCTGATATGAATTTGCAGAAGGGAGTTCCTTTTGAGAGTTCCCTCTTATTGTTGTTCTATTGTTTCACTTATGTCTAATTCTTTGTGACCCTATGTGGAGGTTTCTTGGCAAATATATTGGAGTCACTTAACAAAATCTTGAGACATAGTGAAATGACTTGCTCAGGGTTGCTTACTTAGTAAGGGAATACCTGATTCTATGCTAGAATCTATTCCTCTACCAGTAAAATCACATGTAAAGTACACTACTTTGAAGCATTTAACCCAACTGCCAAAAATTTCTTTCATCATAAGAAATTTACAGATTAAACTTTTAAGAAATGTCTTATTCATTTTGGCCCTAACATCTCTCCAGGAAATCTACAGTATTGCTCCATTATCTCCATTCCTTCAATCAACAGCATATATTAAGGAATTATTATATGTAAAACATAAATAATGGACAATGTGGATTCAAAGACAAAACCATTCATGGACCCAGATCTCAGTGAGCTTCCATTTCCCATTTAGAGCTAACACAATGGAGTCCACAGTATTACTAAAGAAAATTTTGTTTGTTTATTTAAAAAGCACAATTGAATTTCTTGAAGGAACACTTATCATTTAAAAACCGGAGTGTAGAGTTTGATGACTTCACTGACCCACAATCTTCCCCACAAGACCCATCATATCATATAGTTCCTTTAATGCTCCAAATAGCCAGAAAGGCAAGTGTTATTTTTTTTGTCCAATTTTCTGGCATTTACCATAGTTTGGCATTCATTCATACCTTGTTTTGTTTTTTTTTGTTTGTTTGTTTGTTTGTTTTTTAGGGTAAGATAAGACCCAAATCCCTTTAATATTTTTATACCATTTTCCTAGTACTAGATAGCAGCAAAATCTCCTAAAATGCTCTCTTATGTTCTACCTTTTGCCTCTCCTGCCCTGTGTCTTCAGAAGCATTTCTAGATGGCCAACTGCACCAAGTAGATTTTGAACTCACATTTTGCTGACTCCAAGCTCAGCACTCTCTTTTTTTGTGTCACCTAACTGTTCCATATAGCTATATACAAAAAAAAAGTTCAAGGGTATCAAAGAAAAAATTATGTTCACTTCTACACAGAAAAAAATGCAATAGATGTGTGTGTGTGTATATATATATATATAATAGTACTTTATAATTATATAAAGGAATATTGGTATTAACTCATTAAATTCCTTTAATTTCTAGTGAAAAAATCCACATCCCAGGAAAAAATTTAAAAAGTGCATTCATCTAAAATACCACAGTATAGACAGCATCTTGCAGGAAATCATCAAGGAAAACCACCCAAATATTCTAGAACGCAGAGGGTAAAACAGCCATTGAAAAAATTCCCTGATAACCTCCTGAAAGTGACCCCAAAATGTAAACACTAAGGAATATTGTATCAAAATTTCAGAATTTATCTAATCAAGTACAAAACATTGCAAACAGCCAGAAGGAAACAATTATTGAGGAGCCACAATCAGGAATACCTAGGACTTGGCAGTTTTCAATTTAAAAGATTGAAGGGCATGAATAACAATTCAGAAAGGCAAAGCAACTTGGACTGCAGCCAAGAATCAATAATTATCCAGCAAAATTGAGCATCATCTTTCAGGGGAAAAGATGGACATTCAATGAAATAGATGAATTTCATCTATTTCTGATGAAAAGACAAGAACTGAATAGAAAAAGTTGATTTTCTAATGCAGAACTCAAGAGAAGCAAAAGTTAAAAAGTTTCTATGGGAAAATGATATGTTTAACTCAAAAGATCCAAATCTTTTAGATTCCAAAGAATCCTATTACTTTGAGGATGTAGGTATAATTTGATTTTATTGTAATGACTTTATAAATAAATTAGAGGAGGAATGGTGATTCTATCAGAAAAAGAGGAAAATGGAGTCAAAGTGGGGTGAATTACATCTCATAAGAGGCAAAAAGATCTATTGCAATTAAGGGAAAGGGGGGATAAGCATTATGCAAAGGCAAAGGTACTTGGATTGCAGCCAAGAGTCAATTTTCCAGAAAAATTGAGCATCATCTTTTAGGAGAAAAGATGGACATTCAACGAAACAGGTGAATTTCATCTATTTTTGATGAAAAGACTAGAGCTGGATAGAAAATTTAATTTTCAAATACAATACTTTATGCTTTTTAAGAAAAGCATAAAAAGGTAAAAAGGAAAGAAAAATAACTTTTTTTTAAAAGTTAAAAAGCTTAAATCCCTACATGATAAGATGATATGTTAAATTCTTGAGATCTATATCTCTCTTAAGGGTATACTTAGAGGGTGCAGGTATAATCTGATGTTATTGTGGTTATTTAAAGAACAAATAAAAAAAGAAATTGTGATTCTACTGGAAGAAGAAGAAAACGCAGTTAAAATAGATCTCATGAGGAGGCAAAAATACTTACTACAATTGAGGGAAAGAGGGGAGAGGGAGGAGCATTGTGAGAATCTTACTCTCATAAGATTTGTTTTGAAGGAAGAATATTAAACACATTTAGCTTCACAGAAAAGCTTGTTTCACTGAATAGGGAAGTAGGAAGAGAAGGGGAAAAATAAGGAGGAAAGATAATAGAAGGGAGAAGAAAAGCAGCAAGAGAAAGGTATAAAAAGGGGGTCTTCAAAAAAGGAGGGCTATTTGAAGGAGTAGATGATCAGTAACAATACTTAAGAGGAAGGAAAGGAGGAAATGGAAGAGAAAAATACAATTGGGGTAAAGAAATGGCAGGAAATACAGAGATAGTAATTTTATCAGTGAATGTGAATGGGATGAACTCTCCCATAAAAAAGAAATGGATAGCAGATGGATTAAATGCCATAATTCTACAATTTGTTATTTACAAGAAACTCATTTAAAGCAGAATGATACATTTAGAGTAAAGGTAAAAGGGTAGAGCAGAATCTATTATGCTTAACTGAGGTAAAACAAATCAATGGTAGCAATCCTGATTTCAGATCAAGTAAAAGCAAAAATAGATCTAATTAAAAGAAATAAGAAGGAAACTATATCCTGCTTAAAGGTACCATAGAAAATGAAGTAATATCAACATTAAACATATATAACAAAGTAGTACAGCATCCAAATTCCAAGGGAAGTTGAGAGCTGCAAGAAGAATCAAACAGCAAAACTATATAAATGGGAAATCTCAACTTTGCTCTCTTAGAACATGATAAAGCAAATCACAAAATAAATAAGAAAGAAGTTAAGAAGTTAAATAGAATCATAGAAACATTAGATATGATAGACCTTTGGAAAAAAATGAATGGAGACAGAAAGGACTATAACTTTTTTGTGGCAGTATATGGAACCTAAACAAAAATTGACCAGTATTGGGGCATAAAAACCTCAAAATCAAATGCAGAAAGGCAGAATAATAAATGCATTTTCTCAGATCATGATACAATAAAATTTACATGTAATAAAAAGCCAAGGGAAAATGACAAAAATGATTAGAAATTAAATAATCTAACCATAAAGAATGAGTCAGAGAAGAAATCATAGACACAATCAATAATTTCATCCAAATGAATGATAACAACACACCAAAATTTGTGGGATTCAGCCGAAGTGGTTATTAGGGGAAATTTTATACATCTATATGCTTACTTCCATAAAAAAAAGAAAAAGAAAAGTTCAGTAAATTGGGCTTGCAATTTTAAAAGCTGAGGGGGAAAAAAAAACACATTAAAAATCCCCAATTAAAAACCAAATTTGAAATTCTGTAAATAAAAGGAGAGAATAATAAAATTGAAAGTAAGAAAACTGTTGAATTAATAAATAAAACTGAGTTCGTTTTATCAAAAAAATCAACAAAATAAATAACCTGTAGTTAATTTGATTACAAAAAAAAAAGAAAAAAATCAAATTATTTATCTCAAAAATGAAAAGGAAGAATTTTCCATCAATGAAGGGGAAATTAGAGCAATAATTAGGAGTTATTTTTCCCAACTATGTGTCAATAAATATGATAATCTAAGTGAAGTGGATAAATACCTACAAAAGTATTAGGTTGCTCAGATTAACAGAAGAGGAAATAGATTATTTAAATAGTACCATTTTAGAAAAAAAAAAAAAAAAAAAAAAAGCTATTAATCTACTCCCTAAGAAAAAATTTCCAAGGCCAGATGGATTTACATGAGAATTCTACCAAACATTTGAAGAACAATTAATTCCAATATTATATCAATTATTTGAAAAAAGAGGGAAAGAATGAGTCTTATCAAATTCCTTTTATGACACAGATCTGGTGTTGATATATAAATCAGGTAGGTTGAAAACAGAAAGAAAACTATAGATCACTTTCCATAATGAATATTGGTGCAAAAATCTTAAATAAAATATTAGCAATGAGATTACAGAAAGTCATCCACAAAAAATGCACTATGACCAAGTAGGATTTATGCCAGGAATGTAAGGCTATTTCAATATTAGGAAAACTATTAGTTTAATTGACTGTATCAATAACTAAACTAAAATAAATCATATGATTATCTTAACAGATATAGAAAAATCATTTGGTAAAATCCAACATCCATTTATATTAAAAACACTAGAGCATATTGAAATAAATACTCAGTAGCATCTATTTAAGCCATTTAAAGCTTGATATATAATGGGTACAAACTAGAACCATACTCAATAAAATAAGTAGTGAAACAAAGTTGCTCAGTATCACCATTACGATTCAATTTTGTATTAGAAATGTTAGTTTTGGCAATAAAAGAAGAAAAAGAAATTAAAGGAATTAGAGTAGGTAATGAGGAAACCAAATCATAACTCTTTGCAGAGAACCCTAGAGAATCAACTAAAAAACTATTAGAAACAATTCATAACTTTAGCAAAGTTGCAGGATACAAAATAAATCCAAATAAATCATCATCATTTTTATATATTACCAAACAAACCCAAAAGCAAGAGACATAAAGAGAAATTCCATTTTAAATAATTGACAACAATATAAAATATTTGGGAGTCTACCTGCCAAGAAAAAGTCAGGAACTATATGAACACAAGTACAAAACACTTTCCACTCAAATAATGTCAGATAATGTCAAATTTAAGCAATTGGAAAAATATCAAATGCTCATAAGTAGGCCCAGTTAATTTATTAAAAATGACAATATTACCTAAATTAATTTACTTATTCAGTACTATACCAATCAAACTGCCAAGAAATTATTGTATCGATCTAGAAAAAAATAATAACAAATTTCATCTGAAAGAACAAAAGGTCAAGAATTTCAAAGGAATTAAGAAAAATGCAAATGAAGGTGACCTACCTGTGTTAGATCTAAAACTATTTGCAAAACATAAATATATATTACTATATATTCAGTAATCATCAAAACCTTTTGGTACTGGCTAAGAAATAGTGTAGTTGATCAGATGAATAGGATAGGTTCACAGGACAAATAGTCAACGACTATAGTAATCTAGTGTTTGACAAGCTCTAAACCCCCAGTTTTGGGAATAAAAACTCAGTATTTTTGACTGATGGGAAAACTGGAAACTAATATGACAGAAACTAAGCTTTGAATCACACCTAACACTATACACTAACATAAGATTGAAATGGGTTCATGATTTAGACAGAGAGAGTGGTATTATAAGAAAATTAGAAGAACGTAGGATAGTTTACCTCTCAGATCTCTGGAGAAGGAAGGAATCTGTGCCCAAAGAAAGACTAGAAATCATTATTGAAGAAAAATAGATAATTTTAATTATATTTAGTTTAAGTTTTTGTACAAACAAAACTAAAACAGACAAGATTTGAAGGGAAGCATTAAACTGGGAAAACATTCTAATATTCAAGGATTCTGATAAAGTTTTCATTTCTAAAATATATAGAAAATTCACTCAAATTTATAAGAATTGAAGCCATTCTCCAAATGATAAATGGTCAAAGGATATGAACAGATAATTTTCAGATGAAGAAATTAAAACCATTTCTAATCATATGAAAAGGTGGTCTAAATCACTATTCATCAGAGAAATGCAAATTGAGACCAGTCTGAGATATCATTACACACCTCTCAGATTGGTTAAGATGACAGGAAAAAACAACAATAAATGTTGGAGCAGATGTGGGAAAACTGGGACACATACATTAGTGGTGGAGTTGTGAACTGATCCAACCTTTCTTGGAGAATAATTTGAAACTATACCCAAAGGGCCTATTAAACTGTGCATACCCTTTAATCTAGCAGTGTTTCTACTGGGTTTATATCCCAAAGTGATCTTAAAGGAGAAAAGGACCTCACATGTGCAAAAATGTTTGTGGCAGCCTTTTGTGTAATGGCAATAAACTGTAAACTGAATGGATGTCCATAAATTGGGAAATTGCTGAATAAACATATGAATATTATGGCATATTATTGTTCTATAAGAAACAATCAACAGGATGATTTCAGAGATAGATGAACTGATACTATGTGAAATGAACAGAACCAGGAGATCATCATGCATGGCAACAGCAAGATAATAGAATGGTCAATTCTGGTGGCATGTGGCCCTTTTCAACAATGAAATGATTTAGGCCTGTTCCAATGGTCTTATGACGATCAGAGATATCTATATCCAGAGAGAGGATTGTGGGAAATGAGTGTGTTTCGCAACATAGCATTTTCACTCTTTTTACTGTTGTTTACTTGCATTTTATGTTCTTTCTCATTTTTTTTCTTTTTGATTTGATTTTTCTTGTGCAGCAAGATAATTGTATAAATATATATGCATATGTTGGAATTAACATAGATTTTTCCATGTTTAGTATATATTGGATTATTTGCTATCTATGGGAAGAGGTGGGGAAAGAGGAGGAAAAGATGGAACACAAAGTTTTGCAAGAGTTAATGAAGAAAAATTATCCATGCATAGCTTTTAATAATTGTCATCTCTCTATCTTCCATAGAGACAGAGGTCAATGGTGTTTGTTTGTTTGGTGATTGTTTTAGGTTCCAGTCCCAGCTTTGCCTTTTTCCATTGGTTTGAATCTGGACAATTCATTTAAATTTCCTGGTCCTCACATTATTTGTACATTGAAGTGGTTAAATTTCATTTCCAATGATTTTAGAAAGAATCTCAAAGGTCCTTTTGTAGCTCTACCTCCTCCAAACTTCTAAACTAATGATATGATTAGAGAAAAATGAGAGATCTGATGTGACCTGGGTAAGTCAGGATAAAAAAAAATTGTGGAACAGGAAAGGGACGAACAATGACTTCTGCATATAACCCCATCAGAAACAAAAGATATCCAAGCTTCTAGCATTGTGCTTTCTAAAGTGGTCTTTATATTAGACATACTGATAATGGGCAATGTAAAACTCCTTTGGGATTAAATATAGATACTTTAGTGATATTTCCTTATTAATGAAAAAATTCAGGGAAAACCACTGACCTTCTTAATGGGGATACCACTTATGGAATTAATAATATACTGAGAATCCTTTTAATGCTAAGTGTTCATTGGTTTCTTAATGAAGGTTTAATGATTAGTTTTGCTTAACTGATTGAGGTAACAATTCCTTACTGATGTTTATGACTGGAAGCTATGTAGAATATAAACAATGACTGAGACAAGAAAAGTTATCTCCTGATTACCTTCAAAGAGAAGGGATGATATGCCTTGCTTTTTTTCAGTCTGTTGCTTAAGGACTCTACAAGCTCTCCTTTGTATTTCCTAACAGAAGCTAAAGTCAGCTGTGTGTTTCCTTCTAGGCCTCCATAACTCCTAATAGCCAGTTCTACAGAGATCTGGATTTTGCCAAAATGCTGAAATCTTCATCTTCACTTGGGGTCAGGGAAAGCCCATCTAGGAGATTTAACTGAAAGAAGAAAAAAAAAAAATTCCCTACCTATCTATCATGTGCAAAGCACTTTAGAAACATTATTTCATTTGAGTCTAACAACAACCCTAGAAAGTAGGTATTGTTATTTCTCCAATTTTATAATTGAGGAAACTGAGGCAAATAAAAGTTAAGTGACTTACCCAGAGTTACACAGATCGTATATGTTTGAAACTAGATTTGAACATAGGTCTTCCTGATACCTATCCTTGCATTCTATTCAGTGTGCCTTCTAGCCACCTATGCCTCTATGTTTGATTGTTGGTGGGAGTTATGGGCCAGAACTTAAAACAAGGTACTAAGTCAGTGGAATTGAGAGAGACAACAGTTATTTAATTTAGCATAGTTCAGTATGATTGATTTAATCCTACAAGGAGATGTTTGGGGCCAGAACTTGAAACAAGATACTAAGTGGAATTGAGGAGACAATGTTAAATCTTCCCAACTGTCTCTGAATCCACTTCAGCCTCCAGCCAGCACAAAGATGGAAGATGAAATGAATCTGTCTCAGCCTCTGAGAGCTTCTAGTGGGCCTGGCCTTTTTGGCCCTGAAAGCTCCTCCCACTAGAAGCTCTCAGAGGCTGAGACAGATTTATTTCATCTTCCACCTTTGTACTACTTGGAGGCTGAAGTACAAAACTTTGGATTCAGAGACAGTTGCGAAGATTCAGAAGCCAGAGAAGGCAGGTGGGAGCAGAAGCTTTTGGAACCAAGGAGAGAGATAAGTCTCCAGAAAAACTAGCTGAGCCCCAAGTGAAGGAGACAAGATTTTGAAGGAGACAATAAAGCATTTGGTCTTTAATACCTCGCTGCATTTGGGGTGATTACTGAATTGAAACGAGGGCTGCTCCCAGAAGCCCCCCAAAGAAACCTCTTTCCAGAGGACATTATATTTTAGAGAAGAATATTACATGGGGAGGAAGGAAGTGCGTTCAGTGCTTTAGATGTTGAAAAGACTTTGGGAATTTGTGGGTAGGAAACACAGGGACCACTTTCCTGTGGCACAAAAGGGGCATGATCCAAATTGAGAATAGTCTGAGAAATTAGCTACAAAAAATTCAGGCTGGATCAGATCAAAATGTCCACGCTCTCAATATGTCAATAAGGACTAGACTAGTAGCTCTTCAATAAGATTGGCTACTGAGGTGTCAATTGCTTTGGATTGCTTTAGATCCCTAAACCACTGAGAAGAAACAAGTCTTTCATAATTGATCATCACACATTCTTGCTATTGTTGTGTACAATGTATTCTTGGTTCTCCTTGTTTCATTCAGTATCAATTCATGTAAATCTTTCCAAGCCTTTTTAAATCAGATTATTCATCATTTTTATAAAACAATAAAATTTTATTACTTTCATATATCACAACTTTTTCAGCCATTCCCAATTGATGGGCATCTACTCATTTTCCAATTCTTTGCTACCACAAAAAGAGCTAATACAAACATTTTTCCATATATAGGTCTTTTTCCATCCTTTATAATTTCCTTGTGATATAGACTCATTAATAAAACTGCTGGCTCAAAAGGTATGCACCTTCTTTGCAACTTTAAAAAAAAAAACTTTTGAGATATAAATTAGCTTATAGTTATACAGGTCTGGAATATAGTCTGCTGGGTGCATTCAATCTTGCTCCTTTATTTCCCCTACCTTTGAGCTCCTTGGAACTTTTTTCCTCCTTGGATACTCCTCTCTCCTTGTTCTAATCTTTAGGCCTGGAAAACGCCCAACATTATATTTCTTCTATAAAGGATCTACTTATGTTGAAGAACTTTGCTAAATCCTTCTCAAGATTAATTCCATTCTGAGGTTACTTTCTCTCCTCCCTCATAGTCCTTCATCCAATGGCATCTTTATTTTTACTCTAGTTAACTCTAGATCAATTTAATCTGATAGTCAATGGCTTATTCGCACCTCACAGTGTATTTACTTTCTCCTGGTTAATTGGGGTTTCTCCTGGGAAACTTGTATTTTTCCTTGCTTAACTATGTTCTCTCTCTTAAAACACTTAAGTGTTTTAAGTACACTTAAAAAAACAAACGAAAGTGGGAAATGTAGAGGGCCATTGTACATGAAATAAGTAACAACTTGAAACAAGATGTTAACTCAGTCGAATTGAGATGATTCTCTAGTTTACATGTACTTAGTATAGTTCTACAAGTTGAAACCTATTCTATAAGATTGATACCTATGATGATGTACTTATAATAGGGTATATAAGAACTAAGAGATCTGGGAAGGAAGACAGACCTGGAGATAGATAGAGGATTGGAGGTTGGAGTTCAAGTTCTCACTCTCAGACTCATAGACTCAAGGACAGGCTTGAAGACAAAAGACTCTCCTGGTGGCTTTTCTGTATCCTTCACTTCTCCACTAAGAACAAGGCCCATCTGAAGGGCTCCCAGAAAGCTAGGTAGGCCTCAGGAGGAGGAGACAGACTGTGAAGGAGATAATAAAGACTTGGTACTTTATTCTTGACTATTCTTGTGGTGATTATTCTGCTAAAACAAAGGCCTATTTGGAAGACCTCCAAAGAGTTAGCCAGAACATTACACTTTGACACCCAAACATAGAAGTAAGGATTTACACTCAGCAGTTCCACTTAAATGATCCTGAGCTCAATGGAGAAGTCCCCATGACCTCTAAATAGGGTGAGTACAAAAATAGGCAGAAAACTTTGGTAAGAGCTGAATTAGTGTTTCAGCTGAATAGTCTGAAGAATACACAAGAATAGTCAGGAATAAAGTCCAATATCTTTACTATCTCCTTCACAGTCTATCTCCTTGGCCTAGGGCCAGGCTAGCTTTCTGGGGGACCTTCAGATGGGCTTTGGTCTTAGTGGAGAAGTGAGGGAGACAGGACAGGCACCACAGGGGTCTTTATCTTTGAGTCTGTTTGAGTCCTCCTCTAGGTCTGACTCTAATCTCTTAAATACTCTATTATAATTAAATCCATTCATCATGCTGAACATAAGCCAATCATATCACTAGGGAACCATTATTTGTTGTAAGATTAAATTAATCATACTGAACTAGAAAATCATCATGCTAAACTAGATAACCATTGTATTATCAATTCCACTGAGTTAACACCTTATAAGAATCCTTGCCTCAAGTACATTTCTCCAGAATTCTGGCCAATTACAGGCTTAAGCCTTTTTTTTCACTTTTACATCCAAAAATTTTCAAAAAAGGAATTTTTTTCTGTTCCAAATTATTAATTCTAAACTTAGAATAACAAGTAGTCATCCAAATATATATATATATATATATGTATATATATACATATTTGTCATGTTCACTCTATTTATTGTAATCCAGCCAGTATTACTGCTCAGAAAATGTTTTAATTAATGATTTAAAAGGAAGAACATTTATGAAAAGAAATAATTATGAAATGGCATAATTATTTCAAAAAGCACTACAAGAGTAAATGCAGCTTAAATGCCCTGTTTTCCTGTCTAAAATGTCAATGAAATTTCAAATAAAATATTCTTTAATTTGTGGAAAATTATCCTGCTTTTGTCTTCTGTGATGCTGACTATATGGATGATTTTTTTGTTGAACAGGACTAAACACACCTCTTTAGAGTTCCTTCAGAATTGGAACAGGTGCCGTGGAATATCAAGTATAACACAATCTGTTATAAAGCAATTTTAAATATTTTGATATACAAATGGCAAAATTTAATATTACCCAAGGAGAAATGAAAAGTATATGAGGAATTCTAACTTTCAAGTTGAAAGAAAAGCTAGCAATGCAATACAATAGAGAGATTTGAGAATATAAAAAAGGAAAATAACATTGATGGTATTTCTGATTTATCAAAAGGCAAACAATTTGGATAAACATAAAACAACTGAAGATGGAATGACAGCTGCCATATATAATTTTTCAATTTAATTTCAATTCAATAAATATTTCTTAAGCACCTTCCATATTATAGGCACTGTGCTAAGAGCTGGGAATACAAGTAATAATAATAATAATATATATATATTACTGAGGTAATTGGTGTTAAATGACTTACTTGCTCAGGGTCATACAGCTAGGAAGTGTTAAGTGTCTGAGATTAGATTTAAAGTCAGGTCCTTTGGACTTCAGGGCTGATGCTCTATCCACTGTGCCACCTAGCTACCCATAATAATGATATTTTTTAAAAGAGAGTTTCTGCCCTTGATAAGAGGGGGACAAAGCAGTAGAAAACATTTTTTCAGTGAAGTTAAAACCAATGTGTATGTGTGTGTATACATAGCAAGGTAGTACAGTGGTCAGGAAAAGTTTAGACACTCTGTAGCTCTGTGATATTGGACAAGTCACTCAATTCTGTTTGACTTTTTCCTCAACTCCAAAGTGAGCTAAGGAAATAGCAAACCACTACAATATCTTTGCCAAGAAAATCCCAAATGTGGTTACAAAGAATTGGAAATGACTGGAACTACTGGAAAAAACAAAATTTTATGAGTCTATCTACACAAATATAGAGGTATATGCATATGTATATTTATCTTTATAAGTAGTCTCTATCCATGATAGCAATAAGTTGTATAGATAGTACAATGCATATAACTCTGGATTTGGAGTCTGTATGTAACTAGATTCTGTGGAATCAGAGTCTGGAAAAATCTAAAAAGGCTATGTATTTCAATATGCTTTGAAACAATAAAGCTCTTTATCCTTGTGCCTGATGATTTCTTGAACGATATCCTCTATATTCATTTTTTCTTCATGGTTTTCAGTTCAATAATTCTTAGATTGTCTCTCCTGGATCTATTTTCCAGGTCAGTTGTTTTTCCAATGAGGTATTTTAATATTCTTCTATTTATTCAGTTTTTTGTTTTATTTGACTGATTCTTGATGTCTCATTGAGTCATTCACTTCTATTTGTTCAATTCTAAATTTTAGTGAATTATTTATTTCAGTTAACTTTTTTATCTCCTTTTGCATTTGGCCAATTGAACTTTTAAATGGGTTGTTTTAAATGGATTTTTTTCCATTTCACAAATTCTGTTTTTCAACAAGATAGTTTCTTTTTCCATTTAGTTAAATCTATTTTGTAAAGAGTGATAAGCTATTTCCATTTTAC
Organism: Sminthopsis crassicaudata; assembly: GCF_048593235.1. Taxonomy (NCBI): domain Eukaryota; kingdom Metazoa; phylum Chordata; class Mammalia; order Dasyuromorphia; family Dasyuridae; genus Sminthopsis; species Sminthopsis crassicaudata. The sequence continues at coordinate 111,899,388 of NC_133622.1, forward strand.
TAAATCTATTTTAAGGAGTTTTTTTTCCCAGATAATTTTTGTGTTTCATTTTCCAAATACACTTGCAAAGTTCTAATTTCCTTTACCCATTTTTCTTCTAACTCTTTTTTAAAGATACTTTTTGAATTCTTCCAAGAGAGCCTTTTGAGATGGAGATCAACTCATATCACCTTTTGGAGCTTCATCTGGAGACAATCTGCTTTTTAGTGTCCTCAGGATTTGAGATCTGTTCTTCTCTGTCTTCATAAAAGCTAAATATTATCTTTTTGCTTTTTTGCTCATTTTTAATGATTGAGGTCTGCTTTTAGGGCAAAGGGAAGATTGTCCCAACCTTTCTCTACAGGCAACAGTAGCTTCATGCTATTCTGGGGCTAGTGCTGCTGACTTCTTTTCTGTGCTGGGTGGGCATGGAGAACTTCCATGTTATGTTGGGGTTCAGGAGCTCCACTCAGCCCTGGGTCCCTTCACTGTGCTTGGCTGCCTCCTTTCCCCTCCCATTCCTCCCTCACCCAATTGAAACAGAACTTTTCTGAAGTTCTTCCAAAATACCTTCTGCTGTAAATTTGTTGCACTCCAAATATTTGTGAGTTCTTTCACTCCAAAACCACTTCAAAGGTTTGATCTGGTGTTGATCTGAGGGAAACCAGAAAGAACTCAGAAAAAGACCTGTCTATTCTCTCCCATCTTGCCTCTGCCCCTAACATTTTCTTCCTTACTTTAGGATTTCAAGTTTCTTTTGATTGCTGATCACATTTTTCCTTTTTACCTATCTCAGTACATAAAATTAACCATTGATTCCCTTCTTGATTTTTTTTTCCCTCACAATGTAACATGTAGGTCACCTGATTTCCTTCTTCCTATATGGTCATTTTTTCTCCCTCCTCATTCTTTTTTCAATTTGAAGTCCTTTGATAAACTGTACAAGAGCCTAGTTCAAAATTATTACCAAGCACACTTCATCCTCAGCCTGTATTATAAGCTGTATGTTTTAACTTGTTAACCAGAAATACTAAACCTATTTTCAAGCAGCACTTTCTAACCAATTGTATTCTTCTTCAATTTTTTTCTCTCTTCTAAATCTTTTAATTTAAGTAGACATCAAGGATTTTGTTTCTCCCAAGCTCTTCAATTTTTTTCCTCAGGACTTCTTAAATCTTTACCATTATTTTCTAGGTTTTTTCCAGCCATATCATTTTTACTCAGGTAGATTATCTAAAATATGGTTAATGATTATAATTATAATTATATTATGTACATTATTATATTATAATTATATAACTATAATTATTATATTATAATTATATTATATATATTATAATTATACATAATTATAATTAATGATTATAATTAATTATAAATGATTATAATTAATGATAATGGTTATGATTGGATAAATTTTGGAAGTACTCTTAAAGAACTTTTAATCCTAGAGCTGCTTCTTATAACTGTTCTGACCTTAAATAGATAGCTAAAATTCTCTGGCACTCAGTATTCTCATATATAAAATTAGATATAAAATAGCCTTATTTCCACAAACATTTCCTATTGTATTTAAATAAGTAATTATTTCCAGAAATATAGTAATGAGTCTACCAAATACTGTTGGTGTGGATTGGCCATTATTTTGTTTCTTTACATGATATAAACATGACTTAAAACACATGAAGAAATTAACTGTATCATATAATAAATACTTTGACCATTTTTCATTTTAAAGTATGAAGCATAATTATTACATGATATTTTATTATGAAAAATTTGCCTAATTTTTTTACCTCACTGGCATTCATTTTCATACCCCAGGAATAGTTTATACACTGTACACTTTGTGTGATTTCCATAACTGTTTTTTCAAACCTAATCTTTAACTAAAACTTCATGAAACCATAATCCTTTGTATGTTTTTATGGCTAATTCAAGTATTTGATTACATCTTAAAGACCTCAATGTCAAATGAGAGTCAAGTTCAAATCTTCTTTTTCTCTTTATTAATCATTATTAGTTCTCTATCCCCTTCCATTCTTATGTACATGTGCAATCTTAATGGTTTCTAAAAATCTTTGTCCCAGTATTGACTTCTCCCTTGAATTCTAGGCTTAAATGTATTTAACTGAAATTTGAGGGGTTTTGGTTGCTTGATCTGCCATGACATAAGTCTAATATTCCTAAAATATAGTTTGTTATCCTCCCTAAATCAGCTTTTCTTTTAAATTCCCTTATTTCTACTAATGCCAACACCATTCTCTTCACTATTCTATCTTAAAATCTTGGAATTTAGAATTAAACTACAAAAAAAATGTCCACTCAAGTCTTTTGACTGCAAAGGAAACTCTCTATACATTTGAACCCATAAAATTATTATTAATTCTAAGACTCATCAGAAGAAATACAATGAAGTGTTGCAATCATGGACCTGGGAATCTTGTATTCTATTTTCAGCTCTTCCACAAGATCATTGACGACTTTAGGAAGTCATTTAACTTCTCTGTGGTTTCTTTTATATTTCCACTTACATAGTATCACTATGAAAGGAGGAATATTTTATTCAGTGATGTCTGTCAAGACTGGCAAGGACATCCAAAAAACTAAATGAAGTTTTATACTTGGACATTATATGAGACAATTAAAAAGTACTTTATAAAGTATTTCATATATTTTTTAAAGAGAGACTAATATAAAGAAATGGTATTAATCCAAAAACAAAACAAAATAAAAACAAACAACCTTCCTATAATGATAATGGAAACTACATGGCGATATTACATGCAGTTGAATTAAAGTATTTTTGAGCTGCTAAAGATATTGCTTACATCCTGCCATGGAAAGAATATTATCTATAAATGCAGAGGATCTGGCTTCAAATCTCACTTCTAATTTGTACTAATTGTATCCCCTTGAGTAAATCACTTACTATTTATTGGATTCTGTGGTCTCTAAAATTATTATTAGCAATGATTATGTGAAATGTGATATTTCAGATCCTAGAGTTTCAAGTTGTTATGAATCAACAGTTGCTGAGAAGATATTGGTATAATATATTTGGACAGAGAGAGAAAGAGACAAAGAGACAGAAATACAGAGAACAAATAGCAAACAGATTGAAACTATCTCTTCTGTTAGATAATGTTAGATAATCAGGCTTTTATCTTCCTAAATTACAAACCACAAAAATGAATTAATCATTGAATCTATCATGGCCTTAAATGGTTTACTTAAGGACAAAGTCAAGGGTATCATGATGCTTATTTTCTGTTTTGGAGATGTAATCTTTAATTTCACATCCATATCTTAAAAATCTAAAAGAAAAAATCCATTTTTAGCCTTCACTACAGATAAATTGATCATTTTTATAAATTTGGGCCAGGAAAAAAATTTATATGGACACCTAGACGTACAATTATGTGCACTGGACAAAGAATATGGACTATTTATGGAAAAGTCAAGTCATCAGGGCACAAGAAATGTGACCACCAAAGCCTCACTTGATCTAAATATTAAATATGATTTCAGGAAATATAATAATATAGAATGTAATCTAAGGGCATATTTGTACAATAGTTCTATGTCATCTCATCTTGGAGTAGAGAGAAGCTATAGGGTACTAGAGCTGATTCCATCAGAATCTAAAAATTGTTTTTGCCATCAATAACAGTTGCAAAATATTGTATATTAAAGATAACTGAAACTAGATTTTATTCATCACAAAATCACTGGTGTTCAAAGTACTTTAGGGATGATAAAACAATAATATAATAGGTTACTCATGACTAACTACAAAGTGCTTTGTAATATATGGGGCATTATTTAAAAATCAGTACAGCATCAATAACCTCATGATCATTTATTTCTAACCCTTTAATTTTACAGAGTGATGTGAGGACCAGAGAGACACAAGTGATATGGTAGTGTTTAATATAAATACAAATATTCTGAAGCCAGGTGAACTCTCCTTGCCTCCATCCATTTATATATTCATTCATTTATTTAGTTCATTTGTTCATTTATAATTTATTTATTTGTTTATTGAGTACTTTCTATGTTCAGGGTACTGTGCTGCTGTACTTTTAAAAACCTTTGAAAACCTTTATTATATGAAATCAGAGAGGAGAGATATTGGAGAAAATTTAAGCAAAGTTTTTTTTTTTTTTTAAGATCAATAAAATGTATTTAAAAAAATACTTTTAGGATATCATTTATTAAGGATCTGAGTTAGTGGCCAGGGCACTGAAACTGAAGTCAGAAAAACCTGTCTTTAAATTCTGCAAATGTGTTCAAATTTGAACTTTTCAAAATTATGAAAAAAACAAAATATGATTTTGGTTCTGGTCCAAATCATTTACTTTAAATTGAAATTCTGAAAACACATCAAAGAATGCATTATTTGTACAATTATATGGCATTGGACAAGTCACTGAACCTCTCTGAGATTCCTCATTTGTAACATGTGGGAGCTGTATTTTGGTGGTTCCTGTGTTTTTTAAAAGTTATAAATCCATGAACCAATATTGTGGAACATTAAATGGGAACCAAGAAAGGAAAAGAAGCCATCTTAGTAATGAACCTGCAGAATTTTATAACCCAATAGAATTGGTCTCAATTGATCCTATGCAGATGTTAAATAGAAATATGGAGGCAAATAATACTGATTACAGCTATAATTAGTGTACAACCTATCCATTACATCAAACTGTGCATTCTGAGTATCACAGGACTTGGGAACATTTAAAATGCTTTTTTTTTCTCTAAAACTCTGTGGTCACATTATCCTTATATATAGTGAGAGTAAAATTTAAAAAAAGAGAGAGAGAGAGCAATTGTGACAGACATCTGTGTTTCAGGCAGTTGGGTTGTAATCTTTATTTCTAATACTATAGAATGCATTAGAATAATAATTTTGGATGAATTTAGATTCAAAGATATATTTTATGCTCTCATTTCCAATTTTATCCCCAAAGCTGGATTTTTTATGATTTTATTTTGGTTGTTCTTTTTTTTTTTTTTTTTTTTTTTTTGTACATATATTTCCTTTTCCGTTTTTTTTTTATTATTATATATATATATATTTTTTATAATATTATCCCTTGTATTCATTTTTCCAAATTACCCCCCCTCCCTCTATTCCCTCCCCCCGACGACAGGCAATACCATACATTTTACATGTGTTACAATATAATCTAGGTACAATACATGTGTGCGAATATCATTTTCTTGTTGCACAATAAACATTAGAATCCGAAGGTACATGCAACCTGGGCAGACAGATATTAGTGCTAACAATTTTCATTCCCCTCCCAGTGTTTCTTCTCTGGGTGTAGCTACCTCTGTCCATCATTGATCAACTGGAAGTGAGTTGGTTTTTCTTTATGTTGAAGATTTCCACTTCCATCAGAATACATCCTCATACAGTATTGTTGTTGAAGTGTACAGTGATCTTCTGGTTCTGCTCATTTCACTCAGCATCAGTTGATTTAAGTCTCTCCAGGCCTCTCTATATTCCTCCTGCTGGTCATTTCTTACCGAGCAATAATATTCCATAACCTTCATATACCACAATTTACCCAACCATTCTCCAACTGATGGACATCCATTCATCTTCCAGTTTCTAGCTACAACAAAAAGAGCTGCCACAAACATTTTGGCACATATATGTCTCTTTCCGCTCTTTAGTATTTCTTTGGGATATAATCCCAGTAGTAGCGCTGCTGGGTCAAAGGGTATGCACAGTTTGATAACTTTTTGGGCATAATTCCAGATTGCTCTCCAGAATGGCTGGATTCTTTCACAACTCCACCAGCAATGTATTAGTGTCCCAATTTCCCCACATCCCCTCCAACATTTGTCATTATTTGTTCCTGTCATCTTAGCCAATCTGACAGGTGTGTAGTGGTATCTCAGAGTGGTCTTAATTTGCATTTCTCTGATCAGTAGTGATTTGGAACACTCTTTCATGTGAGTGGATATAGTTTCAATTTCTTCCTCTGAGAATTGTCTGTTCATATCCTTTGACCATTTATCAATTGGAGAATGGTTCGGTTTCTTATAAATTAGGGTCAGTTCTCTATATATTTTGGAAATGAGACCTTTGTCAGAACCTTTGTTTTTAAAAATATTTTCCCAATTTGTTACTTCCCTTCTAATCTTGTTTGCATTAGTATTATTTGTACAGAAACTTTTTAGTTTGATGTAATCAAAATCTTCTATTTTGTGATCAATAATGATCTCTAGTTCTCCTCTGGTCATAAATTCCTTCCTCCTCCACAAGTTTGAGAGGTAGATTATCCTCTGTTCCTCTAATCTATTTATTATCTCCCTCTTTATGCCTAAATCATGGACCCATTTTGATCTTATCTTGGTATATGGTGTTAAGTGTGGATCCATATCTAATTTCTGCCATACTAATTTCCAGTTTTCCCAACAGTTTTTTCCGAATAATGAATTTTTATCCCTAATGTTGGAATCTTTGGGTTTGTCAAAGATTAGATTGCTATAGATGTACCCTTTTTTGTCCTTTGTATCTAATCTGTTCCACTGATCTACCGGTCTATTTCTTAGCCAATACCAAATGGTTTTGGTGACTGCTGCTATATAATATAGCTTTAGATCAGGTACACTTAGACCACCTTCCTCTGAGTTTTTTTTTTCATTAGTTCCCTTGCAATTCTCGACCTTTTATTCTTCCATATGAATTTTGTTGTTATTTTTTCTAGGTCATTAAAATAGTTTCTTGGGAGTCTGATTGGTATAGCACTAAATAAATAGATTAGTTTGGGGAGTATTGTCATCTTTATTATATTCGCTCGGCCTATCCAAGAGCACTGAATGTCTTTCCAATTATTTAAATCTGATTTTATTTTTGTGGCAAGTGTTTTGTAATTTTTCTCATATAATTCCTGACTTTTCTTTGGTAGATGGATTCCCAAATATTTTATACTCTCAACATTTGTTTGGAATGGAATTTCTCTTTGTATCTCTTGCTGTTGCATTTTGTTAGTGATATATAAAAATGCCGAGGATTTATGTGGATTTATTTTGTATCCTGCCACTTTGCTGAAATTTTGAATTATTTCTAGTAGCTTTTTAGCAGAGTCTTTGGGGTTCTCTAAGTATACCATCATGTCATCTGCAAAAAGTGATAGTTTAATTTCCTCATTTCCTACTCTAATTCCTTGAATCTCTTTCTCGGCTCTTATTGCCGAGGCTAGCGTTTCTAGTACTATATTGAATAGTAATGGTGATAGTGGGCAACCTTGTTTCACTCCTGATCTTACTGGGAAAGGTTGCAGTTTATTTCTATTGCATATTATGCTTACTGACGGTCTTAAATATATACTCCTGATTATTCTAAGGAATAATCCATTTATTCCTATACTCTCAAGAGTTTTTAGTAGGAATGGATGTTGGATTTTGTCAAATGCTTTTTCTGCATCTATTGAGATGATCATATGGTTCTTATTAATTTGATTATTAATATGGTCAATTATATTAATAGTTTTCCTAATATTAAACCAGCCCTGCATTCCTGGAATAAATCCTACTTGATCATAGTGTATTATCTTGGAGATGATTTTCTGAAGTCTTTTTGCTAATATCTTATTTAAGATTTTAGCATCAATATTCATTAAGGAGATTGGTCTATAATTTTCTTTCTCAGTTTTCGATCTACCAGGTTTAGGTATCAGTACCATGTCTGTGTCATAAAAGGAGTTTGGTAGGACTCCTTCATCCCCTATTTTTTCAAATAATTTATATAACATTGGGGCTAATTGTTCTTTAAATGTTTGGTAGAATTCACATGTGAATGCATCTGGCCCTGGGGATTTTTTCCTGGGGAGTTGATTAATAGCTTGTTCTATTTCTTTTTCTGAAATGGGACTATTTAAGCAATTTATCTCCTCCTCTGTTAATCTAGGGAGCCTATATTTTTGGAGAAAGTCATCCATTTCACTTAAGTTATCAAATTTATTGGCATAAAGTTGGGCAAAGTAACTCCTTATTATTTCTCTAATTTCCTCTTCATTGGTGGAAAGATCCCCCTTTTCATTTGTAAGACTATCAATTTGATTTTCCTCTTTCTTTTTTTTTATCAAATTTACCAAAGGTTTATCTATTTTATTGGCTTTTTCATAAAACCAACTCTTGGTTTTATTTATTAATTCAATAGTTTTTTTACTTTCAATTTTATTGATTTCTCCTTTTAATTTTTGTATTTCGAGTTTGATTTTTGGTTGGGGGTTTATAATTTGGTCTTTTTCTAGCCTTTTAAGTTGTAAGCCCAATTCGTTAATCTTCTCTTTCTCAATTTTCTTCAAATAAGCCTCTAAAGATATAAAATTTCCCCTTATTACTGCTTTAGCTGCATCCCAAAGATTTTGATATGATGTCTCATCATTATCATTATCTTGGGTGAAATTGTTAATTGTTTCTATAATTTGCTCTTTCACCCAGTCATTCTTTAAGATGAGATTATTCAGTTTCCAATTACTTTTTGGTCTATTTACCCCTAACTTTTTACTGAATGTAGCTTTTATTGCATTGTGATCTGAGAAGAAGGCATTTATTATTTCTGCCTTCCTACATTTAAATTTGAGATCTTTATGTCCTAATATATGGTCAATTTTTGTATAGGATCCATGAACTGCTGAGAAGAAAGTATATTCCTTCCTATTGCCATTCAGTTTTCTCCACAGGTCTATCATACCTAGTTTTTCTAATGTTCTATTTACTTTTTTAATTTCTTTCTTGTTTGTTTAGTGGTTTGATTTGTCTAAATCTGAGAGTGCAAGGTTGAGATCTCCCACTATTATAGTTTTACTGTCTATTTCTTCTTGCAGTTCTCTTAACTTTTCCTTTAGAAAGTTAGATCCTATACCACTTGGTGCATATATGTTTAGTATTGATATGGCTTCATTATTTATGCTACCTTTCAGCAGGATATAGTTTCCTTCCTTATCTTTTTTAACGAGATCTACTTCTGCTTTTGCTTGATCTGAGATAAGGATAGCTACCCCTGCTTTTTTGGCTTTACCTGAAGCATAATAGGCTCTGTTCCAACCTTTTACCTTTACTCTGTATGTATCTCCCTGCTTTAAGTGTGTTTCCTGTAGGCAACATATTGTAGGGTTCTGCTTTTTGATCCAATCTGCTATCCGTCTCCGTTTGATGGGATCGTTCATCCCATTTACATTTACAGTTAAAATTACTAATTCTGTGTTTCCTGCCATCGTATTATCCCCAGATTATACTTTTTTCCCTTGACCCCCCTGATCCCCCTCCCCAATATTTAGTTTACAGACCCCCTTGTGACGCGCAACCCTCCCTCTTTTTTTTTTTTTTTAGGATCCCTCCCCCCTCCCTCCAAGTCCCTTCACTTATTCTCCTTTTCCTTTCCCCTTTTCCTCTCCCCCCTTTTAATGAGGTGAGAGAAAATTCTCTGAAAAACAAATATGTTAATTATTTACTCTTTGAGCCTCTTCTGATGAGAGTAAGAATCACACAATGATTCTCCCCCTCACTAAGTTCCCTCAGATATGGTGTATTTTCTATGTCTCTTCCTGGGATGTAGTTTCCCTCTTTTTATCACTCCTTCCCCTTTTTCTGAACCGACCTCCTTCCCTTTACCACACCCCCCTTTTTTTCTTTTATATCAGTAAAATCAAATTATCCTTGAGTATTTTTTATATACCCACAACAGAGTTAAAGTTCTCAAGGGTTCTGTGTACCTTTTTCTGTTTCTCTTCAGTCTTGTGGATGTAGATCAAATTTTTTGTTTAAGTCTGGTTTTTTTCTTAGAAACATATAGAATTCCTCTGTTTCATTGAATGACCATCTTCTTCCATGGAAAAAGATGCTAAACTTAGCTGGGTAGTTCATTCGTGGTTGCAGTCCTTGATCTTTTTCCTTACAGAATATCAGGTTCCAGGCCCTTCTATCTTTTAATGTGGAGGCAGCCAGATCTTGGGTGACCCTTATTGTGGCACCTTGGTATTTAAATTGTTTTTTTCTAGCTGCTTGCAGGATTTTCTCCTTTGTGTGGTAATTCTGCAGCTTAGCCACAATATTCCGTGGTGTTCTTTTTTTAGGGTCTATTTCAGAAGGAGTTCGATGAATTCTTTCCACATCTACTTTCCCTTCTGTTTCTATTATCTCTGGACAGTTCTGTTTGATAATTTCCTGTAAAATAGAATCTAGGCTCTTTTTTTGGTCATAGTTTTCTGGAAGTCCAATAATCCGCAGATTATCTCTCCTAGATCTATTTTCCAGGTCTATAGATTTTCCCAGTAAGTATTTGACGTTGTTCTCCAGCTTCTCATTTTTTGTGTTTTGTTTGACTGATTCTTGGGTTCTCTGTGAATCATTCATTTCTATTTGTTCCATCCTGACTTTTAAGGAGTTATTTTCTTCTTTCACAGTTTTTAGTTCTTTTTGTAAATGCCCAATTTCGTTTTTAAATGAATTATTTTGCTCTATTGAGTTTTTTTTCCATTTCCCTAATTTTTTTCTTTTGAGAATTATTTTCTTTTTCCAATTCAGAAATTCTATTTCCTTGAGACTTTTTTATCTTTTCCAATTCAGAAATCCTACTTTCCTTTGTTTTTTTAACCTTTTCTAATTCACTAATTTTGTTTCCCTGCATCTCCTGTGAATTCTTTATTTTTTCCAACTCCAATTTCAGGACGTTGTTATTCTCTATCATAACTTCCCTTTCTTTTCCCCATTTTTCTTCGATCTCCCTCAATTTTTTAAGAGCTTCTTCTAGGAGAGAGTTATGTGATGGGGGGCAGGAATCGTTCCCCTTTAGGTTGTTGTCTGTTGATTCTCTGCTGTCAACTTCCTCGGGGTTGGATACCCGCTCTTTCTCTGTATAGAAGGAATCTATGGTTTTTCTAGCTTTTTTGCTCATACTTAAAAAAATCTTTTGGGGTCTGTCTCTGGGGTAGGAAATTATTTACTTCTTTACCAGCTTCCTCCCAGACTGGATGGATGCAGCGGCCCCTGCGCCGGAGCTAAGATAGAGCTCTGGGAGAGAGTTCCCCACCCCCTCCCTGGAAGTGCCTCAGAGGTGATTAGCACTACTGTGCTTCGAGGGCGTAGAATAGTGAAGACAGCAGGAAGCCCAGGCTATGTGTCCGGGTGGGGAGTGGATGTCTGCAGCAGGTGACGTGAGAAGCCCCTGCGCTCAAACTGGAAGTGTCTGCCAGAAACCGCGGTCCCTAGTTCAAAGGTTCCGCTTCTCTGGGACTTCCTGGAGCTGAGTTCCACTCCCTCCAGCTAAGCTAGGCAGTGTGTGTTGCCTTGGGCCGTATCCACCCACTTGTCAATCTCTTAACTATTCTCAGGAGGTAGCTGAGGCCACACCCCCTGGTGCCAAGAGTTCTGCTGAGTCATCCCCAAGATCGGGGAAAATCTAATTTGAGTTTTAAAATATTTTGGCTTTCTCTTCTGAACTGCTAAATAATTAGCAGAGAAGAGCTAACAGCCTGTGCCAGATTCCTTTACCTCAGTGGCTTCTCTGATCCCAGAGCCCTTCCCAGCGCAATGGGCGCAGTGTGCCCCTACCCCACCGTCTGTGCTGGTCTCTCTTATTCCTCCCCTGAGAACTGACCTTTCCTGTTGAAACTCCAGATTCTCTTCAGCTGGTAAGTCGTGCTTCCAGTCCTTGTGGTATCTATCAGTCCTGAGCTAATTTTGAGACTTAATTTATCTAATTGGTTGTGAGGGAGTGAGGACGTTCACTGAGTCGTGTGTTTCTTCTCCGCCATCTTGGCTCCGCCCCTCTTGGTTGTTCTTTAAACACCTTTAATGATGTTATTACTTCCATTTCTTCTTGGATTTGTTCTTAATAAATACTACATGAATACTCTTTTTTTTCTTTCAGATTTCCATTTCTTTTATTCTTGAATATTCCCTTTTCTTGTTGTTATTCACTGAATGAGATGTTGCCTCAGTCAAACTGTTAGAAACTTCAGCTTAAGAAGCCCAGAATCTCCCACTTATCTAGAGTCATCTCTAGTCATTCTGATCTCAGTGAGACCTATTAAACCCACTTGGTTTCAGAAGAGAAAGTGAGGTACAACTCTTCTTCACTTAACTCCAATCTATTTGCATGTCATGGCATCATCTCCCTATTGTCATAGTCATCTTCACGATACCTTATCCTAGATATATACAGTTTTATATTATATCATATCTCCTGTTTGTAGCCACAACGCCATATATTTTAATATTTTATTAGGCTAATAAAATATACTCTACTGATTAGCTTCCCTTTTAAGGTTTCTTGAAGCCAATAATAGTTTCCAGTTTCTTGAATGTGTTTCTATTTTTATCTTTTGGCTCATTTTTAATCTGAATATGAGCAAACAATAAAGTTTTTTGGGTTTTTTTTTTTTTCCCTTCAGTTACTTGGAACATTTAAAGGTGAAAATTTTCTGGGAGAAAAACGAATTGATGGGCTGAAATGTTAGAAGAACAATTCCACTCTTAAAAAAAAAAGAACCTGAATTCAGGATTAATCAGTCATTTACTGGGTAACAATATCTCTCTCTATGTCTCTGTCCCTGTTTCTGTTCCTGTCTCTGTATGTGTGTTTCACTCTCTCTGTCTCTCTCTGGGTGTGTGTCTCTCTCTGCTTCTTTATATCAGTCTCTATCTGCCTCTCTGCCTCTGCTATCTCTATCGTTCTACCCCTCTGTACCCCTCTGTTTTTTTTTCTGCCTTTCTCTGCATCTTTGTCTCTGTTCTCTGTCAGTCTCTCTGTCTCTGTTTCTATCTCTGATTCTCTTGTTGTTGGAACACTGTTGCTTCTTAAGTTTTCATTTGATTAAAATCATCTTTTCCCTCAACTATGCCACTACTATGATTTATATTTCATTCTTTATTCATGAATTCAATGACAGTTTGATGATGTAATGATATAAAAAGAGTATCTATGATAATGTGCCTGGCATTTTAGAACTTACAAGTCTAATCATATATTGTCTCTTTTCAAGTAATCACCTTGAAAGGCTATGCAATTTAAAACAATGCTGAGGTTAGATAAAATGTTTATTTGTAATTTGTTTTTAGATTTTCCTGTCAAAGGTCAAAGGATATGAACAGACATGCTCATAATGAATTTGAAAATATTTCAACTCATATGAAAGAGTGTTCCAAATCACCATTGATCAGAGAAATGCAAATTAAGACAACTCTGAGATATCACTACACACTTCTCAGATTGGCTAAGATTAAAGGAAAAGGAAAGGAAAGGGAAAGATAATGACGAATGTTGGAGGGGATGCAGGAAAGCTGGGACATTGTTGGTAGAGCTGTGGACGCATCCAACCATTCTGGAGATCTATTTGGAATTATGCTCCAAAAGTTATCAAACTGTGCATAACCATGATCCAGCAGTGCTACTACTGGGCTTATATCCCAAAGAAATACTAAAGAAGGGAAAGGGACCTGTTTGTGCCAAAATGTTTGTGGCAGCCTTTTTTGTAGTGGCCAGAAACTGGAAAATGAATGGATGCCATCAATTGGAGAATGGTTGGGTAAATTGTGGTATATGAATATTATGGAATATTATTGTTCTGTAAGAAATGACCAGCAGGATGAATACAGAGAGGTTTGGAGAGACTTACACGAACTGATGCTGAGTGAAATGAGCAGAACCAAGAGATCATTATGCACTTCAACAATTCCACTCTTAAAAATACTGTATGAGGATGTATTCTGTTGGAAGTAGATGTCTTCCACCAAGAGAAGATCTAATTCAGTTCCAATTGATCAATGATGGACAGAAGCAGCTACACCCAGAGAAGGAACACTGGGAAATGAGTGTAAACTGTTTCCTTTTTTGTTTATCTTCCCAGATTATCTTTACCTTCTGAATCCAATTCTTCCTGTGCAACAAGAAATTCAGTTAATCAAATTCAGTTCTGCATACACACACACACACACACACACACACACACACACACACATACACACACACACATATATATATACATATATATATATATATATGTACATATATATATATATATATATATATATGACTGCCTGCCATCTAGGAGAAGGAGTGAAGGGAAGGAAGGGAAAAATCAGAACAGAAGTGAGTGCAAGGGATAATGTTGTAAAAAATTACCCATGCATATGTACTGTCAAAAAAAGTTATAAAATAAAATAAAAAACTATTAAAAAAACGAATTTCCTATTAGAACCTATAGGTCATTTTCCTGCACAATTTCAAGTAACCAATCTACTTTCATCATTTGATGATGGATCTTTTAATATCAACCAATTCTGACCCAAAGCCAAAGTCATAAATAAGATTGTGTAATCAGAACTTCATCTCAAAGTGTTTTCTCACTTTGCTGTTCTTGGTCATGTATCATTTGCCAAATTTTAAAGGTCCTAAATAAGGGATATTTACAGAATTTATAATTCTTCAGCAAAGACAGATCATAGCAACTAGTTAGTGAGAATACTTTGCTTTAAAAAATGGGAGACAGCTTAAAATAATATAAATGTAAAGAACAACCTTTATTAGACAATCTCTAACAAATGTTGTGAAATTATGAACAGTAAGCTTGGCTCCAAAGTGATGCTATAGAAAGGAATCTTCCTTTAATTTTTCACCAAAGGTATGAAATATCAGATTTTAAATCTTTTTATTGGTTGGTTTGATTTTTTTTTCTTTTTTTTCCTTTTTCTTTTTTTAATATAAAAGGTGGCTCTCTGGGAGATGGCTAGGAAATATAAAGTATAAAAATATATATATATATATATATATATATATATATATATATATATATATATATATATATATATATATATATATATATATATGTATGTGTATATATATGTATGTGTGTATGTATGTATATGTAAACAATAAAAATTAAATTTAAAATAGGAAACAGATGATAAATTGGGATGAGTCCCCTCTCCCCATTAGTGACCTCTCCAGAGGCAGTTTCACATGGATGCCCCAGTGGTAAAGATATCATCAAGGCACCTCTAAGAACCAGCTTTATGTCATTTTTTTCTTATTAAAAATATCCCAGAGAAGGAACACTGGGAAATGAGTGTAAACTGTTTCCTTTTTTGTTTATCTTCCCAGATTATCTTTACCTTCTGAATCCAATTCTTCCTGTGCAACAAGAAATTCAGTTGGGTTCAATACTAACTTCAATGAATTATCCATTAAGTTAATTGTATAAAATCATATTTGATGAACAATAAAAAAGCATCATTGGTTAAATGAGGCTATGAAGATAGGACAGTAGGTTGCCTGAGGGCTTCAAAACTAGTCCTAAAGGCAAGTTCAAAGGAGAAGTTAAAAGAATTTCAGAAATGTTAGTTATGTCAGAACAAAGTTTAGTCTCTCAAGATGTGACAGCATTGGTCAATTTATTTTATTTTGAAGTTTTCTTGCTTTATAGTCCTGTTTCAAACTGCAGGAGACAGAATGCTTTATCTGTTTTTTGCTAGAATGAAAGCAATCTCATGAAATTCTTGATTACTCTTAGATAAAATTAAGGGCAGTGTAGCAAAGAAAAGGTAAGATGGATAAAGTAAACATTTTGAGATCTTGCTTGCCTTTTCTCATACAAGTATAGTAAATTTTATATATATATATATATATATATATATATATATATATATATATATATATATACACGTGTATGTGTGTATATACTTATATATACATATGTTTCTTAATATATATTTGGAATAGTATAGAATAGTATAATTGTCACTTTAGAGTCTTCATTCTTAGACACCAATATATAGAAAGTTAAATAAAATTGCATGTGCAATGTAAGTAGTCAGTATTTGCATGTATTAAACTTACAAAGCATTCCCATTTCTTATTTTATTTGGTGGTCACAACTTTAAAAGGTAGAAATCACAGCTTCATATAATGGTGTATATGGCGCCAGAAGGGATCTCAAAAGTCTATTAGTACAATACCGTCTTTTACTGGTATGGAAATGGACCCAAAGTGGGACTTGCTTGAGATCATACAAATGGTAAATTGAAGAAGTGAATTTGAACTCAAGTACTCTATTTCCACTGAGAAAACTGAGACTCAAAGAAATAATGACTTTTCCATGGTTACAGAGTTAGAGTCAGAGATATAAATAAAATCTGAATTTCTCTGAATTTCCAAGCCTCACAGGAACTTACTCTTTCAACTGTACCATACTAATTATGTTCTAGCATAGAATGATCCATTATCTTCTAGATACAAATTGCTAAAAGCTATATGTATTTATTTGACAAATGTTGAATATGTTTCCATTATCATATAAAATATATCTCAATTTTTCAGAGTTCCATGATTTTGTCATTCACTATACTCCCTTTATAGATTCATGAATTTCTGTAGGGGAAGTGGTGACATGCTATAGAAACAATTCTTTGATATCCAGTCTTCTAAGTAGGAGGGTCTTAATACTTAAACATCCATTAATCATAATTCATTGCCAGGGCAATATCTAAATACTCCCAAGATCTTGAAAGCTTTGAAACCAGAGTTTCTATTCCTTTGGCCTTCAATACTATAGAGTTCCAACCCACTTTGAAGATAAAAGAAAACTTTAAAAATAAATGTACTACTGAAATGAGAGAGACACAGACAGAGATAGAGACAGAAACAGAGTTATTGTTATTGTTCAGTCATTTTTTCAGTCATGTCTAACTTTTTCTTGGTAAAGACAGGAATGATTTGTTATTTTTTCCAACTCATTTTGTAGATGAGGAAACTGAGGCAAATAGAGTCAAATAGCTTACCCAAGATCACACAGCTAGAAATTGTTCCAGATTTAAACTCAGGAAGATGAATCTTCCTGATTCCAGACCCTGGCACTTTATACACAGTATCATCTACCTGCCCTAAATAGATATGTTACTTAAAGGCAATGTTACCCAAGAGGGGGAAAATTGAATCATTAAGATTCTATGTACTTTTGCAAAATTTGTTCCTTAGTATTAGGAATTTTGAGGAAAATGCTTATTAATATGAATATGCTAGGTTCTGGTGGAAAATTTTCAACTGAAGTGTCAAGGGACTGAGGTTTTCTATTCTTCGGTGATTGAAAGTTAACCAGATCATAGATCTGTAGAAAGACTATGGACTAAATATTTCTTTGGGTTTCTTTAAGGCTTAGGCTCCTTTGAGTTAAAGGAATTAAAGCAGAACTTTGATTCAGAAAAACCAATACAAAATGTCAAAAACCTAGGACTGGGTCATATGTAATAATGAGGAAATAACAAGAAAATCAGTGATGTGAAAGAGATAGGTCAGTACATGTAACTTAACTCAGTGTGTCTTGACCTGAAAAGAAAATATTTTATATGAAGCTAAAATGATGATGAGTTCTATCTTAAGCACAAATCATTTTAATTTCCTAAATCTTTAGTAGACTTAGTTATCAGTTCTTGAGTTTGATTTAAAAAATTATATCTTAAGATCTAATGAAAGCAGGAATGGAGGAAAGGACAAGATTATACACTCTTTAATTTTTTTTCTCTGAAGTACGATATAAACATCAAAATGAGATAGTCAATGGCAAATGGTATGATTCCCTTTCTATGGAGATCTACCTTGATCCATCAGAAAAGAGGGTCATGTCTTGTAGTCTGTTAATTTTGAATAGAAATACCCAAGTCCTGTGTATTCCTGCTTTTACCAAGACTTTCATCTAGAATACTCTTTTTCCAAAGAAAATATGCAGAAGGAGAAATAAATAAGACTAAAATATGTCTGTTGGAAATTCAAAGGATATAAGACCTGATACTATCTGCTCAAATCTACTTCATCATTCCATGTCTACCTCAATCCCTTATGATGTCCCCTACTTCTGAATCTCTATAATATTTTTATTGTTATTCTTTAGAAATAATATAGCAGCTACCATTTATAGTCTGAGGCAGCTACGTGAACACTGGACTTGGAGATAGGAATACATGAGGTCAAATCTCGTCTCAGCCACTAATTGTTGTATGATCCTATTAAATTTTCCTCAACCTCAGTTTCCTCATTTGCAAAATGATGTTGATAGTTATAAATACATCATAAAATTGCTGTGAAGATCAAATGTGATAACATAATGAAAGGATTTGCAAAAATTAAAGGACTACAAAAATATATCTTATTATATTATTAATGCCAAAAAATACAACAAATTCTGCATCCCTCCTCTGATGCTTAATCTACATGCTTCATTCTTTTATTGGTTCATTTTTACTGGAATGAAACAATGTAATATTACATAAAAGCGAGATGCTATAGTTGATTGGAACCATATTAAAATTTTAAATGCCATGTTAAGCTTTATTACTTCTTAATGGAAGTCATATTTGGGGGCAACCTGATTGAATTTTTGCTTTGGAAATAGTGGATAGTATGGTGAATAGACAGTTAGACTTGGATTCAGTAAGAACTTAGTTCAAATCATGTCTTAGACATTTACTGGATGTGGGATCATGGACAAGTCATTTAATCTTTCTGAAATGGGGATACTCACAAGGTTTTATGAGGATTTAAAAAGATAACATATGAAAAGATTTTTGTTCATTGAATAACTAGGTAATTTTCAAATTGGTTAATTAAGAGAGAAAAAACATGTTTTCCCCTTCCCATTAAGTTTTGCAAAGCTTAAAGCTCTATATTAAATGATTGATATGATGGTGATAGTAATGATCATGATCATGATGATATTGGAGACTATATGTAGATTGGTGGGATAGAGACACTGGAGACATGGTAGGGAATAACTACAATAGTCTAGACAAGAGATTCTAAAAACCTGAATTGGAAGTGGAAGTGAGGTGGAAGGAGAGGTGGATTTGCAGTAAAAATAAAAAGGAGAATGGATATAAGAAATTATGTGGAGATTGAATAAACTGTACTTGACAACTAATAGTATATGAATAGTAAAAGAAAATGTTATAAAATAATTTCTTTGTTACAAATCTGATGATGGGGTAATAGGTCCTTTAGATTTAGGGGATGAGGATCAAGGATCCAGTTTATTTCATGTAATTCATTTCTTATGGCACAATTGTTTCCTATGATATTGAAACATGGTAGAATATCAGCTGGATTGAAAATGGTAAGCTTTCAATAAACATTCATGCATCTTAATATGTTTAAACCATTTTCCAAATGCCAAATGCTGGGAAACTAAAAGTTTAATGGGATATAGGATACTTAAATCTGAACATTGAAGTTGTTCTTTTTTACTTCAAACTGCTCTGTGTTGAACGTACATTTTCTCTATATCCTCTAGCCTTCTCCTTGCATTCTCAACAGATCCAGCCCCTAGGAGATCCAACTCAAACCTATTCTAGTTCTCTTCTGTAATGTTCTCTAGTTCAGTTTTCCTTGGAGTCTCTGGGAGCATCCATCCTTTCAGTTCAGTAATCACCATGAGAGTAGCCAGGTATTAAAATCCTTTATTATGTCCTTCCTGGGGCTGGGCAGCTTTCTGGAAAGCCTTTCAGACTGGCTTTAGTCTCAGTGGAGAAATGCAAGAGAGCCTGCCACCAGGAGCCTGATCAAAGGTGGAAATGAATCTCTCTCACCTTTCCTCTAAGAGCTTAAGCTCTTGCCTCCAGTTCTCTTGTCTTCTCTGGATCTGAATGACTCTAACTGAGGCTCCCAGCTTATATGCTCTACACTAAGTATAAACCAATCATTATATTACTAGGAAACCTTTATTTGTTGTGAGATTAAATCAATCATACTGAATTTAGAGAACTATTAAGCACCATGCTAAACTAGATAACCATTGTCTCATTAATTCCACTTAGTATCTTGTAAGAATCCTTGTTTCAAGTTCTGGCCCATAACACTCTTCCTCCTGTGTGGTTTATCTCAGCCATGTAATTAGACAGTTGTAAAGTCTGATTCTGCTCTTAGATGAAACTTGGCTTCTCAATTTTTATTGTTTGCCAACATCATTACTTAGTCTTTCCTAGTAATCATATGTTTTATGACTTAACATTAGCAATCTGAAGTTTACCAGCATAACCACTCTCTCCAAAGACCTAAAGTAGCTTGCTTTCTACATAACACATTAGGAGTTTTTATTTCAGACTTCTGGCCAAGATGGCGGCGTGGAGGCAGACAGCTGCTTGAGCTCCACATTTTCTCTCAGGACTTACTTCATGACAAGCCTTGGAGTTAATGCTTGACTGGAAAAGAAAACCACAAATAATCACCAACAGAAGACATCCTTGAAATTCGCCAGAGAAGGTCTGTGTTTGCTGGGGGGAGGGTCAAACAGACTGGGCCCAGAGTGAGGGTAGGCAGCGAGAGCGGGGCAGGCAGCGAGAGCAAGACAGGCAGCTGACATAGCTCAGACCTGAGGAGGGAGGGGTACTATCTTTGCTTTTTCTTTGAAAAGTCTTTTACCCCAGTGTGGATACTCTGTCTTGGTAGCAAGCCAGGAGCAGTGGAGAAAGTGTAAACACCGAGGGTAAAGAATAAAACCCCAAAAGCTAGCTTGTCTCAAGAACCAGCCATCCCCACCACCACCCAGAGTGACTCAGCCCGTTCTCAGAGCCTCAGAGCTCAGACACAGCACAGCCATCACTGTCCTGTTAGTGGCTCGCTGCAGCCCTCCCCCCCAGTCTGTAGAGGAAGCCCATTAACACCATCCAGTCCCATCCCCCCAAAAAAAAACCAGACCAATTGTTTCTCTTGTCAATTTGTTTTCTTTGATTCTCGCTCTGAGAAAATGAACAAAAAATTTAAAAGGGCTCTAACCATTGACAGTTTCTGCGTGGAGAGAGAGCAGACTTCAAATACTGAGGAAACTAAAAAAAGACTCTCCCCAGAGGAATCCCCAAAGGGGGATATGATCTGCTTCTCAATACAAAAGAATCTCATAGAGGAAATCAAAATGGCTCTCACAAGAGAACTAGAAGAGAAATGGGAAAAGGAAAGGGAAGCTTGGCAAGAGAGCCTGATAAGTTATCCAGTTATCCAGAGATCAAAATCATTGAGAAATAAAATTAGTGAATTAGAAAAGGTAAACAACTTCAAGGAAAACAGGATTAGTGAGCTGGATAAAGAAAACAGCTCTATAAAAAATAAAATGGATAAAATGGAAAAAAAATTCCATAGAACATAAAAACTCAATTGGACAATTACAAAAAGATATAAAAAAGTGAGTGAAGAAAACACATCATTGAATATTAGACTTGAACAAGTAGAAATGAGTGACTCAAGGAGAAACCAAGAAGTAGTCAAACAAAACCATAAAAATGAAACAATTGAAAAGAATGTCAAGTACCTTATTGGAAAGACAACAGACTTGGAAAACAGATCCAGGAGACACAAATTGAGAATAATTGGACTCCCTGAAAAATGTGAGGAAAAAAAGAGCCTGGACACTATTTTCCAGGAAATTATCAAAGAGAACTGCCCAGACGTTTTGGAAACAGAGGGTAAAATAAACAATGAAAAAATTCACAGATCACCTACTGAAAGGAACCCTAAAATCACAATGCCAAGAAATATACTGGACAAATTAAAAACCATCAGATGAAGGAAAAAATACTGGAAGCTACTAGAAAAAAGTAATTCAGATATAGAGGAGCCACAATAAGGATAACCCAGAATCTAGCAGCATCCACGTTAAAAGAACGAAGGGCCTAGAATATGATATTCTGAAAGGCTAAGGAACTTGGTATGCAGCCAAGAATAACTTACCCACCAAAAATGAGCATCGTTTTCCAGGGAAGAAGATGGACATTTAACAAAATAAATGAATTGCATCTATTATTGATGAAAAAACCAGATCTACACAAAATGTTTGATCTTCAAATACAGAACTAAAGAGATTTATAAAAAGGTAAAACGAAATCTTGAGAACTATATATCTGCCATAAAGATATATAAAGGACACATGTATAATTTGTTCTAGAAACTAGAGGTGGAAAGGAAATTATATCAGAAAAAAGGGTAAAGTGATGGTACTACATCTCATGAAGAGGCAAAAGTAACCTATTATATCTGAGAGAAAGAAAGGAAGAAGATGAATATAGTGTGTATCAATAGACATATTGGATTTATGGTGAAACTTCTACTTCATTGAAAAGTGAGAGGGAAGGAGTAAGCTAAGGGGAAGGGAATACAGAAATTGTGAGGAAAAGGGGTAAAATAATAAAAAAAAGAAGTTTTTGTTTCAAAGTTTGTGTTCCCTAGTTGGATCTTTTGCCCAATCCCTATTTCCTGCCTGAGGGATATTTCTAGATCACTGATATAGTTGATAAATGAACAAAATGAGTACCATCAGCTTCTGAACATATTTTATATGACTATTCTGATATCTCCAATGAAAACTTTTAGGATAATCTTATCACATAAAAGTACTTTTATGTATACTAATATCTTTCTTTTCAGGAAACTATAATCTCAGCCTCATGAATACTCCCTGCAAGAGTTTTGAGTACAACTTATTTATGCTTTCTTAGCATATAATGTTCTTGTCCATGTTCTCCAATAAAAGCTACACAGGGAAATACTATCTGATCTCACGATTATTGTAATCATTCTATAGTTTTGAGTCCCCTTCCAGTTATCCTTTCCATCATTCTTTCTCCAATTTTTTTCTGTAACTTAACTCATATTATTTTACCCTGTGTTTTATTTTTCATTTTAGTAACCCATATCTCTAGTCTATGTATTAGAACGTGTAATATCAATGGGATTGAAAATCTAAGATGGTGGGCTTTACCATGCAGAGCAATTAATTCCATTAAAGAGAATACATTATACAAGTAGTGTTTCTTTGTCTAGGATGAGAAAATCCTTCCACCATCCCTTTGTCTGGGAAGAATTTTAAATAGCCCTAAATGTACTTTAGAATGGTAAATGGCACAATGTCCTCGTCCAAATGACTTCCATGAGAAAAGAAGCACTTTATCATATGGAAGTAACTATGATTTACTTAGAAAGTAAATACACATGTATTTGAATAAATTTTAATGCACAATCATGTCTATGTTTTTAATAGAAAAAAAAGACAAAACACCTAAACTTTTGACCCTCTAAAGCTAATAGTTTTTTCTAGGGAAGTAGCAAAATTAAATAACAAAATATCTTGTTAAGACATTGATATCTGATCAAAATTCAAGCTACCACACTTATTAAGAAAAAAAAACAAAGACATAACATTCCCCCGTGGACCACACTTGTGCATCTGTTGTGCTATGAAAATAGTATCTTCAGATTAGTTGTCAGTTCTCATATGTTAAGTAGATTGTCACATATAAAAATTGTTAATGTATGTATAATATTTGCAAATAATACTAAATAGAACTTAAAGGCTATAGGTAAAATTTAAGTCTTTCACAGAGATGTGAACTTTCTTTATACACATGTATATTTGAGTGGAAAAATTAATGAATGGTGTTTATATATCTAGGTATATTTTATGACTCCTATGTAATAAAAAAATAAAAATGTAAATGACATTTACATAGCATTTTAAAAATGACAAAGTATCTTTTAAAATATTTTAATTTATCTTTACAGTAACCTAGGGAAGTGGGTATGTTATTATTTTCCCATTTTACATATGAGGAAACTGAAGCAGATAGGAATGAAACTGAAGCAGAGTCACATAGCTATTAAGTGTTTAAATTAAACTAAGGTCTTTTTGACTACAGGTCTAGCACACTGTAAGAGAACAAATAAAGCTTTTAGGACACCACAAACACATAGATAGGTGTGTGTATGCATATATGTGTGCATGTATATATATGTATGTTTATACTTTATGTGTGTTATATGTAATATAATTGTGTAGATACATGTATGTGCATATATACACACATTATAAACATGCATGTATATATCTATCTATCTATATATATATATATATATAAATCTATATTGACATATATATGTATAACATTACACACATATTTATATTCAGATACTAAATTTGGAGTCTTAAGAATAGGATTCAGATACCATTTTTGGGATGGGTTTGCTAAATACCTAGTCCTCAGTTTGTTCATCTATACCACTACATTCAGAGCTATCTTCAATCATCCTGATCTATGTCTGCCCATTGGAAGCAGATGGCTTTGGTGGAAAAAGTGAGGCAGGTGACCTTGCACAGCCCTCCCTCACTTAAATCTAATTCATTTGGATGTCATGGCATCATCTTCTTGATGTCATGGTCCCCTTCGAGAATGAAGGACAAACAAACAATAACATGACAAATTTAGATTATGTATTCTCTAAAGTGATTTCTATGCTTACAGGAAGGGGAAAAAAAAGCCAGTGTGAGAAGATCTGTGAAGAGATCATTAGGGAATTTTTCTTTGGTTCAGTCTTGAAATGTGAGAAATAATTATCATTATTGGTATTATCATCATTTATATAGCATTTAAGGTTAATAGCATGCTTAAAACATGATTGGTATGGAGTGGCCACATTAAATGAACTCATTCTAATGTATGATAGATGCTGGAAAAAAGTGGTGTTTTGTTTATGTGGATAATGTTTTGAATTTTTTCTAAGTTTTTAATGTGCTTTCCTTTATGTGTAAAAATAAGATTATTTACTTGTCTCTACAAAATACTATGATTTATTGTTTTTTTATAATTATAATAGATTTACAGTTAAAGATATTCTCTTCACAAAATTCACGTGGACTTAACTTATATCTACTTATAACACAGTAGATGTTGTTTTAACATATGTCAATGAGAAAATTAATTGACCTACTGTGCAACTGAAATCAACATTTTTATCTCATCAGAAGAACAGGCTAATCTACTGAACTAAACAGACACAAGTAAAGAGACAGTTTAAATTAAGAAGAAAGTTAAATTTCAAATAAATCAAATCAATGTTATATATATATATATATACATATATATATATATATATATATATATATATATATATATATATATATATATATGTATATATATATATATGTGTGTGTGTGTGTGTGTGTGTGTGTGTGTGTGTGTATATCCCAAGAATAAATTTATGCACATAGCTACAAAACAAATATATGTGGGTATACATACATATGAACACTCAAATACACATCTGTGGATGTGATACATAACTTAATATAATCTAATATTTAAAACTACTACTTAAGTAGAAAACAAGCAAATTTTACAAATATCTTACTTTAAGCTAGATGGCCTGAACTCTTAACATTTTGGGAAAATTTGGGCCAGGAATGTATATTCATATATTTCATTGTAGTCCTCAACCACCAGAAATTAAACTTGTGTTATTATTATTTTCCATTTTACATATGAAGAAACTGAAGAAGGTAGAGATTAACTACTTGAGCAGTGTAAAGTACGAGCTAGCTCCCTGAAGGGCCTCGAGGTCAGCCAAAGTCAGGATAATTAAAGTCCTTGGTCTTTAGGGGAAGAAGTGAAGGAGGCAATCAAGGAGAATCCTGGATCCTGGAGTCCAAAGTCACCAACCTCTCTCCTCCTCTTCCTGCTGCAAAGTGACTCTGGCCTCTCCCCCTCTACCCTCTAATCTGTGTCCATGATTACCTTAACACCAAACATTCAGCAAGCACCGATGGTGAGAAGAGCCATTATCCAAATATATATTATCTCATATCAAATAGGTAAGTAGCCTTAAGTGCTCAGTTGTCTGATTCAAGTATACCTTTTTGGAATTTCATCCCTCTCCATCTCCCACTTTCTTTTGTTTTAGAACAGGTGGTCACACCCTCCTTGACTTCTCAGGAAGATAGATGAAAAATACCAAAGGGAAGTGGGAAGTCAAGCCAGATATTGTTAGCGGGTTTCTGGGGTGAAGGATCTTACTAGAAACAGATATACACAAATTCATCAGCATGGGAGTTATTACACAAGCACATAGCAATAAAGCAGAGGCTAGCAGTGATGACTCTCTCCACAGCAGGTGCAGCTCAATGTGGTGTTTGAAGGATCAGTACAGGATTATTTCAGCTCTCTACAGAGCAAAGTCAAACTGAGTACAAGTGTATACACAGAGTATAAGTATTCAATATACATTGCAGCACCTAAGGACCATAAAAAAGACACTTAATTTAACACAAAACATTGTGATTCAAATACCTATTTTCCTTTCATATATAAAATGTGTGTGTTTCTTTACTTACATAAAAATGAAGGAAGGAAACAAGGAAATGTCTCTTTTTATGATCAATCTTTTTTCATCAAAGCCTGGATCTGCTGTGAAATAAGAGTTCCCAGAATGCAGAGTGAGTAAAGGAACAAAGCATCTTTATGTATGTATATGAAAGAAAGAAATTGTAAGAAATCAATAGGATTTCATGATTCAGGAGTATGTTTGTGTGGAAAGTTAGACATTGAATAATAGCACATTAATCAGAATATATGCTAACACTTGCATTATATTTCCCTTCTTACTCTGAACCAGTGTATAATGAAAATATTGTATGTGGTGAATAGTAAATACCTTGAGAGCTGGGAGAGCTTCCTTTCTGGATTTATATGCAAAGGATCTTACACATGTTGTGTTTTGGCCTTTACCAGTCATAACTTCTTTGGAAGGAAGTTCTCAATGAGGAAACTCTTTTTTTCAAAAACAGATTAGAAAACTGTTCTGTTTAAAGTCTTTTAGTATAGAGTTTCTTGAGACACTGAGAAGTTAGATAATTTGGTTACCTATCACACAACTAGTATGTGTATCT
Source organism: Sminthopsis crassicaudata (assembly GCF_048593235.1). Taxonomy (NCBI): domain Eukaryota; kingdom Metazoa; phylum Chordata; class Mammalia; order Dasyuromorphia; family Dasyuridae; genus Sminthopsis; species Sminthopsis crassicaudata. The sequence continues at coordinate 111,926,084 of NC_133622.1, forward strand.
TTAACTAATTATGTGACCTTGGGCATCTTGAACAAGTGAATTAACCTTTCAAACCTAAATTTCCATCCCTGTAAAATTAGTCAGGTTGATTTAAATCATCTCTAATGTTTTACAATCATATTATCATGTAATCTACACATATATTTAAACATGCATGTATATATAAATATATTCAAATATGTATGCCAATTTACATTTTTTCTCAAAATAGCAGGATATATCTATAGTTATATGTTAGAATTCTTACAAAGTACTTATGCACTGAGTTCACCTTTAAAGGAGTTCAAACCTTTAAAAGAGTTTACACCTTTAAAGGAGCTTGCTCATTGGTCCTTTAAGGAGCTCCCACAAACCCAGGGAGTACACACAAGCTCATTCTCTGGGAGGATATAAGGAGCCAAGATTCAATGGGGAGAGTCAGTCTGGATTGAGTCAAGAAGACGACTTCCCTGGAGAACTTCAGGGAAGCTTGAGGAGATTCAGAGCCAGGATTCAGTTGATTTGTAAGTCCAGCAGATTCACAAATCTAAAGGAAAAGCCTGGTCATGGACTTCAGGGAGATTACAACTAGGATTGGTTTCTGGGAAACCCACAATCCCACACTCTTGGAGGCTGAGTAAAATTTAATTCCCACGTCTACCTTCAAGCTGGCTGGAGACATTATGACAAGACCTCATCAGGGACTCAAGAAGAGAGATAGGCCTCTAAGAAAGCTAGCCAGTCCCCAGGAAAAGATCCAAGACTTTGAAGGACACAATATAGGATCCGGACTTTTAACTCCTGGCTGAATTTGGGATTATTGAACTGGAACTAAAGCCAAGGCTGCCTCCAGAAGTTCCCCAAGAAATCCTGCTCCCAGAGAACGATTTTACAATTTAGAGCAAAGAAAACATTACAATTACATGTCTGTATCTATGTACATAGATATATAGATGTATGAAATCAAGGTTAACCTGCGCATATGTCTATAAGTACAGAGTCCACAAAAAGCTGAAAGTATACTTCAAGAATTTTGTATTCTATATGTTTAAAAGAATTACACATGTTTAACCTATATTGGAGGGGAGAAAGAATGAGGAAGGGAGAAAATTTTGAAACACAAGGTTTTGCAAGGGTGAATGTTGAAAACTATCTTTACATATATTTTGAAAAATATAAAACTGTGATTATTATTATTTTGCTGAGGCAATTGGGATTACATCACTTGCCCAGGATTACTGAGAAGTATTAAGTGTCTGAGACCAGATTTGAACTTAAGTTCCTGACTTCAGGCTGTGCCTGCCCCACTATGATTATTTTTTAAAAAAGAATTTTGTAATCTATAAAAGAGAATGAAAAATATACATGAATGACTATGATATTAGGCAATCACCAATAAATGATACAAGAAATACATACACAAGAAATAAACTACAATGAATATAAAACATATTCAATTTAAGAAGATGAGTGAAGGGATCATGAAGAAAATATCCTAGGAACTTGACCTTGAAGTATGACTATAATAGTAATAATAAGAATAAGAACTACCACATCAATTGAGCTTTAACATTAATGTCATGCTTTACATATGTTGCAAATGATTGTTATTATTATCCCCATTTTACAGAAGAGGAAACTGAGGCTGACAGAAATTAAATTATTCAGCTAATATATGTCTGAGACAAGATTCAAACCCATATCTTCCAGTCTTCAAGTACAGCATTCTAAATAAGGGAGTAAGGCAACTCAATTATGAAAAAGACAAAGCTTTATAGCCATAAAAACTTTGAACACATTAAAGACACAAAGAAAAATCCAATTTGTCCTAAATAAATAAGTATAGGGAAATAGGTTAGAGAGAGAGAATGAAGGTAAACTATTGAATCCAGGTAGAATTCAATTTCAATTTGGTAGATTTAGTTTGGTAGGCAACATAAAATTACTGCTTTTGAAGTAAGAGAATGACCTACAATACCTGTGCAATAGGAAGACTTGTCTGACTGTAAAGTATAGGATAAAGCATTTAGTTTATGATGCTGATTGCTATTTCATTGAACCTCCCTGCTCTTGTAGTTTTAACCAGGGTTCCTTTGCTACCAGAAACTAAAGTGTAATTAGGGAGCCTAAAGCACTATGTAGAGTATTAATATCATTTCAAAAAATAATAATTATAAACATTATGTGTTAAGGTCAATTTACATTTCAAACCAAATTCTTTATGGATTTCCTAGAGAATTACAAAATAATAATTAATCATCTCTATAAATACAATAAATAAATATTTCTATAAAAACAAAGAATGATAAAATCTCAGAGTTGAGAGGATAAGAGATCAATCTAAATTATACCTGAATAAAACTTCTTCTACAGTATACCTTATAAATTGTCATCCCCTTAAAGCTCTCCATGGGTAGAATACCAACTTTTATATTTGCTTTGCATATCTCTGTCTCTATCTTTTCAACTTCTACCCACATAATTCAAGTCTTGGAAGGGAACTTGAGAGTCTGATAATCCAATCCATATTGAACCAGAGATATAACCTCTATCCCCTAATGTATACTATTTAACTTTAACTGGAAGAGTTCTATGGAAAAGGCAATGCACTTTTGGATAAATAAAATTTTAAGAAGTTTTTTCCTTACAAAGAATTTAAGGGAAATTTTTAGGGAATTTTAGCTTTAGGGAAATTTCTTTCTTTTTTTTCCTATTAATCCTTTGGCTTTAGAGTTTAAATTTGGTTTTCAATTACATGTAAAAACAATTCTAACATTAATTTTTAAATTAATTTTGAGTTACAAATCTATTTCCCTCTTCATTTTTTTCATACTCTGAGAAGGCAAGCAATTTGATATAGGTTGCATATTTATGTGTGTGGAATCAAGCAAAACATATTTATACATTTGTTATATTGTAAAAGAAAAGACACACCCTGCCCCCATAGTCATCCACCCCCAAAACATGAAAAATATAAAAAAGTGAACAACTTTATGCTTCAATTATAATTCAGATTCCAAAGATTGTTTGGTTACTTGTTTGTTTTTCCTTGCAGGTGGATAGCATTTTTTTCATTGTGAATCCTTTGAAATTGTCTTGGATCACTGTATTGCTGATAATAGTTAAGTCATTCATAGCTAATGATTATATACCGTTATTGTTATTGTTATTGTATACTCTTCTAGTTCTGCATCAGTTCATGTGACTGTTTCCAGGTTTTTCTATGAGCATCTACTCACTATTGCTTATAATACAATAGTGTTAAATTACAATCATAAACTACAACTGATTCAGCAATTTTCTAATTGATGAACAAAAATCTAAATTTCTAATTCTTTGCCATGCCAGAAAGAGTTGGTATAAATCATTTCTGTACAATAGATCATTTTTCCCTCTATTGCTAGTGATATTGCTGCATCAGAGTATGAACAGAATTACTCTCCATAATGGTTGAATCACTTTATAGCTCAAACAATATATTATTGCCCCATTTTTCCCAAATATTTATCATTTTTCTATTATCAAATTAATCACTCTGATGGGTATAAGGTACCAGAGAATTGCTTTAATTCACATTTTTCTGATCAATAGTGATTTGTAGAATTTTTGTATAGCTACAGATATCATTGATTCCTTCAACTCAATACTGTCTATTCATATTCTTTGATCATTTATCAATTGGGAATAATTGTATTCTTATAAATTTGACTCAATCAGTTCGAAGGTCCGGGCTAGCTCCTCTGAAGGGCTCAGAATAAGTCCTTGTCAAGATAAGCAAAAGTCCTTGCCCCACGTTGTGGGCGCCAAATTGTAATATTCTGTTCTCTCCAGAAACTGCCGATTGCTCTCTGGGAGGAGATCTGTTGTCTCAACTCAATCTCCCCACCTGACTCTTCTTCCTGTAGAGAGCTGTCCCAACTCTGACCTAGAGTAGACTCACTTCTCCGGGGCCCAATGTTCTCTCTTTTATCCTCCCAGAGAAGGGGCGTGTGAGAACTCAAGGGCTTATGGGAAAATTGCTTTAACCAATGAACTTGCTCCTTTTAAAGGTTGTGTAAACTCCTTTTCATATGTAAACTTCTCCTCAGAAGTTCAAAGGGGTAAACTCCTCTTAAAGGCCAGAACCAAAAGGTGTGAACTAGAGAACTGTTAAGTACGGACTTAGCACTTAGTAAGAACCTAACATCTCATCTCATTAGCACTTAGTAAGATCCTAACAAGTTAGTTCTCTATATATTTAAAAAAATGAGCAGTTTAGCAGAGAGACACTTGGTCTGATTTTTTTCCCTAGATTTCTCCTTTTCTTTTAATCTTGTTATGTATTGGTTTACTTTAGGCAAAATCTTTTTTTTTTTTTCAATTTAATGCAATCAAAATTATCCAGTTTATATCTCATAATGTTCTCTATCTCTTATTGGTTATAAATTATTTCCTTATTCATAGATCTAACAGGCAAACTCTTCCATATTCCTTTTTGCTTATGGTATCATCTTTTATGTCTAAATCATATACATAATTTAACTTTATCTTGATATGTAGTGTGAAATGTTATGTATACCTAGTTTCTGCCAGACTGTTTAGAAGTGTTAGATTTTTAGGTTTGTTACACTCTAGATTATTTTGGTCATTTACTATTGTGTGCTGTGTACCTAATATACACTGATCCTCCACTTTATTTCTTGGTCAGTACCAGATTGTTTTAATGATTATCACTTTGTGACAGTTTGAGATCTGATAGAGCTAGGACAACTTCCTTCATATGAAAATCTGTTATATATCTGTGTGTGTGTGTGTGTGTATTGATCCCCATGATATAACACACCTTTTATTCTTCCAAGTGAATTTTGTTATAAGGTTTTCTATCTTTATAATATAATTTTTGATAATTTGATTGATATGGCATTGATAAGTAAATTAAATTAAGTAGAATTGTCATCTTATTACATTGGCACAGAATATCCATGAACAATATTTTCTAGTTGTTTAGCTCTAACATTGTTTTCATGAAAGAATGTTTTATAACTGTAATTCATAGTTTGTCCTGGAAGATAGAATCCAAATATGATAAATTGTCTATAGTTATTTTAAATGGAATTTATCTTTCTATCTCTTATCACTGGAGTTTGTAGATAATTTATGCAATGCTGATGATTTATTAAATTTTTTTGATTACCTGAAACTTTGTTTAAGTTGTTAATTATTTAAACTGGTTTTTTAGTTGATTCTCTAAGCATATTATTTCTTCTGCAAAGAGTAATAATATCGTTGCCTCATTATTTATTTTGATTCCTCCATTTTCCTTTTCTTCTCATTGCTTTAACTAACATTTCATAGAAATTGAATAATGAATGAAATATTTAATAATAAGAATTGATAATGAGCATCTTTGCTTCTTTCTTGGTCTTGTTAGGAAGGCCTTTTCTCCATTACACAAAATGCTTACTGATGGTTTTAGATAAGAAAGCTTCATATATCCCTGTGCTTTCTAGTTGTTTTTTTGGTTTTTTTTTTTTTTTTTTTTTTTTTTTTTTTTTTTTTTAATAGGAATAAGTGTTTTTATTTTCTCAAAAGTTTTTTCTACATTTTTTGGAAATAATCATATTATTTTATTATCAATGCAGTAAGTTATGGGGATAGTTTTACTAATATGAACCAGTCCTTCCTTTCCTGATAATTACCATATATGAAATTTGTGATATATTGTTATAATTTCCTTCCTAATATTTTATTAAAATTTTTACATTCATATATATTAGGTACCTTGGTCCATGGGGTCTTTTTCCCACTTTTTTCTCTTCTGCTTTAGGCATAAGCACATATTTGTGTCATAAAAGGAATTTGGATAGAATTTTTGTTTATTTTTCAAAGTAGTTTGTATGGCATTAAAATTGAGAGTTCTTTAAATGTTAGATTTAATTTACTAATGAATCAATTTTATCCTGAGGATTGTTTTCCTAGGGAGTTCATTGATGGCTTGTTCAACAACTTTTTCTAAGATAGAATTCTATTTTTTTTTCTGTTAACCTGAACAATTTATATTTTTGTAAATATTCGTACATTTTACTTGGATTATTAGATTAGCAAATTGGCAAGCAGACTCAGTGCAATTTCTCAACATTTTCTCTAGGTCTATTCAGAAGAAAAACATCTAGTCATTCTTCCATGACTCTTCTATCGATTCTTCTGGAATTTTTATAAGTGTTTATAAGGAAACAAGGAAAGAGGACAGAGAAAAAAAACTCCCATATACCCAGTTTTAATAATTTACTATTAATATGAGAAATAAATAATTATTTATCTCAATCCAGCAATCAAGAAGCATTTATGAAGAATTTATCTTGTAATAAGCACCATCCAGTTTTTATAATTGAATGACTTCATTCAATTATAAATTAAATGAGTTATCATTGAATGTACTTAGCTATTGTGATTTTGTTTTATGTTTAGATATTTTGTAGTTGTCTTTTATGCTTTCATTGCAGTCAAATCTATCTCAACTCTTCTACCTTTTTCTTCCTTTCCTCCTCCTCAAAGAACTGTTCCATGAATGAAGGAAACAGAAATGGTGCAATAACATAAGTGAAATTATTCAGAGTAGCAACTCCTCCTGATATCATATGTACAACTCTTTTCTCATATATAACTATAATTATAATGAACTTCATATCTGTGATATAAGATCACAGATATATAGCTAGAAGGAACATCAAAAATTATCTAAACTCACCCTTTTTTTAAATAGGAGAGTCAACTATCATTGCTTTCATTCTTATTTTGCTTATACAAATCCTTCCCCTCTCCCGCATTTCCTTGTATTTTAAATCAGTTATGGTTCCCTTGTTTGTTAAATCAAGCAGAGACTGGAGAAATACTAGCAAATGGACAAAAAGATGGACAGACAGTAATAAAGAGACAGAGAGAAAGGGGGGAGAATGAAAGAAAGAAAACGCAAAGGGAAAATAAAGATTGGAGAGAAAAAGAAAATACACCAAAAAAGAGAGAACATTCTTTCTTTGATTTTCCATACTCTTCACTGAATAGGACTAAGCAAATATTAGACACATTAAAAAAAGTTAAGATCTCTATTTGAAAGTCACTGTTGATTATACAAGAATATGGCATAGCAAACTTTTCTGAGTTTTCAGTGATCCTATTAGTCATAATTTTCAAGCATCTAATTAAAAAATCAAATTACCATGATCCTTTGGGACACATTAGTTTTAAAATGTGCCATTTCAAAACAAAAAAATAAAAGTATAGAATGACATATATTGGCATATCTACATTTATGCAATATACATACACATGTATGTGTACATATATGTATGTATTCTGTACTCGTTCCATTTGAGATCTTATACCCCCCAGAGCTCATTACTATATACCAAGCTTTTTCTAGTGTCACTAAAAATAACTATAGGAAAGTGATTGGTAGTTGTTTATTCTGAGAGCTTCATTGAGAAAGTTCTTTGCTTTCATCATTCATGATGCCATGATGTCAGCTCTAATTTTCTGCTCTACAGTTGGCAACTCCTCTCACAATAATAAGTCCTCTTCCAGTAAGAATAGCTTGTCTTGTATTGTTGTTGTCCACTTTAGAAGAGGACCAAAATGATATCACTATATTAGAATCATGTTACAGAGCGTCTAGCTGTGGCTGGTGAGACCAATATGAGCTCAGACTGTTCTGCCACAAGTTGGACACAAATAGTACATAGGAACATTTGGGGTAGCTTCTCTAATTTTGCATATTTTTCATTTTTTTTTGGTCTATATAGTAATAATATAGCTAGTTTTTTATATAATGCATTAAATTTTACACAATGTTTTATAAATATTATTTCATATGATCCTCACAATAATGGAATGTTGTTGTTATTATTTCCTTTCATGAATTTTTTTGGATAAGGAACATAGCAGTTAGGTAACTTGCCCTAACAGCAATTAGGCAAGACTGGATCACACAGCTAGTTAAATGTCTGAAGCCAGATTAAATTTAAGACTTCCTGACTTGACGTCCAGTATTGCAACATCTACTGGCTTTCCATGTTTTGTTTCATTTGTTTGTTGCTTCTGTACTCTCTTTTTTTTAATGGACTTTTGGTTTATTGCTGAGACACACAAAAGTAATTTTACAATATCAAAAAAAATTTTCTGACCTATATTGTTCTGGTTAAAAGTTTCGATGCATGAATTTGCTATACAAGCATAGTCCCTAGGGAGACAGTGTGGTATAATGTAAAGAATACCAGTCATGAGGTTATTAAATTTGAGTTCAGATTTTGCTTCTGGTACTTTATGTCCTTGAGCACAAACTGTAACTTTGTCTTAACTATATTTCTGCTAAAATATTATAGATACATTTAATCTTTAAATCAATCCATTACTCTTATTTAGCTTTACAAAGAACTTTGTATTCAGAAAGTCACAGTCTTTCCCCATGCTCTCCAGGTATCACTCATGCCCTGTATGTCCCTGCTCTATGGAATTACTCTTATTATGATGACATTTGGGTGAGTCCTGCATGTATCCAAACCAAACTCCATTGTGAGTTTCTTCAGATCAGAGATTGCCATCTGTCTTTCTTAGCATAGTCCCTGGTATATATTAGGTACTTGTATTTCTATGACTGATTGTCTATTCTAAGGTATTGAGGATGGACAATGAGGAGTAGATAAGAGGAGTAGTTCCTCTTATCCTAATGACAGGTCCTAGGAAATGTGTTACTTCTAAGAAACTCAATAATCCTCCGATTTCTCCAGTCTAGTCTGAGTATTATTGTAGCCATCCTGTAATCTGACCTCTGAGATCTGGTGAATCCTTTTTTGTTGCCACTCTGAGATCTGGTGAATCCTCCTTTTTTACCACTAAGAGATCCTATCTTTCTATCCATTTGGTTTTTCAACCATCCTCAGTCTTCCCTCCTTAATCATATCCAAACCAATAGCCACTTAATAAGTGATGGTGATATATAACATGATCATAGTGAATGTTGAAGCAGCCTCATGGGCAGGAAGATTTGGTTTCAATTCTATCTTTCAACATATTCTGGCTGTGACACTGGGCAAGTGACTTAACCCCTTAGTGTCCCAGATAGCTCATTAAGAATAAGGTATACATCAGTTGTTGATATATTTTGCTAAGGAAGTTTACTTAACACAAATTCCCTTTCCAATGAAATCACCAGTCCAGACCTATTCTATACCTTTCCCTTGTAGTTATGAACAAGCAGGTAGGTCATGAGTGATTAGCAGTTAGCCAAAGTCTTTGGATACAATATCAGAGCAGAGGATCTCAGGACTTCACTCAAGAGAAGAATTTAGCAGTTTTCTATCACAATACTGAAATGGATCTTTGAACTTGTAATTCTGAATACTGGCCCCAGTGCAAAAGATTTTGTCCAAATCTTTTCTTCAAATCTTACTATAAGCACCCAACATTATGAGGACTTCTTGTCCTCTTGATATTATGTGGCCATCAAGAATGCATGTGAACTGCATACTGGTAACCCCTTAATCTAACTACAATGGCCATAAATTATTTTTTCTGTACAATTTAACTGGTGACCTTTATATCAATATACCTCAATGTCTTCTTGTTTCAAATATGTTGCAGGCAGTCTGCTCATAATCTGAAGTGTTCATTTATACTTATATTAATTGATGGAATCAATCAGCATGTGAAAAGTTAAGCTTCTATATCTTCTGTTATGAATGGATTATATATATGTATATATATATATATATGTGTGTGTGTGTGTATATATATATATATATATATATATATATATATATATATATATACATGAATGGATTTTAAAAAATGGAATTCAGATTTAGAATAAATCCCTCAAAGGTCACCTCCCTTTTATAATTACATATTAGTTGTCATCTCTGGAACTTCTTTCCTTATTTGTAACATAAGAGAGACATTTGCACTCTTTCTGTTGTTGTTTGCTTGCATTTTTGTTTTGTTTTCTTGATAAGAAACAGTAGACATTGAATAAAAAAAAAGTTTGTAGATGGAGAAGAAAAAAACCCCACCAAAACCAGTAACTTTTAAAGGATGTTTAAATCAAGTATTTATTAAAGTAGGTATTTAATAAAATATCACCAATTTATAGATTATACTGCACAAATGAATTTTTTTGTCTTGTAATAATGTTAGCTCACATTTATATATCCCATTAAAGTTTGCAAAGTGTTCTCTGAAAATAATCTCATTTCATTCTTACAACTCTGAGGAACCTAGCCTTCAGAGAATTTAAAGTATATCCTCATACTCATATAACAAAGATACTCATGAGATTCCATTTGAACCATAAATGGTACTTTCAGACTTCTGTTATAATGGTTTAATCCAAAAAATTTAATTTTCACATATATAGAACCAATGTCCTAAAGGCATTCTTTTCACATTTCTTTCTTAAGTAACTTTCTTCTTTCTGTGCTATAAAATCCATTCCATTTGAGAACATACATTATGTTTCTACTTTCAACTCCATCCTCACCTTTGCAATGATCTGAGAAATTTGTTTCAAGAAGTTCATTTAACTCTAACCCTAACTCTATTAAATTGGCTACATTAAAATACATTAGAATAAAACTTCAAAATTTGCTGGTCCTAGAGAAATTAATAGACTTTCTGAGATGGTGAGAAAAATGAATAAATTGAATTTTAATTCTGAAAGACATAGGAAAGACTAAATGATTAGAAAAGTTGTAATTATTGTTATCCATTTTACTCCATTTTCCCTTTTATATACAAAGATTATCTTTATATACAAAGGTACTCTCTTGAACCCAGAAGAAAGAAATACTCCTCTTGATTTTTATATACTGAAGACAGAGAGCTTCATGACTGCTGATAGTCAGGCTAACCAAAGGGAAAAAAAATATAATCCTTAAAAGTACCACTGAAATATTTTTATCAGGGAACACACTAGTAGCCAATTTACAAGCTGAAATTTTGGTGCTTATATAAAAATCTGAGATTTACCCCTTTCATCAGTCCAAATTCGAAGCTCAACTTTATTTTTCTCCATACTGTATTAAGTATTCTGGATTTGATTTCTAGACTATGTCATCAATAATATGAAACAATAAGAACAACTTAGTACTTTAAAGCATCAATGATCTGAGTGTTAGGGATAAATCTCCAATGCAGTGTGGTTGTATTCACATGCAATCCAATCTATTTTCTGCTTCCTTTTTACCTTTTTCCCCTCTTTAATACTTATTGAACATCTATAGTGTTAGACTCATATATGAGTACTGATGGTCTAGCTATGGAATGACCTTTCAACACAGATAGAAAATATTTGTCATCCTCTTTTCTTTTTTGTATGTAGATTAATAGGTCAATTTTTTTTTGCAAATGAGAAATAATATTTGTTATTCTAATATATTCTAAAACTTGGTGTGAAAACTCACATATGAATGTTATGGAATATTATTGTTCTGTAAGAAACGACCAGCAGGATGATTTCAGAGAGGCCTGGAGAGACTTCCGTGAACATGCTAAGTGAAATGAGTAAAACCAGGAGATCATTATACACTTCAACAACAATACTATGTAAGGGTCAGTTCTGATGGAAGTGGCCATCTTCGTTAATGAGAGGATACAAATCAGTTCCAACTGATCAGTGATGAACAGAACTAGCTACACCCAATGAAAGAACACTGGGGAATGAGTGTGGACCACAATATAACATTTGCACTCTTTCTGTTGTTGTTTGCTTGCATTTTTGTTTCTCTTCTTCTTTCTAAATCCAATTTTTCTTGTGCAACAAGATAATTGTAAAATATGCATACATATATTGTAGTTAACATATTCTTTAACATATTTAACATGTATTGGACTACCTGCCATCTAGGCGAGGGGGTAGGGGGAAGGAGGGTAAAAATTGAAACAGAGGGTTTTGCAAGGGTCATTGTTGAAAAATTACCCATGCATATGTTTTGTAAATAAAAAAGCTATAATAAAAATACAAAAAAAAAAGAAAAAGAAAAAAAAAGGTGGTTTGTTTTCACACCAAGTTTTAGAATATATTAGAATAACAGGGTAAGGTTCTCATGGAATTCTATGGCCAAAGAATTCACTACCTAATGATCAACAAACCAAGATAATTCTGTCCATATTTAGCTTAGCTGGTTTGCAGATGGATGTTCTGCTGCAAAGGCTTTAAGAACTCAGGGTCATCTCCATGCCACAAAAAAAAAAAAAAAAAAAAAAAAAAAAGAGTAGGACTTTTATGGAAGGCAATAATAAAGATCAAATAATGAAAGAGCTAGACTTATGCACATATTCCTACAATGTTCCAGAATTAAAAAAAAAAAAACTTTTCGAATATCAGTATAGCACTTTGGCTAACTATGTCTCTCATTTTATCTTACTCTTGAAACATGATTAGACTTTTTTTTTGGCCAAACTTGTTCATAATGCTGTGAAATAGTAGTGATAATAACTATATTAATGGCAAAATAGGACTATAGAAGAAGAAAGAACAGAGGAATTGGACCAGATTTTGAGAGACTAAAATGCTCGTCTCAAGTGTGCTACATTGGATACTTCTCTCTCTAGCTTTGTTTTGTCATTTGTAAAATAAAGAGTTTCTTGGGCCATCTCTTTGCCTTATCCCATGTGAACCCCATGTTAGTTAGCTTTTTCTTTCAGCAGTATAATTGCTATTAGATGCCTCATGAAGTTTAAAATGGTCAAGAGCAAAAGCAAAAATAATTAGCTTATCAGTCAAGTGGATATGGAAGGATCAAGCAAAACTGTCAGAAACCAACATGTCTTGATGCCTAATATTATTTACTGAAGGAACAAGAATAAAACCATATTCATCCTTACTGGATTCAAGAAATGTTTGTCACACAATGTCATAGAGAAATGCTCCTAATAGAAAACACATCTTACTGCTAATACTAGAAGATGATTGGTTAAATGTTGCCTCTAAGAATTATAAGGTCATTACAAAGATATCAGCTGAGCTGGCCACCACCCTCACCAATCCAAAAAAATTAATTGTCTGTATCCTCTTCTTCACAGATTCTTAAATATTTTTATACAGCTTTATGTGTCATTGGATTCATTGAATGCTTAAGTTGGATACTATGGAAAATGTGGAAAAATCATAGCTAAACAGTTTCAATAAGAAAAGCTAATTTTGTTGAGTTCTTTGCAAGTTCAAGGTCTGATATGTTTTGACATTATAACATTTTGAAACTGTCAAATATGGGATATTTTTAAACACTATACTTATCGTACTACATATTAAAATTTTATTTAGAAATTTTCTATTATACAGGCAATTAGGTAATGGGTAAAGTGCTACCCCTGGTGTAAGAAAGACTTGAGTTCAAATACAACTTCAGACACTTATATAGCCATGTGATCTTGGGCAAGTCACAATCTCTGTCTGCTTCATTTTCCTCATCTATAAAATGGGGATAATAATACCATTTATCTCCCAGGGTTTTGTAAGGGCAAAATAAAATAATAAATATAAAGCATTTTGCAATTCTTAAAAAAAGCTATATAAATGTTAGTTATTACTATTATTAATTGATACAAATTAGATGATTAAATGATTCAATCATCATAAATTGATGATGACATAGGACCCAAGTGTAAGAAGATGGAAATAGAGGTTTTAGGTAAAAAGCAACTTTCCTCAAATTATGTTAACTTATGGTTACTTCTGCAACTATTACAAACAAAAAGTCATGTCATTAATCATTTAAGTTTATGGAAGATACCTTGCAACATATAACATCTCTGTGGGATAGTCACAAAATTATCTGAGTTGGGTTAGGAGGCATTTATTGACCTGCTAACTAAATTAATCTGTCAATAAACATTTATTAAGCATTTACTGTGTATTAGACACTGTTTTGAACACTGAGCAAAAAAAAAAAAAAAAAGCAAGAACAGATCCTGTACTCAAGGAGCTTACACTGAATTGGGGGGGGTGACACAAAAATATAAATAAATACAAACAAGATATATATGATATAATTGGATGGTACCATTGGGGCCTGTGGCAAGCACCAGAAAAGGTCTACAGATACTGATATTTGGGTCAAGTTTTGAAGTAAGCCAGAGATTCTATGATGGAGATGAAGAGGGAGTGCATTCCAGACATGGCAAAACAACTAGTATATGGACACAGGCAAGAATAATGTACATTTTCTGCAAGAAACAGTAAATGACCTAATGTGAATAGACTTTAAAGTGTATAGAGAGGAAGTTGTATGCAATAAGAATAAAATGATAGAATCTAACCATATAATTTTATTTTGAAAACTAGAATTCATATTCTATCCTATAGTTATTAGGAAGCCATTTGTGTTAATTGGGTAGTGGGCTAATAGAGTCAAAGAATTCATGGCAGACTAGAAGAGTATTGCTGAAAAAGCAAGGGAACACTCACTGCTTTGTTAATATGTAAATTATATTTGTGCCACTAATAAAGCTAAAATCAACTAAATGAAAAATTTGTAATATATATATATATATATATATATATATATATATATATATATATATATATATATATATATATATAATTTTGAGGGTATGACCTTTAACATTCATGTATCTACTTGGATCTAGTGTATAATATTTTATAAGTTGTTCTAAATTGTTTCTATTTTTTTCCAGTTTTCATAGTGCTTTTGTCAAAAGATAGCTCTTCTTTACTCAATTTATGTTCTCAAGTTTAGCAAATACTGAATTAGACTGTTTCAGATTTTTCCTCACCTTGTCTGTTCTAATGATCTGCTTTTCTAATTTTTTGATCTATCCTATCACATAATTTTATTATAATTTTATGGGGAAAATTGAATTCTAGAAGTTCTCCATTTTTATTTTTGTTTTTGTCTCCTTTTTCATTATTTTCTTAAGTTTAGTCCTTTTTTCTACCATAAGAATTTATTTAAATAAAAGTTATTATTTTTCTAGCTCTATAAATTAATTTAGGCAATTTCATTTTTATTTCATTCTTATGACCCAACCAAGGTCAATTAATATCACTGAAATTATTTAGGTTATAATTTCTTCAAAGAGTGCATTTTTTGCATTTATTTATCTTGAGAGTACCTTGGCAAAGTGGCTCCTAAATGTTTTATTAATTTCATAATTACTTTGAACTTGCTTTCCTTTTTTATTGTATTTTTTTCCCTCTGAGGCAATTGGAGTTAAATGACTTGCCCAAAGTAACACAGCTAAGAAGTTTTAAGTGTCTGAGTTCAGATTTGAATTCAGGTCTTCCTGACTTCAGGGCTAGTGCTCTAGCCACTATACCAATTAATTGCCCCTATTGTATACTCTTTCATCAATATAATGATACCTATTGGTTTTGTGGATTTTTTAAAATGGGAATTTAATGAATCTATGAATTGTTTCATCTTATAAGCTGATTCTCTTTGATTTTCTTAGCAAACTATCATATTATCAGCAAATGGGATGTCTTTTATTTCATTTTTGACAGCTCAATGGAACAGCACACAGAGCACTGAACCAAGGGACAGAAAGATTTAAATTTATCCTCAAACATTTATTAGTTATGTGACATCTTCTTTCTATCAGTGTTCTTGAGTTTAAAATATAGATAATTATAGTACTTACCTTCCAAGTCTGTTGTGAGCCTATTTGTTGTGAGCCTAATTACAAGCCTATATTTAGTTGTTATATGTTTTCACATTTAATTTCTTTCTCTTGTTTTATAGCCATTAGTAGCATTTCTAGAATCATGGGGATTAGATCATTCTTTTTATGACATGATATTTATTTAAAAAGGCTTTGGGTCTTTCCCCATTGTAAATAATGCTAGATTTTCAGCTTTAGATATATGTTTTTCAAAATGACCCTTCTATCCAAATCTTATATACTTTTTGTTTGTTTTAATATAAACAAATGTGTTACTTTGTTAAAGGATTTTTTTCTATGTCTATTGATATAATCTTGTAGATTCCAGTGTTTCTATTTTTAATATTTATTTTATATTATTTTTAACTATCTTCCTATCATTGATATATCTTTGTATTCATTCTGTAAATCCTTAGAATGAATAATTTTTGCTTATATGATTATTCCAATTTCAATTATGCTCTTAGAAAACCACTTTTATTTCTAATCCAATAGCTGTATTTTCCCATTAAATATAATTTTATCCTTTATTTCATAAGCATAAAAATGCTTTCTTATTCATATGTTTTGCATATTCCAAGTAAAGTTGCCTCTGTATTGCAAAGTATAAAGTATTTGTTATTCTCAATGTTTGTCACTAAGTGTAGAAACCCTAATTCTCCAACAAATTGGTGGCTGACTTGCTGTGAGTTTTGCACTGATGTACTGAAATTCATTGGATTGAATGAGGTTTACTCCAATTTCATTCATTCTGAAGTACTCCTAGGATTGAAGGAAACCAAGCATTTTTTTTTTAAAAATCTAATGCCAATTCTTGGATGCAACTATAGAGATAACAATATCCTATAGCAGTAGATATATGAGCTAGATCAAATAACAATGACCATTGTAATACAATTAATTTTTCCAATGTCTCTTGACATACGCAAATTTCATATTATACCAAAGAGAACACTTATTCATTAAATTAACATACATAGCCACACATATCACACACACTCACACACTTACACACACACATACACCCCCCAAAAAATTTCAGCTTGATTTCCTTTACGAATGAAGGAAGATATTAGAATTTTTACTTCTCAATGAGTACTGCTTTAATGACTTATCTCCTAATTTGAGGGGACCAATTTGTTTAACAGTCTTCCTTATAGGTAATTTAGCCTCTATATGTAGAACAATATACTATTTAACATCACCGGGTTTATATTTTCTGATACTGTGAGACTTAAAGCTGCCTTACAAGATAATTTATATTGTTAAAAATATCATTGAAATAGCACCATCATTACTATAATTCCAGGATTTTTTAGAGTATTATTGGTTGGTAAATAAGAATACCTTCAGCAAATAACTGCAGCAAACTAACAATGCATTTTATTAGTGTGTAGAACTATAATTATTTGTTTTAACCTATGAAATACACAAAGCAAAACACCTGAAGTGGAATTCTATAGAGGAAAGGACAATCAGATCCCAAGTGACCAAAGCGTGTCTTTACCCTTTCACATCTTCCTATCCCTCATAGTTTGACCAGTACCCTTCAGAAGATGGAAGAAAAAGTAGGCCTTTGGAGAAGTATGGCACTGCAGTAAGACCCTGCTGGGGGTATTTCTGTCTCAAGTGAAGTATTATGGGAATGCTTGATAGTGAAGAAATGTGACTTACAAAACATGGAGATTACTATCTCCTCTTCCATGGAAGAAGTATAATGCCCAAGTATTGGATCTTTGGAGTAAAACACATTGCCAATAATTAATTTCAGTCTTTAGAAATAAGCACCAATGAAATCACAGATCTAGTCAACCTTCGCACCTCCCAAGAAAAAATCCTCTGTAATATATATATATATATATTAATATATATATATATATATATATATATATATTAAACAGCATCATGAACAAAATTATCGATCCATAGTACATTTGAAAACCCAATTCCTACATTTGCTGAGTGGGATTGAGGCAAGTTACCTTACATCTCTGGGCCTTGGTTTCCTTTACAAAAAAATGGTTTTGGAATTACTACCCTATACAATTCCTTCCAGGGACAGATCTGCATGAGCGATAATCAGTGCAGGTCAGCACTTTCTCTGCAAACTAAACAAATAAAATAGAAATATAATATACATATATACATATATGTAAAGATATAAAATGTTGTTTGCTTATTTTTTAAAGCCAAAAGTTGAGATAGCATGATAAGTAGAAAGGAGAGGATCTCAGTTCAAATCCTGACTAGTATTTGAAATCTTTGAACCTTTAGCAAGTTATATATATATATATATATATATATATATATATATATATATATATCTTTAGACCTATTTCCTTATCTGTAAAAGCAGAAGATTATACTAGCTGATTTCTAAATCATCTAGAGGGTAAGAAGGATAGAGCGCTGGACCTGGATTCAGAAAGACCTGAGTTCAAATATATGATCGTTTAACCTTTTTCTGCTTCATTTTTTTCATCTATGGAATATGGAAAATAATAGAACTTCTTCCTAAGATTATTGTGCTGAGATATACATATGCATATATATATATATGTATGTGTGTATATACATATATACACATATATATGTAATATTAGTAAAGTACTTTTAAAATTGTAAAGCATTTAATGTTTTAAATACTAGTGTTATTATTAATACTATTATTTACAAGTTTTAAATATTAGTATTATATATACATATGCATATAAGTACAAATATTTATACATACTCAAATATATAGTCATTAAGTATAGTGACTATATGAGAAACATTAGAATATCAGTATTACTTATTTATACTACTGCTTAATGAATTTCTTTTGTCTTTCTTTAAGAATAGGAGTCTCTCTTCTTTGTAAGGAGAGGGAAAGACAGGGAGAGAAAGGAAGGGGGAGAGAAACAGACACACAGACAGACAGAGAGAGACAGAATCAGAGCCAGAGAGAAATCTAGACAGAAAGAGACAGAGACAAAGAGAGACACTTGGAGAGAAAGATTCATTCTCACCTGAAGATTTATTGATGTATTTAATTTGCCCATTAGTACTCAATGATCAGTTTGCATTCTTTCCATTCTCTACTCCATAATCAAAGCAAAGCAAGACATGGTCCCAGAAGTTTAATGGTATTGTGTTGCAGTTTTCTCCATTGATCTTTTAGAAAAATAGAAGAGATTTTCATTGTCTTTGAAGAGTGAGCTCCTATTGTAGTCACTGGACATAATCTGATATTCAAATATTGAATCAAAAATTAAGATAAAATGAGACTGTTTACTTACACCAATACACTAATAAGGAGGCTACAGAATTAATTTGGTTCACCTTTAGTGAATACCTATTACAAAGTGTGCATTATTGTAAGTATTAGTCATAATTTGAAGGGAAATGCAGCATCAAATTGATGTAATACCAGTTTTCTTTAAGGCACAATATCACAGAAGAATTAGCAGATTGTGGAGCTCATTTGGAGAAGTCAATCTTTTATACAATATTGCCCTCTATGGGAACCTAAGATGTTAGAGATTATAACAAAGTGAAATGCACTTGTTTCTCTATGCTACCAATATTGCAGCAATCTATTTGTCATTCTTAGTATTATCCTTGGCAAATAAGAATAAACAGCTGAGTTGGTAAGACTATTATCCCTTCATTACTCAGTTGGCTTCTAGTATGTGAGTGTATCATATGTTCTGTTCTGTTTAGCATATGGTCTTTACAGACAATGTGGAGTTACAATTCTCCTTTGTTCTGGGGACTCACTTATATTTTATTAGCCTTAGTAGCTTCAGGGCTACCTCTTGTTTACAAAAGTGAGATTTCAATTAAAGTAATAAAATTGATAGTTATTTGATACTTTGTCACAATATGGCTTATTGTTTTCCAATTTGATTACTATGTTATTTATATAGATAAATATGCTAACTCATTTAAACAGATGATATATTTAAAATAACACTTGTTTTTAAGAGATTTTAAATTTATCTTTTAATGGATTTTATTTTTAAACTACTTTCTCAAGAACTGGATCATCCAGGACAAGAAAATTTCATCTGAAAAGGAACTTTCCGTACAAGGATCTACCCATGCTAATATTATAGGCCTGAAATTTCTTCCTCTTCTCTCCCCCAAAGAATAATGATAGTTCAGTTATGTGGTAAGGCATAGTATCTAGAAGAGAACATTATATAATCCTTATTTTAAAATATAAAGTGTAAATTTTTTTCCTTATGGGGAAAAGTAGAAAAAACAAACCTGCCTCAATTACAAGTTCATAGAACTGAAATATTTGGCTAAAAAGAGTCCAAGATGGGGGAGGAGATATTGGGTGCATGTCAATGATCCTATTTCCTGATAGAGGCCTTTATCACTTTTTGGTGATTGAATGCAATTAAAATTTCTTTCTGTTAAAGAATTTTAGGATAGGAGGAGCACAGTAGCCATATAAGTACTGGGAACCAAAGACTCAACACTATTACATTCATTGCTGATGGTACAATCTGGATCTGCTTCAGGAAAACAACTAGAAATTATGCTCTTCTCTATGACAAAGAACCTTTCAGTTCATTGTAGATACCTTTGTAATGTCCATATTCACAAATGATTCCTTTCCCACTGTCATCTTCACCCTCCCTTCCACTCCCCTTTCAGCCACAGTACTGAAATCCCTTTGTCAAAGCCAAAGAAAGAGTGGGGTTCTCAGAGTAGTGGTAATTTACAGCATAACCTGGTACCTAGGAGGACAGAAAATGATTTACAGGAGCTTAGTGCAACATTAAGATTTCCCCAGGCTGATCAGAGCATTAGCAGGAGTAGCTCATAAATGAGATGCCTTTCCCAGAAGGACTGGAACAGACAGAAAACAAATGATATTGGGATTCTTAAGATAAAAGGAATTTGCTAACAGATGAAACAAAATACCCAATAAGACAGATTTGGTCTTTACAAATTTATCACCCTGATGTTGGGTTTCATGTTTTTTAAGTGGCTTTTTTCCACTATGAGGATTTGGGAAGATTAATTTAAAGTATATAAAATGGTATAGATTGTAAGACCCAGCCTGCAAAGAAACTGTCTGTAAAACATTATAAAATGTGGATACATGCATTGCAATAGAAAGTGAGAAAAAGAAAAAAACAAACAAACAAACAAACAAACAAAAATGTCCTTTGTAGATTCACTTTTGATTCTGAAGTGCCTTTCAGTATTTAAAAATTCTCCTCTGAAGATGTGTTGTATGCGATCCCACTGGAACTGAGCTATGTGTTTCTTAGTTTCCCATTTTCTTCACCCCCCCTCAGTTATGTGCTACTCATACCCTAGAGAATATAGTTTTGTTATGGGAAGCCAGCTTTTCCAATAGCTGTTTTTAATTCATTTTTATTAAAATCCATGTGCTTTTAGTCAGTTTGAGCCAAACTGGAATTTGACTGTTTAGTTTATTTGTCCTCTGACTTTGGCTTTTTAGTACTGCAGATTCAAAGGATTTATTTGAAGCATTGACAATGATGTTTTGTTCATTATCAAACAATAAGGGATACAGGCAATGAGAAAGTTTTTCTGAATTTTCTTCCTTTTTTTCTTCTTTTTCCTACCAAGATAAACCAATAGACAATAAGAGAGAGATAGACAGATGTAGACACAAAGATATATATATAGAGAAAAAAGAAAAACAGATAAGACAAAGACAAAGACAAATATGCAGAAACTAAAAAAACAGAAAAACAGCATTATATTAAGATATGTAAATATGTGGTATATTATACATATCATGGCTTATATATCATATATTATGGTATATAAATACATATCATATATTACAAGATGTATAATAGGTTTTTCTCATTAATTTTAACAGGAAGAAAGCAAAAATGACTTCTCAATCTTTTTTTCTTACATGTTCTTACTTGTTTAAGCACTTTTCTTCAAAATAGCTAGTTACGACCCATTATTGTATATGGAGGCAACTGGGCATTTGCTCTTGTTAAAGAAATTAACTTAAATAACAATAACTTAAAAAACAAATAGTAATAATAGCAATAAATAGGGTGAGAGTAGAGATACAATTACTCAGTCTTTCAAATATCAAATGATCATATTCAAATCAATTTTTAAAATTAAATTTAAGGCAGTCTTCAAGTAAGAACTTCATTGTAATGTGGCTGCCTTATATGGCATGGAATTTAGTATCAAAGAAGGTCACCTTGGAACCAAAAAGAATCATAACTGGAGAATTACATTATGATATTATTCCATTCATAAAAGGATACTTAGGAACATATTGAGATATAGGAATTATATCAAGGCTGTTTTCTGGACAGTATATGTAAATACTATGTAGATTTTAGAAGATATGAGGTTTTTGTTAAGTTTTCTATTCTTTAGATATATACCATATAGTATGTATCAAAAATTCAGATATAGCTGAGATTATTCCAAGTCTCCACAGCAAAATCAAAGAAAGATATTGGGAGAAGAGTGCTGGGGCTCAGTTATAACTAGGGAGAAGCTGAGGATTATTCCCATTTTGCCTTCAATTGGTCATTAGAAATAATGTGAGCTTCCTTTTAACACAGATGTTTGATTTTATCTTGGTGATGGGACTTTTTTTTGAATCCTTAAAATAAGGACCCATGATAGGTTTTCTATATTCAATAAAAACCACTCATGTGAAATTTGTTCTTACCAAGGGAGGATAGAGGGAGAGACAAGATAAGCAGCATCATGATCAACTATTGCATTTGCTCCCCAAAGTGATGACAGTAGACAGACAAAGATGAGTACCATCCCGAAGCTTTATTTATTCATTTTCCCTTATTCTAGTACATATAGAATAAAATGCACTGGCCTCTGTAAAATATCAGAAGAATAAACATACATCTTTCTTTCTAGAATTCATGCAATTTAAATAAGTCAAACAAATTCTTGACACACTGCCAGCTCATTAGACAGTATCAGCTCATAGATATAAGTGATGTTGGTTTTAAAAATACTGAAGATAATGTAAAGTGAATTATTTCCCCTGTCCCTGTTTTCTTCATTCTGGTAGTGAAATTCTATTCCCATTTCTACCATTTTTTCACTGTTTTCTAATTTGGGAGGAAATGTGCAAGAAACATGAATACATTTCCAGGTAAATTATTCTTTCTTGTGGTATTGGTACAATAATATTAATATCAAGCATTTATTAAATGTTTGTTATGACCTAGGCATTAGGGTTACAAAGACAAAAAAATAAAAAATTATTCTTGCCCTCAAAAAACTTATAGTCTGGCAGCATAGAGGAGACCACAATATATTTATATACATACACATATATATGTATATGTATATGCATACATATCTGTTTGTGTGTATATATTTATATATGTTTATATAGACACACATATGCATATATATATTGTAAAATATTAAAAATGTAATATATATAATTTAATACATGTATATATAATGTAATGAAAATATTTATTATATATATATATTTATTAGTATATGTGTACTACTAAGTATATATATATATATATATATACACACACACACAATATATACACAAATGTACACGTATGTATACAAAGATACACACAAAAAAAAAACCCTAGAAATTTGGATGAGGGCACAATTAGAAGGAAAGGCTTCAAAGCGGTGCTTAAGGTAAACCTTTAAGGAAAATAGAGAGCATTTCAGAGATAGCCTCTAATAAGGAAATCGAATTGACAGCCTCAGAAGGTCCACTCTAAATTTTTGATCTTCTAAATACCCAAAGGGTGGTTTGTTTTTTTCTTAGAATAAGAATGATTTTAGAATATGTAGGTGTAAGACCAAGATGACACAAAAGACTATGACTAGAGTACTGGGTTTGAACCAGAGTAATAGGGGAAGATTTTAAATTCCTCTTTATTCTTATTTTTCTCATCTTTAAATGGGCAGGATAGGGAGCAGTGTGGGTAACCTTTTTATTCTACCAATGGCCTTTTGGATATTTATAACATAATTTTCAAGCCATACAAAATGATCAGTTTAAAGATTTCAAGCAGTGAAAAGCTGTTATACCTAGCATTTAACTCATTGTTGTCTGAGGTTTCCTTAGCAAAGAAAGGCCTATTGGTAGGATGGTCTTTATCCCTTGATTAGAGGATAATTGAAGTCTTTTCAAGTTATAAATTCTGTGAAAATAGATATTAATGATTTGCCACTTGTTTTGGAGGTGTCAACATCAGTAAGTCAAAATGAATTTATTAAACACCCTATTGTTTGCTAAGAGGGTAAAAACCCCTGCTCTAAAGAAATTCATGGTATAAGAAGGGACATTATGTTGAGACTAGATCATTGGTTTTCAAAATACTCTGAAAGTTAATTTTATGGACATTGATCAAGATCAATGAATTTTTACATTGGCATTTGATGAAGTAAACCATTCTGATCACATGGTATTTCCTACTATTATTCATTAGAGAGAAACTAAAATTGTGAAAAGAATGCTTTGTTCTGTTTTGTTTCACTGTGAATTTCAGTTGTATCTAGTTGAGAAGTATCATTAACTATCCTCAAAATTGTGTTGCTGAGGATATAAGATTTTAGTCATTGGTATGATACACCTTTAAATGTTGTCTTATTTGTCTCATTGGCAACAATGTTTGTGAAAATGCTTGACTAAATTGTGAATCATTTTTAATTAGATTATACCATAATGGAAATTATCCTGAGATCTTCAGATTATCCCCTTAATAATGAATTAATTCCAAAAGCTAGAAATTCTTGGATCAGAGCCATTATTTAGGTGAGATGACGGGATTTTTCCTTACTGTGTTGAATCTAGAATGTGCTGACATGTTCTACATTGATCCAATATATACAACTAACATGCACAAATAAAAAGAGCACAACTAATTAAGAAAAAAAATTAGTTAAAAAGAAACTTTGTGCTTATCAGCTAAATTGAACTCTTTCCCTCTCCTGATCTATCTTTCCTCCAACTGATGCCATTCTTTATGTTCTTTGACAACTGGCATGTTTTGTGACATTTTCCTGGGCATAAAATTAATTCTTAATTGCAGTTCTCTCCTGACCTAATACATTGTGACTTTAAGGATTGTTTCTTCTACTAATCTGCATGTTCTATAACTACTCAAAATTAAACAATAGTTAAATGCTAGATCCTCTATAGATTACATTATAGTAGTCAGAAAATAACATATTCATCTTTCTCATCTAGAAACACAGAGAACATCCTTCCTCAAGTATAAATGTAAGGGTTTTTTTTTGTTTAAAAAAAAACATAAAAAGGTACATTGTTGCTATAATCAATCATTTAGGGACATTTGGATAAAACTGTGAAGATGGCATCACTTCCCTAAAATAAATCTGTTAGTGTCTTTGCCTGAGTTGTTTCCCAGCATCTTGATGTACTTATTGTCTTCCTAGGGACTAACTTTATACAGCTGTGAAGTAGGATCTTGGGGTTGAAGCCATACTATGTATGTATGTAAATAATGCTAAAAAGACTGTAATGTAATTATGCCTTCAATTTTTTCCCCCTTCTGAGGGATTTAGAGTTAAGTGGCTTGCTCAGAATCACACAGCTAGGAAGTGTTAAGTATCTGAGGCCAGAATTGAACACAGATCCTTCGGATTGTAGAGTTAGTGGTCTATCTACTTGCCATCTAGATGCCCGCTGTGCCTTCAATCTTGTTACTATTAGCAGTTCATGTTCAAATAAACTAGTCTAATGATCAGAAAGTACTGTGAACAGATAAGGTCATAGACCTAAATAATTTCAGATCTCTAAAACAGTAATATATCTGATAATCCTGATATTGGATTTGTTTGAATTTCAAAATCTAAAATTTTGTCTCTATGTTTTCAGCGATCCAAAAAGCATATAATTAAATACCTTAAATACCTGCTACTGTCTGTGCCAGGCACTACTCTATTCATTGGCAATACAAAGACAAAAATGAAACATTCTTTGCCAACAAGGAAATCACATTCTCATGCAAAAGAAAACAATCTGTATATCATTTATCTATGTCTGTCAGTCTGCTCTTTTGTCACTGTCCAAATATCTGTTTCTCTCCCTCTTTTCCCTTCCTTACCCCTCCCTCCTCTCTCTCTCTCTCTCTCTCTCTCTCTCTCTCTCTCTCTCTCTCTCTCTCTCTCCATATCTATTTTGTATCTATCTTTTTATCCATCTATTTATATATCTTTATAATCTATCTACATAGAGAGCATATGCAAAATAAATCAAGTAGTTTGAGAACACAAGTTACTAACTACTGAGGAGGAATCATGCAAGGAGTGGCAGTTGAAATTAGTTTTGAAGACAATAAGACATTCTAAGAGGTCAAATTGAAAAGTGATTGCCTAATAATCATAGGGGACATTCAATCAAAAGAATGAAGATAGGAGATAGAATATTTTATTTGAAAGATAAGTTATATGCATATTAAAATGAAATAATGGAGAGACTGTTGAAATGAAAATCAGAAGTATGAGTTCAAATGATAGCTGTGATACCAGACAAGTTAAGTAACCTCTCTGAGCTCCAGATTCCTCATCTCTATAAAATGAGAATGGCTATAACTATAAACAATATTTTCTTTTTTTAAATTAATTTTATAATTATAATTTTTTGACAGTACATATGCATGGGTAATTTTTTACAACATTATCCCTTGCACTCACTTCTGTTCCGAATTTCTACCCTCCACCCCCTCCTCTAGATAGCAGGCAGTCCCATAGATATTAAATGGGTTATAATATATCTTAGATACAATATATGTATGCAGAACTGAATTTCTTGTTGCACAGGAAGAATTAGATTCAGAAGATAAAAATAACTTGAGAAGAAAAAACAAAAATGCAAACAGTTTACACTCATTCCCAGTGTTCCTTCTCTGGATGTAGCTGATTCTGCCCATCATTGACTGAATTAGATCTTCTCTTTGTTGAAGATATCCACTTCCATCAGAATACATCCTCATACAGTATTGTTATTGAAGTGTATAATGATCTCCTGGTTTTGCTCATTTTACTCAGCATCAGTTCATGTAAGTCTCTCCAAGCTTCTCTGTATTCATCCTGCTGGTCATTATAAACAATATTTTCAAAAAGAGAACCTAACTTATGTAGCTATGTGAGACTTGAATAAGATCATATATATAAAGCAATTTATGAGTTTTAAAATAATTGTTATAGTATTCCTTCACTATTGTGTAGTATGTATTAATTTTGTGGATGGAGAAGCTAAAAAGAGCAAATTAAAGTGTCATCCAGACTGCAGTGGTGTTTATAATACAATGAAGATATCTTAAATAATAGAGCTTCCTATATGTGTTGCATCTAATTATAGGGTGGAAGGGAAGAAGGCAGGGAGGAAGGAAGGAAGGAAGGAAAGAAGGAAGGAAGGAAGGAAGGAAGGAAGGAAGGAAGGAAGGAAGGAAGGAAGGAAGGAAGGAAGGAAGGAAGGAAGGAAGGAAGGAAAGGAAAGAAAAAGAAGTATTATAGTACTTACTATGTTCCAAGCCCTGTGTGATGTGCTTTATAAATATTATCTCATTTGATCCTCACAATAACCTTTGAAAATAGGTGTTTAAGATTAATATCATAATTTTTAAAAATTATCCCTTTAAGGAACCAAAAAATTCAGCTGGTCTATTACACAAAACCATGAACTAATGTCAGGTTCCATAATTCTCAGCCTTATCAATCAAAGGAGATAATTAAATTATTTTTGTGGCATTCTTCTCCAAAGATGATAACTCCATGGAAACATGAATAAGTATTAGAGTTAGTAATGCTGGATTTCCTGGTAAAGAATAAAAAGTTTACAGTTGAAAAAGAGATTTATATAATATTGCAATGTTTCCTTAATAGGTTCCATCACAAATAATTACCAAATCCAAATTTTCAATTCTTTCATCGTACATTATATTTACTTACATCTATTGAGGCCATAGTAGATCCTTCTCTATATACAGATCTATCCTTCTTCCTCCTCCTTCCTATAAAAATAAAAGCCAGAGATGCTTTTTTTCTTTTTTTTCTTCAGCCTCTCAGAATACTTTATTAATTTATTTTTAAAATTTATTTATTTTTAATGCACATTGCTTTATGAATCATGTTGGAAGAGAAAGTCAGAGCAAAAGAGGAAAATTATATGAGAGAAAAAAAACAGAACAAAAAGGAGTGAAAATAGCTGTTGACTTATTTTCAATATCTATAGCTTTTTTTCTAGATTCAGAGGGTATTTTCAATCTAGCATCTATTGGGATTGCTTTGGATCATTGAAACACATTATTTCTGTTGTTGTGTACTATTTATTCTTGGTTCTGCTTGTTTCACCCAGCATCAGTTTCTGTAAATTTTTCCAGGCCTTTCTAAAATCTGCTTTTATTCATCATATTTTATAGAACAATAATATTCCATTATCTTCATAAATCACTTGTTCAGCCATTCTCCATTTGATGGCTATCTACTTATTGATATCACAATAAGAGCTGCTGCAGACATTTTTGCACGTGTGTCCTTTTCCCTTCTTTATGATTTCCTTAGTATATAGACCCAGTAGTGATACTTATGGGTCAAAAGGTATGTAGTTTCATAACACTGGGCACAGTTCCAGATTCCTCTCCAGAATTGTTGAATCACTTCACAATTCCACCCACATTCCAACAACATTTGTCATCATCTTTTTTCTGTCATCTTAGCCAGTCTGAGAGGTGTGAGGTGATACCTTCGAATTGTTTTAATTTGCAGTTCTCTAATCAATAGTGATTTAGAGCATTTTTTTCATATGACTATAAATGGCTTTAATTTCATTATCTGAAAATTTGTTCATATCCTTTGGCAATTTATCAATTGGGGAATGACTTATATTTTTATAAATTTTGACACAGTTCTTTTTATATTTTAAAAATGAGACAATTTATCAGAAACATTGATTGTGAAGAATACTGACTGTAAATATTTTTTTTTTCTAGTATGATACTCATTTTACAAATGACAGACTTTAAGTGATATGCCTGGAGCCACATGGCCAGTAAATGTGTGAGGTTACATTTGAACCCAAGTCTTCCTGAATAAGAGGAAAATGTAAGATTCATTATATGACAATGACAGTTTAACTTTTACAAAAAATCAGACCTGTGATTTTATCAGTATATTAGTATACTAATATACTATAATATACAACACGGGAAACCTCTCCCGGCCCGGACACGGAAAGGATTGACAGATTGATAGCTCTTTCTCGATTCTGTGTATATATTATTGTATATACTGGGAATAGACTTCCTTTTTATCAGTATTGGTAAATACAATTAATTGAATTAATGATATCTTTATCTCATTTGAAACACATAACTCCATAAGATAAGAAGTTCAACTGTTATTATTTCCATTTGGGGAAAAAAAATAAGATGAAAGCGTGAGATTAAATGATTTTGCCCAAAATTACAAAACTCTTAAATTACTAAATTGGTACCTTGAACTAAGGTCTGACTCTAAATCCAGTATGTTTTCGAATATATCACTAAGACTCCTGTTTATAACTAGAGTGTTTCTTTTTTTTTTTATTTATTTAAGAAATTTCACCAATAAAAAATGTCTTTCCCTCTCTCTGTCTCTCTTTTCTCAATCTCTGTCGGTCAATCTCATTCTCTCTTTTCCCCTTCCTCTTTCTCCCTCTCCTCTCTCTAATTAAAGTGTTATCCTGCCACCTCTTTTACTTGCCCTTAAGGAGGAAGTGGGGGTCTACAGTCTCCAGTTCTCTCTTTTACTGCTTCATTGCTACATATCTGAACTTTTTCCTATTATTCCCTAGTTTTAAATAATACCCTAAGGTGTTTGTACCAAAAAACACAAAGCTGATTTTGCTGCAGCATAGTTGACTCCAAGTGGCTTAGGAAGGAGGTGCAGGGGCGGATGGGGGGAGGGGATGTCCATACAGTGAAAAATTATGCAAATTCTTCAGGAACTTCTAATCAATCATCTCCGTGTGAGATGAATACAGCTGATCCGGGAATTAGTTTCTATTGGAATATATTGGTGTGAAACATCCCACTGTCTGAATGACATCACACCAGATCCTAGTCCTTGAAAGCCCGGAGGGTGATTAGCTGCAGGAACGGGCTTTTTCTGCCAATCATAATCCTGCAAGGCTGCCTATGACAGACTGGGAGGGAAGGAAAGAAGGGCGAGATTCGTAAATTGACTACAGCTAAACAAGGAGGCGCAACAGCAGCAACGGCGGCGGCGGCGGCGGCGGCGGCGGCGACGGCGGCGGCGACGGCGGCTGCTGCTGCTGCTGCAACCAACAGCAGCAACCAACAGCATCTAGAATCCGGGTGATTAAAGAGTTCTCATAGGCTTTATGCTGTATTGTGAATACTTCCTTATGTGATTCGCATGTTCAAGAAGGAAGCTGTTTTTAACGGTGTTCTGAATAAGGGTTTGGATCCTTCCAGATGTCTGCTTGTTTTGAAAGGACGATGTTTGTGAAATAAATAACAGGAGATTATGCAGGAAGAGTTCAGCGACTAGGATCCGGAGCTGAAGGAGTCTTCCCTGGATGTTGTTCAGACAGATGGTGTAAATTGTAAACTACTCCTGCTTCACTTGGAATCGAGTGAGTCTGAATACCTGAGCTGTCTTTTGTAAACGCTGGATATATTCAAGCTAGAAAGGCAGGGGGGAAAGGGAACATTTCTTCTCTAGGTAAGTTTCTGATTCTTTTGTGCCCGTGAAGGTGTGTAAAATAACTAAATCAGTGTATATTGCATAATCATGGACATCATGCATAATATATTTTATTTAAATAAAAGTGTGTATAAAAATAATTATTTTAATTAATAAAATTGTAGCTCTAATTAAGCTCAATTCCTGCTCCCTTTTAGCTGGTGTGTTCTTAACTAATGTGGACCTATAAAGTTATGTTTTGTGCTATTAGTAGAGAATAGGTTATCTGGTAAGTTCCACCTTCAGACCTCAGATAGACCTCTAGATGTAGATCTGAATGCTTGCATGAAAGAATTCCTTGATAACACTTTCTAGAAAAAATAAAAACAAAAACATTTCTCCCCCCCCCCCCCCCTGTCAGGCTAGTTCTGCAAAGCTATGTCCCAAGCTAAGTGGAAGAAGGCAGAATTAGTGGTACTGACTGCATGCCATTCAAATTCCTTTTGATGGGAAGCCTTTCAGTCAGAATTGTAAGGCTTACAGATGTATTTTGTTCAGATGAGCTTACTAAAAGCAGTTGCCAGAAACATTTGAAACTATATTATCTAGTTGTGGATTACTTCAAAAAGAAATTGAGTCCTCAAAAAACTAGAAGCAATAAACTCCTTAATGCTGGAGGGGTGAGGCTACCCAGTAAGAATGACAGTATCTCTGTGAGTGGCTAGGAAAGTATGGGCCCAAGTTCTTAATGATTAGAATGAGTTTTCAAAGGAGAAGCATTCTTTTATGTCATTTTTCTCATTCACTTAGTAACATTTCTCAGGAGAAAATGAAATGAAATGAAGGGTATAGGCATTTTTCTTCTAATTTATTTTTTAGTGCTTTTGCACTATAAATTGTCAAAATTCTGATAATAAAATACTGGTTTTGTTTGCATTGGACTTGGTTCACAGTAGCAGGTTGTAATTTGATGTCTAATGAATTTCTGCAAAGTTTCAATGGTTTTTAATTACATTGCCAAAATCTTCTTCCAACTAATCTTTTCTTGAGTACTTGATACCTGCTATCTGAGTATTTTTGGACAAATTGAACAGTTAAAAGTAATGTCACAAAAATAACAAATAGCCTCAAAAAGGTTTTCTTCTAGAAAAAAAAAAAAGATACAGATACTTTGCCAAGTTTCACTTAACTTCTAAAATTAATCTTTCCAGTCTTTCACTCTTGAAGCATTAAAGTAATGTGATTCTTTCCCTTTCATGGCTAGTCTAGTTAGTTCTATAAGGAAGATTTCAAGATATAAGCCCTTACATTTGGACCAGTCTTTCAATGGATAACAGGCAAATAAATATATTTTTTTTCTTCCCAAGATTCAAAACAATTTTTTTTCAAAATGGAAAATGTTAAGTGACTTTTAAGAGACCAAAGCAAACTATATCAACTGCCAAGTTGATGGTATGGTAAAATCAAGACAGATTTTATTTATACAGTAGCAGTCACTCTTTATTCTGGTTGCTTGACTTAATTCTAACAAAAATTTCCAATGTATTTCAAAAGGAAGTAGTGGTTTAAAAACAATGAGTTCTTGCCACCCAAACTTTCCCCTCTACACAAGCACAATTCTAGAATCTGCTGTTAAGTTTTATATCTTTTATACATCCAGTGAGTCAGTTCCTTGTTTTGAAAAAAATATGATGATGGGTACCGTATTTAGATCAATAGTCTCTAATAATTTGTAGATATTTGTAGATAATTTCTAGAATTCTTTAAATAGAACAATAAGCTTTAGATTACATCTTTCAGGTTATAATAAATGATATTCCAATATCTTTTGGTATTATCATGGTGGGGGAGGACCTTGAAAAATTGTGAAATCTTATTAGTCATACTATGGACACTTTCCAAATCAGGGAAATACAGCAGAACATTTGTAACCTTGAGCATGATTGCCAGTGAGGAGAAAGCAATTTTTATAAATACATTAATATCTATTTGTCTTCTTTAAAGAAAGGTGAGTGGTTTATTGATTCTCTATTGATTGAACAGAGTTCTTATCTAAAAACTATTTTTTCCAAACTCTGAAAGAAAGCAATAACAACAACAAAGGATGCACAATTTATTCTATATCAGTAAAAGATAAAATCAAAACGTGGAGCCTCTTAAATTTGATAAACAAAACATAAATATAAAAATACCACATTTTGGTAAGAATAAGGATAAGAAATAACCCAGTATTTATTTGATTTTTATGACAATTCATTCAAGACCCACAATTGAATTTTCTTCCAGAAAAATTTTTCTAATATTACTTTTGGCAGAGCTTTAACTTTAAGGGGAAAAAAATCCACTTCTTTTTCAAGGCTAATAGTGAATTTTATCTTAAAATCCCCATCTAGTTTTGTAACTTAATGAGCCTTCCTAGCATAGTCTTCTAAATATATACCATGAGAGTAGGAAAGGTTTAATTCAGAATAAAAGGAAAAGATAAAAGTTTCTTCTATGTTTCATAGATAAGCATTAACATATTGTGTTCCAACTAGAAGATTATGGCTGGGTCCACATTCCCAGTTTGGAAAGAAGAAGGTAAACCTCACAAATCTAGTTTGTCAGCCAATGGCTGAGTGCCAGTACTAGAACACTGAGCACCAGAAGACTCATTTTGTCTGAGCTGAAATTCATTTGTAGATATTATGTTTAAATAAAGTCCAATCTTAATTGTGCAGGTTTTTTTCTCTGAAAGAAATATTCAGATAATTGCAGAAATTTCTTTATCCTAATCTGTTGAAGTATTCATTGTATCTCTAATTAGATTGTGAGTTGTGAGCTCTTTGAGGGAATACTTGGCATGTGGTAGGCACTTAATAAATGTTTGCTGACTGAGCAATTAATTTAATCCTATTTCTTCCACTTACTTCTGTAACCTTGGGCAACTCCTCTGGGCCTCAATTTCCTCAACTGCAAAATGAAAGTCTTAAGCTAGGTAATATTTAAGGTTTCTTGGCACTGTGGATCTATGAGTCTAGAATTCTGTTTTCTCATTTTCTTTTTTTTTTTCCTAAAATGCCCTATAAATAATAATATCATCTACTTAGAGTGAAATGGTTAATAAGAATTTGATTCTATAACATTCTATTTTTTTGACCATGTCATATTAGTATGATAAGGTAGACAAGATGTAGAGTCAAATGACTTAAATTCTTATGCTGGATCTTGGCCAAGTCACTCAGCCTTCCCAAGCCTTTAGTTTCTTTATCTGTAAAAGGTGAACTTTAAATTTAGATAACCTCTAAAATCACCTTTAGCTATTGATTTATAGTCCTATAGACTCAGAGATTATAAGATCTCCCGGGGCAAGGATCATTTGGTTTCTTAACTCTGAATCCCTTTTACATAGCATGCTGCCTTGCTATAGGAAGTATCTCATAAATATTTGAGTTAAATTTTCAGGAATGATCAAGACTATTTATTACCTATTTTGGGGAAATTCTTAAAATGAAATATGAAGAAATTTCCATTTTCCTGCACATCAAATAAAAGAATCTTAAGTTTACATGATACTCTTTCACCTAGTAAAAGTCACATTAGTTGGATAAGACAGCAAACATGTTATAAAGAGAAGAGTGCATTTAGTAGCAAAAGATAATCAGAAAGTAAATAACTTCCCAAGAGGTTCACCATCTCACCAGGAAATAGAAATTTTGCTCTCTCTTTTGATTTACATTAAGAGGATGGACTGAAAAGAAAGATGCAAGTGGCAGACACAATGTCATTACCTTCAACCATCAGAGAGTAACCTTAACTCTTTTACCCCATCTAACATTTCAACTGACGATTCCCAAGTATGTTGTTATTAGAAGTGTTAAATGCACTGGTTTTTCCCCCTTCAAAAATTAGTGGTGGATATTGCAGTTTTAATTTTTTCAATAAATATTTGTTTTTTTATATTACTTTATTCTCACCTTAGAAAATGAACTATTGCAATGATGATAATAGCATTTGGAAATTTACTACAGAGATAATTAGTGTCCAAATCTCCTGAAAGCATAAAAAGTACTCTAATAAATTTCAATCCTATATGTCCTCTGGAAGAACAAGATAAGTACATAATTCAAATATAAATATTATTAGTATAATATTCCCCACAATTAATAGGAAAAGAAAAGAAAAATCTTTAGCACATGACTAATCAGTCAGTTTACTTGAGTTAAAAAAATAACAATCTATTATTACATGTACATATCTAGTCAGTTAATAATACAATTATTATTTTTATTACTATTATTAAGTACTAAACAGTAACTAGCATGTAGTGACTTAAACTTTGCAAAGCACTTTACAAACATATCTTGTTTTCATAATAATTCTGAGAGATAGATAAGAGAAAACTGAGGCAAGTAGAAGAAGGTTGAAGAGCTTGTCTGAGGTGGTACACAGTTAATAAGTGTATGAGAAAGATTTGAAATTAGATCTTGTTGCTACTAGTTCCAAAGCAATACATACAGTTTGTAATGAACCATTTCAGGCAAAAGTGATGATTTCTTACATAAATTATCCCAATAATCTGAAAGCATAAGCAGCTTTTAGAAGAATTTCTCAAACCTCTTCAGATTATCATCTTATTAGAGACCTAAAAGCACATGTGTAATGAATTAGCTGTAGCTGAGAGACAATTTTATATAAATTTCTCAGGAGGAAATGTAACCTTGATTTGGAAGAATCCTCGCTTTTGGAAAAATGAAATAAAAGTAATGATTCATATATGACATCAAAACTGAACCAGCTAGAAAAAAAATGGATGATTTTGAATGGAGGTCTACATTCTAAACCTTGGACCATGTTAATGAGTATGATACTTTTTAGCAAGAGTAACACACATAATAAAATATTGCCCTTTTTGTTACTGCTGTTTTCATACTGTTTGTTCTTACAGGGAAAAACAAAAGATCAGCTAAAATTGTGTTCTCACTTGTTTTACAAATTCTAACAAATCAGTAAAATAATCTTAAATTAAAGTTGTCATGGTCTTATCTATATTGGTTTCTTTCCTTATTAATATGAACTGTGAATAGAAGACTGAAGGATTAAGATTAGCAAGACCTAAAGACGAAGAAGTGAGAGGCATTGTGGTATGGTAGAAATTGTGCTAAGTTTAGAATCACAATATCTAAGATCAAATCTGAGTTTTTACTTTGCGATCTTAGGTGAATCACTTAACTTTCCTGGGCCTCAATTTACTTCTGGCCCCTTGTATAATTCTAGATCAAACACTATATTTTTCTTTCCTCTTTTGAGGAAATAAGGAAAGGAACAGTATAGGTGCAGTGGCATCTCATGCACTTTTTGGGGGCAACTCCCATGTGTTCCATTTAACAATTTTTAATCTAGTATCCAGGCTTGGACATAAGGGGAAAATGTGTGCATGGCACAAATGTTAGAGGGAATGAGTATCAAGATAGAATGGGAGAAATAGAGGTCACAAGAGTGGTGATGTAAGCTTTAAAAATGTTGGCTTCTCTCCCACCTAGGTAATTACATTTAATTTACTTAATTCTTTTAAATGGATTCTTTTGCTTTATGTCCATAAATTTCTGCCTTTGTGGGAGTGAGAGAACTGTGGTATCCTATCTGAGAAGTGGATGCTGTTTGGTGGCAAACACAAATGGATTGAAGTAATTCTTGAGCTTTGTAAATTCCCATAACTCATTTTTAGCCTAGGTTCTATAAACACATTAACATTAATATACATCTTAAAAGCTGTCTGTCAGACTAGCATAGAATAATGGGGGTGGGAGGGAGGGAGTGGTGTATAAAGGTTATTTTGTGCATTAAGAAGCTTTGGTTTGAATCCATTCCTAAAGCAGAACTCTATTCTAGAGTGCCAATCCATAGAATTTGTCATATTTCATCAGAAATCTCAAAAGAGTTCTTCAGCTTGATGTACTGAATAGAGTCTCTCACTCCTACAGAAAAATAATTTACAGCTCAGAAATAAATATAGCAACTCTAAAAGATTAATACAGGAGAAACAGATGCCGAGATGCATATGACACAATGAATACATATATGAGTCTAATTCTATTCATTGCCCAAAAACACAAATAATGTTTTTAGGATTACAATTTAAATTTCATTTTTTCTCTACCCAAACTTTTATTGTCATGTCAACCTAATGGCAGTCTTTTAAATGCTGCAATAAGTTCAACAAAAAAAGAAAAGGTGATGGTTAATAACTTCCATCAAATTAAAAAAAATAATAATGGTTTTATGTTGATGTGATAAAAGGTCCCCAGTGGGAAAATATGAAAGAAAGATGACCTTGACTATGTGGTATTTAACATGTTTATAAATGACTCAGAAAAGTGGTTTGAGCTCAGTTCATCAAATGACTCAAAATCGGGAGAGACATTTAACACATCAAAATCAGTAAACAGAGTCAGGATCCCAAAGAATTGTGAAAGCCTAGAAAATTAAGATTGATGTTAAAAGGAATAATTGTAAAGTCATACTTAGGGACAAAAAAAGGAAACAATTACGCAGCAGTTATTCTGGGGGGAAAAAGTCACTGGAGTTTTAGTGGGCTGCAAACTCAAAATAATTAGGAATCTGATGAAACAACCTAAAAAGATAACATATTTTTCCTGGACTTCATTAAAAATGGCAAAGCTGCAAGCACTGAGAAGGTGATAGTCCCACTGTACTTTGCCTTCATTAGAACTTGCTTTGAATATTGTTTTCAACTCTGGATACCATGGTTTAAGATGGACATCAATGATCAGAATACCTAGAAGAGGAGAATCAGGATGATGAAGGGCCTTATATAAAAATCAGGGGAAATTATTAAAATATTTAGCCTGGAGAAAAGAAGATTTTTTAAAAGTTATCTGAAGTACTATCATTTGGATGAGAGATAAGATTTAATCTTTGTTGTTGTTGCTTAGAACTCCATTTGGGGATTTTCTTGGGAAAAATGCTGGAGTGGTTTGCAATTTCCTCACAACTACTCTGGGAAGTAGGTGCTACTATTATTCAGGGTACCACAGCTAATAAGTATCTTAGGGCATATTGAATTTTTGTCTTCCTATTTCAAGACATAACATTCAACCCACTATGATACCAGCAGTCTGGGAATAGAGGCACTTAGCTTGGATATGAAAATATGTTTAGTAGTTGGTGGGAAAGATACCTCTGCCTAAGTATTTGATACCTCTGTCCAAGTATTTGAACTTGTGAAAGAGACATTAATCCTATTCTTTTTGGCCCTCAAAAAGCAAAATAAGAATAATTGGCAGAATTTGCAAAGAAGTAACTTCTTTGGCTTTATATAAGAGAGTATAACAATTGGAGTTCTCAAAAAAGTGGAAAATGCTTCCTTGGGAGCTCCTGATTTTACTTTCACTAGAAGTTTCCATGCAAAGCATGGATGACCACAAAACCTGTGGGCTGCAGAAGAGAATTATTGTTCAGGTATTCATTGACTTAAATATCCCTTTCCAACTCTGAGAGACTGTGATTCTAGAAAGAAGATGTTCTCTGGATTGCTTGAGGAAAAAGACAATTAAAGGCAGTGGAGATTAGATCTCACCACTTAAGAAATCCTGAATATGAAATCAATTTGTATTTTGATTCTGCTTAAGAAATATTCTGGATAAAAACTAGATGAATAGAAAAAGTGGATATTTCAGAATCCAACTGACTCAGAAGCTTTAGATTAGAAGAGGATTGTTTGTGTTCAAAGAGAAATTATAAACTGTTATGTTGGACTAACTTTCTGGAGGATCTCGGAACCAGCCTGCATACTTGGTCTTAGAAGAGAAGTGATGAGATGGGATTCACATGGATGGTCAAACACGTAGTCTTTTTATTCCGAATTCTCTCAGCCTTATGTATAACAGTGCAGGGAGTTCCTAGTTTGTGAATTCTCTATCTAACAAAAGCACAAGTACTTAACTTATTTACATAAAAGGGAATTTTAAACTTTATATTAGTCCCCTGTTTTCCAAACCATAGGACTATTTGGGCCATTATTTTTATAAGAGAATAAGCATAGTGCAATAGAAAGGACATTTTCATTTCCCTTAATCTTCCCTTGCATCCACCTTTCAATATATCCTTTTCCTGCTCTTTAGTACTGAAGTTCTGAGAAAAGTTCTCTTCCGATTTTCCTTCCACTATTCCAATCTCTTTCAGAAAGCTGCACTCTAAGATTCTGTGCTTTCACCTCTCTAATAGCCTTTCTCTCAATTATTTGCCCAGGTATCTCATTTATTTATTCTTTAAGGTGCAGTTCAAATAACTAACTTCTCCATGAAACTTTCACCTCCCCAAATCTGGTAATAATCCTTTCTCCTTTAGAACTGATAAAACATTTCTTTTTGTACTAAAGTACCACTTTTGAATTGTTCTCTGATACACACACACACACACACACACACACACACACATATATATATATATATATATATATATATATATATATATATATACAGACACACATATGTATGTATGCATACAAACACACATATGTATGTGTTGTTCATCCTTCATTTTCAAAAAGTACTAAAGGTTATCATAAAAGTGATGTCTTGTTTTTTTTGTGAATTGAATTTGAGGCAGAGTTGTGCAAAGTCATCAGTCTCACTTTTTCTCCCAATCATCAAAATCCAGTGGCAGGACAAACGTTTAAATCACTAATGGTGGCCAAGGATGTTGTGGATACCCTTGTCATCTTTAATGTTTGATCAAGCTCTAAGTGCTCCACAGCATCTGCACTATAGTCATTTGAACAAATTTTGCTTATCAGCTCATATTGAGGTAGAAAGTCTTCACATGTTTACTTCACAGATCAGTTTGAGGCCTATTGGTTTCCTTTAACCTG
Organism: Sminthopsis crassicaudata; assembly: GCF_048593235.1. Classification (NCBI taxonomy): domain Eukaryota; kingdom Metazoa; phylum Chordata; class Mammalia; order Dasyuromorphia; family Dasyuridae; genus Sminthopsis; species Sminthopsis crassicaudata. Next base: position 111,965,262 of record NC_133622.1, read on the forward strand.
ATTTAGCCCAACTTCATGTACAGCTATATCAGTGTGGCCACTGCTTATACAATTGCTTCTTAGAATCACGGGTGAGGGTTGAGTGAAAGTGGACACACCCACACCCACATAAGAACATACCATATATGCTATGTGTGGATATTGTTGTTTAGTCAGTGCCTGACTCTTTGTTCTTTTGATCCTGCTGTTCATGGGGTTTTCTTGGCAAAGATACTATAGTGTTTTGCTATTTCCTTCTCCTGTAGATTAAGGCAAAGTGATTTACCCCAAATCCCACAGCTATTGTGTCCTGACTCCAAGTACAGCACTCTGTCTACTGAGACATCTAGTTGCCCCATCTTTGGATATATGTTTTCATACATGTATGTATGTGATAAAGACATTGCGTGTATCAAGACTCTTCCTGCACCAAAGTGGTAAAGTTCACTAATAAAATGATAGGGTATGAGATAATACCCAAGAAGTATATTGAGTAGGTCTCTGGTTGCCTTAACAGAATTTGTAGACTTAGACTTTCTTTAAATCAGGGCACAAAGATTTTATTACAATACTAACTGCTTTCTTTTAGCAATTAACAAGGGGCCTAAGGGGAGAGATGCCATTAAGTTATGTCTGGTAGGCTAAATTCCTAAGGAAATTTAGCTAAAATAAGGAAAAAAGGTGCCAGGTGTCTGAAGTACACTAACCCTAAAAAAGGAGTTAGGGTCCTAATATTTATCAAACTAGGGAAGTTCAAGTAGTTTCTTTTATAGGAGAAATATAACCTTGAGGTTGACATCATAACTTGGCTTTCTGATTAGATATTATCAAGTGTGGAGTCATAATGATCTGGTCCACTGAAATATTTAACAAGGGACGAAAGATCTAATTAAGAATGATGAAGTGCAAATGATGAGGTTAGTGGTAGTTGTGATGAGGTGTGAGAATTGGGGTGGGAAATCCCCTCTGGTCAGTACAGATCCTATGGGAAAAGAATTCACAAACCCAAAGTTTGTGTGGCAAAAAAAAGGGATTATTGGCATTGAGAAGCCAGCTTTTCTAGGAAAACAGACTTCTTAGTGGGCAAAAGGTCCTGTTATGAAGATAGTGAAGGTTAACACTGAGAAGAGAATGTCTTCACAGGAGGCAAAAGTCCTGGAAGGGCAGCTTGCCAAGAAGAGAGCTTCCTTGACAAGCATAATTCTGCAAAGATCCAGGGTTCAGAGTTGTCTTTTATTAGTCATCTGAAGCTTGGGCTTCATTTCAAAATTGAATGAGATTCCCTTACTGTCATTAATGCCCCAGGAGTAGATTTCTAATTGAAAAACAGATTACTTATTTTAGGAGTTTTGAGCTACTGGGAGTGGTTGCAGACTAATCTTCAACTCAATAGAGGGTGCCACCATATCTCTGGCCTGATCTCCAACTGAATGAGACCACTTAACTGCCCTGAAGAATGGGTTTCCTTCAGAGGAGAGTTTGGACAGTTTCAGCATTTACCCTAATCATCTCAGTCTACTTCAAGAACAAAATGCCCATTTAGGGCCAGGATAATCCTAACTGCTCCTCCCTGCTTGCTTCTGAGGGAAGCTGAGCTTTTCTTGGGTCAAGCCCACCCAGTTTCCCAGAACCTCACCAACTATATGTATCTCTCTATTTACCAATAAATGTACATATGCATAAATTAACTATAACTAGATCACAGCTAATAATCCATGTAGATATATCAATATCTAAAATTATATATAGATATTATATGTTATGCCAAAGGTCTTAATGCAGTTTTACACTCTTAAGGCTTAAAACTGTACTGATTTTAAAAATTCCCTGTATGTATATATCTATATATCCAAAAATCTCTCCATTAGGCTATAAATTCTATTAAAGCTGGAACTATATTATATCTTATCTTTGTACAATACTTCCCCTCTCCCCATTTCATCCCCAGTTCCTAGGCATAGTACTCTCTCCCCAGGTGGTCATTAAATGAATTCAACTGAAATAAATTAAAGACCACAGCTATCCCCTCCTATTTTCAGTACCTTATTTGATCCATTCACCATTTCTTAGAAGGTTTGAAGTGAGAAGGCTGTTGGGAATGGACTGAGCAAAGTGATCTTGGAATATAGAAGCAACTACTACACCCCTTTGTTCCTCTGAGGGCCCTCTTCATTTCCTTCCCACTCAGAGTCTCAGGCTCTTTTCCCTTTTTTTTGCACCTCACTCCCCCTAGTTATCTCCTTTATCCTAGGTTGTTAGAATTAGCATTCAGGGTTCATTTTAACATGGAGCATGCAGATACACCTCAAGTATTTGAGAGATGAACACATGTACACAGTGCTGCTCCAATCAAACTCCCATCTCATACTCCATCTCTCACTTCAGACTCTGGTCCTTTATCTTTAAAAATCCCATTCTAACAATGCCTGGAAATAGAAAATAAAAGCAAATACTCTTCCAAACAGGTTGGTGATCTTGAGGGAATTATGCATATTTTCCCTTCATACCAGTCCCAAGAGATTTTCCTTTCTTAAAGGTGAGTGACAGTAATACATTTTCCAATCTCTGAGTTGCTGCCTGATATTTCTACATTTCAGCCACCAGCTAAGGTTTGAGGACTAGAGAAAAAAAGCACACAATGTAGGCTGTTAACAGATTTAAACCTACAATACTGAGAAAGTTTTTTTGTTTTGTTTGTTTGGGAGTGGGGGAAAAAAGAAAGGTCTAAAGTGAAGTTGACACACAGATTTTGATAAATCCAATTTGGTTATTATTATTGTTATTTAATTATAAGTTATCATTGTTATTGTGTTTTGGTGAGGAAATGATTGTTTATTGAAGTTTGGCAATGTAATGTGGTAAGTGGTCCAAGAGGAATGAATTCCTAAGATGAAATTTCTAGCTTGTAAGATTTCTTTCTTCATGTTTTTATTGTTTTTCTCAGTCCATCTTGTCCCCAGTTTCCTCTTTCCCTTTATACAAATGTAAACTTCCCAACTCATCTAACTCATCTAGAACCTCAGCAACTTCTGAAATGGAAATTTAAACTCAGACTAGAAATATTTCAACCTCATTGTAATCTCCTGAGGGTAGGAGGCAAAAAAAAAAAAAAAAAAAAAAAAAACCAAAAAAAAACTCTTGTTTCCTCAACCTTTTAGACTTATCTTAATGCATGAATAAAACCAACTATCATATCAATGGAAACCAACTATCAGTGGAATCTAATTACACAGCAACTCCTTATAAGTAAAAATATTCTGATTTCTTTTGTTTTACATTACTGAAAGTGTTCTACACAAATTGGGTGATTCAATAAGTCTTATTAACTGATTCATTATCAAGATTTTGCTGGTTGACACAGTTTATGGAACAGTCTTTCAGAAGGATATAGGAAAACTTGCTTTTTGCTTTGATCTATCCCCTAGAGTAGTGCAAAGAATGATGTGATTAGAGTCTGAGGAACTGAGTTCATTTCCCACTATACCCACTATTTAAGATGACTTTGGACAAGCTCCTTACCTCCCTGTTCCTGAGATTGTTTAGTTGGTATTTTTAGTTATATCCAACTCTTCATTACCCCATTTAAAGTTTTCTTGGTAAGAGATAACTAGAGTTTGTCATTTCTTCTCTGGGATCCTATTGGCTCTGCAACCTGTTAGGGTAGGGAGCAAAAGATAAACTTTAAATATATTTTAAAGGTAACTTATCTGACTAAAGGGAATATTAATTAATACAGCAATTTTACAGTTGACTCCTTTGAAAGATTGCAATTAGGGTATTCAGAAATACTTTTTACCTGTTAGCTTTTAAAAATATACCTGGAAGTTGTAAAAAGAGTTGATGAATTTTAATTCCTTTAAACAGATATTTATTGAGTAGTCTACTCTATAAAATACATGCAAATACATGCCAACTAGCCAATTTTTAAAAACTGTATTAAGTGTACAAAACCAAGGTGAATGGATTGTATGGCTATGTTAGTATCAAAATAGGAAAGTTGTATGGTATGATTAATGCTAGCTTCAAAGCCAGGAAGACTTGGCCTCAGCTTCTGCTTCTGATAGATGGTTGTATGATCCTGATCAAATCATTTAATTTTTCAATGGAAGAAAGAAAATAAGTATTTATTAATCATTTACTATATGACAGACACTGTTCTAAACACAAATATTATCTCATCCGATTCTCACAACTACAGTATAAGAAAACTGCTAATTTTGCTCCCATTTTATAGTTCAGGAAACTGAGGCAAATAGGTTGTTACTTTCCCAGAATTAAACAGCTAATGAATTCTTAAGGTTGGACAATAGGAGTGAGAGAATTCTAGGCATTAGGGATAACCAGTGAAAATGCCCAAATTTGTGATGGCTTTTTGTATTTTTATTTGATATTAGTTCCTGATTGTTGTCTGAATTCTGAGTAAAGTTTGTTCCAAAATAATTTCCCTAATGCAACAAATTGTAGTCAGGCCCAGATAACAACGAAACAAAAAAACTAAGTTGAAATCCTGTAACACATACATGCTATGAGACCTTGACCTATTTATTTACCTCTGTACTCTAACCAACTTTCTGAGACTATGCAAATTGCACAATAGGTGTTGACTTGAATTAGGAGCTAAAGTTTTCTCATGACAGGTCTCTTGAATCAATGAAATAACTTCCCTCCCCCCACCAAAAATAGTGTAATCCTCTATTAGAATAGAGGAGGAATGAATAATTGGTCTGAGTAAGGTTGTAGCCTTCAGGGTGCTGCCAGGGGTTTAATAATCTCTGCCAATTTTCAACAACTTCAGTTTGAAAAGAGAAAATCAAACATAAATATTCCTGGAAAAGCCTGCATTGTTTGGTAAGCCTAAGAAATTTCTCTAATTTGGGATATCTATGTATTCCAATCAAGGCTATCATGTAGTAAGTTTAAAAAAATTCCTTTTTATACCACCTAATATTTCATTTACAGATGGTGATCAGTTTTCTGGCAAAGATGAAAGATGTGACAAATAGGACACTTAGAATTAGCTGTGGGAGAAGCTTTAATATAGTAACTGTCTAAAACTTTGCCTCATCAACCTGTCAAGGATTTTTAATTTTTTTTCTACATCCACATGTATGTGAATATGTGTACATGTATATGAGTGTATTGAATTATAGATCCCTTTGATATCCTGGGGAAATCCTTGGACTCCTCAGAATAATTTTTTATGCATAAAATACAATACATAGTATTTCAAAGAAAATGAACTATATTGAAATAGAATGATCAAAATAAAAAAAAATATTCTTGGACATCACGTTTAGAACACTTGTTCTGTGTCGGTAAATAGGAAAAGCTAAATTTTCAGAATTCAGATGCAACAAGCAGGTTGAAAATCTATGTATATGAAACTCGAAATATAGTGAGTTTTGACATATCTTCTCTAATAGAATTATAGAGAAGTGTTTCTTATTTAATAAAATTACATCAAAATGGGTCACAGTGTATGGATGAAGACACTTCCCTGGATAAAGTATTCATAATGGGGAGATCCCTCAGGCATTACTACTCTACTCTAGCAGCATACTTAATATTTTCATAAATGATCCGTGGGAGGGAGTTCATGGTGAAAGTTTGCAAATGGCATTAGTTTGACAAGTTAGACTAGTGCCCAAGGGTTAGTAATTAAAGTGAAGGACTATTTCTTCAAATTGTGTGAGTGAGCAGAAAAAGTGGACAATGAGAATCAACTTAGGTAAGTATTAGGCAGCATATTTTGGGGGGTAATTATCCCAAATGTGTTTAAAATATGATGGCTTCTGAGTTTAGTTGGAACCCAAGAGAAAAATTTAAAGTTATTTCTGACTGTGCTTTGAAGAGATTAACCAAATGTTAATATTAAATTGAAGCCAAGAGTACACTTTGTGCTGGGTAGCATAAGAGAAAATATTGAAAACACAGCAGAAAACAAAATGGACTGAATGACATCTCTACTCTAGCAGAATTTCAGCATTTTGTTTCTGCTTGTCTATATCACTATCATTTTTTGAAAATCGTCAATATTTATTTAAGTTTGTATAATGCTGGGTATTATCAAACTATAACTGAGATTGAATTTCTGTTTCTGCTTGAGTAGCATGCGTTTTTTTTCAAATCCCAGCTAAAACTCTGCCTGCTACAAGAAGCCTTTTCCAATCTGTTTTAATTCTAGTATCTTCCCTCTCTTAGTTATTCCCAATTTATCCTATATATGACCTGTTTGTACAGAATAGTTTGAGACAGTGATTAGAATATTGGACAGGGAATACTAGGTCTAAATTTTGAACTTTCTATTTCTGTGACCATAGATTATTTAAACTCTCTAAATCAGATATAAATACATGCATACATACTCACACACATTTACATCATACATAGTATTCTAAATGTATATAAGTATATAGTTTTCAAATAACCTCACATATACATACATGTACAAATATACAAAGGCATACATACACACACACACAAATACACACATACATACATATGAAACTATTTGGAAAATGTAACTGAAGCTATTTGGAAAATGAAAATCAATTGGTAAACGATATATAAATATGTATATATATTTTTTTTTTCAAATGAGCTTACCTTTCTACAATTTTTAGAAGATGTAAGTCCATTTATAAAGGTTATAGAACTCTAATTACAATGAATAAAATGATAATAAATAGAAAATCATAATATATATAATTCTTATAACAAATGCTTATTATAATTGTTACATAATATGTAATACACCATAATTCTAATACCATAACCAATAATAATGCTACAATATTAAATATTTTATATTACTTATAATTTTTATAATAAAAAGAAAACATTATTATTATTATATTAAGTGACTGCTATGTGACAGGCATAATTTCAAACTCTCAGGGATGTGAGGGTAACAGTGAAATTCTCTATCCTGAGAGAGTTTGCATTCTAACAGTCTAATAAATATGTATATTTTAAGTAAGTAGTTGCTCTCTCTAAGATTAGGGTTACTATTGAAGAATATCCATTCATTCCACTAATAGATATTACAGATGCAAGATAGTGATTGATACCAAGGAAGATAGATTTTAATAGAGAGACTTTAGTTCAGAAAAAAAAACAAAAAACTAGATTAATGCCACAGGGGAACTGCAGGTAATTCTCATTTTATACCTTTAATTACTATTAAAGAATAAATCCATAAGGAAAGAAGTTTTAAGTCCAGGCTAACTCCATGGAGGCCTCAGGATCAGCCAGAGTCAGGATAAATTAAAGTCCTTAGTCTTTAGGGGAAGAAGTGAAGGAGACAAACTGTCACGAGGCTCTTGGATTCTCAAGGCTCCTGGATTCTCTAGCCCAAAATCACCAACTTCTCTACTCCTCATCCTGCTGCAAAGTGAGTTTCTGGCCTCTTGTCACCCCACCATCTGATCCTTGCCTACAATTATCTTAATGTCAAATATTGAGCCAGCATCAACTGTGAGAAGAGCCATTTTTCCAAACATATATTAATAGAGTCATTGTCTCATAGCAAATTGGTAATTAGCCTTATGGGCTCCGTTGTCTGATTCAAGTACACCTTTTCATAGTTTCAGCCCTTTACAGAGAAGACATGAGCATTATAATCTATTAGGGAATTAAGATATAAAGATCTGATTCACAAACATTATTAGGCTCACTTTACCAATAAGGAAAATGAAACTCAGGTTAAGTGACTTGTTTGAATTCACATAGCTGGTAAGTAATAGAGACACCATTCTTAAGCTTTTCTACCTGTTTCATAATGGAATCAGTATAAAATTAGAGGTCTTAGTAATACTTCAAGGGAATTTAGCACTGTTATAAAAGCACAAGTTTAGATTTAGAAAGAGAGTAGAGACCTTCTCCCTGCTTCTTCAGGCCTGAAATTTAGGCCCAGAGAAAAAAAATAACTTGCCCGGTATCAGAAAGGTATAAGAAATAGAATCCATCCCTCTGATGCTAAATTTAATTTCTCCCCAACTATTCCATGACCTTATTAATTTTATACTTGTATAATGTGGAAAAAATAATTCTAAACTGGTCTTTTAAATAGAATATTTTTAAAATTGTCTACTATACTGTTCTGGTAAACTTTCTGGAGGTCTTGGAACCAGCCTTGGTTTCAGCAGAATAATCACTATAAGAATAGTCAGGAATAAAGTCCAAAGTCTTTATTATCTCCTTCAGAATCTGTCTCCTTCACCTGGGGCTGGGCTAGCTTTCTGGGGGAACCTTCAGATAGGCCTTGGTCTTAGTGGAGAAGTGAAGGAGACAGGCCAGCCACTACAAGGGTCAGATGTCTTCAGGACTCTTCGAGTCCTCCTCTAGGTCTGATTCTGACTTCTTAAATACTCTATTACAATTAAATCCATTCATCATACTGAGCATAAGCTAATCATTATATCACTAGGGAATCATTATTTGTTATAAGATTAAATCAATAATACTGAACTAGAGAACTATTGATCATCATGCTAAACTAGATAATCATTGTCTTATCAATTCCACTGAGTTAACACTTTGTTGTAAGAATCGTGCCTCAAGTATATTTCTCCAGAGTTCTGGGCCATTACATCTTCCACTTTCTTTTGTTTTAGAATATAATCATGCCCTCCCTGACTTCTCAGGGAAGTGAAAACTCCAAAAAAGGAGGTGACCATGCCCTCCCTAACTTCTCAGAAAGAGGGGATGAAAACACCAAGAAAAGAGATGATCATGCCTTATCTGACTTCTCAGGAAGGGAGGTTAAAACACCAAAAGGAAATGAAGAGTCAAACCAGATTTTGTTAGCAGGTTTCCTCTGGGCTAAAATTGAAACAGATGTATCTAAATGCATCAGCAGGGGGGTATTATACAAGCACACAACAATATAACATAGGGTAGTAGTGATGACTCTCCCCACAGGCCTGTGCAGGCTCAATGTGATGTAACAAATATGAATTATAATGAAAATAGTGATATAAAAAACAATATGAATGAATATGAATATGATATTGTATAAGATTTCCGGAAGTCCTAGAAGGAGGGTATATAAATAACAATCACATATACGCCTTCTTCAGCAACCAAGAGATAGTCCAAAACCAATCTATTGTCCATTACTTCATATGTCAGGGAATCCAGTGATTCCTGCAATTTTTGAAGTCCTGCAACAGTCTTATTATGTGTTAGGGAATCTAATGATTCCTGATGGTTTTCAAGTCCTACAACAGTCTTATCATATCTCAAAGAATGCAATGATTACTGCGAGTTTTGAAGTTCTGTAACAGTTTTAGCCACAATTTTTCACCTCAGGAAATCCAATGATTTCTGCAAGTTTTGAAGTTCTGTAACAGTCTTATTAACAATTTTTGAGGTTCATGAGTCAATTTCCATACATATTTGGTTAACAGTCATGCTTTTTCAGTGGCACCTGTAGTCAGAGATGGAACCACACAATGTTTCTTGGGTTTTCTCCTTTGTTTCAAGGTTTTTTCTCTTTTTCAGTTTCTCTATGGCTTGTTGGCACCCATCTGATTCCTTATTCATCTCTAGAGATACAAGCAAGCCTTTTCCCCCAAGCAGTTAATCTATCTGGTCCCTTCCATTCACCACTATCTGGATTTCTCCACATCACTGGCAATTATGTAAAAATAGTGGAGCTGCTCAAACTGGACACTGGTGAATTATAAAACCTGTCTGCTGGAGCCAGGGCATCTTTATCAAAAATCAGAAAATTAATAGTATATAGAGCTAAATTTAAAAGTTTTCTAGGCTGCCCCTCTCTTTTGTTTTTGGAGGAGCATCTTGATGTCTCTGTTTCTCCTCTTTACTATTGCCTGTGCTTAAAGATTAAAAGGTATGTCAGTGATGTATAAAATCTTATTCTGTGCACAAAAGTGTGCAAAATGCTTAGAAGTATTTATAGGTCCATTATCTGCTTTTATTGTTTGTGGTACACCCATAATTTGCAAAAGCTTGTATAAGGAATTCAGTGACCACTTGGGCAGTCTTTTTGCTGCTGGTATTGCAAAATTAAATCCTGAAAAGGTATCTACTACAACATGGATAAAAGGCAGACCACAAAAAGATTTATAATGGATCACATCAATTTGTCAAACTTCATTGGATCTCAAACCAATAGGGTTTTTCCATGGAGGAAGTGTAAGACGATGGAAAGGAAGGCAAGCTGTACAGCATTTTACTGTGATCCTAGCTTCCTCTTTTGTTATCCCAAATTGCAAATGTAAAGCTGAAGCAGCCTAATGATATTTACAATGAGATTCTTGGACTGCCTGAAATAAAGGAGTATTGGCTAACATGGTTAGCAGGAGATCTGTCTTTGAATTTCCATAAAAAATATGAAGTGGAAGTCCATTACGAGAGTGAACATGCAAGATATAAATCTTACCCTGGATGTTTGTCACTTGTTCTTGAAGTTTCTTAAAGAGCTGATATATATATTAGAAGCTACAAAATTTTGGGGGGGCTGTGGCAATTTTTTTTGTACTGCACCTACTGAGTAGGCCAGATCAGATATTATATTTGCATCTACTGGATAATAAGTAAGAGCTAGAATGATTGCATACAATTCATTCTGCTGAGTGGACTGAAAATGAATTCTGACTATTCTCTTTATACTAAAATCATGAGAGTATACAGTGCAAATATTATGTTTGTATGCATCTGTAAAGATAGTTGGTCCTTTAAGAGGAACTTTAGAAACCTTTTCTTCAAGAATCCATTGCCACTTATGCAATAGTATGGTTATCTTTAATGGAGATCCGTGTGTAAAATGTGGATCTGTGACCAATAAAATTTGCCACTCTGGGATGGTTTCACAGCATACATGAATTTGTGCATTAGTATAAAAGGTGTATATCTTGTAAGGTCTTATCCTAGATAATTATACTGCTAACTTAATAGCCATTAATAAAATTCTAGCCACAAGCACTGGATAAGAAGTAAGGCTTTGTTCTGGTTGAGTTGTCTTTTACACTGTCTCCTTGATGAAGGACTACTGTGGGTGCCTCTTGTGTAGCAAAAACTGATATTTCCAAAGGTTTTTGAGTGACTGTTTCAACAACATTGGATAAAGCCAATTCAACTTATCTCAAAGTCTCTTGAGCTTCTTTTGTATAAGCTGGCATGATGAGTTTAAAATACTGTCCCCCTTAAAAGTCATACAATGGTTGCAACTGATAGTTAGTCAAGCCTAACACTGGACGCATCCATTGGATATCTCCTATCAGTTTCTGAAAGTCATTTAAGGTGTTTAGCTTCTCTGTTCTTAAGGAAAGTTTTTGTACTGTAACTACTTTACTTACTTCATATCCTAAATATTGAAAAGGAGCATGCCTTTGAATTTTTTCTGGAGCTATATGTAATTTGTAGTTTCTTAGTGATTCTATGATCTTTTATAGATATGCTTCTAACATTTGTTCCTCAGGTGCACATCCATGTAATGTGATAACATTACTTTTAGAAATGCTTTTCTTACTGGAGTAAGAGCAGCATGCATTTGACACATAGTAGGGCTGTTTTTCATTCTCTGTGGCAAAACTGTCCATTTATATCTTTTATAAGGCTCAGCTAAGTTAATGCTGGGCACTGAAAGGGCCAACCTTTTCATAGCCTTTTTATCTAGAGGGATAGAATAGAAACAATCCTTAATGTCTATAACCCAAAGAGGCCATTTTCTAGGCAATTGAGTAGGAGATGGAAGTCTAGGCTGAAAAATTCTCATAGTTTCCATCTGTTCATTCACCTTTCTTAAATCAGTCAACATCCTCCATTTTCCAGATTTCAAATACGGGGGAGGGGGGAATTTCAAGGACTTAGAAAAGGTTGTAAGTGTCCTTGGTCAAGTTGCTCCTGTGCTACATCTAATAAGGCCTTAATTTTATCTTTGACTGAGGGCCACTATTCTCTCCAAACTGGTGTATGTTTTCCATTGGATAGGAACAGGTGAAAGTTGTTTCACTTTCAAATGTCTATCTCATAGGGACAGCACTAACTTCAGTTACAATTGATCCTCTTATGCCAGACATATAGATGTCTGCCTTAATCTTTGGCCAGTTACTGGGCCAGCTGGCACCTATAATGACTGTAAGATCTGCTCTTGTGTCTACCAAACCTTTTAATGGTATGCCATATATATAAATAGTGAGCATAGATCAGTCAGCTGTAACAGCTGCAGTCCAAAATATTTCTAGATTCTGTGGCTGGGAGTCAAAATCTGGCCAGAGAGGAACAGAATTTATTTCTCCATCAGATATCTCAGTAGTCCCAGCTGCATATATTTCTATTCTCCCCACATCCTGTTTCCCTGAATCAATCTACATTCTGATGCCCAATGGTAGCCTGTATTTCATTTTAGACATGGGGTTTTGCATCTTGTTCTCCCATCCTGTTTTATCACTCTATCTTTATGCCAACATTGAACTTTCAGATGTCCTATTTTACCACATTGAAAGCATTAACGAGTCTCTGTGGAAGTCCTTTGCCAAAAGGGACCCTGTCTTCCCATGTTCAGATCTTGGGAAGACTACATCATAGCTTAAGTGTAAAAGGTATTTGTGCTCATTGTAGCATCGTGTCTTATTATCTCATCTAAAGGAGCATCCTTGTATAATTCTTCTACAAACTAGTATAATTCTTCTACAAGCATTTTCTTTAGCAAGTTTTCTTATAATTTCTGTTGGTGCATTTTCACCAATAGTTCGTATGACAGCTGTCTACAGCTGTCCCACAAAATCAGCAAAGGGTTTGTTTGGACCTTCCTCTATTTTCATGAAGTCTCCTCTATCTTGTTTTCCTGGGAGGGTGCCCCATACTTTGATAGCAACAGCAGCAATTTGCTCATATACTATCAAAGGGTAATTAATCCGCACTAAAGTGTCTTCATACTGACCCAAAGCTGCTAGTTGGTCAAAGGTGAATGGTATCTTAACTCCAGTTTGCTTATTTTATTGGTCCTGTTTTCTCCAGAGTTCACTATACTCCAAAAGCCACAAGTTTTGTCCTAGTTCTAAAGATATCCTTGCTATAGATTTCCAATCACTAGGGTTTAAAATTTCAAAAGCTAAATTCTCTAATACCATCTTAACATAAGACAATGTAGCCCCATAAAGAGTGCAAGCCTTCTTCAGGTCTTTGATAATTTCTAGATTAAAAGTAGTTCATCTTCTTTTTTCTTGACCTGAAGAGTTAAGCTCTTCAATCACAAGGTATGCTTTTATTTTAAAATCATATATATTGTCCTTTTTCTTGGGCTTTTTAAGTAGTGCCTTTTGCAATGGAGTCATGGGTGGGGGTTTACTGGGGGTGTGGTGCTTAGGTATCATTCCCTTTTTCTTCCTCTTTCTCCTCACTCTTCCTTGTCTGGCTGTTTTCTTTAAAACTTTTCTTTTTTTTTTAGAACTTATAGGTTTCTTTAAGGCCAATCATATTATGTTGTATATACAGAATGTTTCCTTAGAAAGTAAATCAGGACCATTGTCATTGTAATATTCAATTAGTCATTCTCCCACTAGTTTCCATTTATCTGCCTCTATTTCTTCTTCTTTGGATGTTCATTCTAATGTTTCTAAGAGTCCACCAATCTGCTCCCAAGTGATAAGCAAACCTTGCCTCTTTATTAACCTAAATATGCTTTCTATAGACCTCCCTTGGGATGAGTGGTGAGATGGGGGTGGAGCTGGAGGTGTGGGAGACTCTTTTCTAGTATCTATTTCATTTCAACTAGGAAATGAAAGTTACTAGTTTAGTCCTTAACAAAGTTTCCTGCTTGTCTATTTTAATACTTACTCTATTTCCAGGTCACAGGGACTTCTTCACTGAAATTATGATTTAGCTGCATGCAGGTCCTTAGTCCACATTGGCACCAATATATAGTGTCCAGGCTAGCTCTCTGGAGGGCCTCAGGATCAATCAGAGTCAGGATCAGTCAAAGTCTTTGGTCTTTAGGAGGAGAAGTGAAGGAGGCAGGCAAGCCGCAACTTGTCTCATTAAAGATAAAACTAGACTCTGGAGTCCAGAGTCTGAAGTCTCTCCCCTAGTCATGCTGCAGCAGAGGTACTCTGATCATCTCCCTTGGCCCTCCAATTTTTTACTTCAATTACCTCATCACAACACATTCAGCAAGCGCCAATCATGAGGAGAGGCATCACATTGACATATCATCTAAATATATCTAAAATGGGACTATTTAAGTAATTTTTTCTCCTTTGTTAATCTGGGCAATCTAAATTATTGTACTTCTGGGAGCGGAGCCAAGCTAGTGGAGACAACACATGATCTCTCTGACCTTTTCCTACTACCCTCACACTAATTATGAAATCCAGCCTCTGAATTAGCTCTGGACCAACAGAACCCACAAATATTGGGAATGCAACAAATTACCAGAAGAAGATAATTTAGAAGATCACCAGAAAATGTCTGTTTCAATGGAAATGGGAGGGAGGCAGTCAAGCACTCAAATTTATACAAGCCATTCTCCAGTTGATAAATGGTCAAAGAATATGAACAGACAATTTTCAGATGAAGAAATTGAAACAATTTGTAGCCACATGAGAAGGTGCTCCAAATCACTATTGATCAGAGAAATGCAAATTAGGACAACTCTGAGATACCACTACACACCTCTCAGATTGGCTAAGATGAGAGAAAAAGGAGATGCGGGAAAACTGGGACACTGATAAATTGTTGGTAGAACTGTGAATGGATTCATCCATTCTGGGAAGCAGTTTGGAATTCTGTTCAAAAAGGTATCAAACTGTGTATATCCTTTGGTCTAGCAGTGTTTCAACTGGGATTATATTCCAAAGAGATCTTAAAGGATTGAACTGGATCTACATGTGGCAAAAAACTGGAATCTGCCTGTGGATGCCTATCAATTGGAGAATGACTGAATAAATTATGGTATATGAATAATATTATTTTTCTGTAAGATAGGATCAGAAGGATGATTTCAGAGTGACCTAGAGATACCTACATGGACTGATTCTAAATGAAGTGAGCAGAACTAGGAGATTATTATTATACATGACAACAAGAAGACTATAAGATGATCAATTCTGATGGGCAAGGCTCTTTTCAACAATGAGATAATTCAGAACAGTTCCACTTGTTCAGTGATGAAGAGAGCCATCGACACCCAGAGAGAGGATTGTGGAAACAGAGTGTAAAACATAACTTTGAATTTTTATCCTTTCTGTTGTTGATTGTGCTTGCATTTTGTTTTCTTTCTCAGTTTTTCTTTTTCTTCCTTCTTGATTTGAGTTTTCTTGTGCAGCAAGATAACTGTATAAATATATAAATATATACATATATGTGTGTATGTGTGTGTGTGTGTGTGTGTATATATATATATATATATATATATATATATATATATATATATATATATATATATATATATATATTGGATTTAACATGTATTTCAACATATTCATTATGTATTGGACTACCTGCTATCTAGGGGGAGGGACTGGGAGGAAGGAGGGGAAAAATTTGCAACAAAACATTTTGCAAGGGAAAATATTGGAAAAATTACCTATGAATATACTTTTTAAATAAACAAGTTTTAATAAAAAGGAAATAAAATAATCATTCATTTCACTAATATTGTCATATTTATTGGCATATCATATTTATTGGGCATAATAGCTTCCAATTATTGCTCCAATTTCCTCTATATTTGTGGATATTTACCCTTTTCATTTTTCATGCTAACAATTTGATTTTTTCTTTTCTTTTTCTGTTCTAGTTAACTAAAGGTTTATCTAATTTTTGTTGTTGTTTTTTTTCATAAAACCAGCCCTCAGTTTGTTTATTAGTTCAATAGGTTTTGTTTTGTTTTTTACTTTAAATTCTATTAATATCCCTTTTTATTTTCAGAATTGTACATTTGGCATTTAATTGGGGACTTTTAATTTGTTCTTTTTCTAGTTTTTTTTTTTTTTTTTAGTTGCATGACCAATTCGTTGATTGTCTTTTTTTCTACTTTATGGAAGTAAGCACAAGAGATATAAAACTTCCCTAAGAAGATGCTTTGGCAAAACTAATGCAAACAAAATTAGAAGGGAAATAAACTGGGAAAACATTTTTAAAGTTAAAGGTTCTGATAAAGGCCTCATTTCCAAAATATATAGAGAATCGACACTAATTTATAAGAAATCAAGCCATTCTCCAATTGATAAGTGATGAAATGATATCAACAGACAATTTTCAGATGATGAAATTGAAACTATTTCCACTCATATGAAAGAGTGTTCCAAATCACTATTGATCAGATAAATGCAAATTAAGACAACTCTTAGATACCACTACACACCTGTCAGATTGGCTAAGATGATAGGAAAAAATAGCAATGAATGTTGGAAGCGATGCGGGACAACTGGGACATTGATGATTGCTGGTGGAGTTGCTGGTGGAGTTGTGAACAAATCCAACCATTCTGGAGAGCAATGTGGAATTATGCCCAAAAAGTTATCAAATTGTGCATACCCTTTGATCCAACAGTGCTGCTATTGGGCTTTTATCCCAAAGAAATATTAAAGAAGGGAAAGGGACCTGTATGTGCCAAAATACTTGTGGCAGCCTTTTTTGTAGTGGCTAGAAACTGGAAAAATGAATGGATGCCCATCAATTAGAGAATGGTTGGGTAAATTGTGGTATATGAATGTTATGGAATATTATTGTTCTGTAAGAAATGACCAGCAGGATGAATTCAGAAAGGCTTGGAGAGACTTACATGAACTGATGCTAAGCAAAACCAGGAGATCATTATATACTTTAACAATGATGCTGTATGAGGATGTATTCTGATGGAAGTGTATATCTTCAACAAAGAAGATCTAATTCAGTTCCAATTGATCAATAATGGACAGAATCAGCCACACCCAGAAAAGGAAAAGTGGGAAATGAGTGTAAACTGTTTGCACTTTTGCTTTTCTTCCCAGGTTATTTTTACCTTCTAAATCCAATTCTTCCTGTGCAAGAAGAGAACTGTTCAGTTGTGGACACATATATTGTATCTAGGATATACTATAACATAATTAACATGTATAAGACTGCTTTCCATCTAGGGGAGGGAGGGAAGGGAAAAGTTAGAACAGAAGTGAGTGCAAGTGATAATGTTGTAAAAAATTACCCAGGCATATGTTCTGTCAATAAAAATTATAATTTAAAAAATAAAATAAAATAAAATGTATGGGAAATTTTTTTTAAAAAAAATAAAGTGAAAAAAGAAGATGCTTTGGCTGCATCTCAAGAATTTTGGTATGTTGTCTCATTATTGTCAGTGACTTGAATGAAATTATCAATTTTGTCTTTTATTTGTTTTTTCACTCATTTATTCTTTATGATCAGATTATGTACTTTCCAATTAATTTTTGGTCTATTTTTCCTTGACCCTTTATTACATTTGATTATTATTGTATCATGATCTGAAAAAGATGCATATACTGGGATTTCTGCCTTTATGCATTTAATTTTTAAGTCTTTATTCCCTAATGCATGGTCAATTTTGTGTAGGTTCAATGAACTGCCAAGAAAAACATTTCCTTTATTCCGTGGATCAATTTACCTACTTTTGAAATGGCAAGGTTGTGAAATCCCACTAATATTATTTTGTAGCTTTCTTAACTTCTCTTCTAGGAATTTGAATGTTATACCACGTATATGTTTAGTATTGATATTATTTCATTATCTATGGCATCCTTTAGCAAGAAATCATTTCATTCCTTCTCTCTTTTAATTTGATTTATTCTTTCCTTTGGTTGATCAGAGATTGGATTGCTACCCATTTTTTTTTTTTACTTTAGCTGAAACATAATAGATTCTGCTCCAGTTTTTTTACCTTTACTCTATATCTGCTTTAAATGTGTTTCTTATAAAGAATGTATTGTAGGATTCTGGCTTTTACTCCAGTCTGCTATCCCTTTCCATTTTATGGGAAAGTTCATCCCATTCACATTTCACAGTTAAAATGACTAATTTTGTTTTTCCTGCCATCTTATTTTCCCCAAGTTATACTTTTCTCTTTCCATTCCTCCTTTCTCTCCTGACCAGTATTTTGCTTCTGACCACCACCTCCTATGAACAGCCCTTCCCCTATAATCCCTCCCTCTTTCTTATACATTTCCCCTACTACTTTTGTTTTCCTTCTATTAGCCTCCTCCTTTACTTTTCTCTTTCCCCTCCCACTTACCTGCATGTTAAGACATGTTTCTCTGGAAAACGAAATGTGTTTGATATTTTTTTGAACCAAATCTGATGAGAGTAAGATTCACACAGTGTTCAGTCCCCTTCCTTCTTTCCCTCAGTTATGATAGGTCTTCTATATCTCTTCATGAGATGTAATTTACCTCATTTTCTACTTCTACCAGTACCATACTCTTTTCAGCTCTAGTATTTTTTTTTTGTTATTACACTAAAATCAAATTATATCTTCACCCTCTAAGTAAGCTCATAACAGAGATACAGTTCTCAAGATTTCATTATTTTTTACCTTTTTATACTTCACGAGGTCAAATTTTCTATTCAGCTCTCATCTTTTTATAAGAAATAAATGAAATTCATTGAATATCCATCTTTTTCCCTGAAAGATATTTCTCACATTAGCTGGATAGTTGATTCTTGGCTGCAGTACAAGTTCCTTTGCCTTTCAGAATATCAGATTCCAAGCCCTTTGATACTTTAAGGTGGAAGCTGCTAGGTCCTGGGTAATCCTGATTGTGGCTCAGTATTTGAATTTCATAAACTCTCTTTTTCAAGTAGTTGTTTTCTTTTTCCATTTTGTCAAATCTATTTTGCAAGGAGTTATATACTTTTTTTCCATTTCACTAAATCTATTTTGTAAGAAGTTTTCTTCAGATAATTTCTGTATTTCCTTTTCCAAATTCTTCTGCAATGTTCTCATGTCCTTTCTCCATTTTTCTTTTGAATTCTTCCGAGAAAGCCGTGTGAGATGGGAACCAATTCATATCTCTCTTTGGGGTTCCATTAGGAGATGATTTGCTTTTAGTGTTCTCAGAATTTGAAGTCTGTTCTCTTTCTCCATAAAACTGTATATAGGCAGAGTTCTTTTTACTTTTTTGCTCATTTTTTTTAAAGTTAGAGATCTGTTTTTAGGGCAAAAGAGAAGTTTCCTCTACAGGCAACATAGGCTGCCTTGTGTTGGTGCTGATGACTTCCAATGCTGGGTAGGCATGTCTAAGTATCTTGTTATTCTGGGGTTCAGAGGCTCACTATTTATCTGGGTTTTTTTTTTGTGTGTGTGTTGGGTGTCTACTGATGCACCAGCTTGCAACCAGGACAGAGTAACCAACACTGCTGTATATTATTCTGGGGAGATTTCCCGAGCCTAGCACCCTACATCGCCTTGAGTCTCCTCAGTGCATCTGTACTTGGCCACATCTACACTCCTCCCCTCACTGCACAACCACCAAAGCAATTTTCTTAAAGTGTTTATATGATCTTGTCACCTGGATTCCCCTCAATAAAGTACAGTGAGACCCTACAGCTTCTGGGATCCAATATATTCTTTTTCAGGCATTTAATTTTCCTCACAACCTGGACCTTTCTTACTTTTATAGTCTTCTTAAACAAGGTGTCCCAAAAATTTTAGTGCTATTTTAAACTCTAATACTTTAGGACATTACTAAGAATGATGAAATAGGCTGTGTTTATTATTTATCTCTCTGCTTTCTATGGTCCAGCTAACTTTCAGTTGATAGGCTAACTTTCAATTTCTTATATTATGCTCCAAATATTCCATATCTATGACTTTGTACTGGCTTTTCTCCATACCTAATCTTACCTTTGTCTCATAAAATATTTTTCTTTAAGACACAGCTCCTACTATCTTTGGTTGACTTTCCTTACATGCTCCCAACTTCAACATCCATCCCTAGGCAACTAAGTCCTTTTCTTCCCAAGTGACCTTGCATTTGAATTGTATATACTTATTATATATAAAGTCTATGTAGAAATGTGTACTTCCTTTTAAGGACAGAGTTCTCTGATTTTTCCACTGTTCTCTATGCTAGGTATCTTTATCTCCATACTTTTGAGCCTGTTTGTGTTATCTTCCAACATTAGACATAAGCCCTTTGACTACAATAGCTGTATTTTTTTTTCATATCCCCAATGCTTAAAACAGTGACTGGCATGTGAAAGGTGCTTTGTAAATGCTTATTAACTAGTGTGTATTATTATCTTTCCTGTTAACATGTAATCTCCCTGAGGGGAAAGACTCAAACTCTTTATATCAAACCAGTTGACATTGCCTAGGCATATAATAAATGCTTATAGAATGATTGAATAACAAACATCATATCATAATGCTCTAAATCATTTTAATGGAAATTTTTTCTGGTTATACATGTATAGTCTTTTTTAATACACATTTATTTATGATTCATTTTGGGAAAAAAAGTCAGAACAAAAGGGAAAAATTATGAGAGAGGAAAAAAAAAACAGACAAGAAAGGGGGGGGGGGGGAAGTGAATATAGCATGTGCTGATTTACATTCAGTATCCATTCATTTTCTATCCAAAATTTATTGGGATTGCCTTGCATCACTGAACTGCTGAGAATGAACCAAATCTTTCATAGATATTCATTGCACAATTTTGTTGTTACTATGTACAACGTATTCCTGGTTTTTCTGGGTTTGCTCAGTATAAGCTCATGTAAATCTTTCCAGACCTTTCTAAAATCACTTTATTGATCATTTTTAAAGAACAATAATATTCCATTATTTCATATACAATAATTTATTGAACAATTCCCCAATTGACAGGCATCTACTTATTTTTCAATTCTTTGCCACCACAAAAAGAGCTGCTACAAACATCTAAATCGTTATTAACTGGGCAACCTTAATACATCCTTTTAGGCCTATTAACTAAAATGATTGAAAGGTAAAGTGACAAATATTGGAAATGATATAGAAAAATTGGAATGCTAATTCACTGTTGGTGAAATTGTAAACATTCTGGAACTATGTCTGAAGAACCCTTTGTGTTTTTTGTTTTTTAGGTTTTTTAAAGTTTTTTATTTACAAAACATATGCATGGGTAATTTTTCAACATTGACCCTTACAAAACCTTCTGTTCCAAATTGGCCCCTCTTTCCCCCCATCCCCTCCTGTAGAGGTCAGGTAGTCCAATACATGTTAAATATGTTAAAATATATGTTAAATCCAATATATGTATACACACATATATACATGTGTGTATATATATATATATGTATGTATATATATATATATAGTTATACTGTTATCTTGATGCACAAGAAAAATTGTATCAAGAAAGTAAAAAAAAACTGAATAAAAAGCAAAATACAAGCAAACAATAATTAATAGAAAGAGTGAAAATGCTATGTCATGGTCCACACTCAGTTCCCACAGTCCTCTCTCTGGGTGTAGATGGCTCTCTTAATCATTGAACAATTGGAACTAGTTTGAATTATCTCATTGTAGAAGAGAGTCTCGTCCATCAGAATTTATTATCTTATAAGTTTTCTTGTTGTCATGTATAATGATCTCCTGGTTCTGCTCATTTCACTTAGTATCAGTTCATGTAAGTCTCTCCAGGCCTCTCTGAAATCATATTGCTGGTCATTTAATACAGAACAATAATGTTCCATAACATCCATATACTATAATTTTATTCAGCCATTCTCTAATTGATAGGCATCCATTCATTTTCTAGTTTCTTGCCACTGTAAAAAGGCCTACCACAAAAATTTTTGCACATGGGGGTCCCTTTCCCTTCTTTAAGATCTCTTTGAGATATAGTCCCAGTAGAAACACTGTTGGGTCAAAGGGTATGCACAATTGGATAACTTTTTGAGCATAGTTCCAAATTGCTCTTCAGAATGGTTGGATCCACTAACAGTTTCACAAACAGTGTATCAGTATTCCAATTTTCCCACATCCTCACCAACATTTGTCCTTGTCTTTTCCTGTTATCTTAGCCAATCTGAGAGGTATGTAGTGGTATCTCAGAGTTGTCTTAATTTGCATTTCTCTGATCAAGTGACTTGGAGAATCTTTTCATATGACTAGAAATAGTTTCAATTTCATCATCTGAAAATTGTCTGTTCATGTCCTTGAACCATTTCATTTATCAATTAGAGAATGGATTGAATTCTTATACATTTGAATCAATTCTCTATATATTTTAGAAATGAGGCGTTTATCAGAACCTTGTAAAAATGTTTTTCCAGTTTATTGCTTCCCTTCTGATCTTGTCTGCATTAGTTTTGTTTGTACAAAACCTTTTTTATTTAATATCAAAATTATCTATTTCATGATCCATCATGATCTCTAGTTATTATTTGGTCACAAATCCCTTCCTCCTCCACAGTTCTGAAAGATAAACTATCCTATGTTCTTCTAATTTGTTTATAATATAATTCTTTATGTCTAGATCATGAACCCATTTCAACTTTATTTTGGTATATGGTGTTATGTGTGGGTCCATGCTTAATTTCTGCCATACTAGTTTCCAATTTTCCCAGCAGTTTTTGTCAAATACTGAATTCTTATTCCAAAAACTGGGGTCTTTGGGTTTGTCAAATACTAGATTATTATAGTTATTTATTATTTTGTCTTGTGAACCTAACCTATTCTACTAATCAACTACTAATAGAGTACCAAATGGTTTAGATAATTTAAAGAGTTATTTAACCCAGAATACCATTACTAGATCCATTTCCAAAGATGATTAAGAGAAAAGGAAAAAAAAAAACATATATGTTCCAGAACATGTATAATATCTTTCCTTGTGGTATTGTTATTTGTACTTTATTCTTGAAGAGGATCATGACATCAGGGAAGTGATGCCATGACATGCAAGTGAATTGGATTTAAGTGAGAGAAGATTATATCAAGGACCTTTCTTAAACTAAGGTTTTCATCTGGTCTCAATTTGGTTGAGATTGCACCCATTCAGTGGTTAAGAGTAGGTAGCAATTCAGGCAAAGAATCTCCTCTTTCAAGTAGTCCCCCCGAAAAATCTCAATTAATTAATTAATCTGGGAGTGGAACACCATTGTTTCTAGCTAAAGCAGACATGACTGCTATTTACAATTCAATCTGAGTCTATCTGGATCCAAACAATAAGTAAGAACTATTTGGTCTTTTTGTTGGCAAAGTACTGAGAATTACAGGTGTACCCATCAAATGAGGAATAGCTAAACAAGTTGTTGTGGAATACTACTGTGCTATAAGAAATGATGAGCTTGATCATTTTGTAAACACATAGAAAGACTTGCATGAAATAATGAAGAGTGAAATGATCAGAACCAAGAAAACAGTTAATAGCAATATTGTTTTAAGAACTGTATGTGAATAAATCATTTTCTCTATTATAAATATCCAAATTTACTACAAAAGGCCTATTTAAAAGAAATATTTTGATATTTCTTATCAAAAGAAATGATAAATAGAAGTATGTATAGAATGAATTTTATATGTGTATATACACATATACACATACACATACATACAGAATTTTTCCCCAAACACTCTTGGGATAAGTGTTGCAAATGTTATCATTCCTACCATGCATCTAATGAAACAGAAACACAGAAATGAAGTGTATGAATGAGTATTTTGGTTTTCACAGTTATGAAAATAAAATTGGAGAAACACTCACAAGGACCTCAAAGAGTAATCAAGGGTGGAGGTTATCTTCTCCCAAAAGAATACAAGCTTCTTATGGGCAAACACTGCCTTTTGTAATCGGGTCGGTGGCCTGAGATTTGAAAAGGATCTGCCCCTATCAGTCCTCTGACATCTCCCCCCTTGTAGAATGTAAGTTCCCTGGGAGCTGGGACTGGCTATGTAATGAGGGGTGGAGATTCATGTCCTGTAACTTCTATAGCATCCCATTAATGAGGAATCAGCAGAGGAACATGTGCTTCAAGATAGAAAATAACATGCTGCCTTTGGAGTTTCAAAAGTGTGCCTACTTACCTAGTTACCCTTTCTTGTAAGAATGTAAAATAAATCTTCCTGCATTCATCAGTGAGTCAGTGAAGTTCTTGCTAAGATATTCTGTTTCTTATAAGGTGACTTGCCCATTGTTGAATAACAGAATGGGTTTTAAAGTGGCCATGAATGGAATTTATTTCTTTTACCTATTCTAATGTATTGTTTAGATAGGACAATTCTAAATTACCTCAATAGAGGTGAGTAGTTCCTAATCAATAGGAATCCACCCTTTTGTTTTTATTATTGTTCAGATTGATTAAAGTTCTTTTGTCTTTTTCTAGAGGCTGCTTTGAGTATCTATGTAAAGACATTAGAATCACTATTAAAGTCTCCTAACACCTCATATTAATCTCTGTAACTCTCCATTTCTTTATCTGTAAAATTGAAGGATTGATCTGATTTTTTTCTTCTTTTAGTATTAGAATTTATTCATGAACTTCACCATTTTCCATTCACTGTTTAAAATCCCCCCAAAAATTATTTTAAAGAGGCAAATAATTGGTGGGAATACAGGAACAAAAGGGGGGGATTAGAGATCTAAGTATATAATATGTTCTAATTATCCACAAGATGGTGCTAACACTTTCATTTATACTTATGTCCTGATTGCTTTTGCATTAATGTCAGAAACATGATTTTTTACATACTAGATTGTCTTGACCTTTTTATCAAAATAGTAGAAGCCTTTCATCATAATTAGTGATAAGAGAACAGGTGTTGCTGGACTTTACTCTCCCCCAAAAAATAAGAAAACATCTCCCCCTAGTGTTAGAAAGAAATAGTTGCATCAAAGATGAAAATAGGAATGTATAGTTTTTAAAATAGGCCACTGGGATAACTACATAGACTTTAATTTTTTTTATTCATTTCTTTTCAGTTGTGTCTAACTCTTTATGAACTCATTTGGGAAGTCTACTTGGCAAATCTTTGGAAATCTTTGTTATTTCCTTCTCAAAAACCAAAACAAAAATTAAATAACAGTAAAAAATAAATCTTTTCACAGTCGTGAGGCCTTTTATGGGATTGGACATTTAAGACTTGAATTGTTTAATGGTGAGTAGGGAGTGTCCTGAATTTAAATCACATATTTTTATAACACCATATTTTTAACACCATATTTTATAACACCATTTTTCAACTTCAGGAAGAATGCTTGAGTCACAAAAAAAAATGCTGGTAGGATATTATTTTTTTTAGGATGATAATGCCACAGAAATACAAAATATTAGTGCATTAACATCAGTACAAGTTGAACTGGTGGTCTCTAAAGCTCCCTTCTAATTCTGAGACTCTGATTTTACTCATATAAATAATTCCGTTTTTCTGTTTGAAGAATGTTTTTTCTTACCCATACAATTTCAAGGCCTGTAACTGAAACCTTTCTTGATCTCTTCAGCCTTACTTCAAATTTTCATAGTGATGTAGACCTCTCACATATGCATCTTTTTTTTCTATAATTATTATATATGTTTGGGTAAACCTTCATTCTCTTTCTTCTACTATGTTGTTAGCTCCAGGGAAAGAAGGAAGCAGGGTCTTTATATATCCCTAAATGGTGAATATACTACTTTGCATATAAATAAAATAAAATTATTGAATTTTACTGTTCAAATGAAATCAAATGAAATTTTATCTTTATTATTTAAAAAGATACTGATTAGTTGTATTTTAGCAATTCTGTGGCATGAAGTTGCTTACTTGATAAAGTGACTTAATCATTAAGGGATGTGAATTCCTCAACTCTTCTGAGTACAATTTTTGTCTGAAGTATAAAGTGAATAGACTGAAGTAAACATTCATGTAACCAGAATATACTAGTAATGAAGATCAATGGATAGGGAGAAAGAAATATGTGTGTATTGTTATGCCACAATTCCCTTTTAATGCCCTCACCCAGTTTCCCTAATTGTCCTACCACAGTTACTCTGCTTCAGGCTATAACCCTTCCCTCTTAATCATTAGAATGTTTTTCAGGATAAAGGTCTTATATCTCAGACATCATTAGAATATCAGGAGCCTCTCACCATCTCTGGTATCTCCCTCCATTAGGTCATTGTTCTTGTTACCCTATAAAAGAATCTTTGTATCCTACATTTGTTGCTGGATTCTTGGAGACCATAGTCTCATTCAGCCCTGGGAACCAAAATATGGATCCGTTTGGTCCCAGTAAATCTCTCCCTTTCAAATAAAATATTGATAATTCTCTAATCTCTATCCTGCCTCAGTTTTTCTGGCATTACATTTTGGAAGCTTCCCACTGAGATATTAGAAACTGAGAATGGGAGTAGAGATTAGCCTTGGGTTGGTTGAGGATCTGGGTTCTTGGTCTGGAGAGGCTGGCCCTCTGTATTTCTCCAGTCTCCAAGAAAGAGAGCAGTTTTTAGCTACAACCATGCCTGACAATGGACACCTTAATTCAGCCACGAGAACAAGTCTGGATGTCTTAGGACATAATCTGATCTGTTTACCTGTTCTGTCTATCTGTGCTAGCATCTGAATTCTCAGAATAATAGAATGCCAACAAGCATTAAATTCTGAGAAGGGTATCATTCCATGACACTGGATGATCCCCTCTGATTTGGGTGTCTTCTAAGACACATCTGTCTGATCTGATGGTGAGCGCCTTTTTGGGCACTCTCTGGTTATATGTGTTAAATGTTTTATTTAATGTTGTAACTGTAGTTTTTGCCTGTGTTCTGTGTTCTGTGTAATTTGTTTGTGTTAAAGAGCTCTGCTAAAAGTTTAAGAATAATGATTAGGAATTGGTTATTTCAATATTGCAATTGTAAAATTTTCTTGTGATTTTTTTAGCAATTGAAGGTTTGGATAATTTTAGGGATTAAGAGAAAGTACTGGAAAGGTATTTGGGAGGAGAAAAGAAGAGATGGAAGAGGGGTGCAGTTTAGCTCGCCTTCCCTCCCCCATGCCTCTTTGGAGGAGGAGTGAGGGGAAGGGCAGCCATTTGAAATCCTCTTCCCCCAATTAAGCCTGACATAGAAGGGTGGCTACATGGAATCTTCCCCTCCTCTCTCCCCTAAATAGCCTTTTTTTGTTGTTTTTAATCAAGTTGTAGCCTACTGGTTCTTGGCTAAAAGGACCAAACTTTGAGTTAAGTTAATTGACTAAATATTTGTTTCTTCTGATACATAATAGTTTCCTTGGTTAAGGAATATAGTAATAAATATGATCTATAATTTGGAAGGGCTATTTCTAAAAGTTTAATACTTTTAAGAATTTTTTACTTGATTGTATCGATAGTATCCTGAGATTATGCTCATCATTTAATGGGATTCTGATGTATTGGGTATTTTAAAGCAAACTGATTTGTATTCATATAAGTTTAAGGTAAATATCTGTTTAGGATTTATTCGAAACATTGGTTAATGAGATATGTTATTGGAGGTAAAATTTCTTGGGCTTGTAGTTAATATTATTTGGGAGATTTAAAGCTCCATTGGGACAATTATCTGGAGTAAAACTGGGTTAAAGTAGCTATTTAGCTTGTATGAGCTTAGGGGTTATTTTTGATTGCTTATGTTTATAATTATGTTCCTGCATTTTTTTTTCCTCTCGTGACTGATTTCTATAATCAGAGCAATGGTCAATAAGAAACTGTTACTTTGCCTGGTCATCTGTCTGTTATTGGATATTGTGTCTAGATAATTCAAGTTGAGAGGACAATTAACAGTTGTCTGCACTAGATCGTTGTTCCAGATTTGGTCAAATTACAGATATTGACTTGCTTCTGAGACCTAGATCAACTTTGATTATGAGCACTCCATACCACACCCATCCCCCTCCCTGGACTGAGTGTCTCCAACCCATCTTCAGCAGGAAGCAGTTTTTGAGAGACCCTTGCTCCCTTGGACTGATATGGGGAATTTGGGAATGGTTGAATGACTGTTAAATCTTGACTGGGCATCTATTACTTTGTGTTTTAAGATTTGGCATGGAAATAGTTAAAACTGTAACTGTTTCTGTTATATTTGAGGGATTTTTAGGAAATCCTACTGTATTAATCTGTAATATATAGGAATTTTGATTCACATTTGATAATTCCTTTCCATGAGGAAAACAGGGAGGAAGAGATAGGAAATTGGGGAAACTGGTGTATTTTTCTCAAAATACCTGAAAGAATAGGAACTTCTAGTTCCTATTCATGCCTTAAGCACTTATGCCCCACTGCCTATCTCACTAATTCAGATTGAATTGGAAATCCTTTAAACCATTTTTTTTCTTTCTTTTTTTTTTTTTTTTTTTTTTTTTTTTTTACTCCTTGCTTAAATTTACTGGACTATGATTTGCTGGTTATGCGTTAACTTTGAAATCCCTTATTCTGTTGGAATTGCTCTGGCAGACTCAGTTTTGGGGATTATTTTTTAGAAACAACCAGAAACCAGACACCTGTCTTGGGACTGGCAGTTTATCTGATCTGTTTTTCCACTCCTACAACCCCAGTTTCAGCATTCTCAAAGGATCTTGCAGTTTGGTATCAGGCCTCTAAAAGTTTGGGATTGCCTGCCTTGGTCTAACTGTGCATAATCTCCTCAGAAAGCTGGATCTTTTCTGCAACCTTTTCTGTTCCTCTGAGGGGGAGCAGGTGGAGCTACTCCAAGCCTCACTCTTCCCCTCTGGAGTTGGTTGTCCCTTTGAATGGGAAGCACAACTGTCTTAAGTGCTGCTGCTCTATAAGCAGAGGCCGAGTTTAATACACAAATAACTGCAGATCACCTAACTCACAGTGAACTGTCCATCTCAAACTGAATTCTCTGCCTGAGATGCTCCAGAACTCCAGATGACCTGGCATGCTTGCAACAAGGGATCCTTTGTATTGCTGATTAACTCTGGGGTTGTCAGGGAGAGACTTGTCCTTGACAAAAGTCCTTACATTTTTCTAGCTTTATTTTGGTTTTTATTTGGTATTTATTTTGGTTTATTTGCTTCACAGAGGATTGGTCAAAATTATGGTGCTATCCAGAGGAAGGTAATTCAATGATTTGAATATTCAGAAGAGAGAGAGTATGGAATATTGTGCCACAGTTCCCTTCTAAGGCCCTGACCAAGTTTCCCTAATTGTCCTACCTCAGTTACTCTACCTCAAGCTATAACCATTCCATCTTAATCATAAGAATGTCTGATAGGATAAAGATCTTACATCTTAGACATCATTAGAATATTAGGAGCCTCTCACCATCTCTGGTATCTCCCTCCATTATGTCATCCCCATCCTAGGTGTTTCCCCCCATTATGTTATCCCCATCCCAGATTCCTCCCCCCATTAGCTCATCATTCTTGTTACTCTATAAAAGAATCTTTGTATCCGACATTCCTTGCTGGATTCTTGGAGATGATAGTCTCATTCAACCCTGGAACCAAACTATGGATCCATTTGGTCCCATTAAATCTCTCATTTTCAAATAAAACATTAGTAAATCTCTAATCTCCATCCTGCTTCAGTTTCTCTGGCATTACAATACAAGGGGAAGAAGGTAACTGGGAAGTTAGGGAGGGAAAGCAGCAAGACAGATCTTATTTTATTTTTTTAAAAGGAGCAATGATAAAAAATAAAATGAACATTTCAGGATAAATATTTTAGTTACATTCTCCATATTGAGTATTCATTCATTAAAAATCAATTGAAATAATGATTTAAGTATGCTCATTAAAACATAAAACTTCATAGAATCCTAGCATTAGACAAGATCTTGGAAGCCTATCAAAGAAGTCTTAATTATGAACATGTATTTAAAAAATATTTAAAATGATATTCTTAAATTTTTTCTTATTATATAATCTGATAGATTAAAAGAGTATAATCAATTTAATTTAACAAAGTAGATTGCATACCTATTTTTGCTTAGCACAGAGTAACATATTTTGTGAAGAAATACATAAGATCTGTATGGCCTCTCTTCTTTTATAGCATGTTTCTGAAAGAAGGGGCATAGAGGAGGCAGCTAAGTGGTGCAGTAGTTAGAGCACCAGCCTGGAAGTCAGGAGGATCTGAGTTCAAATCTGGCCTCAGATACTTAATACCTCCTAGCTATGTGACCTTGGGCAAGTCATTTAACCCCAATTGCCTCAGGGGAAAAAAAGGCATAGACATGGAAATATAGAAAGTATTACAAGGTTCTAGGAGAATATATCACTGAAGTTGAGAAAGATCAAAAGGCTGGGATATTCATTGAATTGCAGAATATTAAAGATCAAGGGGACTTTGGAACTACCTTCCTTATTAATAATCAACATTTCTTAAGTAGTTACTATGTGCCAGGCATTATGCTCAACATTGGAGATGGGAAGACAAAAATGAAACTGTGGCTGTCTTCAAAGAGCTTACAATTTCACAAGGAAGACAATATATACATATACATATATATATATATACATATATATATATACACACAGAATTTATGCAATATGAATATGAAGAACTTTTAGGAAGAAAGAGAGTAGAAGACAAGAAGGAATCATAAAAGTTTTATTTAGGAGGAGAGATTTCACCTGAGACTTGCAGAAAAGCTAGGTGATTGATAGAATGAATTCCAGGTTTTGTGGGATAGCAGTGCAATGCCAGTGAGAGCTATGTGTTTAATATCTTGAGTATAGTACAGAAACAGGGTCAGTATATAGTAGTAGTAGTAAATGGTAGGCAGGTACTTAGGGACTCAGCTCAATTCAGGACTTTAACCCATGTGGGGAATAGAATTATGAACAAAAAATCAGGAAGACGTATTCAGATCTAGGCAAGTCATTTAATCCCCGTCTCTCTCAGTTTCCTCAACTCTATAATGGGAATAATAATAGCTTCTATTTCCCATAGTTGTTATAAGAGTATAATGAGATCTTTGCAAAGCCCTATACAAAGGCTGGCTACTATATATGGAAGAGAATAAATTCTATAAATATTTTACACATTGCTTAGGCTCAAGTGAATTAAAAAAATAATGAATAATTTTGAGCAAGGGCACTGCATGATGAAATTAATATTTTACAATGAATCATTCAGATGAAATTAATATTTTACAATGAATCATTCAACTACAGTAAGATTAGACGAGGTAGCAATGTAAAGTTATGAGAATTGTACTATAAAGAAAGCCGAGTGTTACAGAATTGATGCTTTCCAATTGTGGTGCTGTAAAAGACTTTTGAGAGTCTCTAAAACAGCAAGGAGATCAAATCAGTCAATACTTAAAGAAATTAATTCAAGTCATTCATTCATTGGAAGTTCAAATATTGAAGCTGAAAGTTAAACATTTTGGCCACAAAATGAAAAGATGGAGTTTTTTGGAGAAGACCCTGATACTGATAAAGATTGAAAGCAAAATAAAAGAGGACAGAAGAGGGTAAGATAGATAGTGTTATAGAGCCATTAAGATAGTGGATGATATCTTTGCTTTGCTATGATCCATAGACCCATGAAGAATTAGTCATGTTTGAACAAGTGAACAGCAACAAGAGGAGACAATGAATTTTGAAAGACAATAAAGTTCCCCGAGTTTATATGTTACTCCAGAGATTGATGCAATAAATTTACCACTTTTGAATAAGATTATTTGTACAACTTTTCTTTCTTTTTAAATTTATTTATTTCTAATACACATTGTTTTATGAATTTTGTTGGAAGAAAAAAATCAGAGCAAACTGGAAAAACCATGGGAGAGTTTAAAAAAATAAAGCAGAAAAAAGAAATTTACATAGCATGTGGTGATTTACATTCAATCTCCTTAGTTCTTTCTCTGGTTGCAGATGGCATTTTCTGTTCAAGTCTATTGGGATTCCTTTGGATCACTGAACTACTAAGAAGAACCAAGCCTTTCATAGTTGATCATCACACATTCTTGCACCTTTTTGTGTACAATGTATTCTTGGTTCTGCTTGTTTGCTCATCAGGTAAATTTTCCCAAGACTTTCTATAGTTAGCGTGTTCCTTATTTTTTAATAGAACAATAATATTCCATTACTTTTATGTACCACAACTTGTTCAGTCATTCCAAAAATTAAGGGCATCCATTCCTCTTCCAATTCTTTGCTACTATACAAAGAGCTGCAATATTTTTGTATGTGTGGGTCCTTTTCCCTCATTTATGATTTCCTTGGTATATAGATTCAGTAATGGTATTGCTGAGATAAAGGATATGCAAAGCTTTATAGCCCTTTGGACAGAGTTCCGGATTGCTCTCTAGAATGGTTAGATCATTTTATAACTCTACCTAGAATGCATTAATGTACCAGTTTTCCCACATTCCCTCCAACATTTATCATCTTTTTCTGTAATTTTAGCCAATCTGAAAAGTGTGTATGGGTACCTCAGAGTTGTTTTAATTTGATTTTCTCTAATCAAGAGAGGTGTGAGGTACCTCAGAGTTGTTTTAATTTGCATTTCTCTAATCAATAGTGATTTAGAGGTTTTTTTTTTTTTCATATAACTATAGATGGCTTTAATTTCATCATCTGAAAATTGTTCATATCCTTTGACCATTTATCAATTGTAGAATGACTTTTATTCTTATAAATTTGAAACAGTTCTTTGTATATTTTAGAAATGAGACCTATATCAGAAATACTGACTGTAAGTACTTTTTTCCCCCCAGCTTTATACTCCAGATTCTCTTCAGCTGGTAAGTCGTGCTTCCAGTCCTTGTGGATTCTATCAGTCCAGCGCTATTTCTGAGACTGATTATATGTAGTTGGTTGTGAGGGAAGAAAGGAGCTTACACAGTAGCGTGTATCTTCTCCACCATCTTGGCTCCGCCCTCCTTTGTATTTTTTTTCACTAATTTCCTTGCCATTCTTGACCTTTTTGTCCTTCCAGATGAATTTTATTATTTTTCTAGTTCTATAAAATAATGTTTTGGTAGTTTGATTGGTATAGCATTGAACTAGTAGATCAATTTAGGCATAATTGTCACTTTTATTTTATTAGCTCAGCCTAGTCATGAACAATTTATATTTTTCCAATTGTTTAGATCTGATTTTATTTCTGTTATAAGTATTTTGTAATTGTGTGCATATAGTTCTTGGATTTGTCTTGACAGGTATTTTATTTTGTCTACAGTAATGTTAAATGGAATTTCTCTTTCTATCTCTTACCAATGGGCTTTGTCAGTAATATATAGAAATACTGATGATTTGTGTGGATTTACTCTATAACCTGCAACTTTATTAAAGCAGTAAATTGTTTCAATATATTTTTGGATGGTTTTCTAGAATTCTCTAAGTATATCATCATATCATCTGCAAAGAGTGATAGTTTTATTTTCTTATTGACTATTCTAATTCCTTTTTTTTTTCTTTTCTTATTACTAAAGTAGTACATTTGTAGTACAATGTTGAAAAAAAGTAGTGATAAAGGACATCCTTGTTTCACCCATGATCTTACTGGGAATGTGTCCAGCTTCTCTCCATTACAAATAATACTTGCTGTAGGTTTTAGATAGATACTGCTTATTATTTTAAGGAAAACTTCCTTTATCCCTATGCTCTCTAGTGTAATTAATAGGAATGGGTGCTATATTTTGTCAAAAGCTTTTTCTGGATCTCTTGAGATTATCATATGATTTCTGTTGTTTTTGTTATTGATATGGTCAATTATATAATAGTTTTCCTGATATTGAACCAGCCCTACATTTCTTTGTCTAAATCACACCTAGTCATATCCTTTTGATAAATTGCTATAATTTATTTTCTAATATTTTATTTTAAAATTTTGCATCAATATTCATCAGGCAGATCAGTTTGCTATTTTCTTTTCCTGTTTTGATCCTTCCTGGTTTAGATATCAGTGCTATATTTGTGTTGTAGTAGGAATTTTCCAGTACTCCTTCTTTACCTGTTTTTTCCAAGTAATTTACTTAGTATTAGAATTAATTGTTCTTTAAATATTTGATAGAATTCATTTGTGAGTCCATCTGGCACTAGAAATTTTTTCTTAGGGAGTTCATTGATGACTTGTTCAATTTCTTTTTCAAAAATAGGACTATTTAAGTACTTTATTTCCTGTTCTATTAACATAGGCAGACTTTTCTATTAATAGGGATATCATTTCATTTTATTATTGCTAACAAAACAGTTTTGAAAGGAAAAAAAACATTTCACTCAGAATGAAAAAAAAAATATGAGATGAAAAAAACAACCTTGAATTCTGCTGGGGATCAGATCATGTGTTGTTATCCATAACAGAATTTGAAAATTAAACCACACTTATCTCAAATATTGGAGAGAACATAAATATGAATAATGAGGGAGAATTTAGCCTCAAACTGATCTCATTTTTACTTTTAATCTCAATTGAATAGACAAAATAGAATGCTCAAATAAGGGGAGAAGATAGATAGCCTGCCCAAACCCTCTGCAAGAGTTTTGATTATTTGATTATGCTAATAATGATATATGTCACTTATATAGCAGTTTAAGATTTTCAAAGTGCTTATTTATATAATTTTATTTTCTCTTTATAACCATCCTATAAGGTAGATGTTCTTATTATTCTTATTTTAAAAGGCAAAAAATAGGCTCATAGAAAATACATTACTTTCCCATGATCACAGCTATTGTCTGAGACAGATTTTGAACTCAGACAGATTTTGAACTCAGGTTTTTTTTTTTTTCCTTTTTGTTTGTTTATTTTATTTTTTTTAGCTCCATGTCTAGTAGTCTATCTGCTACACACATTGTTGCCTCTGATAATAATAATATGTAAAGCCATAGATTGAAAAACTAAGAAATTATTCTAAAATGTTAATCCAGTTTTTAGACTTTTGTGTGATACATCAAGTTAATCTAGAGACATAAATATTAAAACTTCATTTAACGTATTAGTGATAAATGGGTGATATATTTATATAAAATTTTTGATGGATTTTATACTATTTATTATTGAAATTCCATATGTATTATTAATATAGTTTAACATATTAAAGTTTGTATACAAATTATGTTTTTTGTTAGTTATCAGATAGATAGATTCAATAAAGTGATTATGTAATATATGGAAGGTAGAATAATATTGAATGAGAAAAATGTATTGATCTTGGGTAAAATGTATTAATGATGTAATTTCTACATCTGGTATCTGCAGGAAATCTTTCATGACAATAAGCATGATAACCATGGTGTGCACTCTTTTTTTTGACTACTACCTTAAATGCTAGTAGTCAGAGGTTATTTCTGAGATTGCAGAAATAATAATCTTTGTTATTTCTTATTTGAAACAATCTTTTGAAGTTGCTCTTCTTTCTTCCAAGTCAAGGGATTTTTAAAGTCAATAAACAAGTGGGCCGGGGGGATTTTTCATTCTCCATGTCTCTTAGTCAGCTGTGATAATAAATGAATGAATCAATCAACAAGACCCTTTTCTGGACTTTCTATATGTCTGGTATTGTCCTAAGCACTGGAGATATAAAGATACACCAAAAAAAAAAATGTAATGAGTAGATTGAAGATAACTTTAGAGTAAGCTAATAGGGGACCAGAAAAAGACCTGATGTGGGAGGTTGCATTTGAACTGTGTCTTAAAGTTAAGCTGAGAAAACTAAGAGCCAGATCCACTGACATGAGATGAATAAAAAAACAGTGGGAATAGGGCTGAGTGATTTCAGAAAGGTTAATTGAGATGGGAAAGTGATTAAATGGTTTAAAAATTCTGACCTTATGGTAGGTAGTGTTGTGATTTGTTAGGCATCTGGAGGTGATCAGAAACTGTCAAGTAGCAGAAAGTGATGGTGTGAGTTGTGTATAGAATTGAAATATTGAGGAAAGGTGGGAATGGGTATCAAAGGAAAATGGATAGTGATGTCAGAGAGACTGTAACAATGCACATGTAGTAAATGGGAGCCTTCTAAAAGCCTTCCTATTGCTTGTCACATAACTATCACAGCAAAATCTGAAGATGTGTGTAAAGGGCTGAAACTCTGATTAGGTGCACTGGAATCTGACAAAGGAGCACTTAAACCTATTGGACAAAAACTCTATTAGCATATGTTTGGGGAAAAAATGGCCCTTCTCACTATTCTGTGCTGGCTCATTCTTTTGGTGTTTACAGATAATCTTAAGTGGGATTGCAGGGTGGAGTGAGACAAGCCAAATTCACTTTGCAGGACAAAGGGAAGTTGGTGGGGAGCTTGTGGTAGTTTCATCCATTTACTTTACTTCTCCCCCTAAAGACAAAGAACTTTTCCTTATATTGACTCTGGCTGACCCTGAGGCATCCAGGGAGCTAGCCCGGACTTTTCCAGATGTGATCTTTTTTTTAGAGGAAATGTGTTAAGAAATATACAAATCCTATTTAAATTCTCTATTAATCAAAGAAATAAAAACAAATCAAAATTTAAACAAAATAATTCAAATATGCAAAAAAAAAACTTGAACATAATTGAATTTAATATTGGTAGACTGTTAGAGATAAACATTTTGGGAGGAATTACAGAATAGTACAAATGTTTTGGAAAGCAATATATATATATATATATATATATATATATATATATATATATATATACACACATATATATATGTATATATATATACATATATATATGCATATATATATGTATATATGTATATATGTAAATATACATAAATTATATATTTACAATGAATCCAAAAACTAATGATTATTTTGAATAAGTTGTCTCTTCTGTTAGATTGTGAACTCTAAGAGAGCAGGAACTACCTTTTTTACTTTTTTTTTTTTTTTAAATCACTATATACTATAAAATATTTAATATGTATGGGAATTCCTGCCATCTAGGGGAAGGGGTGGAGGGAAGAAGGGGAAAATTTTGGAACAGAAGGTAGTACTTATCACAATGCTTGGAACACAGTATGTTTTTTGGTAATTGTTTATTCATTTATTAATATAATTAGTGATATCACATATCATTAAATGGGAAGAATTATCTTATAAAATACCTAAAATCTTATGATAGTTTAAAAATAAACTATCTTATGATAAAATAAAAATATCATGATAGTTTAAAAATAAAGAAGGGAAAAAAATAACATGTAACTCTAAATTGGGGAAATGTTGGGGAAATTCTGGCAAATTAATATGATAACAAAATATGGTATGATAAAATCATGAATTTGAAAAATAGAATTAAAAATGAGGAAAATATTTTGAAAATCAGGATAAGAAACAGTGTATTGATTACTTAAAATTATACATTTTAAAATAGCTTCAGAGGGAGATACAGAAGAATTGTATTATGTTTTTAATTTTACATGTTTTGCCCTAATAACATATAAATAGTTTGAAGTTGAATGACTTACTTGAATATTTATCCTTATTTAGTCTATTTATTTAGTAATTTTTATTTGTTTTTAAAGAATATGAATCAGGCAGCTAGGTGGCACAGTGGATAGAGCACCAGCCCTGAAGTCAGAATGACCTGAGTTCAAATCTGGTCTCAGATATTTAACACTTCCTAGGTGTGACCCTGGGTAAGTGACTTAACCCCAATTGCCTCAGCAAAAAAAAAAAAAAAAAGACTATGAACAGGAGTGTAGTATAATGAAAACAGATATAAGCCAGATACAAGGTTGGAAAAATAACATACTACTAATGACTGGAACCAAATCAATGCCTATGTCAATTGCTTTAGGCAATTCTTTAACACTAAGAATTGCCTAGAAGATACAAAAGGAGTTCCTTATATCAGTTAAAACGTGGATCTAATTTCTATCCTTTTCTTGATAAAGTTAATTTTTAAAAAACTTGTTTCATTTTAGTGTATTTATCAAGAATAACCTTAACATGTGCCTGTAGAGACCATTTTCTTGAAGATTCTTAAAAATTTGACCATGTCATTTGATAGTCAATTTCCTTTATTGAATAAAAGTATAATCTCTAATCTTTTCATTCTTTCATACTAAGAAAATTAAAATAAGGTGAAAAATGGAAAAAATTAGTCAGATAGTATATATACATATATATATACATATATATATGTATATGTATATATATGTATACAAACACACATATATATATTACGTATGGATATACATATGTGTGTATATGTATATATTTATATATAAACACTCTTGCTACTTGGAGAAAATTGATATTCAGGCTTTATATAATAGAAAATTATATTGTAGTATAATATTTATGTAAAACGTCTTTCTAGATTCAGGGTTTTTTAAATTAATTTTTATAATTATAACATTTTTGACAGTACATATGCATAGGTAATTTTTTACAACATTATCCCTTGTACTCCCTTCTGTTCCGAATTTTTCCCCTCATTCCCTCCACCCCCTCCCCTAGATGGCAGGCATTCCCATACATATTAAATATATTATAGTATATCCTAGGTACAAAACAAAACAAAACAAAACAAAAAAAACAATTCTCACAGTTTACACTCATTTCCCAGTGTTCCTTTACTGGATGTAGCTGATTCTGTCCATCATTGATCAAATGGAATTGGATTAGCTCTTCCCTATGTTGAAGATATCCACTTCCATCAGAATACATCCTCATACAGTATCATTGTTGAAGTGTATAATGATCCCCTAGTTCTGCTCGTTTCACGCAGCATCAGTTAATGTAAGTCTCTCCAAGCCTCTCTGTATTCCTCCTGTTGGTCATTTCTTACAGAACAATAATATTCCATAACATTCATATACCATAATTTACCCAACCATTCTACAATTGATGGACATCCATTCATTTTCCAGTTTCTAACCACTATGAAAAGGGCTGCCACAAACATTTTGGCACATACAGGTCCCTTTCCCTTTTTTAGCATTTCCTTGGGATATAAGTCCAGTAGTAGCACTGCTGGAAAAAGGGTATGCACATTTTGATAACTTTTTGGGCATAATTCCAGATTGCTCTCCAAAATGGTTGGATTCTTTCACAACTCCACCAACAATGCATCAGTGTCCCAGTTTTCCCACAGCCCCTCCAACATTCATGATTATCTTTTCCTGTCATCCTAGCCAATCTGACAGGTGTGTACTGGTATCTCAGAGTTGTCTTAATTTGCATTTCTCTGATCAATAGTGATTTGGAACACTCTTTCATATGAGTGGAAATAGTTTTAATTTCATCATCTGAAAATTGTCTGTTCATATCCTTTGACCATTTATCAATTGGAGAATGGCTTGATTTCTTATAAATTAAAGTCAATTCTCTGTATATTTTGGAGATGAGGCCTTTATCAGAACTTTAACTATAAAAATGTTTTCCCAATTTGTTATTTCCCTTCTAATCTTGTTTGCATTAGTTTTGTTTGTGCAGAAACTTTTTTTAATTTGGTGTAATCAAAATTTTCTATTTTGTGATCAATAACGATCTCTAGTTCTCCCTTGGACACAAACTCCTTCCTCCTCCACAAGTCCGAGAG
The DNA here is from genome assembly GCF_048593235.1 of Sminthopsis crassicaudata. NCBI lineage: Eukaryota > Metazoa > Chordata > Mammalia > Dasyuromorphia > Dasyuridae > Sminthopsis > Sminthopsis crassicaudata. The sequence continues at coordinate 112,004,607 of NC_133622.1, forward strand.
GTAAACCATCCCATGTTCCTCCACTTTATTTATACCTAAATCTTGGACCCATTTTGATCTTATCTTAGTATGTGGTGTTAAGTGTGGGTCCATGCCTAGTTTCTGCCATACTAATTTCCAGTTTTCCCAGCAGTTTTTGTCAAATAATGAATTCTTATCCCAAAAGTTGGGATGTTTGGGTTTGTCAAACACTAGATTGCTATTTTTATTCACTATCTTGCCCTATGAACCTTACCTATGACACTGATCAACTAGTCTATTTCTTAGCCAATACCAAATGGTTTTGGTGACTGCTGCTTTATAATATAGTTCTAGATCAAGTACAGCTAGACCACCTTCATTTAATTGTTTTTTCATTAATTCCCTTGAAATTCTTGACCTTTTGTTCTTCCATATGAATTCTGTTGTTATTTTTTCTAGGTCATTAAAATAGTTTCTTGGGAGTCTGATTGGTATAGCACTAAATAAATAGATTAGTTTAGGGAGTATTGTCATCTTAATTATATTCCCTCGGCCTATCCAAGAGCACTGAATGTCTTTCCAATTATTTAAATCTGACTTTATTTTTGTGGCAAGTGTTTCATAATTTTGCTCATATAATTCCTGAATTTCCTTTGGTAGATATATTCCCAAATATTTTATACTATCAACCGTTATTTTGAATGGAATTTCTCTTTGTATCTCTTGCTGTTGGATTGTGTTGGTAATGTATAAAAATGCTGAGGATTTATGTGGATTTATTTTGTATCCTGCAACTTTGCTAAAATTGTGAATTATTTCTAATAGCTTTTTAGCAGAGTCTTTGGGGTTCTCTAAGTATACCATCATGTCATCTGCAAAGAGTGATAGTTTGATTTCCTCATTTCTTACTCTAATTCCTTGAGATTCAGTGTTAATTGTTAATCTTTCACATAGGTTGAAATTTATATCTGGGTTTTTCAATTAGTAGTCTTGGGTAGATCACTTGGTCTTTCTAAAATAGATCTTATTCTTAATATGTGTTGGTTAGAACTTAACCTATTTTTCTGAATTTCTGAGACTCATTATTGTTTCAGAAATTGTCATTTCTATTTGGTTTTTGAGACATAGGTCTCAATCTAACTGGACTTGAGAATTATGTTCACATGCTGAGTAACTGCTTTTCTATTTTAAAAGAACTCTCGAGCATTCTTTGGGCTACATTAAGATTTATGATCATCCTAGGGCAAGCCCTAAGATGGTTTTATGGATCACAGAGTGAAGCATCTAAATTACTGAGCATCTGACTAGATGGATCAAATATGAATTTCTAAGAAAGGGACTCAGATGTAGAGCTGCTTTATTTCATTTAAGTCCATATTTTTTGGTGAAATTGTTCTTATACTAATATTTACAAGCATAAACAGAACAACACAATATAAAAACATAATAAAAAAACAATAGGAACAAATTTCTAATATCTCACTATAACCACTATGGTAACATGAATAATGTCTTGGTTAACAGAATTTAGTCAGGTTGAAATGGAAGGCAGAACAAAACAAATAACATTTTCCTCTTCCTGTCCTATGTTTTCTTTTCTTTTCTCTTTCTTTCTCTTTCTTTCCTTCTTTCTTTCCTTCTTTCTTTCCTTCTTCCTTCCTTCCTTCCTTCCTTCCTTCCTTCCTTCCTTCCTTCCTTCCTTCCTTTTTTTCTTTCTTTCTTTCTTTCTTTTTCTTTCTTTTTCTTTCTTTTTCTTTCTTTCTTTCTTTCTTTCTTTCTTTCTTTCTTTCTTTCTTTCTTTCTTTCTTTCTTTCTTTCTTTCTTTCTTTCTTTCTTTCTTTCTTTTTTTCTTTCTTTCTTTTTTTCTTTCTTTCTTTCTTTCTTTCTTTCTTTCTTTCTTTCTTTCTTTCTTTCTTTCTTTCTTTCTTTCTTTCTTTCTTTCTTTCTTTCTTTCTTTCTTTCTTTCTTTCTTTCTTTCTTTTGAGGCAATTGGGGTTAAGTGACTTGATTACTTAAGTGTGTGATACACACAGCTAGGAAGTGTTACGTGTCTGAGGCCAGATTTTAACTCAGGTCTTCCTGACTTCAGGACTGGTGTTCTATTCACTGTGCTATCTAGCTGCCCCTCTTCCACCATGTTTTCTTAATGAAATAAATTTCTTGAACAAAAAAAGAAATTTTGCCATGTGTTTTAATACAAATGAACTATATAAAAAAGAAACCCAAAACAAAACAAAATATGTTAAACTTTGTCTTTCAGAAACTGTGGTCTGGGACAATTGTAAGACTGTAGTATACATATCTACAAAGAAAGGCTATTATATTTTCATATTTTACTTTGAATAGGATCTGTTATTGCATATTGTTGAAGACTTCACAAGGCAATTCCTTCTAAAGATTTAGATGGGCATTTGTTTTGCAAATTACAATCTCAGACAACTACGTACTGGTGCAAAAATATTTAAGAACTTTTCCCGTGTCCTGCCACATAACAAGTGTTTGTCATAGGTTGGGCTTCACTGGGTTCTACACAGTCTTCCTGACTTTGAGATTGGCCAGAAGATAAGGGTTTAAGTGTAAGGCCATAGTGCCCTAATTCCATATAGCAGGAGGAGAGCCTAATTTATTTTGCATAGCTAAAGCCACCATTCTTGGGAAGATTTTCTCAATAAAAAGTGTAAATTTACCTCTTTGAAGCTTCCACTCATTTCTCTTGGTCCTGTCCTTCAGGAATGAACAGAGCAAATAAAAAATCTCTTCTGCATGGTTTACCACCACCACATGGTGGTTCTTTACATACTTGAATGCACATACTTTTCTTGTTTTCAATCTCACCAGTTCCTTCAAAGATAACATGTCTTTCAGGCATCCTGACAATCTTTCTCTGATCTTATTTCAGTACATCAGTGCTCTCCCCACTCAAATGAACATGTAGGGATATAATTTTCTAATCATGCACTATAAAATTACTCTAGTGATTTTGGCCACCATATCATTCTGTTAACTTATTTTGAGCTTGCAGTTCACTAAAATTTTAAGATCTTTTTAATAACAATAATAATAGCTCTATTTATATAATATTTTAATGTTTTCAAAATGATTTTCATACATTATTTCTTATTCTCTCAACAACCCTGAGAAGGAGAAAAGAAAGAATAAACATTTATCAAACACTTACTATGTGCCAGGCATTGTGCTAAATACTTTACAAACATTATTTATATGATCATCACAACAACTTTTGGGAAATTGGTACTATTATGTCCCCATTTTAAAGTTGAGGAAATTGAGGCCCATGTTATGTTAATTTAATTATTCACATCTCCAGAGAACTATGAAGACTGAATGTATATCAAAGCATAATGTATTTAGATTTATGGTTGTTGTTGTTGTTTGTTTGCTAGGGTTTTTTTCTTTCTTGCATTTTTCCTCCTTTTGATCTGATTTTTCTTGTGCAGCATGATGAATATGTAAATGTATCCAGAAGAATTGCACATATTTCACCTATATCAAATTGCTTGTTGTCTAGGGGAAGGGGAAAAAAAAGAGGAATAAAAATTTGGAACACAAAAGTTTTTCAAAGGTGAATGTTGACAACTGTATTTGTGTGTATTTGGAAAAATAAAATAGTATTAAAAGTTTTTATTATTTTTAATAAAGCTTTTTATTTTCAAAAAATATACATGGATAATTTGAAAATATTGATCCTTGCATAGCCTTGTGTTTCATATTTTCTCTTCTTTTCCCCAACCCTCTCCCCTCGATGGCAGGCAATCCACCCTGCCAAGGGAATATAATTAAGATGACAATACTCCCTAAACTAATTTATTTATTTAGTGCTATACCAATCAGACTCCCAAGAAACTATTTTAATGACCTAGAAATAATAACAACAAATTTATATGGAAGGACAAAAGGTCGAGAATTTCAAGGGAAGTAATGAAAAAAAAAATCAAATGAAGGTGGCCTAGCTGTACCTGATCTAGAACTATATTATAAAGCAGCAGTCACCAAAACCATTTGGTATTGGCTAAGAAATAGACTAATTGATCAGTGGAACAGGTTAGGTTCACAGGGCAAGATAGTGAATAAACATAGCAATCTAGTGTTTGACAAACCCAAAGATCCCAACTTTTGGGATAAGAATTCATTATTTGACAAAAACTGCTGGGAAAACTGGAAATTAATATGGCAGAAACTAGGCATGGACCCACACTTAACACCACAGGCTAAGATAAGATCAAAATGAGTCCATGATTCAGGTATAAAGAATGAGATCATAAATAGATTAGAGGAACATAGGATGGTTTACCTCTCGGACTTGTGGAGGAGGAAGGAATTTGTGACCAAAGGAGAACTAGAGATTATTATTGATCACAAACAAAACTAGTGCAAACAAGATTAGAAGGGAAGTAACAAATTGGGAAAACATTTTTACAGTTAAAGTTCTGATAAAGGCCTCATCTCCAAAATATAAAGAGAATTGACTTTAATTTATAAGAAATCAAGCCATTCTCCAATTGATAAATGGTCAAAGGATATGAACAGACAATTTTCAGATGATGAAATTGAAACTATTTCCACTCATATGAGTGTTCCAAATCATTATTGATCAGAGAAATGCAAATTAAGACAACTCTGAGATACTACTACACACCTGTCAGATTAAATAATGATGAATGTTGGAGGGGATGTGGGAAAACTGGGACATGAATGAATTTTTTGTGGAGTTGTGAAAGAATCCAACCATTCTGGAGTATAATTTGGAACTATGATCAAAACATTATAAAACTGTGCATACCCTTTGATCCAGCAGTGCTACTACTGGGCTTATATCCCAAGGAAATACTACAGAAGGGAAAGGGATCTGTATGTGCCAAAATGTTTGTGGCAGCCCTTTTAGTAGTGGCTAGAAACTGGAAAATGAATGGATGCCCATCAGTTGGAGAATGGCTGGGTAAATTATGGTAAATGAATGTTATGCTATATTATTGTTCTGTAAGAAATGACCAACAGGAGGAATCCAGAGAGGCTTGGAGGGACTTACATCAACTGATGCTGAGTGAAACAAGCAGAACTAGGAGATCATTATACACTTAAACAATGATATTGTATGAGGATGTATGCTGATGGAAGTGGATATCTTCAACATAGAGAAGAGCTAATCCAATTCCAATTGATCAATGATGGACAGAATCAGCTACATCCAGAAAAGGTACACTGGGAAATGAATGTAAACTGTTAGGCTTTTTTGTTTTTCTCCCCAGGTTATTTTTACCTTCCGAATCCAATTCTTCCTTTGTAACAACAACAACAACAACAACAAAATTTGGTTCTGCCACATATATATTTTACCTAGGATATACTATAACATATTTAATATGTATGGGAATGCCTGCCATCTAGGGGAGGGGGTGATGGGATGGAGGGGAAAAATTCGGAACAGAAGGGAGTACAAGGGATAATGTTGTAAAAATTACCTATGCATATGTACTGTCAAAAAATGTTATAATTATAAAATTAATAAAAAATTGCTTCTTTATCTATGCTACCCCTTAGCAAGATATAGTGCCCTTCCTTATCTTTTTGAATTACATCAATTTTTCTTTTGCTTGATCTGAGATCAGGATGGCTACCCCTCTTCTTTTACTTCGCCTGAACTATAGTAGATTCTGCTCCAACCTTTTACCTTTACTCTGTAATTATCATCCTGATTTAGGTTTTTTCCTGCAAACAACATATTGTAGGATTCTAGCTTTTAATCCAGTCTGCTAACTGCTTCCTCTTCATGGGGGAGTTTACCCCATTCACATGTATGGTTAAAATTACCAATTCTGTATTACTTGCCATCTTGTTAACCCCTGCTTGTACTTTTCTCATTTCCTTCCTCCTTATTCCCCTCTCCAGTATTAAACTTGTGTGCACCACTTGCTTCTCACAGGCTTCCCTTTTTAGTATCCCTTCCCCCACCTTAGAGTTCCTCCCCCATCTTATCCCTTTTCCTCACAATTTCTGTATTTCCTTCCATTTAGCTTACTCCTTCCCTTTTCACTTTTTCCCTCCCACTTTTCAATGAGGTGGGAGATGTTCAATATTTCTAATATTTTTCTCTTTAAGGCAATTCTGATTGTAGTATCATACACACTATGTTCATCTCCCTCCATTCTTTCTCCCAGATATAATAGATTATTTTTGTGAGATGTAGTATCACCACTTTACCTTTTTCTGGGTTCAAGTTCCTTTCCACCTCTAGTTTCTAGAACAATGTATACATGTGTTCCTTATATATCTTTATGGCAAAAATACAGTTACCAAGATTTCTTTTTACCTTTTCATGTTTCTCTTGAGTTCTATATTTGTAGATCAAAATTTTTTGTTTAGTTCCATTTTTTTCATCAAAAATAGATGTTCACTTACTTCTGTGAATGACCTTCTTCTTCCCTGGAAAAAGATTCTCATTTTTGCTGGGTAACTTATTTTTGGCTGCATACCAAGTTCCTTAGCCTTGTCGGAATATCATATGCCAGGCCCTTCAATCATTTAATGTGGATGCTGCTAGATCCTGGGTAATTCTTATTGTGGCTCCTCCATACTTGAACTGATTTTTTTCTAGCAACATGTAATATTTTTCCTTTGGTTTGATGGTTCTGGAAATTGACCACTATATTTCTTGGGGTTTTGATTTTAGGGTCCCTTTCAGTAGATGATTGATGAATTCTTTTAATTTCTATTTTACCTTCTCTTTCTATAATATCTGGACAATTTTCTTTTGATAATTTCCTGAAAAATAGTGTCCAAACTCTTTTTTTATCATATTTTTCAGGAAGTCCAATAATTCTCAGATTGTCTATTCTGGATCTATTTTCCAGTCTGTTATTTTCCCAAAAAGATATTTGACATTTTTTTTTTAGTTTTGCTTGACTGATTCTTGGTGTCTCGAGTCATTCAATTCCATTAGTTCAATTCTGATTCCCAATGAAGTATTTTCTTCACTCACTTTTTTATATTTTTTTCCTAATTGTGCAATTGAGTTTTTAAGTGAGTTGTTTTATTATATGTAAGTTTTTTTTTTCCATTTCGCCAATTTATTTTTTAAAGAGCTATTTTTTCCAGCTCACTAATTCTGTTTTCCTTGGAATTGTTTATTTTTTCCAATTCACTGATTCTGTTTTTCAAGGATTTGATTTCTTTATTCATATCTTTAAATGAGTGGGATGATTTATCAAGACTCTCTTGCCAAATTTTCCTTTCCTTTTTCCATTTTTCTTCTAACTCTCTTGTGAGAGCCTTTTTAATTTCTTCTATGAGAGTCTTGTGCTCTGAGGACCAGATGATATCCCCCTTTGGGGATTCATCTGTAGACAGTCTGTGTTTAGTCTCCTCAAAGTTTAGTCTGCTCTCTATCCATATAGAAGTTATCAATAGTTAGAGTGTGCTTTAATTTTTTGCTCATTTTATCAAAGAAGAGTCAAAGAAAAGGAACTACCAAGAAGAACAAATGGTCTGCTTTTTTGGGGGGGACTGGATGGTATTACCGAGCTTCTTCTATAGACTTTAGGAGCCAGCAGCAAAGCACTCGCAGGACTAGCAGGACAGCAATGGCTGTGCTGCGTTTATGCTTTGAGACTCTGAGAGCATGCTGAGTCACTCTGGCTGGGTGTGACCAGGTCCCGAGAGAAGCTAGCTTTTCAGGGTTATAGTCTTCACCCCCTGTGTTTTTAGCCTCTCTGCTTGCCTACTGGCTTGCTGCCAGGGCAAAGTAGCCAACACTGTGTTAAAGCTCTCTCCATAGAAATGGCTGAGATCATACCCCACCCCCCTGAGGTCTGCTCAGCTGTGAGCTGCCTGCCTTACTCTGCCTGCTGTGCTGCTGCTGCCTGCCTTCGGTTTGTGCCCAATCTAAAACCATCCCCACCCACAGAGTTTTTTTTGGTGAATTTCGAGGATATCTTCTCTTGGTAATTGTATTTTTTTTTTTCAGTCAAGCACTAATTCCAAAGCTTGTCATGAAATAAATTATTTTGAGAGAAAACATGGAGCTTAAGTAGATGTGTGCGTCCTCTTTGCCATCTTGGCCGTAAGTCCCTAAATATAATCTTAATTAAAAATATTTTATCAGCATAAAATTTTGACAGTTTTATGTCAAAATTTTTGACATAAAATTTTTGACAGTTTGATAGTAAATGCTGTATTTCATAATATGGATAGAAAAGATGAAATTTAAATGGTTACATTAGTAATTGATCTGTTTTATTATGAGAAGTCAAAATATAATTAATATGTGGATAACCATGTTGGCTTTTATGATGCATGACCAGTTAATGTTGTTCAAGCACTCTTCTATAGAAAAATCTAATGGGTTTAAATAATTTGCCTACATATTTACACTCTTTTTTTTCCTCTTTCAGTTTTTCTCATAATTTTAAAATTATCATCAGTGATAATACTATCAAAATAATTAATCTATGAAATAGTTTTCAATTAATTATCATCTTTATCCTCTAAAATTAATAAGCATAAAATCTATCATATATATACATATATATGTATATATGTATATATATATATATAAAATCTTTGGATTATTTGGTAAATGTCAGTAAATTCTGGTAAAGGCAAAAAGAGTTTGATAATGTTTCCAACTTCCCCTTTTGAAATGAGCTAAAAAGATTATTGTTTGTCCTGAGTGTTTTGATTAAATGTTTCATTTTAATGATATACAATGAATGTATTTCATACACAAAATATATAAATATATTGCACTTACTGAAAGCATGGGATAGTTTTAGAAATGTGCCCACACATTACTCCTTTTTCTTATCTTTCTAAAAAAGAAAATATCCCCTGGCACTTATTTTTTCCTTTAAGATTTGCAAAGCTCTTTACATATGCTACCTCATTTGATCCTTACAAAAACTAGGTGAAATGGATGCTTCAAAGATGATAGTAACATTTAGCTAGTAATTATCTGAGACAAGAAATGAATCCAGATCTTCCTAACTCTCTCCTCTGTACCACCTAGTTGCTTTAAGATAAAATGAACATACCACAACCCTGAACTTTTTCTTCTCCTTCATACCTTTCAAAATAGCAAAGATAACAAAAGACAGAAAGAGTCAATATTATGGAGAGGTTGTAGAAGGATTGGCTAACCAATAGAACATCAAATGTTTAAATAGGTCAAGAATATCTGAGTTTACATATGACCTCAGATAATACTAGTTCATGACATTCAGCAAATCATTTAATCTCTGTGTTCTCAGACTTTTGAGGATAAAATGTGATGTTTGTAAAATACATGGCAAACATTGAAACAGTTTGTAAATGTTATCTATGATTCCAATTAAGCACCCATACATCTTTACACACATAGATTTAACAAATGCATATATGTATTTTATTTACTTTTTTTTCTCTCTTGTAGATAATGTATAGAGGCTTTCACATCAGTCCTTGGTCTTAGCTGTATTTGAAGAAGCTTATTTCAAATTTGTGTCTCAAGGTCGGTGGACTTCCAGTTTTAACTGTTTTGTGACACTTCTTTCTTACATGTCTTGAAATGGTCACATGAACTCCTGCAGAGTGGTATTTGCACTATATTATCTTCTATTCACTAAGACACTTTAGGAGATACTATTCAAAAGAAATTTAAAAATAATTTTTAATTTAAAAATGAATCTTGTTGTGAAGGTTCGAAGAAGCTTTCGAACATTGATCCTTCTCTTAGCTACCTTCTGCTTGGTAAGCATTGTCATTTTTGCTTATTTTCTCTACACGGGCTACAAACAAGAGATTACACTTATTGAAACCACTGCAGGGGCAGAATGTGTTGACTTCAAACTTCTACCGTACCGGTCAATGGAGTTGAAGACTGTCAAACCTATTGATACATCAAAGACAGACCCAACTGTTCTCTTATTTGTGGAAAGCCAATACTCTCAGCTTGGTCAAGATATCATAGCCATCTTGGAGTCCAGTCGATTTCAGTATCATATGGTCATTGCTCCAGGCAAAGGAGACATACCTCCTCTTACTGACAATGGCAAAGGAAAATATACTTTGGTTATCTATGAAAATGTTTTGAAATATGTTACCATGGACTCATGGAATCGAGAGCTTTTGGAAAAATATTGTGTGGAGTACAGTGTTAGCATAATTGGTTTTCATAAAGCTAATGAGAATAGTTTACCAAGTACAAAGTTAAAAGGTTTTCCCTTGAACCTTTATAACAACATAGCCCTAAAAGATTGCTTTATAAACCCTCAATCTCCTTTGTTGCATATTACCAAAGCACCAAAATTTGAGAAAGGCCCACTGCCTGGTGAAGACTGGACTATTTTCCAATTCAATCATTCAACCTACCAACCTGTTCTCTTAACAGAGTTACAGACTTCAAAATCCTTTGAAGTTCCCTTATCTAGCACTAATGTATATGCAACAGTGATTCAGGACTTGGGGCTTCATGATGGGATTCAGCGTGTCCTTTTTGGAAATAATTTGAACTTTTGGTTGCACAAGCTCATCTTCATAGACGCCATCTCTTTCCTGTCAGGGAAGAAGTTCACATTGTCATTGGACAGATATATCCTCGTGGACATTGATGACATCTTTGTTGGCAAAGAAGGAACAAGGATGAATGTCGAGGATGTAAAGGTAAGGAAAAGTCATAGATGGTGCTTTTTTGTTTGTTTGTTTGTTGCCACAGTAAAAAAAAATGTTAATGAGAGATAAATAATGAAAGTCAGCTGCTAGCAGAAGATTAGGAAAAAAACTCATGAAACAATTAGATTGGAAAGATATGTTTGTTTTTGATCTTGGACCAGATATTACCTCTCCTCATAGATGTTTTCCTATATGTATTCTTGGGGGAGATAAATGTACCAAAAACTCACAGAAATTCCCTGAATTTTCTATCCTTTCTCTTTATTCAGAGATTTGTTTATGTATTGTTTTATTTTTATAATCACATTATACAGCTTGGAATGGCATACTGGTTGTATTCAAATAATTTTGTTAGTTATCAGTCTTAATTATTTTTTTTCTGAACCCAGCTAGAGTTGATAGGAGAACAATGCAGTAACTTTCATCCAAAAAAGTATTTGAGAACTTCAAATGCACAAATTGTCTTTTATCATTTAGTCATTCAACAAAAAATATTAAAAACTTCATGTTTGTGGTGAATTGTCCTGGGCAATGAGGGAGGCATAAGCCATAATATGTATCTTTCAATATTTTCAAAACCAAGATGGAGGATAAGACATATCAAAAAGTAAGTGCATTATATCTAATAATATTATAATTTCCTAAAAAAGAGGCACCAGGAAAATGTTCAGCAAGAAGAGAAGGATCACTACTAGCTCACTAATTGCAAAAGGAATTGTACTTTTGTTATGTATGACAGTGTTTTAAAGTGTTACCATGGACTCATAGAATCAAGAGCTTTTAGAAGAGAGTAAGTTTTAGCATAATCAGTTCCATAAAGCCAATGAAAATAGCTTACTAAGTATAAAATAAAAGACTTTCCCCTGAACCATTACAACAACAAAGCTTTCAGATATTCTTTGTAAATCCTTAATCTTGGTTATTGTATTTTGTCAACATATCCTTACGCTACTTGGAAATTAATAGAGGAAGTAATAATTGAAGCTTGTCCTTAAAGAATATCAATAGTCAAAATTGGGAAGAACAAACATTTAAGGTATAGAGAATTTTGTGTGTAAAGAAAAGGAGGCAAGAAAACATTTGTCAGTCTCAGGAGACAGAAAATAGACTCCTTTCAATACAGCAGAATCATACTGTGGAAGAACAATAGAGCTATGTTGAGCATCATATATTATGTGTTTATAGATTTGGATATTGTTTTTAACAGGAAGGTTAGGCAGCCTGTAGAAAATTGGAAAATTACATTCTAGCCTCAAGAACTACAACAAATTTGAGTTGGTGTCACAATGCAATTTTTGGTAAAGCCAATATTCTTTGAAATGATGGAAGCCAGGAAGAGGATATGTATATGTCATACACGATCAATATGTGTGAATTCCTTTTAGTTGATTTCATAGTCCAAGTTCTTCATGTATATATTGTCTTCTTACATAAATCCCAAGATTCTTTATTTTGGGCAGATGACCTTTATATATGTCTTTATATTTCCAGGTACACCTTTATATGACATGCCATATATTCTCTGACCACATTTGCATATTGTAGAAACTCTTTTGCTCTGGTCACTATAATTCTTTTAATGAGATGTGAGATCCCATTGGATTTTCTAGCTTCCACTGCATCCTTGTTACCTTTCATCATTTCAGTATTTATTTTTCATCTGAAGAATGTCACCCTTATTAAAAAATAATACTTATTGCTTTAGCCCAAATTCTAATGTTTGTATTATCTTTATTGAATCATATGAATAGGGTTTGAAGACATAGAAATGAATTTTCAGAATAAAGAATTGATGTAATGTGACTTACTTGCTTCAAAATATTATTTCAAAACATCTTTAAAAGTCCCTACAAAGACTCTGGTCTAGTTTGAAACTCATCATAACAATATATTGTAATACAAAATATTGTATTAAGTCTCTAAATTAAATATTTCTGTGGTCAATATAAATTCTTTCCTCCTTATCTATTCAGGAACAGAAAATATCCACCTACCGTTCCTACCCCCTGCCTTTTTTTTTTTTCTTTTTTTGATGAGGCAATTGGAGTTAAGTGACTTGCCCAGAATCACACAGCTAGGATTTTTTTTTTAATAAGAAAGGAAGAGAATCTGGATCTGTCATTTTATCATTATAAGGAACTCCCAGTGGGAAAACCCACTCTCTAATGCAAGTCAGCAACTATTTTGCAATTTATATTCTGAGAGAATTTCCTGGAGCATTGAAAGTTAGGTGACTTATGCACAGTTATACAGCATGTGTCAGAGATGGCACACAAACCTAAGTTCTTGATTTTGTTTTTATATCCTTTGAACCTACAATAGTTCTTGTCACCAGTAAATGTTAATTGTTGGTTGATGTAACTTTGGGGAAGTTAGTTACCTTTTCTTTTGCTTCCATTTCCAAATTTTCAAAACTGGAACAGATGTTCTTCAAGATCATTTCCAGTTCTATAAGACTGTCTTATATAGATATCATGTCATTAGGGGAGCTATTTGGCATGCACCTTCCACAAATGATAGCATTACATTATATTATATCATATTATATTATATTATATTATATTATATTATATTATATTATATTATATTATATTATATTATATTATATTATATTATTATTATATTATATTATATCAAAATGCTTTAAATCAAAATCTTACTCTTAGTCATTAATTCTATGAAAGGGTCCATCTCTATTATATTGAGCACATTATACTTTAAAGAAAACAAAATCCTCAGCACATCTTATTTTAACTTTTAATTCCAGGTAACTATAAGTATATAAGTTTGGGGCAGACATAAACTTCAGATAATTTTAGGCCAACATTGATCATGAGATCAGCTAAAGTTTTATATGAGTACCTTAATCTTATTTGGAATTTTTGCCCACTTGCTTACAACATTTTTAGAAAAGCCAAAGTTATGGGTCATTTAGCTTTTATAAAGTAATAGTCAAGAGCTATAAATTATACTCCTAGCCACAGGTAAATGTCTTAAATTGTATGCCATTGGTTCTGAGTATAGTTTGATAATTATGATCCCATTAGACTCTTGAAAAGGTGACTGAAAACTTATACCTTAGTGACAATAATATCTTCACATACTCAAATAGTCAAATAGATCTATGATTACCTTCTCTGCTTTCTTTAAACATCTTATAATGTTATAAGTGGCATTCTTATAAATGCCACTGAAAAGTTAGACTTTCCATTACTTTCCCTTTGTTCTTACCATGTGGTTATTCATGTTCCAGTTCATGTTTTCTTTAGTGATATTTATGATGTCACTTCTCTTCCATAAATATCTGTCTTATAATATAATGATAAATGCTCATATTTATCATACACCTCTTTACTGACATTTGTGTGATTATCAATTCTAATTCCCCATAGAGTATAGTATTCCATGACTAACAGCTATACAACATGTAAAAAGAAAAAAAACAATTCATTCATATTTCATAAAGCTCTCCAAATATATTTCCTTGCTATGGTATAATCTATTGGTTAACATGTTTTTGTTAACTTGCTTTTGGGATGTCTATAGGAGATACCACATTAAATAACTATGAAATGTGTTAAATGAAACTATCCTAAATTACTCTGAAACCTGAGGTGATATATAGGGAGTAATTGTTAAGAGAAGAAGGAATCTAAATCTTCTCTGTTAATTAATTTAAGTAGAAATCATGTTCTGCTGAACCTATTCTATCAAATGACTTTTATTCTACTAAAAGTGTTTTATTTGTTCATGCATAGGATTTGTACAGTAGGGTCAAAGGTGTTCATAATTTATATTTTGCTTTAAGATCTATTCTTTATGTAATCATCCATAATTTTTCCTGTAAAAAAGTTGTTAAATGAGAAAATTTTAGATTAAAACTACCTTCCAGTTAAGTTTTCATTTCTCTTTGAGTTTTTTTGCAGCATTTGCTGTGCAAATAAGCAAGTAGTTAGAGAATGGACATTCCCAGAATGCATTAGCAATTTAAATAGGTTAGTTAGAAAGGAATAGAATATCCAATTTGGAGTACTGATTAGTCTACCATAGTTTAGCATAGAATAATTACTGAGAATTACAGCAGTTTTCAATATACTTGGAAAAGAATGCAATTAAGCATCTATGAGTAAGTTAAATTGAAGTAGTTACCTCAATAAGAAATAAGAACTTACAACCTAATAACAGCATGCATCAAAAAAACAAAACAAAATAAAACAAAAAAAACAGTACAATATGACAATTGCTGCAAATGGTTGATAGCTAGAGTAACACTAAATCACAATGCAGTCTTTTATTCAATTTTCCTGAAATCTCAATGTTTGCAAAACCTCACTTGTGTTGAGTTACCTGTTTTAAAATTCTCAATGAAATTATAGAAGTATCTTCTGATTGTTCAATGGATCTCTGCTGCTTTTCTTGGAGAATATTGGAACTGTGGACTGGCTAATTAAGTCATCTGCTTGCTTTATTGTAAGTCTTGTTCAGATTAGAAATTAGAATTTTTTTTAATGATTGCATTAGGATAATCTTCAAAAGATATTTAAAAAGCCTATATGTATTACTAGAGAAAATTAAATGACAGACACAGTAGTATAATTCTGGTGAAAAGAAAAGTCATAGTCAAAAGTCAATGAAATCATCATGGAGGATGAAAACTTAGTTGTACATTCTGGAGAAGGAAGATTGTTGGGAATTACAGTTTTAAAAGTCTATTTATGCATATATAACTTTCAATCAACCTGATTCAGCAGTTGAATATTTTAAAAATAGATAGCTTGATTGGTTTTTGTTTTTATCCCCCTGGATTTCTCCTTTTACTCCTTCCAGAAAACCATGGTTTAACACAAAGAATTTTTTAAAGAGTTAGAAAAGGGAAAAAAGTTAGCAAAACTGGTCAACATAGCAAAATAATCTGATGTATTATGCATTGTTCCAGATTTATAGATTCCCAAGATACACAGAGACATTTACACACATGCATAACACAGACATTTCTTCAAAAGAATTAGGGAATGTGTTTTTCTTATCTCTTCTTTGTGACTAACATTGGTCTCTATATTTTTGCAACATTCAGTTTAAATTGTTTTGTGATTTCCATTTATCATCTTCTTGATTCTGTTTACTTCAATATGCATGTTTGTTGGTCCTTCCAACCTTCTTTGTGCTGCATTCATCATTTCTTATAGCAATATCATAGACCATTATATTCATGTAGCATAGTTATTTAGCCATCTTTCAATCTGTAGGTATCCACAGATTTTCACGTCCTTCACTATTATGAAAAGAGTTGCCATAAATATTTTACTTTATGTGGGACTTTTTTATTTGTCAATGACAACTATTTCCTATTTGACAATGACAAATATACCTATTAGTTTAATTTCTAGGTCAAAGGGCACGGACTTTATTGTTGCTTTATTTGTGTAATTAAATTCAATAGCTAAGCAGTTTTGGTGCTACATATACAACTTTTTTTCTCCTCAGTACAGAATATTCCATCAAAATAAACACAGGTATATGGCACAGTGGATTGAGTAATGTCCTAAAACCTCTGTATTCAAATTTAGCTTCAGATAATTGCTAGTTGTAAGACTCTCAGTAAATTATTCATTTAACCTCTGTCTGTCTTCTCATCTCTCAAATGATCTTCATAAAAGTGTACACTTGAAATTAAGATAATATTTGTAAGTTATTATCAAAGCTTAAAGTGCTATACAAATGTTAAGTTATTATTATTATTATTATCGCATAAATTTCTATACTCAGCTTCTTATCTTCTGTAAACTGAATACTGAGAGTTACAGAATTATATTATATATCTTGTTGTTGCTCTTGTTGCTATTAATTGCAGACATCATTTCCAACAATCTCATTTGCCTTTTATCAGATGTCATTATGTCATTATTATTAAATGTCACTAAAAATGTAAGTATGACATGAAAACATATTTCTATTCTATTTGGCCTTCGTCTGGCCCTTACAGCAGTCCTATTCTGGGGCCTTATTATAGAAAGCTTTTGTAGGGATGCTTCTCATAACTGAATGTGGGGATCATGAAATTATGATGTTATTAGTAAATGTTTGATTTGCCTACCTATTTTGTATATCTAAGTTCATGTGAAAATTTCTTTGGCATAAAGGGGTCTCAAATGGGAAAAGTTTGATAAACCTGAATTAGAGGACAGTTTTTAAAATGATTGCAAGGTTAGCAAGTAGGATCATTGCTGAAATATATCTCATGATTTGTAGTTTAAAAATTAGAAGGGGCGGGTGTAATTGATATTGTATTAAATGATATGACAAAGTTCTCCATCTCTATTTGATTAGACAAAAAAATCAAGATTTTAAATTACTAACAAAGAAAGACAAAATATAGAAGACTTTCCTTGTTTTAAAAGATACAAGATGGTCATACCTTTCAATTGTCACTACTCTTTTCTCTTATTTGCTTAAATTTAGCCTTCAACAGAAAATAAGCTCTGAAGTGGTGTTCTTTCAGTATTTTTAGTATCTGCAGTGTCTAAAACAGTTTTTTGTACATAGATGCTAATGATAAATATTTGGTTTTATTCATAGTTTAAATGAATGGTGTTCTAGAATATCCTATCAGTCACATTTAAAAATAAAGAAATGAAGGGAATTCTATTACCAAAGCCAAAAGAATATATTTCTTGTGATGGAAGGAAAGAAATTCTAGAAATTTCTGGGGTAAATCTTTTAATTTTTCTTTTATAAAATTTGACATATCATTTTTTCTCTTAGAAGTTGAGTTAGAAGTATGATTGCTGAATCTGATTTGAGGAAAGTCCATTGATTTAAAAAAAGAGAGAAAATATTTTGAACTGTTTATTTTTTAATCCTTTAAATAATCTAAAATGATTACTTCATAAAAGTTATTAAAGTACAAATCCAAAGCATTAAATAAATTATTTAGGCTTCAGACTAAATGGCTAATGACAAATGATGAAAAAAGTTTGCTTTTTTATTGTCTTCTATTTTATAAAATAGCATATAGTTTACTGTTTTGTTGGAACCATCATATCCTAAGATTAGTGTTGATTGTATCCCATCTTTTAACCTTTCATCTTGTATATTTTGTACTCTTTCCTTTTTTTCTTATGTCCATCCTCCAACATGGTAGCAATAACCTCCCTGAGCATTTTTTGTTTCTTGTTTACTTAATAGGACTATTTTTCCAATTAGATATAAGATTGTTTTAAATATTCACATTTGTAAGATAATGAGTTCAAATTTTTTCTCCCTTTCTTGCTTCCTTCCCATTTTCCCAACACTGTAAGCAATCTGATAGGTTATGTAGTACAATCATTTTAAACATCTTTTCATATTAGTCATGTTGTGAAAGATAAATCAAAACAAAAGGGAAAAACCACAAGAAAGAAAAAAAGAAAAAACAAGCAAGGTTAAAATAGTATGTTTCAATCACTTTCCCTGACTGTGGATAGCATTTTCTATCACAAGTCTGTTGGATTTGTCTTGGATCACTATTTAACTGAGAAGAGCCAAGTCTGTCATAGTTGATTATTACACAATCTTGCTGTTAGTGTATATAATTTTTTCCTGCTTCTGAGTATTTTAGTATATCAAGATGATATTCTTAGCTATTCATTTGTATTCCTTACTTTTACCACATGATTGTCTTTCCTTCTTTAAGGGACACAAATGTCCTTGATGAAGCCTTTTAAATTATCCTTTAACATAAGTTTTCATTTGTAATATATGTTAGTCTATCCTTTATGTTGCAACATTTTGATTCTATAAGGACTGTGTCGTTTCATGGTCAATGAGAAAATATATTTAAAACATGGGCTTCAGCCTAAGTCTTAGATTATTAAAATATTCCAAACATTAAAATAGAGTTTTGTCTTAGGGATTCTTATGAAGGCACAATAATTACATTTGATAACATGCATTTAATATGGTGTTCCTCCCTCTCCCCCGCCCAAAGCAAAGCACAAAGAGCAGAGCACATATAAGGGATGTGTAGAGGCATCCCCTTCCCAGGACCCAGCAGCGATTCCCCAGGTGGCCCATTGATGCAACCTTCAATAGGACTGAGGATGCCGGAGCGGCCATTTCCCTGCACCCTCTTTTTCTCTCCCTGCCAGCAGGTAGACATGAAGATTGACTTCGTTTCTGCGTTTATTCTCAGATGAACAAAGACCAGACGGATGTTAGGGTCGGACAAGCAGCAGAGGGCCCAGACGCCCTTCTAGCTGGCATAGTTGAGCTATCGGCCCATCGAGAAGAAATACAGTGAGAGTTGGGCTTCCTGGCTAGCTGCTGAGGCTTTCCCCATCCCCACAAGGTGAACTGTACTTCAGTCAAGGCTGGCTTTGCAGGAAGTGTCCACAATGCACCAATTTGTAGCCCAAACCTTTAAAAAAAGATCCACAGATTTATATCTAAGTTTCAAAACATGAAAATAAAAATACTAATGTGTTTATGGTATAATGATTTGTTTGCTAAACTTAAAGAGCCTAACAATGTTAGCCACAGTTTCTTTTCTTTTTCCAAATTTATTTGAAGAAACAGAATAAGCAAAAACAAAAACAGAAAAGGCAATATAAAACAAAAGAGAACATAGTCATGTGCCCACCAGAAGTTCAGGAAGAATTCAAAATACATAAAAACAAATACCAAATTAAGAAAGTGTATATATATATATATATATATATATATATATATATATATATATATATATATATATATATATATATATATATATATATATATATTTATATATATATTTATATATATATTTATATTTATATTTTATATACACATACTTTCTATATACACATATATATTAATAGAAGTCATATTCATGAGTGTCTGTCTTTTCTTTGCTTCCTTGTAAAATATTTTTTGTTCTCTGCTGTGTACCTTTTTTACTTTATTCCTTCCCCCCCTTTCATCTACCTTACCCCTAAACAGGCTATAGTTAAGAAAGGATATATTTATATAAACTTATGTAGATATAGATAGATACATATACACATGCACATAGACACACACATCCCCCTTTCATCCCCCACCACTCCTAAGCAAGCTACATTTAATAAAAGATATATTTATGTGTGTATAGATAGATAGATAGATAGATAGATATAGATAGATACATGCATATATGTAGATATACACATACACACACGTACATAGCCCACATACACACACGTACATAGCCCACATACACACATCTTTACTATTCCTCCTGATTCTTTTATTAAATTCTGCTCCATAACTTGTTTTTTTATTTTTTTATTAATTCTATACTTATAATTTTTGACAGTACATATGCATGGGTAATTTTTTTACATTATCCCTTGTACTCACTTCTGTTCCAAATTTTCCCCTCCTTCCCTCTACCCCCTCCCTTAGATGACAGTCAATCCCATACATGTTAAATGTGTTATAGTATATCCTAGATACAATATATGTGTGCAGAACCAAATTTCTTGTTGCATGGGAAAATTGGATTCAGAAGGTAAAAGTAACCTGGGAAGAAAGACAATAGTGCAAAAAGTTTATACTCATTTCCGAGTGTTCCTTCTCTGCGTGTAGCTGATTCTGTCTATCAATTGGAACTGAATTAGATCTTCTCTATGTTGAAGATATCCACTTCCATCAGAATACATCTTCATACACTATCATTGTTGAAGTGTATAATGATCTCCTGGTTCTACTCATTTCACTCAGCTTCAGTTCATGTAAGTCTCTCCAATCCTCTCTGTATTCATCCTACTAGTCATTTCTTACAGAACAATAATATTCCATAACATTCATATACCATAATTTACCCATCCATTCTCCAATTGATGTACATTGATTCATTTTCCAGTTTCTAGCCACTACAAAAAGGGCTGCCACAAACATTTTGGCACATACAGGTCCCTTTCCCTTCTTTAGTATTTCTTTGAGGTATAAGCCCAGTAGTTCTGCTCCATAACTTGGCCTACTATTTTTAACTCCCTCCACCCAGAATCCCTTTCCTTGTCTTTTTGCCTCACTCTTTGCTTCCACATACATCTATTGTTCCCCACTTATTTTTTTATAGATTGTGGAGAGTATTATGCCTGTTATGGTATATAAGTGGTGTTGCCTATTGAACCTATTCCCAATATGAGTAGGTTTTCAGAACTATGAGCCTTACTCCCCCCTCTAATGCCTCTGTGTCTATTCTTCTTCTGTACCTCATTTGTATAACATAATTACTATTTTTACCTTCACTCTGCTAATCTTTCTTTTGAGCTTACTCTATTGTTGATGTAAATCTGAAATATAAAGTATACATTTACCATTTAACATGTTTGAACAATTTGTTCATGTTTAAATAGTTTATACATGTTGAGTTCCTTAAAATTTCTCTTTGATATTGCCTTGTATATGTTAAATTTTCTGTTAAGTTCAAGTCTGGTTGACAGAAAGTCTGTAAATCTAAAAGTTCATTGAATGTCCTTTTTCTCATTCAAAATTATAGATAATTTTTCTGGATATGATATTTTTGGCCACAGGCTTAGTTCTTTTACTTGTCTATAGATATGATTTTTAAACCTGCAGTCTTTAATTGTAGCTGCTGATAAATCCTGTACAATTCTAATTATAGCTCTAACATTTTTAATTGATTTTTTTTCTTGTTTCTTGCAAATTTTTCTCTTTAATCTGGGGGGTTTGAAATTTGGCTATAATTTTCCTATGTGTTTTTCGCAAAGAATATTTTTAAAGTGGCGATTGGTGTATTTTTTTCTATTCACCCCCCAAAAAAATTAGTGTAAGCACCTCTAATTGTGAGATGGGGGGATGGTGCCTCAAGCTTTCTTTCAGCACTCCATTCTGACCAGGAATCCCAAACCAAGAGCTCCACCCTCCTACAAGTGCCCATAGCCAGCAGTGCCCCTGCCCTATTGCTTCTGCGTTCAACAGGTACTGGTTCCTTCTACTTAGGATTATCTCTTAGCAGCACAGCTGAGCCTGGCATTCCCAATAAGCTGAGGTTCACTCTATCTTGCCAGACTCAGACTCCAACTCAATAAATAGTCCAGGAGATGAAAGTTTCCATGAATCCTGTTGAGACTCTAAAGACAACCAACTAGCCTAGAGATGTCCGAACTTCAGACAGGTTAATCCAAGATTGGGGTCTTTCTTCAGATTTTGTTAAGTTCTATCAGTATAACTCATGTTCTGCTCCAAGTCTTCTTTATTTTTCACTAGTCTGTGTTTACCCTGAGGTGCAAATTTGTTCTATTTGTTAAAGAAATCAGGAGAGCTCGAAATTTACCAAGTTACTGTGCCATCTACCCTAAATCCTCTCATCAACCACAGTTTCTAAATTCCAAAAATAATTGTTACAATAGTACATGTCACTTGGGCCAATCTGTAACAACAGCAATCTATATCTTTACTATTACAATAATCTAAAAACCCAACTTGAACCTGGAATGGGTTTCTTCTCTCATTGGTGGGGAATGAGGGGATCAACATGTAGACAGCATTAATTATTAAGCATTGTCTTTGAAAAAGACTTGACTATATTTTAATGAAAAATGAAATGGTAAAAAGCAAACTCTATAGTGGTTATGCGGTATTTGTGTGTTTTAATGATAGGGAAAGGAATCTAAGTTTTCAATTCTTGGTTTCTAAACACAAACATACACATTTTAATAGTTGGGTTTTGTAGAAAACTAAAGCATACTTTTCTAAGCATCCTTCCTTTTAATTTGAAGCCTGAATATAGTTCAAGTGAAATATAATGTGTTTATGATTTGTTTGTACATTACTCTTCAAAAATGACATTTTAAAAAGCTATTTCATGCCCAAGAAGCTTTTTGAGTTTTTCTCATAAATCTGATAAATTCATTTTTTCTTTACAATAGGACTTTGCATTTCACAAAAGTACCAAAGGAATCTGAATAGCAAATGAATAGATTTGCATTTTCTCAGTAGTTCTGGCCTAATTCAACTTTTCAAAAAATTTTAGGTGGAGTGAAATATATTCTGCTGTCCATTCTTAATAAACTGAGTTACTAGATTAATTTGTTACAGAAAAACTCCCAAGATGATTTACTTAAAATTTAATATAGGAAAAGGAAGGGAGTGAAATCTCTAGATGAATGTTAAGAACAATATATTATTTTCCCTATTATACCCTCTCTTTTGGAGTTCCTTCCCTTCTCACTTTTATATCTAGTGAGTTACACAAACATATAAACAATGTGTTCTCCTTTTGGATTGAATTGGATTTCACAGGCACTTCTATGTCTTCACATTTTTTCTTAAACTTATGAAATGAAATAAAATGTTCAAATAAATGAAAAAGCTCCAACTCTTGGACTACTTTTTAATAAACATATTCTTTGCAGATTACAATTGTGTAGCAAAATCTCATTTTATCCTGAAGTGCCCATGTAACAATCGTTTCTGACGGGAAAATATCTTACATACAAGTTTTTATATTTCCTCTAGTTAATCCTTTTTACGTTAAATGCTATATACATGTTGACTCCCTCATTCCCCACCAATGAGAGGAGAAACCCATTCCAGGTTCAAGTTAGTTATATTTAGAATATTTTGATAGTAAAGATATAGTTTGCTGTTGTTACAGATTGGCCCAATAAAGTGTTTGACAGGGAAATGAGCTAGATCCTGAATATTTGTTCCCTACTATTCCACTAAGTTCACATAAGTTATATATTTGAGGTCTTAAAACCATACTTTAGTATATTTTGATTGAAAATGAAGTCTAGGTATGTATAGCTGTCTTCATGTGTATTTTTTAAAAGTCTCTAATCCTGATTAAAATTATTTGATCCCAATTAGATATTTGGTAGTGCTTTAGGAAGATTAATGTTATGGACCAGAACTCTGTACTTAAAACAAAGGTTCTTATAAGGTGTTAATTCAGTGGAATTAATGATACAATGGTTATCTTGTTTAGCATGGTCATTAATAGTTCTTAAGTTCAATATGACTGATTTAATCTTACAACAAATAATGGTTTCATTAGTGAAATAACAATTGGTTTATACTCAGTGTAGAGCATATAAGCTGGAACTCAAACTCAGAGCCAGATTCATTCACTTCAGCTCACAGCTTTGTGGCTGGCCTGGCCTCCTGCACTTCCCCCACTGAGACCAAGGTCTGTCAAAGCCAGAGACAGACTCAGAAGGGTTTGGAGAGAGACTCAGAAGGGCCAGACTGGGAAGGGACCTAGATTCACATTCATTCCATTGTTCACCTTTGTGGTAGCTGGAGGCTGAAGCATAAGGCCTTGGACTCAGAGAGAATCATTCCATCTTCATCAGCCTTGTAGTGGCTGGCCTGCCCTCCTGCACTTTTCCACTGAAACCAAGACTCCAGAAGGCCTTTAAGAAAGCTAGCTCAGCGTTGTATACTTCAACAGCAATACTATATGATGATCAATTCTGATGGATGAGGCCATCTTCAACAATGAGATGAACCAAATCAGTTCCAATAGAGCATTAAGGAACTGAACCAGCTACACCCAACGAAAGAATTATGAACCACTACATGGAATTCCCAGTATCTCTGTTTTTGTCCGCCTACATTTTTGATTTCCTTCACAGGCTAAATTGTACACTATTTCAAAGTCTGATTCTTTTTTTACAGCAAAACAACTGTTTGGACATGTATAAATATATTGTATTTAATTTATACTTTAACATATTTAACATGTATTGGTCAACCTGCCATGGTGGGGGGTGGGGGAGAGGAGAAGGAGGGGAAAAATTAGAATAAAAGATTTGGCAATTGTCAATGTTGTAAAATTACCCATGCATATATCTGGTAAATAAAAACTATTTAAACTTTGAAAAAAAATAAAGAAAAGAAAAAGAAAGAAAGAAAGCTAGCTCAGGCCCCAGGCAAGGAAACAAGATTGTGAAGGAGATAATAAAGAATTTGGACTCTAACACCTGGTCATTCTTGTGGTGATTACTGAACTGAAAGGTCCAGAGACCTCCAAAAAAACAAATAAGAACATTACAGATTAATTTGGCTTTTTCCCAAAATAAAGAAGTAGTCATTTCTTTTCTACTCAAAAAAAGGTCATCTGACTTTCTTCCTTTTCTTGCAAATATTCAATAATAAATGTTTATGAAATTGGATTTTATGAGATTGACAGATAGTAAGTCATGGTTCCCTCTAAATTTTGAAAGTCTATGGATTATGCTAATTTCACTTTGTCCTATATATTTACTTATTCAAAGTTTCCAGACATATATTCCCTATTAAATCTTTACCACCTTTACATAGTAGAAAGAAAATATTCATAGTGATATCATTTATTCTTGTAGGTGAATAAATATGGAAAGGTGAAGATATCTTTCCCTTCACCCATTTTGTGTGAACTAAAATAGCTTTGTAATATGTCAGCTAATTAGATTTTATAGAAGAATTGTATAAACTTGCCAATTTAATACACTTTAAAATGTTTAATAAGTATTCCTTATTCACTAGACTTCTTAGGATTTTTTCCACACCCCCTCCAACATTTATCACTATTTTTTCCTGTCATCCTAGCCAACCTAAGAGGTGTAAAGTTTTACCCTGGAGCTGTTTTATTTGCATTTCTCTTGTCAATAGTGATTTAGAGCATTGTTTTCATGTGACTGTAGATGGCTTAAATGTCATCATCTGAAAATTGTCTTTTCATATGCTTTGTAGTAAGATATAGTTTCCTTTCTATATTCTTTTAATTTCTCTCTTTTTCCCTTTTGCTTTACCTGAAATCAAGATTATGACGTCTGCTTTAAAAAAAAAACAACTTTATGTCAGCTGAAACATTATTTTTCTGATCCTGTTTCTGGAAAATTGTTTAACTCCAAATTTTTGTGGTCCTCTCACTCCATAATCTGTTTAGAGGCTTGATTTAGTATTATTTTTGAGGGAAACTGGGAAGAACTCAGGCAACTTCATGGCTTTTCTCCACCATCTTGGTTCTACCCTCCTTACTCATTTTCTAATGTTCTTTATAATATAATGCTTATGTTCAAAAGTAACTTTATTGCCACCAAAAATAGAAAGATGGTGAAGAAGTGGCTATGTATGTAAAAAATCTGATGGCATTAATAGACTATATGATAATTGTCATGTGGCAGTCAAAACAGCTGGTATCATTTGCTGCATTATGAAAAGCCTAGGAATGATGCAAATAATGAATATCATGAAGTGATCACATTATTCAATGCTATAATATGTGGAAATTTTGGTAACAAGTTCCAGCCCAATGGAAATATAAAATGTGAATTTGAATCATGTACCCACTTCATGGGATCCATTCATTATTCATAGGAATAGGGAACTAAATATCCAGAGCTAGAGACATATAGACTTGCAGTATTCTACCCTTTTCAGATCATCAATTGTAAGGGTCCATTAGAGAGTCCAGGCAAGCACAGTTAGGATGTAAAGCAGACCCATGGCCTGGAGGTCCCTGGACGTGATGAGTTATGAGTATATAGGGACTTCCTTCATGGGTGGGACCTTCAGCCAAGGCAGGAATCCTAAACACTCTGAAATTGTGTCAGAAATGGGAAGTATCTCTTATTGGCTTATGCCTATGACCTTATGTACCTGATATAAGCTCATTGGAAGAGGAGCTTGACCCTTCTACATCCCTTTTCACCTGGAGCTTGGCCTTGGGAAGAGAGACTAAGAGAGTGCAGGAGATCATAGAATGAGGTGAATAAAGTCTAAGCTTATCTGCTAAAACTCTTGGGTGCTTTGTTGTACTCAAACTGCGTCCATATGAGATAGCAGCTAGAGGATTTCTGAAGGCCTCAAGAAGAGGTAAGATTGCTATTAATAATTGCCAGAGATGAAGATTGCTATTAATAATTGCCAGAGATGACTCTGAAGCCCTGGGAATTAGGAGAGACTGGCAATAGCAAATGCAATGATGGTATGTTGCAATGAATGAATTATACTATTCAGATATAGAAGAGAGAGGGGGATCCAAACTGATAAAGTGATGAGAAGCAGTACAGTGAGCTCTTCTCCACAAACTCCTTGAAACAAATCTAGAAAATATACCAGACTGAATTCTAATGGCGAAATCCAGAAAAAAAGTTACAGTAAGTATTTTGTCTAGCCCAGTTCATAATAGATGAATAGACTGGGAGGTCTGTGGATAGTGGGGATAGAGTGAAACTACACACTATTGAAAGAATGGGATATGTTTAACTTGAAATAGAAAATCCTTATGAGGATATTTAATAACACTTCAAAAATATGGTTTTCCAAGTGGAAGAGGAATTAGGCTTATTGTATCTGGCACTTTAGGGAAGAACCAATATCAATGGCAAATTATAGGAAACTAGATTTAAACTCAATAAAAGGGGAAAATCTTTAATACATTTAACAAATGGGAATGAACTCTCTTAGAAAGTGAGTGTCCTGTCATTGAGGTTATTAAGTTCATTGGCACTAAGACTAAGGCGAGATGATCATCTATATAATTACTATAAATGTTTCCTACATGAATCAATCTAAAAACATTTAATAAGCATTAACAAAGCACCAGGCAGGCATTTTATTTTACAAACCAACAAAAAAAGTTCTCTCTCAAAGTGCTTAGAGTTCATTGAATAGAATATGTACTAAATCATCACTTATTTCCTTTCCAAGAGTAAATTCTATGATTTAATGCATTATGACTATTTCCTACTTTTAGAGAACATATGCAAAACTAACATTGTTTTTCTTGTAAATAAAACATATGTAAATTTATATATGTATGTATATATATACAAATATATGTATGTATATATATGTATATATGTATGTATATATATATATATGTTACTCTCTCTGAAAATATAAGGAAAAAATTATAATTACCTAGTTTTGTAATTTTACCTATAGAACAGATTGGCTAACTGACTTAACTGAGGTCATGCAAAGATGAAGTTGGCAAAAATAGAGTCCAAATCTCAGAATATAAATATATTTTGGTTCTGTATATGTAAAAAACACAGGGAGACCTGGGGGAAGTCCTACCTGTGACTTTGAAGGAGTCACTGGTGCTGAACTGATTGATAGAAATTTTTCTTCATCTAAAAGTTTCCTATACAGAAGAAATCACATATATTATGCTAGTTATTTTTGTAAGAAATATATCACATTTTTATATACTAAAAATCATGGTTTTGAAGTCCACTGATGTGTTCTGTGTATGTCATTGATGTATTCTAGGTAGTTTTGCAATAATATAGTATATAACTTCCTCTAAGTTCCAAGGGTAAAATTCACTGCCAGAAATTATGTGTTCAGTGCAAACATTCCACACACATTTCTAACATATCAAGGGTGTGTGTGTATATGTGTGTGTGTTGTATATGTATGTGTGTGTGTATATATATATATATATATATGTGTGTGTGTGTGTGTGTGTGTGTGTGTGTGTGTGTGTGTGTATATATATATATATATATATATATACACACATAGGAATATACACATACAGAAAAGAATAATGTTGAAAGGCAGAGACATAGATAGAAAACAATCTGAGCAGCCTAGGGAAATGATTAGGGAGAAGAAGATAGAGGTGGGAGAATATCAAGTAATCTTTTTTTTCCCCCTTGAATAGTGGATGAACGAAGGAAAGAAAGAAAGAGTGAATAATACCTCTTGGAGAAAAAAGAAACTTTAGTTTAATGAAGGAATCTAATAATATATTCTCAAGAAAAGCTAAGAATCCTGAGATTTGAAATGCTTCTCTCAATTGTTCAAGTTTTAGGCCTACAGCATATTCATGAAAACAAGTCACTGAACATATGATGAAAACACACAACTATTTCTGAGTAGTTAGAAGATTTAAGCTTGGGATTACCAATTAGACATTTTAGGCTCTAGAAATAATTTAAGTTACTTGACTTCTACTGCAGTTTCATGGCATTGCAAGAATCTGGCTTTTCATTATTTTTAGTTTAAGTCAATACATTATGCATTAGCTTGGTGAGGAGTCTCCATTTATTTACTGCTCTATGTAGGCTGGCAGCCACGGTGTTTTCTCTTATGTTCCAGAATCCCATAATTCTTTATACCTCAACACTTCAGCAGAATGACACCAGTATAATTTTGAGCTTGCAGGACACTTGATTTTCATTTAGTGTTCTTATATCTTATTCATATATTTAATGTCATCATTAACTGCATGCCCTTTTTGTGGATGCAATCACACCAGCACTTCCAAATTCACTCTACTACTTTTTTGAGTTGTTGTCTAATTGTAAAGATCTCTGAATATGCATGATAACAGGAATATAATGAACCTGCTATTTCTTTATCTTGGCCACCAGTGGGATAAGACCTCTATAAATGCATTTTCTGAAATATCATAAAAATATAGACTAATAGAGTCATATGGATCTTTTATAAAAGTTAGATTTTAGGAAATGTAAGGATTAAAGTACATGTGTCTTTACCATTGAAAGGCAATGAGCCGCAGTGTGTTACTAAGTCAAGAGTCAGAAAACCTGGGCTCAAATACCACTTATGATATTTACATCTGTGTGATCTAGGGGAAGTCATTTTAATTCCTTAAGCTTCTATCTTATTATTTGTAAAATGAGAGATTTGGACTAAATGAATTCTGAGGCTCCTTCTTTCTTTTAGTGTTAGGTTCCTACTAAGTGCTAAGTCAGTACTTGATAATTCTCTAGTTCTGGCCTTTACTGGGAGTTTTACTTGTGAATTTCTGGGGAAGAGCTTGTATGCTTAGGAGGAGCAAGTTCATTGATTGAAGTAATTTTTCCCAGAAGCCCTTGCATTATCCCACGCCCATTCTCTGGGAGGATAAAGAGGGCAGCTCAGGAGGAAAAGTCAGTCTCTGCTCTAGACCAGACTTGAGGCGGCTCTCTGCAGGAAGGGAAATCACTTCTCTGGACGAGAATTAACGGCAACTGTCTGGAGACAACGGTTCACTACAGGAAGAAGAATCTGTCTGAGAGATTTGAGTTGACACAGCAGATCTCCTCCCAGAGAGCAATGGGCAGCTTCTGGAGACAACAGCACGTTACATTTTAACTCTAGAAGCCTCTGAGGCCATAATAATATTGCTTCATGGCATAATCATGGGGTAGTTTTCTTTGATTCTTATTGTAAGATATAGATATTAGAGAAATACAAACCTATAATTTTTTAAAACAACAGATAGCTAAGTTTTTATAAATTGCAGATTTACTTAATTTGGTAAGCCAAATAATCACTTAAAAAATAAACTAAGGGCAGATTCTAGTAAATAATCTGCAGAAAAATAGGTTTTTCTATGAACCTGAGTTAATATGATGAATGGGAATTAAATTTAAACAAGAGCTGAGAATATTTTCACCTTAGTATCCATAGTAATGTTGGCAAAAACTTGAAGGAAATTAAGCTGCAAGAACTAAATTTTGAAAACTATCTGACAAAATTACTCACCAGCTGGTGCAATCCAATAAATCACCATGAAAATATTGGTGAATGGAGAAAGGGAAAAGTTTATATTCCAAACTAGAAAATTCTTACAGTTGGTTTCCCCACCTCCCAAATTCCACTTATGAATGTTATTTTGTTTGAAATCAGAAACTTAGTTTCTTTCAGTGTTTTGAATGTTCACTAGATGTTTATTTCCTTAGACATGAAAATCAAAGATTCTAAAACAATTATAAAATTACTAATATTGATATTGTGGTTCTTAAAAATATGTTCTGAACTCAACAACAACAACAAAAAAGAACATTTTCAAATATATAGACTACAATAAAAGAAAATAATAAAACATAAAACCAAAAAATCTCAATTTCATATTGCTTAATTTAAATATATATTATATACTACACAGTAATTTTGAAACTTTTGCTTATCTCTACTTCCTCCATCTCTTCTTTTACCTGCTTTAAAATAGTTTTGTAGCCCTTATTTTGGCATTAATATTGGTAACTCCCTACTTTCCCAATTCTTAAGAGAGAGAAGTGGAAAGAGGGAATAACTTTTAATAAATATACATACATATACTTATATTATTATATATTATGTTTATACTATATAATAATAGTATGTAATTTATAATAAAATTACAATACTGAATATTGTATATAATATATATTTATATATTCAAGAAAAATGAATACATACTGTGATAATGTTCAAAAATTGTATATCTGTGTGTTCTATACATCACTTCTCTGTTAGTAGGTAGGTCACATACTTCTCCATGAGTTATCTGAAAATATGGTTGGTCATTCAGTTCTTAAATCTTTCAAAGTTGTTTTTCTTTTTTTTTTTTTTTTTCTTTTTCTGAGGCTGGGGTTAAGTGACTTGCCCAGGGTCACACAGCTAGGAAGTGTTAAGTGTCTGAGATCAAATTTGAACTCCGGTCCTCCTGAATTCAAGGCTGGTGCTCTATCCACTGCGCCACCTAGCTGCCCCCTACAGTTGTTTTTCCTTAAAAAAATTTTGCTCATCTATAAACTGCTCATTTGGTTCACTTTACTTCATTCTGTATCAGTCTGTAGTAGCTACAATTCTCTAAGATTGTTATCTTTTGTCATAATAATATTCCATTATATTCATATACACAATTTTTTCAGCCATTCCATAATTGTCTAAAAGGCATTCACTTAAGATTCTCCTGTCATTTCAGAAGAAGGAATATTTTATTTTATTCCCCATTGCTCTTACTCTTTGCCTTAATCCTACCCTTAATCTCTGAATTGGTTTTTCTTCTTGATATATTTCTATGTGTTCAACCATCTTTTGCCTTTCAGATAAAAGTAAGATTCATCAGATGCCCTTTCACCTCTTGTCCTTTTCCCCATGTTTGTGTGTGTGGAGGGAAGCACACATCAATTATTATAAAATTTACATGTGCCACTACTTTCTTCCTCTTTTCTGTAATCCTTTTTATTCATTCATTTTTTACAATATTAAAACTCTGATAAGAGATAAAAATCAAACCTAGTATTTCTTTTTTTTTTTCCTTAGTTATCTTCCTTGATGTGTTTGGAAAACATTAAGGTAGTTCTGAATGGACCATTGTTTTTTCTTTCTTATTAGCATATTAGTAATTCACCATCATACAGCTTCTAATTGTTCACATAAATTTACTTTTCTATATTTCTCCTGAATCTTGTGTTTGTATTTCTAATTCCTTATTCTACTCTGCCCTTTTCATCAAAAATGTTTGAAATTCAAAGATCCATTTTTTGCCCATGTGGGATTATATTCATGTAGTGAGCTGTCGTCTCCAGAAGCTGCCAGATCGCTCTCTGGGAAGAGATCTGCTGTGTCTACTCAAATCTTTCTGACAGATTCTTCTTCCTGTAGTAAACCGTTGTCTCCAGGCAGTTGCTGTTAACTCTTGTCCAGAGAAGTGACTTTTTCAACCACAAAAGGAGTAAAAGCTCCTGTTTCTCCTTCAAATACCCATCTCAAAGGCCTAGCACTAACTTCTGCTGCTATTGATCCTCCCACCCCAGACATATAGGTGTCTGCTTTAATCTTTGGCCAGTGACCGGGCCAATTGGCACCTCTAATAACTGTACGATCTGCACCCGTGTCTACCAATCCTTCAAATGGTATTCCGTTTATATAAATAGTAAGCATAGGTCGGTCAGCTGTCACAGCTGCTGTCCAATATATTCCTGGATTTTGTTCATTGGAGTCAAAATCTAGGTGACTATCACTAGGTTGCTTATTAGGGGTCCGTAACAATAAGCCTGATGCTACTACTTCTCCTGGTTGATAAATCACACGTTGTCTGCCTGTGTTAGTGACTGGGATATTAGATACACGTTCTCCAGTTTCCCACATCAGTGTATGGATGGACACTGTTTTGTAGGCACTTTCAGAAGGTGAAATGGTCAAGCCTACTGTGCCTGGAGGCAAAGGATCCATAGGCTAAACAGGAACAGATTTCACTTCTCCAGGGAGTATCTCGGTAGTCTCTACTGCACACAACTCTATTTTTCCTAATTTCAATCCCTTTCTTCCATCTGATTGCCTTTTGGCTGATTGATCATGTCTTAAAATTCTCTGGATGTAACCTCGGCTGCCATCATGCCCCACTTGGGGGGCTGAAGCTGGGCCCCACCTGTCATTTCCCTGGGTCAATCTACATTCGGAGGCCCAGTGGAGGCCCTTGTGACATTTTGGACATGGAGTTTTAGTTCTTCTCTCACCCTGTCTTCTCACTGTATCTCCATATCTACACTGAGCTCTTAGATGTCCAATTTTTCCACATTGAAAACATCGCCGAGTTTCTCTAGAAGGCCCTTGCCAGGAGGGACCCTGTCTTTCCACATTCATTCATCATTGTCCGGGTGTAAAAAGCATTTGTTCCCACTGTAGCACAGCGTCTTATGATCTCCTCTAAAGGAGCATCTTTGTCTAATCCCCATATAATTATTTTGCAAATCTCATTGGCATTTTCCTTAGCCAGATGTCTGGTCATTATTTCTGTAGCTGAATTTTCCCCAATAGTTCTTTTGACAGCAGTTTGCAAACGTGCCACAAAATCTGCAAAAGGTTCATTGGGACCTTGCTGTATTTTAGTGAAAGCCTCTCCACGATCTTTCTGTCCAGGAAGGACACCCCAAGCTTTTATTGCAGCCTTAGCAATTTGCTCATATATTGTCATGGTATAATTAATCTGTTCCGAATTCTCTCCATACTGACCTTCACTAGCTAAGTGCTCAAAAGTGAATTGTGTGTTAACTCCTATTTCCAAATTGCATCTGACTTGAATTTTACATAATTCATGAAATTCTGCAAGCCATAATAAATTTTCTCCAGGTTCCAGACATGTCCTTGCTATGGATTTCCAATCATTCGGGGTTAGGACTTCATAAGACAAACCATCTAGTACCATTTTAACATAAGCTGATGTAGCCCCATAAAGGGTACAACCTTTTTTCAAATCTTTAATTTTATTCAAATCTAAAGGTGCATATCTTCTCCTTTTTTTACCTACAGAGTCAATATTTTCAATCACAGGATATGCATGTATAAAATCACTTATATCCTGTCCTTCTTTCTTAGCTTTAATCAATGCTTGTTCTAATCTTGTCATAGGCTTAGGCTGCTTCACAGGTGATTCTGTTTGTGTTTCTGCCTCTTCCCCTCCTTCTTCCTCCACCTCTGAAGGTGGGGTTGATGTGGGCCTGTCAATAATCTGTTCTCTAGTCAGGGTTGAAGCTTCTTCAAGTGAATCATACCATAATTCCTCATTTAAATCCTCTTGCTCTAGGGCAAGATCTTGATCTTTCCTTTTTTCCTCACACTTCCTCCTCTGTTGATTTTTAAAACTTTTCCTTCTCCTACAACTTGCTTGACAGTTTAAGGCTAATTGAACTATGTTGTAGATATAAAATACTTCTGCAGAAATTGAACGAGGCCCATTTTTTGCATGAAATTCTTTCATTTCAAATCCCACTAGCTTCCATTTATCTACATCTATCTTTTCTTCCTCTAAGAACCAAGGGGATGTGCGTCTTAATGCAGCCAAGAGTTTAGCAATCTGTACCCAGGTTACAAGTAAACTCTGCTCCTCAATTATCTTGATTATACTCTCTATAGTACCACTCCTGAATGGGGGTGGAGCTGAGGTTGCTTCTGGGGCTGGGTTTGAGTCGGCTGAGGTCCAGGGATTGAATTTAGCTAACATCTGCCCCATTTCAGCTATAAGAGATTCCTGGTTTAGCCCTTAACAAGTTAAGTTCCTTATTTATCTATTAGCACTCTCACTTAATCTTTAACAAAGTTTCCTCGTTACTCACGGGACCGTGTCCGGGCACTAAATTGCGAAGGTCTGGTCTATCTCCTCTTGTCAAATTGCGAAGGTCTGGTCTAGCTCCTCTTGTCAGGATAAGCAAAAGTCCTTGCCCCACATTGGGCGCCAATTGTAGCGAGCTGTCGTCTCCAGAAGCTGCCAGATCGCTCTCTGGGAAGAGATCTGCTGTGTCTACTCAAATCTTTCTGACAGATTCTTCTTCCTGTAGTAAACCGTTGTCTCCAGGCAGTTTCTGTTAACTCTTGTCCAGAGAAGTGACTTCCCTTCCTGCAGAGAGCCCCGTCAGGCCTGATGTAATGCAGAGACCTCTTCTATCTCTGGGTGTCCTCTCTTTTATCGTCCCAGAGAATGGGCGTGGGATAATGCAAGGGCTTCTGGGAAGAACCACTTCAGCCAATGAGCTTGCTCCTTCTATCAAGTCAACCTGAGTTCTCACCTTGTAATTGTCCAGACAACCTGAATTCTCACCTTGTCACTATCCAGACAACCTGAGTTCTCACCTAATAATCCTAACATATTCAGATTTTCAGGGTAAATTATTTTGGGAAGCATGTGTTTTGCCTTTTAGAATCTGTTTTCCAAGATCTCTTCTAATGTTTGGTAGAAACATCTTGAGCTTCTGTGATCCTGACTGATTCTTTGGTATTGTTTCATTCTGGACACTTATAATCATGTGTTTTTATTGTTCTTGGTTTGTTTGTTTTTGTTTTTTCACTTCGATGAAAGAACTCTGGATTTTGGCTATGACATTTCTGGGACTTTCCCTATTGAGATTCCTTTAAGGAAGGGATTGGTAGAATCTGCTTTTTTAAATTTTTCCAGTTCTAATAGATCTTTGCAGTTTTCTTTTTTGACTTCTTGAAAAACAGTATTCCAATTTCTTTATTTTTTCTATCACAATTTTCAAAATCCAGTGAGTCTGAATTTTTTTTCCTTTTAACCATGTTTACCAGATCAATTGTTTTTTGTATCAGATATTTTGATTTTGTTCTAATTATTCTTACTGTCTTCAAAATAATTTATTTCAACTTGATTTAGTATTACTTTCAGGCATTCCATTTCTTGAGTAAAGTTTACTATTTTCTCTTCTTTTTCCAATCTTTTACTCAGTTTCTTTTATTTAATTTTTAATTCTTACTTCTTTGATTCTTTACCTGCAGTTGTTATGAAGTTTCCTTTTCATTAATGTTTGATACTAGCCATGACTTTTTGTTCACTGTAGGAGCTTTTCAAGAGAACTTTTCACTCTTGCTCTATACCTTCTAGGAGCAAACCTTACAGGTTCTAAGTATCTAGTTTCTCCAGGTCAGCTGAAAATCACTTTCTTATGGGGCTCCCTATCTTTTGCCTGTGAATGTATAGTTGATTTTTTTATATAGTTCTGGGGTAGAAAATGTCACAGTAGTTTCTCATTGGACTTTGATCACTAATCTGGTGTAAATATCAGAATTTTGCTGGGGTCAATGTGTGTGAGTTATTAAATCTTTCTCCCATCCAGTCACCCATCTTAATGTGAATTTTTATAATTATATGGTCTTATAGCAATTTGGTCAATTTCTTGAGCAGGTCTTGAGCTCAGGACTTTCTGATTCTACAATTTTATCTCAACCAAATAAGTATGTTAATTTCGGTGAAACAGCAAATTATTGACACAATTAATAATTTCACTCAAGATAATGAAAACAATGAGACATCATACCAAAATTTGTGGGATGCATCTTTATATCTTTAGAGACTTACTTGAATAAAATAGAGAAAGAGAAGATCAATGAATTGGGCTTGCAACTTAAAAAGCTAGAAAAAGGCCAAATTAAAAAACCCCTATCAAATACTAAACTTGAAATTCTAAAATTAAAAGGAGAAATTAATAATACTGAAAGTAAAAAAAAAAAATTATTGAATTAATAAACAAAACTAAGAGTTGGTTTTATGAAAAAACAATAAAATAGATAAATCTTTGGTAAATCTGATCATAAAAAAGAAAGAGGAAAATCAAATTGTTAGTCTTAAAAATGAAAAGAGGGAACTTTCTACGAATGAAAAGGAAATTAGAGCAATAATAAGGAACTACTTTGCCCAACTTTATGCCAATAAATTTGATAAACTAAATGAAATGGATGACTACCTCCAAAAAATATAGGCTTCCCAGATTAACAGAGGAGGAAGTAAATTGCTTAAATAGTCCCATTTCAGAAAAAGAAATAGAACAAGCTATTAATCAACTCTCTAAGAAAAAAATCCCCAGGAACAGATGGATTTACATGTGAATTCTACCAAACATTTAAAGAACAATTAGCCCCAATGTTATATAAACTAATTGAAAAAATAGGGAATGAAGGAGTCCTACCAAATTCCATTTATGACACAAAAATGGCACTGCTGTCTAAACCAGGTAGATTGAAAACAGAGAAAGAAAATTATAGACCAATGTCCCTAATGAATATTGATGCTAAAATCCTAAATAAAATGTTAACAAAAAGACTACAGAAAATCATCCCCAGGATAATACACCATGATCAAGTAGGATTTATTCCGGGAATGTAGGGCTGGTTCAATATTAGGAAAACTGTTAGTATAATTGACCATATTAATAAACAAATTAACAAAAACCATATGATCATCTCATGAGATGCAGAAAAAGTTTTTGATAAAATCCAACATCCATTCCTATTAAAAACACTTGGGAGTATAGGAATAAATGGACTTTTCCTTAAAATAATCAGTAGCATCTATTTAAAACCATCAATAAGCATCATATGTAATGGGGATAAAATGGAACCATTCCCAATAAGATAAGGAGTGAAACAAGGTTGTCCACTATCATCATTACTATTCAGTATTGTACTAAAAATACTAGCCTCAGCAATGAAAGTTGACAAAGAGATTAAAGGAATTAGAGTAAGTAATGAGAAAATTATCACTCTTTGTTGATGATATGATGGTGTGCTTAGAGAACCCCAGAGATTCTACTAAAAAGATATTAGAAATAATCCACAGCTTTAACAAAGTTGCAGGATACAAAATAAACCCACATAAGTTATCAGCTTCTTATATATCACTAACAAAATCCAACAGAGTCAAAAAGTGAAATTCTATTTAAAGAAACTACTGATAGTATAAAAAATTTAGGAATCTATCTGCCAAGGGAAAATCAGAAACTATATGAGCAAAACTACAAAACATTTTCCACACAAATAAA
This sequence comes from Sminthopsis crassicaudata, assembly GCF_048593235.1. Lineage (NCBI taxonomy): Eukaryota > Metazoa > Chordata > Mammalia > Dasyuromorphia > Dasyuridae > Sminthopsis > Sminthopsis crassicaudata. The sequence goes on from NC_133622.1 coordinate 112,042,238, forward strand.
GTTAGATCTAACCAATTGGAAAAATATTAAATGCTCTTGGATACGGCGAGCAAATATAATAAAGATGACCATATTACCTAAACTAATCTATTTATTTAGCGCTATACCAATCAGACTCCCCAAAAAACTATTTTAATGGCCTAGAAAATATATGGAAATTCATATGGAAAAGCAAAAGGTCAAGAATTCCAAGGGAATTAATAAAAAAAAAATCAAATTAAAGTGATCTAGCAGTACCAGATCTAAAATTATATTATAAAGTAGCAGTTACCAAAACCATTTGGTATTGGCTAAGAAATAGACTGGTTGATCAGTGGAATAGGCTAGGTTCAAAGGAGCAAACAGTCGATTATCTAGTGTTTGACAAATCCAAAGACCCCAGCTTTTGGGATAAAAACTCACTGTTTGACAAAAATTGCTAGGAAAATTGGAAATTAATATGGCAGAAACTAGATATTGATCCACACTTAACACTATAACAAGATATGGTTAAAATGGATTCATGACCTAAGCAAGAAGAATGAGATTATAAATAAATCAGAAGAACATAGGATAGCTTCTCTCTCAGATCTGTGGAAAAAGAAGGAATTTATGACCAAAGAAGAATTAGAGATAATTATTGATCACAAAATAGAAAAATTTGATTATATCAAATTGAGAAAGTTTTGTACAAACAAAACTAATACATACAAGATTAGAAGGGAAGCAATAAACTGGGAAAACATTTTTACAGTCAAAGATTCTGATAAAGGCCTTATTTCCAAAATATATAGAGAACTGACTCTAATTTATAAGAAATCAAGCCATCCTCCAATTGATAAAATGGTCATCGGATATGAACAGACAATTCTCAGATGAAGAAATTGAAACTATTTCTAACCATATTAAAAGCTGCTCCAAGTTTTTATTAATCAGAGAAATGCACCTCTGAGAAACCACTACACACCTGTCAGATTGGATAGAATGACAGGGAAAGATAATGTAGAATGTTGGAGGGGAAGTGGGAAAACAGGACACTGATACATTGTTGGTGGAACAGCCATTCTGGAGAGCAATTTGGAACTATGATCAAAAAGTTATCAAACTATGCATACCCTTTGATCCAGCAACATGACTACTGGGCATTTATATAGCAAAGAGATCTTAAAGAAAGGAAAGGGACCCACATGTGCAAAAATGTTTGTGCCAGCCCTCTTTGTAGTGACCAAAAACTGGAAACTGAGTGGATGCCCATCAATTGGAGAATGGCTTTATAAATTGTGGTATATGAATGCTCATAAACATATCCAGATTTTCTCTATCATTCATTTCTGTCATGTTGTCATCTTGTACCCCCTTCCTTCTTATAGCCAAACTCCCAGAAAGAATCAATGATATCTTTTGCCTTCATGTTCTCATTTGCTCTGTATCTTCTGAACCCACCATTCACCTGAAATTGCTCTATCAAATGTTACAAAGAATTCATTGACAAATTCTCTTATGGAATATTATTGTTCTGTAAGAAATGACCAGCAGGATGATTTCAGAGAGACCTGGAGAGACTTACATGAACTAATGTTAAGTGAAATGAGCAGAACCAGTAGATCGTTATATACTTCAACAACAATACTATATGATGATCAATTCTGATGGACGTGGCTCTCTTCAACAATGAGATGATTCAAACTAGTTCCAATTGTTCAGTAAGGAAGACAAACAGCTATACCCAGAGAGAGAACTATGGAGAATGGGTGTGGACCACAACATAGCATTTCCATTCTTCTTGTTATTGTTTGCTTGAATTTTTGTTTTCCTTCTCAAGATTTTTTACTTTCTTTCTAGATCCAATTTTTCTTGTGCTGCAAGATAACTGTATAAATATGTATACATATATTGTATTGGACATATACTTTAACATATTTAACATATATTGGACTACCTGCCATCTAGGGGAGGGGATGGGGGAAAGGAAGGGAAAAGTTGGAATAGAAGGTTTTGCAATGGTCAATGTTGAAAAATTATCCATGCACACTGATGCTTTGTTGGTGGAGTTGTGAACGAATCCAATCATTTTAGAGAACAATTTGGAACTATGCTCAAAAAGTTATTAAACTGTGCATGCCTTTTGATCCAACAGTGTTACTGGGCTTAAATTCCAAAGAGATATTTAAAAAGGGAAAGGGGACCTGTATGTGCAAAAATGTTTATGGCAGCATGGTGACTAGAAACTGGAAATTGAATGGATGCCCATCAATTGGAGAATGGCTGTGTAAATTGTGGTATATGAATGTTATGGAATATTATTATTCTGTAAGAAATGACCAGCAGGATGAATACAGAGAGGCTTGGAGAAAGTTACATGAATTGATGCTAAGGGAAATGAGCAGAACCATTATACACTTCAACAACACTATATGAAGATCAATTCTGATGGACGTTGCCCTCTTCAACATGAGTAAAGCCAATTCAGTTCCAATTGATCAGTGATGAGCAGAACCAGCTATACTCAGAGAAAGAACACTGGGAAATTAATGTAGACTGTTTGCATTTTTGTTTTTCTTCCCAGTTTATTTTTACCTTTCTAAATCTGATTTTTCTTGTGCAACAAGAGAACTGCATAAATAGCTACACATATATTGTATTTAAGATATACTTTAACATGTTTAACATGTATGAAACTGCTTGTCATCTAGGGGAGGGAGTGGAGGGAAAGAAGGGAAAAGTTGGAACAGAAATGATTGCAAGGGACAGTGTTGAAAAATTACCCATGCATATGTTCTTTCAATAAAAAGTTATTAAAAATTTTTAAAAAGAAAAGAAAAATTATCAATGCATGTTTTATAAATAAAAAACTATAATATTTAAAATATATATATATATATGTATATATATATGTATGTATGTATGTATATATACATATGTATATATATATATATATATGTGTGTGTATACATACATGTATATATATATAATTGAGAATCATACATATATATATATGATTCTCAATTATATATACATACATACGTATATAAGAAAATGGTTAGAAATATATATGTATGTAAATGTATATACATACATATATAAACTCTCTCTATTTAGCTATAATTCTAACATCTTTCTTAAAATTCAGTATCACTTCGTTTACCTTAGACTGACTCTTGTCATATTCAATCTCATATTCAATATGTCCAAATAAAAATTTTTCTTCACCCCACCCCAAATCTACTTATCCCATTTCAAACTTTCCTATTTCTATTTGTTGAGAGACTCCTGTCCTTCTGGTCACAAAGGTTCCCAATCTTGGAGTCATCCTAGACTTTTCTCGTTTGTTTGAATGCCCCCTGTAACTTAAACATTTGCCAGGTGCATATTAGTCCATAGCATTTCTCACATCAATCCTTTTATCTCTACTTCAACTACTTACAGTCTTGTTTTGTCGTCTTTCACTTATATTATTTTAATACTGAACATGAGAATACAGTCAGGGAAATCAATTAGAAGGCTGTTCTCCCTGATTGTATTCTCATTTCCAGTTCCTTTTTTTCAGTGCTGCCTAAAATACAAAAGAAAAATGTATAAATCACAAGTTATTCTTCTGCTCTAAAACCTTTATCAGTTACCTATTTTCTATAGCATAAATTACAACAGCTGGCCCCTTTTGTGTAACAACTAACCAAATGTACTCAAACCCTTTCTTCTATCCTCTAGCTCCTTTGTATATTCCTGAAATCCAGATCCTTATCATTAACATCTCATTTTTAAAAGCTTTTTATTTTCAAAACTTATGCATGAATATTTCCCCTTCTTATCCCTACCTCTTCCCCTAGATGCCAAGCAATATATTGATATATTTGTTAAAATATATGTTAAATCTAATAAGTGTAAACATGTTTATACAATTATTTTGCTGCACAAGAAAAATCAGATCAAAAAAGAAAGTAAATGAGTATAAAAACAAAATACAATCAAACAACAGCAAAAAGGGTGAGAATGTTATGTTGTGATCCACATTCAGTTCCCACAGATTTCTTTCTGGGTGAAGACTGCTCTCTTCATCACAAGATCAATGGAACTGGCATCAATCATTTCATTGTTGGAAAGAATCACATGTATCAAAATTGATCAACCTATAATATTGATGTTGCTATGTACAATGATCTCCTGATTCTGCTCATTTTACTTAGCATCAGTTCATGTAAGTCTGTCCAGGCCTCTCTAAAAATCATTCTCCTGATCATTTCTTATTGAACATTAATATTTCATAACATTCATATACCATAACTTACTCAATCATTCTCCAACTGATGAGCATCCACGCAAGTTTCCAGTTTCTTGCCACTACAAAGAGGGCTGCCACAAACATTCTTGCACACATGAGTCTCTTTCCCTCCTTTAAACTCTCTTTGTGATATAAGCCCAGTAGAAATCCTGCTGGATCAAAAGGGATGCACAGTTTGATAATTTTTTGAGCATAGTTCCAAATTGCTCTCCTGAATGGCTGGATCCACATTAATATCAATTATATTTTTTTATCTTTCTCAAAGGCTTAGTTTAAATTAAATCTTTCCATGATCCACCCCATTCCAATCCTTCACCTTTTATTAGTACCTCCCATCTTCAAATCATTTTGTCTTTCTTTATCTATCAAAAGTGCATCAGGAACTATTCAATTTTCTTTTTTATCTTTTTATTCTTTACTTTTGGTAAAGTATCTTTCATGTAGCAAATTGGTACTTAATAAATGTGTATTCAATTGTTTCTTAACTTAAATATGTCCTATACCTTAGAGGAACAAGATCAAGGAAATGATCAACTAGTGGTGATATTTCTCAGAGATATACAGTAATATTTAAAGGCCAAATTCTCAAAATTTAATAGCTTAGTACCCCATGCTTACATCCTGAGCTGAGACAGGTTTCTAGAATCTAGAATCATATTCATGCCAAAATAAAGGGCTTTTCAGTGAATATCCCAAGTATAGAGAGACTTCTCTGTCTCATTCCCTTTCCCCATTTCACTTATATCATTTTAAACACTGAATAAATTCTCTTTTTCTATTATTTAAGAAATAGTTCAAGTTCATGTTTCAATTTTGTGCCATGTCACATTTCGTATCATTTTATAAATTTGGATCTATAAAGTGAGCATTCCAGAAGTTATAAATATGTTAATAATTTCATCTAAGATATTTTGACTACAATTTGATAAAATGCCATTGGTGTCTAGGCTATGATTTTGTAAGAACAGGTTCACTTCTTGTAATTGTAATAAAGAAAATATAGCGCTTTCTGTTACCATATTATTTACTAAAAGAATTAAAATTCCTTTCCCCTATAGGTATTTAATGTTTTCCTATTTTTCAGATACCTTGAAACAATCTTTCAAAGTCATCTCCACCGTCTATATTTGGTCTAGTTCATCTGTTTTATTACGTTGGTTTTCTTTAATGCTGTTTCAGCTTTCTTATGTAGCAACACATCAGGAGCTCTATATTTAGGGCTAAATTGTTTGTGAAGTAGTGTTAAACAGAAAAATCGGAATAAAAAATAAAAGCAGAATAAAAGAGAAAAAGCACAAGAGAGAAAAAACAAAAAAAAATGAAAACCATGTGCTTTGATCTGCATTCAGTTTCCATTTCTTTCTCTGAAGATGGATGGCACTTTCCAACCCAAGTCTATTGGAATAGTCTTAGATCACTGCATTGCTGAGAAGAATTACGTTTATCATAATTGATCATCACACAATGTTGCTATTATTGTGTATAATGTTCTCCTAGTTTTGCTCACTTCACTCAGCATCAGTTCATGCAAATCTTTCCAGGTTTTTCTGAAATCTGGATCCTCATCATTTCTTACACAAAAATAGCATTTCATTATACGCATATAATACAACTTGTTCAGCTATTTCCCAATTGAGAGTGTCCCTTCAATTTCTAATTCCTTTCCATTACAAAAAAAGCTAGTTTTTTCTTTGAAATGCATTAAAAACCATCCTTGAAAAAAGACTCGGCCAGGGGACTAAAGGTTCAGGCTTTTTACATCATTTCTTGGTTGTATGAATGTAAAACACCAAGGAGACATCGAGATGTGCATAGTTAAAGGACTATGAAGGTTAACAAAGACAGGAATGTTCCCTGAGAAGAATCAACTCAGTGTTCTCAATGCATACAATTGGTGAGTATCTTCTGTGATGACCAAGTAACTCTTTTATTACCTGTTGAATAACCTGCAAGTGCCTCATTAATACCAATATCTAACACAAACTACTAGAGGACTTATCTGAGACAGCCCAATACAGGACTTCTTCACCTTTAGTTAGATTGAACCTCAGAAAGCATACATAAGTTATTTCTGGGTAACATTCAACTGGGATGACTAAGAAAAAAATTAAACCTATTGACTTTTGTATTTATTTTTCATCACTTAAAATATTATGAAAATATTCTGCACATATATTGAGACAGGAAAGAATACTTGATAGAGACATAAAAATAGGTTTTTGAGAATGATATTCTGTAACAGGTTACATTTTAACAATTATATCATTTACTGCACAATGAAATAAATATAAGATCCCATTGTGCTTAATATCTGTTGGGTATCAACTTATGATTTGGTCAATCAAAATGCCAATCCAAAGCTTCTTCTTCAACAATCTGTACCTCAGGATATAGACTGCTTGGTTTTTTGATTTTGCATCCTTATCACTTAATACAGTGCTTGTCTCCCAGGAGAAGTTTAAGAAATACCTATTGATTCAGAAGAGGTCATAAGAGATAACTTTAGTCAATTGCCCTCTTTTTGTTAATATCAAAAGAAACAAAACAGGACTGACTAGATATGCTCAGTAAAATTGTTTTCCACTTTTATGTAAGATATAAAATTCAGAGTCCAAATTGTAGAGAAATTCTCTGGGGATAAGATCCTCCAAATAAAATCCTCCAGAGAAGCCACATAGTACAGTGGCAAATGTGCAGAATTTGCTATCAGAAGACTTGGGTTCATATAATGGATCTGTTCCTTTCCATCAAAGTTTTCTTGGAATTAATATTCCATTTAACTTCTCTTGGCCTCAGTTTCTCTTCTATAAAATGTTGTACTAGATGACCTTTAAGGTTTTATTTTGTTCTGTTTCTCTGATCCTATATACTTTGTTGGAGATAACACTACATTGGTTGTTTAGAGCCCCAGAATGATATATTAAAAAAAAAAAAAAAACAAGATCCTTTATCATTCAAAAGAATTTAATGTAACCAACTATGCTGTTTGAAAAAGCAAAATGTATGAAAAATACACATTTACAAGAATTATATCCAATTGGATAGAGAACACATAGTACATCACTGAACTGGTCTCAGACTTAAATAGGAGAGGAAGAATCTAGATTGTGTTTCAGAAATTGCGTGATGTTTTAAATGACTTGAACTTCTCTCAGAAATATAGTTCTGTTTTTTATAACACCATCATGCTTACAATGAGAAGTAGTGTGGCATGTTGAACAGAATGCTAGACCCAGAATCTTCCATTTGAAGGGAAGAGGTAAATGTTTGGCCAGTTCAAACCATTTTTAAAGAACCAAATGTTAATTTTCAGTATAAGCATTTATTCTACAAAATTGGCTAACAATGTAAAATATGACTGATTTTTTATTTTGTTGGTTGTCTAAACTTAAGAAAGTGATGCTGAAAAATGTTATTTAATGCAGACTTAACGTTAAAATATACTCTGTCTTTCAGAAATCTGTATATTAAGCAATTTCTAGCATTCTCCTTGAAGTATTTGGTTTAATGTTTATCAGGCTCAGTTTTTTTTTCTGATTAGAATAAAAAACTTGGACCCTCAAAACCTTTGGATCAATTTTTGTTAGATTTGGAATCAATGGACCTGAATTTATGTCTGACCACTGATACTTCTGGACTCTATCAATTAATAAATTAATCAGAAACCATTTATTAAATGCTTATTATGTTTAAGATACTGTGCTAAGCAATGAGAATACAAAGATTAAAACAGAACTTCCCTTCAAGAAGTTCACATTCCAAAGAGGAGAAAGCATATAAATAACTAGGTACATACAAGATATATATTATAGATAAAATATAAAGATACACAGATATGTAAAGGAGGAGAGAAATACAAATATATTTGGAGAGAGAAAAACTGAGAGATAGAGAGTAAATAAGAGTATGTAGAAGACCATTTCAAAAGGGTTTCTAAGATAAATTTTAGCTCTAACATTGTGATCCTATAGTTCTTATATAGTGCTAGAGCTACAAGGCACTTTAAATGACATATAATCCAACTCTCTCCTTTTGAATAAATCATTTTATACCTTTGGATGTCAGCTTATTCATCCAAAAGAATGTAAGGGTTAACTTGATACCTTCTTAGATGCTTTCCAGTTCTTAGTCTATAATCTTATGTCAGAAGAGGCAGGAATAGCCTAACATCTATTTTGGCAATAAAGAAATTAAAATCCGGACTTCCACTCAAGATGGCCAAGAGGACACACACACCTACTTAATCTCTGTCTTTGCTCTCAAAATTTACTTCATGACAAATATCAGAATTAGTGCTTGATTGGAAAAAAAAAAACAAACAAACAAACCCACAAATAATTACCAAGAGAAGACATCCTTGAAATTCGCCAGAAAATGTCTGTTTTTGCTTGGGGGTGGAGTCAGCCAGATCTGGTGCAGACTGAAGGCAGGCAGCAAGAGTGTGGCATGCAGCAAACACTGAGCAGACCAGAGTGGGGAAGGACATAATTTTGAAGTTTCTGCAGAAAAAAAAAAAAAAAAAACTTTACAATAATATGGATATTTTGATCCAGCAAGCCAGGATCAGCAGAGAAGCTGTAAACACAGTTGGTAAAGAATATAAGCTCAAAAAGCTAGGATCTCTCAAATTAAAAAACCCCAGACAAACACTAAACTTGAAATTCAAAAAATAAAAGGAGAGATTAATAAAATTGAAAATAAAAAAAATCTATTGAATTAATTATTAAATTAAGAATTGGTTCTATGAAAAAACCAACAAAAGAGACAAACCCTTAGTAAATCTGATTTAAAAAAGGAAATAGGAAAATTAAATTATTAATCTTAAAAATGAAAAGGGAGAACTCTCCAGTAATGAAGAGTAAATTAGAACAATAATTAGGAGTTACTTTGCCCAATTTTATTCCAATAAATTTGATAACTTAAATGAAATGGATGAATACCTTCAAAAATATAGCTTGCCCAGATTAACAGAGGAAGAAGTAAATTGGTTAAACAGTCCTATCTTAGAAAAAGAAATAGCACAAGCTATTAAGCAACTCTCTAAGAAAAAATCCCCAGGACCAGATGGATTTTCATGTGAATTCTACAAGACATTTAAAGAACAATTAACTCCAATGCAATATAAACTATTAGAAAAAATAGGGATAGAAGGAGTCCTACCAAATTCCTTTTCTGACACAGACATGGTACTGTTCCCTATACCAGGTAGGCTGAAAACAGAGAAAGAAAATTATAGACTAATCTCCATAATGAATATTGATGCTAAAATCTTAAATAAAATATTAGCAAAAAGATTATAAAAAATTATCCCCAGGATAATACACTATGACCAAGTAGGACTTATACCTGGAATGCAGATCTGATTTAATAGTAGCATAATTGATTATATCAATAACAAATTTAACAAAAATCATATATTCTCAATAGATGCAGAAAAAGCATTTGACAAAATCCAGCATCCATTCCTAATAAAAACACTTGAGAGTATAAGAATAAATGGACTTTTGCTTAAAATAGTCAAGAGCATATATTTAAAACTGTCAATAAGCATTATATGTGATGGAGATAATCTGGAACCTTTGCCAGTAAGATCAGGAGTGAAACAAGCTTGCCCACTAACACTATTACTATTCAATATTGTATTAGAAATGCTAGCCTCGGCAATAAGAGTCGAGAAAGAGATTAAAGGAATTAGAGTAGGTAATGAGGAAACTAAATTATCACTCTTTGCAGATGACATGATGGTATACTTAGAGAACTCCAGATCTTCTATTAAAAAGCTATTAGAAATAATTCACAACTTTAGCAAAGTTGCAAGACACAAAATAAATTCACATAAATCCTCAGCACTTTTGTACATCACCAACAAAATCCAACAGCAAGTGATACAAAGATAAATTTCATTCAAAATAACTGTTGATAGCATAAAATATTTGGGAATCTATCTACCAAGGGAAAGTGAGGAATTATATGAGCAAAAATATAAAAAAAGAAAGTCAGATTTAAATAATTGGAAAAACATTAAGTGTTCTTGGATAGGTTGAGCGAATACAATAAAGATGTCAATATTCCCTAAACAAATATATTTATTTAGTGCCATACCAATCAGATTCCCAAGAAATTATTTTAATGACCTAGAAAAAATAACAACATTCATATGGAAGAACAAAAGGTTAATTCAATAGTCCCAGGTTTGAGGCAATAAAAACTTACCTGAATGGTGGTTATTTGAGAAAAGAGGAGACAACTATAACGGATTTTCTGAAGATAGAAACTATAAGGCATGACAATAAATCTTATCTGTAGAGTTAATACAAGAGGGAAAGTCAAGGCTCACATTAAAGCTATGATCCCAGTAACTGGGAAGATGGTGGTGCCCTGGAGACCAAAAAGGAAATATATTAGAAAAGAAAATTTGGGAGAAAAATAAAGACAATAACATCTGAAAAATATTTTGGCAGGATTCAGTAAAATATTTAAATATGCATATAACTAACAGTCTCCACCAAGATTAATAATCAATACTTATGTTAAGATTGTCAACAAATCATTTTTGAAAATGAATTGAGAAGATGGCGGAGAAGGCACATGCTCTTTAAGCTCCTCTCTCTTGCCCTCACTACCAATCTTTGAATTTAGCCTCAAAAATAGTGTTGTCTGATGAAATTCATGAAGATTAAAGGTGAAACAATTTACCAGCTAAAGATAATCTGTATGACCAAGAACAGGTTTGTCTGAGGGGCTGGAATAGACCAGCAGCAGACAGGGAAATAGGAAAGTTTGGCATCCTGAGCAGACCAGGGACAGGAGTAGCCTCTGTGACTAGAAGAGCAGTGGAAATGACCCTGCTATAAGCTGACTGCTTTGCCTTGATTGTAAAGCAGGGGACCAACACAGAGATTAGAGCCAGAGGTACAGGATACTGTAAAAACGCCAGAACTGTACTCCCCAAACCGGAAATGACTAAGCATAGACCAACACAACAGTGCAGCTGCACACTAAACCATGGCCAGGGCAACAGCAAATCTACACAGCAGGGAGGTGTAGGCTGGGGCAGCCTCTAATCTGTACAGTGGGGGGCTCAGCCTGGGGCAACAGAACCTCTGCAGCAATACTGTGCTTCTGCAGCAGAGACACTTCCTGTGTCCGGTGCAGAGAAACTTCCAGTCTGAGCAGGACTATTCAGCTGGTCAGCTGTTAATACCCACAGCCCCACAGCTACCTCGGATTGGGGCAGTAACACTTTCACTGCTCACACTTTTGCCTCAAGGAAGTTGTTAATCCAAACAGCAGGGTTCTTATCAGGGCATCCCCCACAGCCGGGCTGGGCAGACCTGAATCACTTCTCTTGGGGAACTATTTCCCAGAGCACTCCCATACCTGGCCACTCCTTGTAGCTATTGACAGGCTGGCTATACACTTATCCCTGTTCTGCAGAGCAAGCTGTTCACCTCTTGGCCCTGAAGGAAGACCCTACAGACTTTAAAAAATGAGTAAAAAAAAAAAAATTAAAAGGACAATTGATAGATTCTATACAAAAAGAGAGTGGGTTTTCAACCCCGAGGAGACTAATAGCAGACAGTCTCCAGACAATTGTTAATCCCCAACACAAAAGGCTCTCCTACAAGAGACTATTAAAAATCTTAAAAGGGACCTAGAAGAAAAATGGGGAAAGGAAAGAGAAGCTATGCAAGAGAATAACAACTTCCTGAAAGGTGAACTGGAAAAGGTAAAAAAACCACAGGAAGTGCAGGGATACAGAATTTGTGAATTGGAAAAGATAAAGAATTCCCAGGAAAGTAGAATTTGTGAATTAGACAAAGTAAATAACTCACTAAAAAAAATAATAAAATAAAAAAATAAAAATAGTGAAATGGAAAAAAAAGTCCATAGGGCACAGTAACTTATTTAAAAACTCAATTGGAAATATACAAAAAGAAGTAAAAAAAAAAAAAAAAAAAAAGCTAATGAAGAAAATAACTCATTAAAAATCAGAACAGACCAAATAGAAATGAATGATTCCCTGAGACATCAAGAATCAGTCAAGCAAAACAAAAAACAAAAATTAAAAAATAGAAAAAAATATCACATATCTACTAGGAAAAACAATAGACTTGGAAAATAGATCTAGGAGAGATAATCTGAGGATTATTGAACTTCCAAAAAATTATGATGAAAAAAAGAGCCTAGATACTATTTTATAAGAAATCATCAAAGAGAACTGCCCAGAGGTAACAGAATCAGAAGGGAAAATAGGCATCATTCATCAAACATCTTCTGAAAATGACCCTAAAAAAACACCTATGGAATATTGTGGCCAAGCTGCAGAACTATCAGACTAAGGCAAAAATATTACAAGCAGCCAGGAAAAAACAATTTAAATATTGAGGTGCAACAATAAGGATCACTCAAGATTAGGCTGCATCAACACTACAGGATCGAAGGGCCTGGAATCAGATATTCTGAAAGGCAAAAGAACCTGGAATGCAACCAAGAATAAACTACCCAGCTAAGCTGAGCATTTTCTTCCATGCAAGAAGATGGATATTTAATGAAACAGATGAATTTCATTTGTTTCTAAGGAAAAAAACAGATCTAAACAAAAATTTGATCTCCAACCAAGAGAAGGAGAAGAAGGTAAAAGGATCTTTTGAGAACTACATTTTTGATGTGGATATGCATAAAGTCCACATGTATACTTTGATTTTACTGATATAACATAAAAAAGGGAAATAGAAATTGAAAGGGGATAGTATCAGAAAAAGGGGAAAAGGGAGATTAAAAAAAGCAAACTACATCCTATGCAAAGGCAAAAAAAACATATCAGATGTGAGGGAAATTAGAGAGGGGGAGGAACATTGTGTGAGTCTTACTCTCATCAGAGTTGGCTCAAAGAGAAAATAATTGACATACTTGTTTTACAGAGAATTCTCTCTCATCTCACTAAAAAGTGGGAGAGAAAAAGGGAAAAGGAAAAGAGTAATAAGGGAAAGATACAAAAAAGGGGAAGGGAGCTAAAGGGAGAAGGGAGGGATACTAAAGAGGGAGGGCTGTGTGATGCAAGTGGGGTCCATAAGTTTAATACTTGGGAAGGAGTTCGGGGAGTCAAGGGGGAAAAAAAGGCATAATCTGGGGATATTATGATGGCAGGAAATACAGAATTAGTAATTTTAACTGTAAATGTGAATAGGATGAACTCTCCCATTAAGCGGAGGTGGATAGCAGACTGGATCAAAACTCAGAACCCTACAATATGTTGTTTACAGGAAATACATTTAAAGCAGGGAGATACCTACAGAGTAAAGGTAAAAGGCTGGAGCAGAATTTATTATGCTTCAGGTGAAGTCAAAAAAGCAGGGGGAGTCATCCTTATCTCAGAATAAGCAAAAGCAAAAATTGATCTAATTAAAAGAGATAAGGAAGGAAACTATATCCTTCTAAAAGGTAGCATAGACAATGAAACAATATCAATACTAAACATATATGCACCAAGTGGTATAGTATCTAATGTCCTAAAGGAGAAGTTAAGAGAGTTGCAAGAAGAAATAGACAGCAAAACTATAATAGTGAGAGATCTCAACCTTGCACTCTCAGAATTGGATAAATCAAACCACAAAACAAATAGGAAATAAATTAAAGACGTAAATAAAATATTAGAAAAATTAGGTATGATAGATCTTTGGAGAAAATTGAATGGTGACAGAAAGGAGTATACATTCTTCTCAGCAGTTCATGGAGCCTTAACAAAAATTGAACATATATTAGGACATAAATATCTCAAAATTAAATGTAGGAAGGCAGAAATAGTGAATGCTTTCTTTTCATATCACAATACAATAAAAACTACATTCAACAAAAAGTTAGGGATAAATAGACCAAAAGTAATTGGAAATTAAATAATCTCATCTTAAAGAATGGCTGGGTGAAACAGCAAATTATAGATACATTTAATAATTTCACTCAAGATAATGACAATGATGAGACATCATACCAAAATCTGTGGGATGCAGCTAAAGCAGTAATAAGGGGAAATTTTATATCTTTAGAGGCTTACTTGAAGAAAATAATAGAAAGAGAAGATCAATGAATTGGGCTTGCAACTTAAAAAGCTAGAAAAAGACCAAATTAAAAACTGCCAGTCAAATAATAAACTTGAAATTCTAAAATTAAAAGGAGAAATTAAGAATATTGAAAGTAAAATAAACTATTGAATTAATAAATAAAACTAAGAGTTGGTTCTATGAAAAAAACAATAAAATAGATAAACCTTTGGTAAATCTGATCATAAAAAAGAAAGAGGAAAATCAAATTATTAGTCTTAAAAATGAAAAGGGGGAACTTTCCACCAATGAAGAGAAAAGTAGAGCAATAATAAAGAGTTGCTTTGCCCAACTTTATGCCAATAAATTTGATAGCCTAAAAGAAATTGATAACTACGTCCAAAAATATAGGTTTCCCAGATAAAAAGAGGAGGAAATAAATTGCTTAAATAGTCCCATTTTAGAAAAAGAAATAGCACAAGCTATTAATCAACTCCCTAAGAAAAATTCCCCAGGGCCAGATGGATTTACGTGGGAATTCTATCAAACATTTAAAGAACAATTAGCCCCAGTGTTATACAAACTATTTGAAAAAAATAGGGAATGAAGGAGTCCTATCAAATTCCTTTTATGACACAGACATGGTACTGATACCTAAACCAGGTAGGTTGAAAACTGAGAAAGAATACTATAGACCAATCTCCTTATTGAATATTGGTGCTAAAATCTTAAATTTAATATCTTAGCAAAAAGATTACAGAAAATCATCCCCAGGATAATACACCATGATCAAGCAGGATTTATACCAGGAATACAGGACTGGTTTAATATTAGGAAAACTATTAGTATAATTGACCATATTAATAATAAAATTAACAAGAACCATATGACCATCTCAATAGATGCAGAAAAAGCCTTTGATAAAATCCAACATCCATTCCTACTAAAAACACTTGAGAGTATAGGAATAAATAGACTATTCATTAAATAGTCAGGAGCATATATTTAAAACTGTCAGTAAACATCATATGCAATGGGGATAAACTGGAACCTTTTGCAGTAAGATCAGGAGTGAAACAAGGTTGCCCACTATCATCATTACTACTCAACATTGTATTAGAAATGCTAGCCTCAGCAATAAGAGCAGAGAAAGAGATTAAAGGAATTAGAGTAGGTATTGAGGAAATCAAACCATCACTCTTTGCAGATGATATGATGGTATACTTAGACAACCCCAGAGATTCTAAGAAAAAGCTATTATAAACAATTCAGAACTTTAGCAAAGTTGCAGGATACAAAATAAATCCACATAAATCCTCAGCATTTTTATATATCACCAACAAAATGCAACAGCAAGAGATACAAAGAGAAATTCCATTCAAAATAACTGTCGATAGTATAAAATATTTGGGAATCTATCTACCCAAGGAAAGTCAGGAATTATATGAGCAAAATTACAAAACACTTGCCACAAAAATAAAGTCAGATTTAAATAATTGGAAAGACATTAAGTGCTCTTGAATAGGCTGAGCAAATATAATTAAGATGACAATATTCCCTAAACTAGTCTATTTATTTAGTGCTATACAAATCAGACTTCCAAGAAACTATTTTAATGACTTAGAAAAAATAACAACAAAATTCATATGGAAGAACAAAAGGTTGAGAATTTAAAGGGAATTAATGAAAAAAAAAAATCAAATGAAGGTGGCCTAGCTGTACCTGATCTAAAACTATATTATAAAGCAGCAGTCACCAAAATCATTTGGTATTAGCTAAGAAATAGATTCGTTGATCAGTGGAATAGGTTAGGTTCATAGGACCAAATAGTCGATAACTATAGCAATCTAGTGCTTGACAAACCCAAAGGTCCCAACTTTTGGGATAAGAACTCATTATTTGACAAAAACTGCTCAGAAAACTGAAAATTAGTATGGCAGAAATTAGGCATGGACCCACACTTAACACTATATACCAAGATAAGATCAAAATAGGTAATAATTTAGGCATAACGAACGAGGTCATAAATAAATTAGGGGAACATAGGATAGTTTACCTCTCAGACTTGTGGAGGAGAAGGAATTTGTGAGCAAAGAAGAATTAAAGATCATTATTGATCACAAAACAAAAAATTGTGATTACATCAAATTAAAAACCTTTGTACAAACAAAACTAATGTAAACAAGATTAGAAGGGAAGTAACAAACTGGGAAAATATTTTTACGGTTAAAGGTTCTGATAAAGGCCTCATTTCCAAAATATATAGAGAACTGACTCTATAAGAAATCAAGCTTTTCTCAAATTGATAAATGGTCAAAACATATGAGCAGACAATTTTCAAATGATGGAATTGAAACTATTTCTACTCATATGAAAGAGTATTCCAAATCACTATTGATCAGAGAAATACAAATTAAGACAATTCTGAGATACTACTACACAACTGTCAAATTGGCTAAGATGACAGAAAAAAATAATGATGAATGTTAGAGGGTCTATGGGAAAACTGGGACACTAATACATTGTTGGTGGAGTTGTGAAAGAATCCAACCATTCTGGAGAGCAATCTGGAATTATGCCCTAAAAGTTATCAAACTGTGCATACCCTTTGATCCAGCAGTGCTATTACTGGGCTTATATCCCAAAGAAATACTAAAGGAAAGGGGACCTATATGTGCCAAAATGTTTGTGGCAGCCCTTTTTGTAGTGGCTAGAAACTGGAAAATGAATGGATGTCCATCAATGGGAGAATGGTTGGGTAAATTATGGTATATGAATGCTATGGAATATTATTGTTCTGTAAGAAATGACCAGCAGGATGAATACAGAGATACTTGGAGAGACTTAACATGAACTGATGCTGAATGAAATGAACAGAACCAGGAGATCATTATACATTTCAACAACAATATTATTGTATTCTGATGGAAATGGATATCTTCAACAAAGATCAAATTCAGTTCCAATTGATGGACAGACTCAGCTACACCCAGAGAAGAAACACTAGGAAATGAGTGTAAACTGTTTGCACTTTAGTTTTTTTCCCAGGTTAGTTTTACCTTCTGAATCCAATTCTTCCTGTGCAACAAGAAATTGAGTTCTACACACATTTAACATGTATGAGACTGCCTGCCATCTAGGGGAGGGAGTGGAGGGAAGGAGGGAAAATTTGGAATAGATGTGAGTTCAAGAGATAATTTTGTAAAAAATTACCTATGCATATGTACTGTCAAAAAAATATAAGTATAAAATTAATAAAAAAATTGGTCTAACAGTCATGATCAAAAAAAAAAAAAAAGAAAAGAAAATGAATTGAATTTCTAAATTCTAAATGAAATAGACAATATGATACAGATTTGTGATTTCATTAGTTTAGGGAACTGCCAGGTAAGGAAATTGTCTCAATCAATCTTGGCCAGTAGTATCTCAAAGACTTTTTCTTTTAAGTAATATTAGCCTACAGAACAAAAAATCTAAGGGATTTGATCAAAGTCACACAACTAGCATGCTTCTGAGGTGCTATCTTCAACTCAGAACTTTATGGATCTGAGGTTAGGTGTTTATCCGGTATATCATAATGACCTTACTTTTGAAAAAAAATATTTAAAAGTGACCTAAAGATCTTGATTAATTAATTGGAAAATTACTTAAATATTAATTGGTAAATGTATATATATATATATATATATATATATATATGTAGTCAGCAGTTATCAATTCATACCTTGTATAATATGGCAATATATAACCAATATGTTAAGATCATTTTTTTCTCTCTATTAAGTATTTAGATTTGCAAAGCACTTTATATCTTTACCTCATTTAATTCTCTGAGATAGTTACTATTATATTCTTTTTAAATATGATGAAACTGAAGCTGAGATAAGTCAGGGGATTTGCTGAGAGTCATACAAGTATAGTAAGGGCCCTAAGGATTCAAACTCAGATCAGATTGAACTTCAAGTTCATGACTTTATTATTCTATCTAGCCACCATTATTTCTAAATCTGTGAATATATGGATATGTGTGTATTTGTTTGTGTGTGTATGTGTTTGAGAAAGAGAGAAACAGAGACAGACAGAAATAGAGACTGAGACATAAACAAGGACAGAAAGAGAAGAGGAGGGGTAATCCACATTTATATCACTATATCACTATATATATCTTATCTTAATCAGGAGGAAAGACTTCTACCTAATACCACTCACCAATCCAGGATTACTGCCTTCTGAAAACCAGTTTTAAAAATATTGATTTCCTTTGTCTCACTTTCTCTGATAAAAAATATGAGATTAGTTTTTGTTGGCTCAATTAATCTGTCATCTGTCTTGTATACACCATAAATCATTCCAAATGCAAACAAGGGACCTTGTAGCAGCAACAATATTGATCCTTTTGGCCCTTTGGGTTAGATGAAAAGGCTGTTTAATTACTTTGACTGACTTTCATTCTTTCTTGAGAACTCCAGCCACCATGTTTTAGCAATTCTTATCACTTAGCCTAAATTTACAGCTCTGATCTTTAGAGACTGGACACTTCATATTGACTATTAAGAAGCCCTGCTTACCTCAGCCTATTGGAACTCATCTCAATCTGGAAAACTAAATGTATTTTTTCCTCTCACATTCTTTCAGGATTTGATAACCTCTACACTTTCCTTTGCCAGAGGTGTTTTGACCTTTAATTAAAGGGAAAATTTGTTGTCTTCCTTTCAGAAGACAGCAAATAATGAACTCATTAAAATGAAGTTAGTGTTCAGGCCTTCGAGCAATAAGAGTTGAAGTCTCATTAGCAGCTAACAATGCAGAATACAGCACATAAATAAACTTAATACCACACAGCAAAATGCCTTGGTGCATTCAATTTGAGCAGAATCAAATGTTTACAGTCAATGATGTCTGGGGCATGAAGTTTTAATGTACTTAATAAAGGAAAGCAAATTGCTTCCTATTAGTCATGAAATGTTACCACAGAACCCAAAAATGTTTATTATGCAAATGAAAGGATGCAGTGGTAATTAACAAGAACGTTGTAGGAAAATATCAGTCCTGCCTAATGGAAGCAGCAATCATGAAGGATGAAGACAAGGCAACTAAAAAAAATTCCAAAGCATTGATGAATCAAAAGTAAAAACAATATTCCAAAAATAATTTCTTATCAGTGGTACAAGGAAAGAAGAAGTGGATACAATGTTAAAGTAAAGAGTCAATTTATAAAGTGAAAACCAGATTTGTGGATAATTAAACATCTTTGGGGAAGAAATGACTGAGAACATAAGAGTTCCATTGTAGCAGTAGTATAAAGATTGCTACTTTTTCTAAATAGTTTGTGAAACTTGTTCATTTTGTAAAATTAATTTTAATCAGCAAAATCATAATTAGCATCCTTATTATAATTTTACATGCTAACTGAATGGAATAAAGAGCTAAAAATTCTGTCTATATTTAATTGAATTAATATATCAAAATATTTATATAAAGAAACTGGAATTACATATAATTTTCTTTCCATTTAAAAGTCCTTTAAAAAATTTGGCATGCATTTCATAGGAGAAGGAGGAAGGAATAATCATTTATACGCCTACTGTTTCCAGCACTATAATAACATTTTATTTTCACAAGTTTAATATTACTCCTTTGTGCAATTGAAGAAAGTGCATCAGTTGGAATAAAGGACATGCTTAGGGTCATCACATATCTGAGGCCAGATTTGAACACAGATCTTATAAAGTCCAAATCTAAAACTATCTATTGCACTACCAGCTAGGATAAAAAGAAGACCTAGATTTGAGTTCCAATCCTGACACATATAAACTTGTGACTCTGAGCAAGTCATTTGACTTTTAATAATACAAGTTGTTCATTAAGCTTATAGTTGACCAAAAAGGGAGCTAAACTATATCAAGAGAGTGAATTTTGTCACTAAGATCTGTCTACATATAACCCAAATCTCCAAAGTTTTTATTTAAAATTGTGAACAAGTGAAAAGAGCTCTGATTTGGGGGTCCAGAAGACCATATTCCACTCCTGGCTCTTCTTCTTCCTGATTGTTTGACTTTGGGGAACTTGCAAGTTCTCAAAGCTTCAGTTTGTTCACTAATAATTGAGAAGATTCTAGATAATTTTTAAAGAATTCTTTTACCTCTCAAAATGTTGTCCTTGTTTGAAGATATATGTTGGGAACACAAAACCAATTTCACAATCTATTCATCTTAAAACTGGCTGTTTCTATTTTTATAATCTTCTGTAGCTTTGAGAGAAATACAAAATAGAGACTATTTCAGGCCAAATAATGTTTTGGAAACATTTGCCTCATGTAGACCAGCCAATTTACTAAATGGTATCTTGGAGGCTTGGAAGAGCTAGTGAACTTCACATACCTCTGGTTAGGAGAAAAGTATTTGGTAATTACCAGAAAAGAGAGTGAACATTACTGTTCACATTTCTATGCCTGACCCAGTCTCACTTTAAAAAAAAATTCTTTTAAGATGGTAACAAAAGATATTTTTTTTATTTTTTTTACTGGAATAAAGATAACTAAAAAAGTACTAATATTTCTAATATTTGTGTTTCTTTTTGTCAGCCAGTAATTTATAAACATATATGAACATGGTGGCCATTTAAAGAAGTATCATGGCAACATTTCTTGAGTTCACTTCTACTCTAATGTGAATGTCTCATTAACTTCCCTCTCATCTAGAAGGAAGGAACTGGTGGGGGAATGGGTGCTTATTAAATGATGTTAATCCCTGTTTAATTATGAATGTGAATTATAATTGATCTTAAAATGTAGGGGGGGCAATAGATGGTAGCAAACAACTTTTTTGTTGTTATTTCATTGAAGTTCTGAAGAGAAGCTAAAGTCTGATGTAGCTACTACATGAACATTTCCATTCATTATAAAATTCCTAATCAAAACATAGTTTTTAATACAATGTAGCTCATCTAATGATTTCTGTGAAGCCCCTTTGGGAACCTCACGATTTGAGGTCTGTTCTCCCTTTCCGTAAAAGTTGTCTATGATGAGTGATTTTTTTTGGGGGGGGAGGGGTTGCTCTTTTTTTTTTTTAAAGCTTTAAATTTGCTCTTTCCTCAAAGCAGTGACAGCTGCTTTAGTTTGCCCTGGGGCAGTTCTGCTGATTGACTTCAACTGCTGGGTAATCTCAGTTTTGGGGCTCAATGCTTTACAATTGGCCTTTTGTAGCAAATCTGCTAGATCACTCACTTGCAACCTGGACAGAATAGCTCAAGAGGCTCACAGAAGATTCCCAAGTGCATAGAAACATCAACACCCCAGCATATTGCCCTGTGCTCCCTGTGCTGCTGGTCTGGGCTGGCAGACTATCCCCCTGCCTGTTTGAAACACACTTGTTCTGACATTCTTCCAAAGTATGTTCTTCTGGAAATGTGT
The DNA here is from genome assembly GCF_048593235.1 of Sminthopsis crassicaudata. Classification (NCBI taxonomy): domain Eukaryota; kingdom Metazoa; phylum Chordata; class Mammalia; order Dasyuromorphia; family Dasyuridae; genus Sminthopsis; species Sminthopsis crassicaudata. Next base: position 112,063,947 of record NC_133622.1, read on the forward strand.
TGTACTCCAAATATTTGTGGGTTCTGTGATTCGGAAGTCAGTTTATAGGTTTAATCTACTATTGGTTTGAAAGAAGGTCAGAGGAGGTAACAGAAAGTCGAGTCTACTCTACGCCATCTTGCCTCCATCCTTCTGGAATTGTTAATAATAACATCTTTATAAAGGAAAATATCATGACTCAAAATACTTCTGAGAGTAGAAGTCTGCAACTACAGATCAAACTAGGAAAACTTTAGAGGCCATGCCACTAAAATAATTACTAAAAGGATAACTGTCAATTGTATTCTTAGTTGAGCAGAGATGAGTGAAGCCACCTTTGGATAGTTCAAGTTTCTTAAAACTTAAAGAGATTTAAGTCTTAGCAAAAGAAAAACATATACCCTTTTCCTTTGGCCAAAGCAAACCAGGCAGGTGGAACATTCTTGGTTTTCTATCTAGTACTGGAAGCACATAAGACATCCTGTGGACACACTATATTTCTGAAGCACACTTATGGGGAAAAAAAAAACTTCAAGGTATCTGGGTAATAATAATGAAAATAGGGTTCAGATTTCAATTCAGACAGTCACTAGTTTGCAACTAACTTGCTATTCTAAAGGCAATGTGCTATGATGAAAAGGTTTTTGTACCTGACATCAGGAGAAATATTAGATAACATTAAGAGAATATTAAGTTTTCAAAGACTCAGTTTATATCTTGAAAATGGAAATTATAATATTTGTCTTTAATACTTGAGAGGATTCCTGTGAATTTGAAAACCTTAACACATTATGTAAATATCAAATGTAATCAGTACCTCTATTTTCAGTAATAGTCTTCTACATAATAAGGAAGACAATTCTTTCAAAATTAATGTATTCCATATCTATTCCATATTATGCAAAATCGTTCAATGGGAGAGCTATCCTTTCATTTCAAAGTTGGAAATTTAGTGTTTAAAATGGAAGTAATACTTCATAGAATCAATGTATTAGCCTAAATGAGATGTAGTCTCAAATATAAATGATATTGGAGCATTTCATAGTTTAATGAGAACAGGAAGTGGAAAATCAGAGGTCATATGTTGGGGAAATGAAAGTGGCATGACACTGAGAACTAGATGGAATAGGAAAGGGTATCATTAGCTCCTTAATTTTATCACTAGTTATCTTCATCTATGCTAAAATAGAATCTGTTTAAATGACCTTATACAAGTCATTTTTATCTTTGTAGGCCTCAGTTTTCTAATTCAAAAAAATGTGATCACAGACCTAGATAATTTCTAAAATTAGTTTTAGCTCTGTATTGTATGATCAGATATTTGTGCTTGTCCTTACCTTGTTTTAATTTTTTTTAAATAAATGTTGGAATAGCCATCAAAGCCTGATTTTTTTGTTTTGTTTTGTGTACCATTAATTTGGTATAACAAAAGATAATAAACTCATATAGCTGGCATCTTGGATACTAATTTTTTTTTCTCTTTGAGCAATAAATTTTTCTATCAATGCACTATCTCACTTATAAAACAAGAACAATATATTTTTCTGCCTACCTCTTGAAATCTTGTTACAAGAATTAAAATGCTTAGCAAAAGCACTTCAAAATTCTCAAAAGAAAACCAATGTTCACAATTGGAATGTTATATCCAAATGCAAATTCTAGCAAAATCTTACATATGTATGTATATGTGTATGTATTCATATGTGTATGTATTCATATGTGTATATGTGTACATCTGCATATACATAATTGTAGAAATGTAATTTAATGTTGTAAATTGTGAACCTACAATGAAAAAGAATCCAAGATCATAATATTTTTTAAAGAAATGCAAACTATTATTTTGAAATAGAAACAAATATGAAGTAAATAAAATAATTTATAATGGTGAACAAAGGGCTGCATTGTTATGAAAACAGTGCCAAGTTCTTTAATGAATAATAAAATGTTTTTATTGGTTATAGTAGTATATTAACTATAACCCAAATAACTGAAAACAGTATGTTCTCTGTAAAAGCCTTTGCTTTACTTTCTGCAATCTTATTTACTCTATTAATGTCTTGGTAAACATGTTGACCTTTAATGACTTCCAAATTAATGGCATACAAATTGATAAGGTTTTATAGGATAATTGCCTTTAGAAACTAGATTTTTCAAATTGTATTTAAGCAACCATTTCCCAATTGAATACTTTTTTTAAAATAAAATTTTTATTGACAGAATATAGTCCTTGGTAATTTTTTACAACATTATCACTTGCACTCACTTCTGTTCTGATTTTTCTCTTCCCTCTCTCTACCCCCTCTCCTAAATGGCAGGCAGTCTTATACATGTTAAATATGTTATAGTATATCCTATATAAAATATATGTGTGCAGAACCAAACAGTTTTAAAGTTGCACAAGAAGAATTGGATTCAGAAGGTAAAAATAACTTGGGAAGAAAAACAAAAATGCAAACAGTTTACACTCATTTCCCAGTGTTTCTTCTCTGGATGTAGCTGAATCTGTCCAACATTCATCATCATTTGTTCCTGTCATCTTAGCCAACTTGACAGGTGGGTACTGGTATCTCAGATCTTAATTTGCCTTTCTCTGATCAATAGTGATTTGGAAAACCCTTTTATATCAGTACAAATAGTTTCAATTTCATCATCTGAAAATGGTCTGTTCATATCTATGACCATTTATCAATTGGAGAATGGCTTGGTTTCTTATCAATTAGAGTCAGTTCTCTATATTTTGGAAATGAGACCTTTATAAAAACCTTTGTTGTTTTTTAATTTTTTTTTTATTTTATACTTATGACTTTTTTGACAGTACATATGCATGGGTAATTTTTACAACATTATCCCTTTTGCACTCACTTCTGTTCTGATTTTTCCCTTCCTTCCTTCCACCCCTTCCCCTAGATGGCAGGCTGTCTTATACATATTAAATATGTTATAGTATATCCTACATACAATATATGTGTGCAGAACAGAATTTCTTGTTACTAAGGAAAAATTGGATTCAGAAGGCAAAAATGGGAAGAAAAACAAAAATACAAACAGTTTACACTCATTTCCCAGTGTTCCTTTTCTGGGTATAGCTAAGTCTGTCCATCATTGATCAAGTGGAACTGAATTAGATGTTTGTCGAAGATATCCACTTCCATCAGAATATATCCTCCTACATTATTGTTGTTGAGGTGTATAATGATCTCCTGGTTCTGCTCATTTCACTCATCATCAGTTCATGTAAGTCTCTCCAAGCCTCTCTATATTCATCCATCTGGTCATTTCTTAAAGAACAATAATATTCCATAACATTAATATACCACAATTTACCCAACCATTGTCCAATTGAAGAGCATCCATTCATTTTCCAGTTTCTAGCCACTACAAAAAGGGGTGCCACAAACATTTTGGCCATATAGGTCCCTTTCCTTTCTTTAGTATTTCTTTGGGATATAAGCCTAGTAATACCACTGCTGGATCAAAGAGTATGCACAGTTTTTGGGTATAATTCCAGATTGCTCCCCAGACGGGTTAGATTCCTTCACAACTCCAGCAACAATGCACTAGTGTCCCAGTTTTCCCACATCCCCTCCAACATTCACGATTCTTTTTTTCCTGTCATCTTAGCCAATCTGACAGGTATGTAGTGGTATCTCAGAGTTGTCTTAATTTACATTTCTCTGATCAATAGTGATTTAGAACACTCATATGAGTGGAAATAGTTTCAATTTCATCATCTGAAAATTGTCTGCTCATATCTTTTGACCATTTATCAATTTGATAAAGGCTTGATTTCTTATAAATTAGAGTCAGTTCTCTATATATTTTGGAAATGAGGCCTTTATCAGAACCTTTAACTGGAAGAATGTTTTCCCAGTTTATTGCTTCCCTTCTAATCTTATTTACATTAGTTTTGGTTGTACAAAGGTTTATAATTTGATGTAATCAAATTTTTTTATTTTTTGATCAATAATGATCTTTAGTTCTTCTTTGCTCACAAATTTCCTCTCCTCCACAAGTCTGAGAGGTAAGCCATCCTATGTTCCCCTAATTATTTCGGATCTTGTTCTTTATGCCTAAATTATTACCCATTTTGATTTTATCTTGGTATACTGTGTTAAGTGTGGGTCCATGCCTAATTTCTGCCAACTAATTTCCAGGTTTCCCAGCAGTTTTTGTCAAATAATGAGTTCTTATCCCAAAAGTTGGGACCTTTGGGTTTGTCAAACACTAGATTGCTTTAGTTATTGACTATTTGGTCCTATGAACCTAACCTATTCCACTGATCAACAAATCTATTTCTTAGCTAATACCAAATGATTTTGGTGACTGCTGCTTATAATATAGTTTTCGATTAGGTACAGCTAGGCCACCTTCATTAGATTTTTTTTTCATTAATTCCCTTAAAATTCTCAACCTTTTGTTCTTCCATATGAATTTTGTTGTTATTTTTTCTAGGTCAATAAAATAGTTTCTTGGGAGTCCGATTGGTATAGCACCAAATAAATAGATTAGTTTAGGGAGTGTTGTCATCTTTATTATATTCGCTCAGCCTATGCAAGAGCACTTAATATTTTTCCAATTACTTCAATCTGACTTTATTTGTGTGGAAAATGTTTTGTAATTTTACTCATATACTTCCTGACTCTCCTTTGGTAGATAGATTCCCAAATATTTTATGCTATCAACAGTTATTTTGAATGGAATTTCTCTTTGTATCTCTTGTTGTCAGATTTTGTTGTTGATGTATAAAAATGCTGAGGAATTATGTGGATTTATTTTGTATCCTGCAATTTTCATAAATTTGTGAATTATTTCTAATAGCTTTTTAGTAGAATCTCTGGAGTTCCCTAAGTATACCAACATATCATCTGCAAAGAGTGATAATTTGTTTTCATTACCTACTCTAATTTCTTTAATCTCTTTCTCAACTCTTATTCCTGAGGCTAGCATTTCTAGTACAGTATTGGACAGTAATGGTGATAGTGGGCAAGCTTGTTTCACTCTTGATCTTACTGGCAAAGGTTGCAGTTTATCCCTATTACATATGATGCTTACTGATGGTTTTAAATATATGCTCCTGACTATTTTAAGGAAAAGCCCATTTATTCCTATACTCCCAAATATTTTTATTAGAAATGAATGTTGGATTTTATCAAATAGTTTTTCTGCATCTATCAAAATGATCATATGTTTTTTCTTAATTTGATTATTGATATAGTCAATTATGATAATAGTTTTATTATTATTGAACAAGCCCTGTATTCTTGGTGTAAATTTTACTTGGTCATAGTGCATTATCCTGGGGATGATTTTCTGGAATATTTTTGATAATATTTTATTTAAGATTTTAGCATCAATAATCATTAGGGAGATAGATCTATAATTTTCTTTCTCTGTTTTCATTCTACCTGGTTTAGGTATCAGTCATAAAAGGAATTTTGTAGCACTCCTTCATTCCTTATTTTTTCAAATAGTTTATCTAGCATTGGACTTGAATTTTCTTTAAATGTTTGGTAGAATTCACATGTAAATCCATCTGATTCTTGGGATTTTTTTCTTAGGGAGGTGCTTAATAGCTTGTTCTATTTCCTTTTCTAAGATGGGACTATTTAACCAATTTGCTTTTTCCTGTGGAAAAAGTACAAGCTGGGTAAGCCATATTTTTTAAGATATTCTTCTATTTCATTTAAATTATTGAATTTATTGGTATAAAGTTGAGCAAAATAACTCCTAATTATTGTTCTAATTTCCTCTTCATTAGTGGCAAGTTCTTCCTATTCATTTTTAAGACTAACAATTTGATTTTCCTCTTTCCTTTTTTTAAAATCAGACTTCTTAAGGGTTTATTTATTTTGTTGATTTTTTCATAGAACCAACTCTTAGTTTTATTAATTAATTCATTGTTTTTTTTTTTTTTTTTACTTTCAATTTTATTAAATCTCTCCTTTTATTTTTAGAATTTCAAGTTTACTGTTTTACTGGGAGTTTTTAGTTTGTTCCTTTTCCAGCATTTTTAGTTGCAAGCCCAATTCATTGACCTTCTCTTTCCCTATTTTTTGCAAGTAGACCTCTAGAGATAATATTTCCTCTTATTACCACTTTGGCTGCATCCCACACATTTTGGTAAGACATCTCATTATTGCCATTTTCTTTGGTAGAGTTATTAATTATGTCTATTATTTGCTGTTTCACCCAATCATTCTATAATATGAGAATATTTAGTTTCCAATGATTTTTTGGTGTATTTACACCTGGCTTTTTATTGAATGTAATTTTCATTTCATTGTGATCTGAAAAGGACGCATTTATTTTTTCTGACTTATTGCATTTGAATTTAAGGGTTTTATGGTCAATTTTTGTATAGGTTCCATGAAGTGCTGAGAAGAAAGTATACTCTTTTCTGTCTTCATTTAGTTTTCTCCAAAGATCTATCATATCTTAAACTTTTCTAGTATTCTATTTACCTCTTTGACTTATGTCTTATTTATTCTGTGGTTCGATTTATCTAACTCTGAGAGTGAAAGATTGAGATCTCCTACTATTATAATTTTGGTGTCTGTTTCTTCTTGCAGCTCTCTCAATTTCTCTTTAAAGAATTTAGATGCCATTTTTGTTTTTCTTCCCAGGTTATTTTTACCTTCTGAATCCAATTCTTCTTTTTTTAATTTTTATTTTTTTATTATTAATTTTTATAATTATAACATTTTTGACAGTACACATATACATATATATATATATATATATATATATATATATATATATATATATATGTAATTTTTTTACAACATTATCCTTTGTACTCTCTTCTGTTCTGAATTTTTCCCCTCCTTCCCTCCACCCCCTCCCCTAGATGGCAGGCATTCCCATACATATTAAATATCTTATAGTATATACTAGGTACAATATATATGTGCAGAACTGAATTTTGTTGTTGTTGTTGTTGCAAAGGAAGAATTGTATTCGGAAGGTAAAAATAATCTGGGAAGAAAAAACAAAAAAAAAGCTCACAGTTTACACTCATTTCCCAGTGTTCCTTTTCTGGAGATAGCTGATTCTGTCCATCATTGATCAATTTGAATTTGAATCGAATTCTTCTTGTGGAACAAGAAATTCAGTTCTGCACACGTACATTGTATCTAGGATATACTATAACATATCTAACATGTATAAGACTTACTGCCGTCTAGGGGAAGGGGTGGAAGGAAGGAAGGGAAAAATCGGAACAGAAGTGAGTGCAAGGGAAAATGTTGTAAAAAAAAAAAAAATACCTATGCATATGTACTGTCAAAAAAAAGTTATAATTATAAAATAAAAGAAATATTTTTAAAAATTTAAAAGAGAATTTATATGCTACACCACTTGGTGCATATGTGTTTAATATTGATATGGCTTCATTATCTACGCTACCCTTTAGCAAGATATAGTGCCCTTCCTTATCTCTTTTAATTAAATCCATTTTTGTTTTTGCTTCATCTGAGATGAAGATGGTTACCTGTGCTCTTTTGGCTTCACCTGAAGCACAGTAGATTCTGCTCCAACCTTTTACCTTTATTCTGTATGTATCACCCTATTTTAGGTTCCTGTAAACACCATATTGTAGGATTCTGGCTTTTAATTCAGTCTATTAACTACTAGTTTTGCTATCTATTTCTTCTTGCAGCTCTCTTAATTTCTTTTTTAAGAATTTAGATGCTTCACCACTTTGTGCATATATGTTTAATATTGATGCTGCTTCATTATCTATGCTACCCTTTAGCAAGATATAGTGCCCTTCCTTTTCTCTTTTAAATGGATCAATTGTTGCTTTTTGCATGATGATGGCTACCCCTGCTTTTTTGGCTTCACCTGAGGCATAGTAGATTTTGCTCCAACCTTTTACCTTTATTCTATAAGTATCATCCTGCTTCAGGTATGTTTCCTGTAAACAATATATTGTAGGATTCTGGCTTTTAATCCAGTTTGCTAACCGCTTCCTCTTTTTGGGGGAGTTACCCCATTCTCATTTGTGGTTAAAATGACTAATTCTGTATTACTTGCCATCTTGTTAACCCCTGCTTCTGCTTTTCTCCTTTCCTTCTCCCTTACCTGCCTCCCCAGGATTAAAGCTATAAGCACCACTTGCTTCTCACAGCCCTCCCTTTTTAGTATCCCTCCCCCTACCTTAGAATTCCTCCCTCTATTTTACTCCTTTCCCTCACAATTTTTGTATTCCCTTCTGCTTAGCTTACTCCTTCCCTTTTCACTTTTCCACTCCCACTTTTTAATTAAGGTGAAGGAGTTTCACCATAAATTGAATTTTTCTCTTTAAGTCAATTCTGATGAGAATATGATACACACTATGTTCATCTCCCTCCATTATTTCTCTTAGATATAATTTGCCTCTTTGTGAGATTTTTACTCTTTTTCTGGTATAATTTTTCTGGTTCCATTTTACTCTTTTTCTGGTACAATTTCCTTTCTACCTCTAGTTTCTAGAACAAATTATACATGTGTTCTTTATATATATTTTGTAGCAAAAGCATAATTCCCCAGATTTCTGTTTACCTTTTTAGGAATCTCTTGGGTTCTATATTTGGAGACCAAACTTTCTGTTTAGAACCGGTTTATTCATCAAAAATAGATGAATTCACTTATTTTATTGAATGACCATCTTCTTCCCTGAAAGAAAATGCTCATTTTGGTTGTGTAAGTTATTTTTGGCTGCATACCAACTTCTTTAGCTTTTTCGAATATCAGGTTCCAGGCCCTTCTATCCTTTAATGTGGATGCTGCTAGATCCTGGATAATCCTTATTGTGCCTTCTCTATATTTGAATTTATTTTTTCTTGCAGCTTGTAATATGTTTTCTTTTGTTTGATGGTTCTGGAATTTAGCCACTACATTTCTTTGAGTTTTTATTTTAGGGTCCCTTTCAGTAGATGATCAATGAATTCTTTCAATGTCTATTTTCCCCCTATTTCTATAACTTCTGGGCAGTTCTCCTTGATAATTTCCTGTAAAATAGTGTCCAGGCTCTTTTTTTCATCATATTTTTCAGGGAGTCCAATAATTCTCAGATTGTCTCTCCAAAATCTATTTTCAAGTTCTGTTATTTTCCCAAGAAGTATTTGATATTTATTTCCATTATTTCATTTTGTTTTGGTTTTGCTTGACTGATCTTGGTGTCTTCTTCAGTCATTCAATTCCATTTGTTCAATTCTGCTTTTCAATGAATTATTTTCTTCACACACTTTTTATATCATTTTTTCTAATTGTCCAATTGAGTTTTAAAGTGATTTGTTTTGTTCTATGGCATTTTTTTTCTATTTTACCATTTTTATTTTTTAAAGAGCTATTTTCCTTTTCCAACTCACTAATTCTGTTTTTCAACTATTTGATTTCTTTACCCACACAATCTTTAAATAAGTGGGATGACTTATCCAGACTCTCTTGCCACACTTCCCTTTCCTATTCCCATTTTGCTTCTAGCTCTCTTCTTAGAGCCTTTTTAATTTCTTCTATGAGAGTTTTTGTTTGTTGAGGACCAGATCATATCCCACTTTGGGGATTCATCTGGAGATAGTCTGTTTTAAAGCTCCTCAGTCTTTAAAGACTGTTCTCTATCCATATAGAAGCTATCAATGGTTAGAGACTTTTTTAATGTTTTGCTCATTTTGTCAGAGAATCAAAGAAAACAAACTAAAAATAAAAACAAATGCAGTCTGATTTTTTTGGGGGGAAAGATGGTGTTACTGGGCTTCCTCTATAGACTGTGGGGGACAGCAGTGAGGCACTAGCAGTACAGCAATAGCTGGGCTGCATCTGGGCTCTGAGACTCTGAGCTTCTAAAAGCATGGTGAGACATTCCGGGTGGTAGTGGCCAGGTCCTGAGAGATCCTAGCTTTTCTGGGTTACAGTCTTTACCTCTTGTGTTTACAGCTTCTTTGCTGATCTTGGCTTGTTGCCAAGACAGAATATCCACACTGTAGTAAAACTCTTTCCACAGAAACATCAGAGGTTATCTCCTTCCCTTCTCCCATCTGCTCAGTGTGATCTGCCTTCCACACTCTTGCTGCCTGCCCTCAGTCTGCGCCCAATTTGGCCATCTCTGCCCCTGAGCAAAAACAGACATTTTCTAGCAAATTTCAAGGATAACTTCTGTTGGTAATTGTTTGTGAGTTTTTTTCCAATCAAACACTAATTCTTAGGCTTGTCATGAAATAAATTCTGAGAGCAAAGATAGAGATTAAGTAGGTGTGTGTGTCCTCTGCACCATCTTCTATAAGAACATTTAATTGTAAAAATGTTTTCCCAGTTTGCTGCTTCTCTTATAATCTTATTTGCATTAGTTTTGTTTGTACAAAGGCTTTTAATTTGGTATAATCAAAATTTTCTATTTTTTGATCATTAATGATCAAAATCTTTGGTAAAAAATTCATTCCTCCTCCACAAGTCTGAGAGGTAAACTATCCTATGTTCCTCTAATTTATTTATAATCTCATTCTTTATTCATAAATCATGGACCCATTTTGCTTTTATCTTGGTGTGGGTCTATGCCTAATTTCTGCCATACTAAATTACAATTCCCAGCAATTTTGGTCAAATAGTGAATTCTTATCCCAAAGTTGGGATCTTTGGGTTTGTCAAACACTAGACTGCTGTAGTTATTGACTATTTTGTCCTGTGAATCTAACTTGCGCCCCTGTTCAACTAATTTATTTCTTAGCCAAAACCAAATGGTTTTGGTGACTGCTGCTTTATAATATAGTTTTACATCAGGTACAGCTAGGCCACCTTCATTTGATTTTTTTTTTCATTAATTATCTTGAAATTCTTGACATTTTGTTCTTCCATATGAATTTTGTTCTTATTTTTTCTAGATCATTAAAATAGTTTCGTGGGAGTCTGATTGATATAGCACCAATAGATTACTTTAGAGAATTTGTCATCTTTATTATATTTGTTTAGCCTATTCAAGAGCACGTAAGAATTTTCCAGTTATTTCAATATGACTTTATTTGTGTGGAAAATGTTTTGTAATTTAGCTCATATAATTCCTGACTTTCTTTTAGTAGAGAGATTTTATGCTATCAACAGTTATTTTAAATGGAATTTCTCTTGCTGTTTGGTTTTGTTGGTGATGTATAGAAATGCTGAGGATTTATGTGGATTTATTTTGTGTCTTACAACTTTACTAAAGTATGAATTATTTCTAATAGCTTTTTAGTAGAATCACTCGGGTTCTCTAAGTTTGCCATCATACTACCTGCAAAGAGTGATAATTTGGTTTGTTCATTATCTACTCTAATTCCTTTAATCTCTTTCTCAACTCATTGGGGAAGCTAGCATTTCTAATACAATATTGAATAATAATGGTCATTGTGGGCAACCTTGTTTCACTCCCAATCTTACTGAGAATGGTTCCAGTTTATCCCCATTTCTTATGATGCTTATTGACATTTTAAATATGTGCTCCTGACTATTTTAAGGAAAAGTACATTTATTCCTATACTCTCAAGTGTTGTTACTAGGAATTGATGTTGGATTTTATCAAATGCTTTTTCTGCATCTGTTGAGATGATCATATAGTTTTTGTTTATTTGGTAATAGTTATACTCAATTATGGTGATAGTTTTGCTAATATTGAACCAGCTCTGCATTCCTGGTATAAATCCTACTTGGTCATGGTTTATTAACCTGGATATGATTTTCTGTAATCTTTTTGGAAATATTTTATTTAAGATTTTAGCATCAATATTCATTAGGGGGATTAGTCTATAATTTTCTTTCTCTGTTTTCAACATACCTGGTTTAGGTATAAGTACCATGTCTGTGTCATAAAAGGAATTTGGTAGGACTCCTTCAATCCCTATTTTTTTCAAATAGTTTATATAATATTGGACTTAAATATTCTTTAAATGTTTGGTAGAATTCACATGTAAATCCATTTGATCCTGGAGATTTTTTTCTTAGGGCGGAGCTTAATAGCTTGTTCTATTTTCTTTTCTAAGATGGGACTGTTTAAAGAATTTACTTTTTCCTGTGGAAAAAGTACAAGCTGGGCAAGCTATATTTTTTGAAGATATTCTTCTATTTCATTTAAATTATTGAATTTATTGCCATAAAGTTAGGCAAAGTAACTCCTAATTATTGCTCTAACTTCCTCTTCATTAGTGGTCAGTTCTGCCTTTTCATTTTTAAAACTAACAATTTGATTTTCCTCTTTCCTCTTTTAATCAGACTTATTAAGGGTTTATCTTTTTTTTATTTTTTTCATATAACAAACTCTTACTTTTATTAATTAATTCAATAGTGTTTTTTTATTTCAATTTTATTTATCTTTCCCTTTAATTTTAGAATTTAAAGTTTAATTTTTACTGGGAATGTTTAGTTTGTTCCTTTTCTAGCATTTTTTAGTTGCAAACCCTATTCATTGACCTTCTCTTTGTCTATTTTATGCAAGTAGGCCTCTAGAGATATAAAATTTCCCCTTATTATGCTTTGGCTGCATCCGACACATTTTGGTATGATGTCACATTATTGTTATTTTCTTTGGTGAAGTTATTAATTATGTTTATGATTTGCTGTTTCACCAAATCATTCTTTAGTATGAGATTATTTAGTTTCCAATTATTTTTTGATATATTTTTCCCTGGCTTTTTATTGAATGTAATCTTCATTGCATTGTGGTCTGAAAGAGATGCTTTTTCTATTTCTGTCATACTGCATTTGATTTTGAGGTTTTTATGTCCTAATATATGGTCAATTTTTGTATATGTTCCATGAACAATTGAAAAGAAAGTGTACTCTATTCTATCTCCATTTAGGTTTCTCCAAAGATCTATCATACCTAACTTTTCTAGTATTCTATTTAACTCTTTGACTCCTTTCTTATTTATTTTGTGGTTTGATTTATTTAATTCTGAGAGTGCAAGGTTGAGATCTCCCACTATTATGGTTTTGCTGTCTATTTCTTCTTGCAGCTCTCTTAATTTCTCTTTTAAAAATTTTGATGCTACACGACTTGGTGCGTATATGTTTAATATTGATATTGCTTCATTATGTATGCTACCCTTTAGCAAGACATGGTGCCCTTCCTTATCTCTTTTAATTAGATCAATTTTGCTTTTGCTTGATCAGAGATCAGGATGGCTAACCCTGGGTTGTTTTTTTTTTTTTTTTACTTCACCTGTAGCATAGTACATTATGCTCCAACCTTTTACCTTTACTCTGTATGTATCACCCTGCTTCAAATTTCCTATAAACAACATATTGTAGGATTCTGGCTTTTAATCCAGTCTGCTAACTGCTTCCTCTTTATGGGGGGGTTTACCCCATTCACATTTATGGTTAAAATTATTAATTCTGCTATTGCTATTTTGTTAACCCCTTCTTATTCTTTTCTCCTTTCCTTACCCCTTATCCACCTCCCCAATATTAAAATTGAGAGCACCACTTGCTTCTCACAGCTCTCCCTTTTAATATACTTCCCCCACCTTAAAATTCCTTCCCCTTTCTTACCTCTTTTCTTCACAATTTCTGCATTTCCTTGTGCTTAGCTTACTCCCTCCCTTTTCACTATTCCTCTCCCGATTTTTATTGAAGTGGGAGAAGTTTATCTGTAGATTGAATATGTGTAAAATTTTTCTCTTTAAGCCAATTCTGATGAGAGTAAGATACACACTATGTTCATCCCCTCCATTCTTTCTCTCAGATATAGTAGGTTTCCTTTGCTTCTTTGTGAGATGCAGTACCCCCACTTTCCCCTTTTTCTGGTACAATTTCCTTTCCACCTCTAGTTTCTAGAACAGATCATGCATGTGTTCTTTATATATCTTCATAACAGAAATATAGTTCCCAAAATTTCTTTTTACCTTTTTAGTTTTTTCTTGAGTCCTATATTTGGAGATAAAACTTTTTGTTTAGTTCTGGTTTTTTCATCAGAAACAGATGGAATTCAACTATTTCATTGAATGCCCATTTTCTTCCCTGGAAAAAATAGTCATTTTGGCTGGGTAAGCTATTCTTGGCTGCATACCAAGTTCCTTAGCCTTTCAGAATATCAGCTTCCAGGCCCTTCATTGCTTTAATGTGGAAACTGCTAGATACGAAGTAATCCTTATTGTGACTCCTGTATATTTGATTTTATTTTTTCTAGAAACTTGTAGTATTTTTCCTTGGTCTGATAGTGCTGGAATTTAGCCACAGTATTTCTTGGAGTTTTGATATTAGGATCCCTTTCAGTAGGTGATTGATGAATTCTTTCAATGTCTATTATACCGTCTGTTTCTATAACTTCTGGGCAGTTCTCTTTGATAATTTCCTGCAAAATAGTGTCCAGGCTCTTTTTTTCATCATATTTTTCAGGAAGCCCAATAATTCTCAGATTATCTCTCCAAAATCTATTTTCACGGTCTGTTATTTTCCCAAGAAGGTATTTGACATTTTTTTCCATTGTTTCACTTTTTTGGTTTTACTTGACTGATTCTTAATGTCTCCTGGAGTCATTCAATTCCAATTGTTAAATTCTGATTTTAATGAGTTATTTTATTCACTAACTTTTAAATATCTTATTTCTAATTGTCCAATTGAATTTTTAAGTGAGTTGTTTTGTCCTATGGAATTTTTTTTCCATTTTGCCAATTTTATTTTTTAGAGAGCTATTTTCATTTTCCAATTCACTAATTCTGTTTTCCTTGAAATTGTTTACCTTTTCCAATTCACTAATTCTGTTTTTCAAGGATTTCATTTCTTTTTCCACTCTAACTTTAAATGAGTGGGATGAGTTATGCATATGGTCTTGCCAAACTTCCCTTTCCTTTTCCCATTTTTATTCTAGCTTTCTTGTGAGAGCCTTTTTAATGTCTTGTATGAGAGTCTTGTATGTTGAGGACCTGATCATATTCCCCTTTGGGGATTCATCTGGAGACAGTTTATTTTTAGTCTCTTCAGGGTTTAAAGTCTGTTCTCTATCCATATAGAAGCTATCAGTAAGTAGAGCCTGTTTTAATTTTTTGCTAATTTTGTCAAAGAAGAATCAAAGAAAACAAACTAACAAAAAAAGCAAATGCAGTCTGCTTTTTTTTTTTTTTTTTTTTTTGGGGGGGGGGCCTTCCTGGATGGTATTATTAAGCTTCCTCTTCAGGCTGCAGGGGGCAGCAGTGAGGCACTAGCAGGAAAGCAATGGCTGTACTGTGTTGGCACTCTAAGACTCTGAGAGTATGCTGAGTCACTCCGGATGGGTTTAGCCAGGTCTTGAGAGATCCTAGCTTTTCAGGGTTATGGTCTTTACCCCCTGTGTTTATAGCTTCTCTGCTGATCTACTGGCTTGCTGTCAGGGCAAAGTAGACAACTGTGGTAAAGTTCTCCCCACAGAAATGGCTGAGATCACACCCCACCTCCCTCAAGTATGCTCATTGTGAGATACCTTTGTACTCTCATTGCCTGTCTTCCGTATGCACTGGACCAAACCATCTCTGCCCTCAAACAAAAACAAATCCTTTTCTGACAAATTTCTAGGATATCTTCTGTTGTTAATTATTTGTGGGTTTATTCAATCAAGCACTTATTCTGAGGCCTTATCATGGAAAACAAATATTCTTAGAGTAAGATGGAGCTTAAATGGATGTGTGTGTCCTCTCCACCATCTTGGCCAGAACATCCACATTGAATTCTAAAAAAAAAAATTATCTAATTTTTTTCATTAAATTTAATTTCCTAATCTTTGCTCATGTGGATTTTTGCCTTAATATAATTTAAGAAAATTACTATTTTAAGTAGTTCAGTTCTTACTTCAAAAAAAATTAAGTGACTTTTTTCCCTCCCTTGGTTTAATCACCTTTTGTTCTTCCTTGCACATAATTTCTTATTTGACATGCCCCCTGATATTTTAGAATATTTTCATTTCTTCCCAGAAATAAATATGCATACACACATATAATATTCTAGATTCTTGCTAACTTCATTATTCTGGTAACTTTTTCTCCAAAACATATTTTGTGATTAACTTGCTTTTCTAAAGGCAATGTGCTATGGTGAAAAGGATTTTGTACCTGACATCAGGAGAGATAGTAAGTTCAAAATCCATCAGAAAAACTTAGCAATTAAACTTTTGAACATTCACTTTCCCTCACTTTATTCTGAACATCAGCAAATGATCTTATGCCTATCTCATAGGGTTGGTATAACAATGGAATGTGATAAAACAGTACAATATTTTATGAACTTTGAAGTGCCATATAAATTATTAGATATTATTATTGCTTTTCTATTCTCTCTATATTCAATTTCCCTTCTTCCTTTTCCCATTCTTATTAGTTAATGATTAAAACATCCTCTTTCAATTTTTTGAAAGCTAACTTTTTTCATACCCATCTCAATAGTTATGTTTATATTAGAATTCATATATAATTTTTCATATTAATTTTGTAACATATTATAATTTCATAATATGTTCCTTTCAGAAATTACAGATATAAAATTCAAATTTTCTTCTTTTAAAGGAAGGGGTCTTACAAGTTTTTTTATCTAGCTAAGTTGGATCAAACAATGTAGCTAAGTTGGACCAAAAGAAGACTTTTTTGTGTTTCACATCTCTTGGCAAGCAAGTGATCCTGAGATCTCAAAGACAATCCCAGCAGAAGATAAGTCCTAGCAATTCAACCACACTCAAAAGCTTTCAAATTCGGTCTGGCAACTTATCTCTTTCTGAAGATTAGCTGTGCCAAGTTTATGACTGGTTTAGATTTTGTTTGTTTTGCTTTCATGAGAATTTCTCTACTGACTAATAATTTTAGACATAATGGACCATGAATAATAATAACTAGTTGTGACAAATTCTGTTTTGGAATATGAATAGGAATACACACACACACACACATATATGTGTGTACATAGATAGATAGATAGATAGATAGATAGATAGATAGATTGACAAGAACTTTTTTCATTGAGTGATATTTGTAATTTGTTATGTTTAAACATTAAAATTGTTTTCAGAGTAAAATTAAAGGCAATCTCTGCATAGATTTATTGTAATGTAAGAGTTCTTAATCCAATCTTTGACTACTCTATTTTAATAAAATTAGTTCCTTGGTAATCACATGTGATTTATTTAAGGTATTGAAAAACATTATTCTGTGAAGAGATCCATAGTTTTTCAATACACTTCTAAAGGTATCCATAATAAACAAGGTAAAGAAGGCTTGTTAAAATGGATCTTCAAAATTTGTCTCAATGGGTCACAAACTTTGGGTGGATCTACCAGTGTAGGAAAGATTCAATTATGCTTGTGGTGGTAAGCTGAATAGGTATTTGGAACATTTATCACAAAATCACATCTTGGCAGAGCAAGATAACGAATTTTATGGGCAAGCTGATCTATAATTCAAAAATCCAAAATTTCCCTAAACTCTGTAAAAAAATTTGCAGTAACAGTGCCAGAATAATAGAAAAGAGATGTTAATAATGAACAAGTTTGTTTTTTTCCCAGTGAATCTCTAGATGTTGTTTTAGTAATTGATATTAAAGATCCTTTTTCATTGTCCCAAAAATTCTACTAGAAAAACTAAATTATACTTGATGTTGTAAACATAAATAAAACTATTAGGAAAAGGAAGTTGTGGGTAAAGAAAAATAAATTATTCATTCTCCTCAAAGAGGCAAATAACAGATGATGGAGTTGTTCACCCAAACACAATAGGAAAAATCTTTTCATAGGACATTCAGTCATTTTATATTACAACATCCACCAAAGAATTCCAAAAAGATCATTATGAAAATAATTATAAATTGTATCTCAGCATCTGATAAATATCTAGGGCAAGAAAGAAAATAAGGCAGGAAGGAAGGAAGGAAGGAAGAAAAAAAGAAGGAAGAAGGAAGGGGGGAAGAAGGAAAAAAGAAAGAACGAGGGGGGGAAGAAGGAAGGAAGGGAGAAAAAATATTATGTGAACCTAAGACTCAGCACAGGAAATTAATATTTACTTCAATCCTCAGCAGGTGCCTGTATATAATTAGATCAATAACTTGTTAGAAAAAAGGTCAAATAGTACAAAGCTAAAAGAATTTTTAAAGGAAAAAAAATGCCATTCCTTTGAAACAACTAATTCTGATGTCTTCAGACAAGTTATTGATGATGGAAAAGGAAATAAAGATAGAAGAAAAAAACAAAGTTTCATGCTACAACAATTTCATACAGAAATTTAACTTATATAAATTAATTTTTACTAGAAAGAAATCAAAAGACTCCATAGAACACCTCAGTCAGCAACAACAAAATGACTTATTTACCAAGGGCCAAGGGCCATATTAGTTTGGACTAAAAGAAAATGTAAAGGGGATGTGCATAGTATCACCTCTCAAAAAGAGGAAAAGGAGAAGTTAAAATAATTTAAACAAATCTTAGTGGGAAATCCAATAACCAAGATCCAATAACCAATAACCAAATTATGACAATGAAAGGAGGTTAACAAATAAAAGTGTGGCAGGAATGATCTGAAAAACTCTTTGCAAATCTTTTTTTCACACTCAAAGTCAGTAAAGTTATTATATAGATACTAACTTCACAGTCCCATATGTCACTTATTATGTAGATATAGATTTAAATGTATAGATACAAATCATAGATAAACAACACAAATGGACTATTAGAGATATAAAAATTAAACAGGAGAAAAGTGCCCTGTATTTTCTTTGGGGAAAAAGATGCAAAGCTCCACTAATGACCACAAATTTTTACCAGATACAAAGGTGCATCTATTTAATGCCAATAGTTTATCAATGTTATTATATAGTTTCAAGTTAGTAAATATAACATTCTCTAAAGAGTTTAAAATGATTGCTTCTCAGAAGGGAAAGCATATATTGTGCGCAGGCAGGTCACAATATAATAAATAAGAAAATAGTAATAGGACCTAGAGAAAAGGATGTCATCTGGGGAATATATTCCCTATCTTCAAAACAGAAAACCATCCT
Source organism: Sminthopsis crassicaudata (assembly GCF_048593235.1). Classification (NCBI taxonomy): domain Eukaryota; kingdom Metazoa; phylum Chordata; class Mammalia; order Dasyuromorphia; family Dasyuridae; genus Sminthopsis; species Sminthopsis crassicaudata. Next base: position 112,082,880 of record NC_133622.1, read on the forward strand.
TTATACCACATATTCAAAAAGAAAGTTTTTTTTTAAAAAAGTCACAATATTTTTCCCCTTAGGCATTATCAGTATTCAAAGGACTACTTAATTAAAAGAGACCTTTAAATTTTTCTAACCTAAGAAAACAGGCAGTGAGAAGTCTAAAATAATTAAATGTCTAAAAACTATGTCATCAAATAGCTACCAATATGAAATCAGTTTATTTTGTATAATTGTAGAATTGTAGAATTGTAGAATTTAGAGATTTTATGTTCCAAACTGATATCTAGCTTTACCTGAATGTTTAGCAAGTGATCTAGAAATTGGAACCTAGGATCTCTGAATGTCAGGGCTTTTATCACTAAAGTATACCAAAAATAGCCAAAGAAAAACTATTCTGGATAGATAAATAGATTTGGCAAAAATAAAATAAAATAAAATAAAATAAAAAAAGATCAAATAGAATTTAGAGATAAAATTATGTGATAGACATTGAAATAGATATCAAAGAAAAGGATGATGAGAAAGCCAACTACAATGATTTTTTTAAAGAAGACAACAAATGAGAAGACTGGTATAAATCTCTTTTGATATTTTCAGTTAATAAGAAATTGAGGGAAATTATTTTGATACTTAAACTTCACAGGAACAAAAATATCTCAAAATAATTTTAAGACCATATAGAGTTCATATCTATAGTATATCTACAGTTAAATAGGTTAAAGAGAGTTATTTTTAACATTTTTCCTATATCCAAACCCATACCTCTAAATGGACTAGTGTTTTAAGTTACATGTTTGATTTCTTTTTTAATTAGACATGAGGCTGTGAATGGGAGGAAAAGTGTTTCCATAATTTTATATCCCAGATTATTTCACATCTAGATCCATAGAAATTTAAAAGTGTCTTCCTACTTTCTTCATATCATTGGTTTTATATTATATTATCACTGTAAAAAATGTCCATTCACAAGAATGGGAATTCCAAGGACCTGAAATCCAAGGAATGTCTCAAGCCTATAATGAAAATAAATGTATATAATATATTTTTGTGCTATGGGAAAATAATGCCTCATAGGTGCTCATACTATACCTAGTGTATACATTCAATTTCCTAGTGTAACACATTTAATTTCCCTCAAATTCAGATAATATATATATCTATATAAATTTATTTCATCCACATAACTCATTTGAAATAGAGAGATTCCAAAACTTCATATTTATTTTTCTAAACTCTTGTTAATTTCTTATTTATTTCAGGCATTACTAGAGACTCAAAATTTACTGCGCACTCAGGTTGCAAATTTTACCTTCAACCTTGGATTTTCAGGGAAGTTTTACCATACAGGTAAGAAGGAACTTTGCGTTCTCAGGCAGTTACAAATAGGACACTCTATAGCAGAAATAGAATGGCTAAAATGTTCATGGGGAGGGCCTGGACACCTTAAAGCAAGGCAGTCTTAGCTCTGAAGCCAGTAGAGGATTGGCAGAGAAATTCTTAACAATGAAGCTTAGAGGAGATGAATATTAATGACTTCTACAGAATCAGAAAAACCATGGCCACTCTATACACAGTTGAATTACTTGCCTTCCTAAACACAATCAAAGTGAAAAGAAATATAAAATGAAGATAGTATCTTTACTATCTTTAAGATATCAGAGATGATAGATATTCTTGTAAATTTATTTTGAATAAAGAATTGGTAATAAGATAAGGATTTACAGACTTAAAGAAATTGAATGGACCTCAAGTCTACCTTTTATTTGTGTAAAGTTACTCTTCTCCCTTATAATTTCCATTCTCTTTTACCTGCGTACATTCAAATGAATGAGTCTTTTCAGCCATATCAACTCATACCAACTCAATACCAACTCAATATTCAATCTCTCTCTCTCTCTCTCTCTCTCTCTCTCTCTCTCTCTCTCTCTCTCTCTCTCTCTCTCTCTCTCTCTTTCTCTCTACCACATTCACTTAGCTTATTTTCCTAAGGAAGATTTTTAATGTAAAATACTCTATGTGGTTTATTAGAAGTTTGAATAATAAAATAAAATATTGCCTTTTCCCTGATGCCTCTTTTTTTTTTCTTCTTTGAAAAATCTTAAATAACATTTAAAACAATAATGGTGAAATTATTATTTTGGCTTTTAAACATATCTATGGCTATATATACATATGCATGAACATATGTTTATGCATATGCTATTTTATCTATAAAGATGTAAGATATCATGACTTCACAGATCATGAGGGCTTAGAATCTTTTTTAATAGCTTTTAATTGACAGAACATATGCATGGGAAATTTTTCAACATTGTCCCTAGCAATTACTTCTATTTCAATTTTTCCCTTCCCTCCCTACACCCCCTCCCCTAGATGGCAGGCAGTTTCATACATGTTAAACATGTTAAAGTATATCTTAAATACAATATATGTGTACACATCCATCCAGTTCTCTTGTTGCACAAGAAAAATTGAATTCAGAAAGGTAAAAATAACCTGGGAAGAAAAACAAAAATGCAAGTAGTCCACAACCATTTCCCAGTGTTCTTTCTCTGAGTGTAGCTGGTTCTGTCCACCATCGATCAATTGGAACTGAATTGTATCTTCTCATTGTCAAAGATATCCACTTCTATCAGAATATATTCTCATAAGTATCATTGTTGAAGTGTATAATGATCTCCTGGTTCTGCTCATTTCACTTAGAATCAGCTCATGTTAAGTCTCTCCAAGTCTCTCGATATTCATCCTGCTGGTCATTTCTTTTTTTTTTTTTTTCTTTTGGATGCTAAAAACAGCTGGCCTTTTATTTGGCGTTTGTTTAACTTAGGCAAAGAATGGCTACATGGTTTAATTTGAGGTGCTCAAGGCTGGAAGTACAAAAGGAAAACCTTCCTCTGGAGACTATTGTATAAAAATGACGAACAAGCTGATTTTTAAAAGGCCTGGAAAGATCTACATGAACTCATCCTGAGTGAAAGAAACAGAACCAGTAATGCATCCTACACAATAATAGCAAGAATGTGCTATGATCAACTATGAGATGCTTGGTTCTTCTCAATGCTTCCATGATCCAAAGCAAACCCAATAGATTTTGGATAGAAAATGCCATCTGAGTTCAGAAAAAAAGAACTATGGAGATTGAATGTAAATCAACACATACTATGTTCGCTTCTTTTTTCTGTTTTTTTTTTCTTTTCCATGATTTTTCCCTTTTGTTCTGATTTTTCTCTCCAGTGAAATTCAGAAAGCAACAGTAATGCATAATAAGCACATGCATGGTATGGTATATATAAATTTTAGTCTGCATTCATAAAGTGAATAGTTACATGCAATTTTTTCTTTTGCTTATTTTTATGACTGAAGTAAAATGAATTGCTACTGCTGGTCATTTCTTACAGAACAATAATATTCCATAACATTCATGTACCATTCAATCATTCTCCAATTGATGGGCATCCATTCAATTCCAGTTTCTAGCCACTACGGAAAGGGCTGCCACAAACAGTTTGGCACATACAAGTCCCTTTCCCTTCTTTAATCTCTCTTTCAGATATAAGCCCAGTAGTAAGACTGCTGGATCAAAGGGTATGCACAGTTTTATAACGTTTTGATCATAGTTCCAAATTATTCTCCAGAATGGTTGGATCCATTCACAACTGTAGCGTGCTGTTGTCTCCAGAAGCTGCCGGATCGCTCTCTGGGAAGAGATATGCTGTGTCTACTCAAATCTTTCAGACAGATTCTTCTTCCTGTAGTGAACCGTTGTCTCCAGGCAGTTGCTGTTAACTCTTGTCCTTAGAAGTGACTTCCCTTCCTGCAGAGAGCCCCGTCAAGCCTGATGCAATGCAGAGTCCTCTCCTTGAATCTCCTCCAGCTCTTGACCTTCTCCATGTAGACTCACTTTCCAGGCCCACTGTTGCTTTTTATCCTCCCAGAGAATGGGCATGGGATAATGCAAGGGCTTCTGGGAAGAACCACTTCAGCCAATGGGCTTGCTCCTTCTATCAAGTCAACCTGAGTTCTCACCTTGTAATTGTCCAACCTGAATTCTCACCTTGTCACTATCCAGACAACCTGAGTTCTCACTTAGTAATCCTAACACACAACTGCACCAACAATGCATCAGTGTCTCAATTTTCCCATATCCCTCCAACATTTGTCATTATCTTTTCCTGTCATCTTAGCCAATCTGATAGGTGTGTAGTAGTATCTCAGAGTTGCCTTAATTTGCCTTTCTCTGATCAACGGTGATTTGGAACACTTTCATATGAGTAGAAATAGTTGAAATTTCATCATCTGAAAATTGTCTGTTCATATCTTTGACCATTTATCAATTGGAGAATGGCTTGATGTCTTATAAATTAGAGACAATTTTCTCTATATTTTGGAAATTAGGCCTTTATCAGAACCTTTAACTGGAAAAATGTTCTCCCAGTTTATTGCTTCCCCTCTAATCTTGTTTGCATTAGTTTTGTTTGTACAAAGGTTTTTAATTTGATGTAATCAAATTTTTCTATTTTGTGATCAATAATGATCTCTAGTTCTTCTTTGGCCACAAATTCCTTCCTCCTCCACAAGTATGGGAGGTAAACTATCCTATGTTATCTAATTTATTTATGATCTCATTCTTTATGCCTAAATCATGAACCCATTTTGTATTGGTATACTGTGTCAAGTGTGGGTCCATGCCTAGTTTCTGCCATGCTAATTTCCAGTTTTTCCAGCAGTTTTTGTCAAACAGTGAATCCTTATTCCAAAAGCTGGGGTCTTTGGGTTTGTCAAACATTAGATTATTATAGTTATTATATATATATATTATATATTATATATTATTGACTAATTGTCTTTTGAACTTAACCTATTCCACTGATCAAATAGTCTGTTTCTTAGCCAATACCAAAGGATTTTGGTGACCGCTGCTTTATAATATAGTTTTAGATCTGGTACAGCTAGGCACCATCATTTCAATTTTTTTTCCTTTAGTTCCCTTGAAAGTGTTGACTTTTTGTTCTTCCAGATGAATCTTGTTATTTTGTCTAGGTCATTAATATAGTTTCTTGGGAGCCTGATTAGTATAAAACTAAATAAATAGATTAGTTTAGGTAGTATTGTCATCTTTATTATATTCGCTCAGCCTATCCAAGATTACTTAATATTTTTCCAATTGTTTAGATCTGAATTTATTTGCATAGAAAATGTTTTGTAGTTTTGCTCACATAGTTCCTGACTTTCTTTTGGAAGGTAGATTCCCAAATATTTTATGCTATTAACAGTTATTTTTTAATAGAATTTCTCTTTGTATCTCTTGCTGTTGGATTGTGTTACTGATGTTAAAAAATGCTGAGGATTTATGTGGATTTATTTTGTATTCTGCAAATTTGCTAAAGTTGTGTATTATTTTTAAGAGCTTTTTAGTAAAATCTCTGGGGTTCTCTAGGTATACCACCATATCATCTGCAAAGAGTGATAATTTGATTTGCTCATTACCTACTCTAATTCCTTTAATTTATCTCTCCACTCTTAATACCTAAACTAGCATTTCTAATATAATATTGAATAGTAATACTTTCACTCCTGATCTTATCGGGAATGGTTCCAGTTTATCCCCATTACATAAGATGGTTTTAAATATATGCTCCTGACTATTTTAAGGAAAAGTCCATTTATTCCTATACTCTCAAGTGTTTTTTAATAGGAATCGATATTGGATTTTATCAAATGCTTTTTTTGCATCTATTGAGATGATCATATGTTTTTTGTTAATTTGGTTATTGATATCGTCAATTATGCTAAGAGTCTTCCTAATATTGAACTTCTCCTGCATTCCTGGTATGAATCCTACTTGGTCATGGTTTATTATCCTGGGGATTACTTTCTATAATCTTTTTGTTAATATTTTATTTAAGATTTTAGCATCAATATTCATTATGGAGATTGGTCTATAATTCTCTTTCTCTGTTTTCAACCTACCTGGTTTAGGTATCAGTATCATGTCTGTGGCATAAAAGGAATTTTGTAGGACTCCTTTGATCCCTATTTTTTCAAATACTTTATATAACATTGGAGTTAATTGTTCTTTAAATGTTTGGTAGAAATCACATGTAAATCCATCTGTACTGGGGATATTTTTCTTAAAGAGGTGATTAATAGCTTGTTATGTTTCTTTTTTTTTAATTTTATAATTATAAACTTTTTGACAGTATATATGCATGAGTAATTTTTTTTATAACATTATCCCTTGTATTCATTTTTCCAAATTATCCCCTCTCTCCCTCTACTCCCTCTCCTAGATGACAGGCAATCCCATACATTTTACATGTGTTAAAATATAACCTAGATACAATATATGTGTGTAAATCCCATTTTCTTGTTGCACGTTAAGTATTAGATTGCGAAGGTGTAAGTAACCTGGGTAGATAGACAGTAGTGCTACAATTTACATTCACTTCCCAGTGTTCCTTCTCTGGGAGTAGTTGTTTCTGTCCATCATTGATCAACTGGAAGTGAGTTGGATCTTCATTATGTTGAAGAGATCAACTTCCATCAGAATACACCTTCATACAACATTGAAGTGTACAGCAATCTTCTGGTTCTATTCATTTCACTCAGCATCAGTTAATGTAAGTCTCTCCAAACCTCTCTGTATTCCTCCTGCTGGTCATTTCTTACAGAGCAATAATATTCCATAACCTACATATACCATAATTTACCCAACTATTCTCCAATTGATGGACATCCATTCATGTTCCAGTTTCCAGCCACTACAAAAAGAGCTGCCACAAACATTTTGGCACATATAGGTCTCTTTCTGCTCTTTAGTATTTCTTTGGGATATAAGCCCAGTAGTAGCACTGCTGGGTCAAAGGGTATGCACAGTTTGATAGCTTTTTGGGCATAGTTCCAAATACCTCTCCAGAATGGTTGGATTTTTTCATAACTCCACCAACAATGTATTAGTGTCCCATTTTTCCCACATCCCCTCCAAAATTCATCATTATTTGTTCCTGTCATCTTAGCCAATCTGACAGGTATATAGTGGTATCTCAGAGTTGTCTTAATTTGCATTTCTCTGATCAGTAGTGATTTGGAACACCCTATCATATGAGTGGATATAATTTCAATTTCATCATCTGAGAAGTGTCTGTTCATATCCTTTGACCATTTATCAATTGGAGAATGGTTCGGTTTCTTATAAATTAGGGTCAGTTCTCTATATATTTTGGAAACGAGACCTTTATCATAACCTTTAACTGTAAAAATATTTTCCCAATTCCCTTCTAATTTTGTTTGCATTAGTATTGTTTGTACAGAAACTTTTTAATTTGATGCAATCAAAATCTTCTATTTTGTGATCAATAATGATCTCTAGTTCTCCTCTGGTCATAAATTCCTTCCTCCTCCACAAGTCTGAGAGGTAGACTATCCTCTGTTCCTCTAATCTATTTATGATCTCATTCTTATGCTTAAGTCATGGACCTAATCTGATCTCATCTTGGTATATGGTGTTAAGTGTGGATCCATATCTAATTTCTGGCATATTAATTTCCAGTTTTTCCAACAGTTTTTTTCAAATAATGAATTTTTATCCCTAATGTTGGTAACTTTGGGTTTGTCAAACACTAGATTGCTATAGTTGTACCCTATTTTGTCCTGTGTACCTAATCTGTTCCACTGATCAACTGGTCTATTTCTTAGCCAATACCAAATGGTTTTGGTGACTGCTGCTATATAATATAGCTTTAGATCGAGTACACCTAGACCACCTTCATCTGACTTTTTTCCATTAGTTCTCTTGTAATTCTCGACCTTTTATTCTTCCATATGAATTTTGTTGTTATTTTTTTCTAGGTCATTAAAAGAGTTTCTTGGGAATCCGATTGGTATAGCACTAAATAAATGGATTAGTTTGGGGAGTATTGTCATCTTTATTATACTCTCTTGGCCTGTCAAAGAGCACTGAATGTCTTTGCAATTATTTGAATCTGACTTTATTTTTGTGGCAAGTATTTGGTAATTTTGCTCATATAATTCCTGACTATTGTTTGGTAGATGGATTCCCAAATATTTTGTACTCTCAACATTTGTTTGGAATGGAATTTCTCTTTGTATCTCTTGCTGTTGGATTTAGTTGGTGATATATAAAAATGCTGAGGATTTATGTGGATTTATTTTGTATCCGGCAACTTTGCTAAAATTCTGAATTATTTCTAATCGCTTTTTAGCAGAGTCTTTGGTGTTCTCTAAGTATACCATCATGTCATCTGCAAAGAGTGATAGTTTGGTTTCCTCATTTCCTATTCTAATTCCTTGAATCTCTTTCTCAGCTCTTATTGCCGAGGCTAGCGTTTCTAGTACTATATTGAATAGTAATGGGGATAGTGGGCAACCTTGTTTCACTCCTGATCTTACTGGAAAAGGTTCCAGTTTATCTCTACTGCATATTATGCTTACTGACGGTCGTAAATATATGCTCCTGATTATTCTAAGGAATAGTCCATTTATTCCTATACTCTCAAGCATTTTTAGTAGGAATGGATGTTGGATTTTATGAAATGCTTTTTCTGCATCTATTGAGATGATCATATGGTTTTTATTAATTTGATTATTAATATGGTCAATTATACTAATAGTTTTCCTAATATTGAACCAGCCCTGCATTCCTGGTACAAATCCTGCTTGATCATAGTGTATTATCCTGGGGATGATTTTCTAAGGTCTTTTTGCTAATATCTTATTTAAGATTTTAGCATCAATATTCATTAAGGAAATTGGTCTATAGTTTTCTTTCTCAGTTTTTGATCTACCTGGTTTAGGTATCAGTACCATGTCTGTGTCATAAAAGGAGTTTGGTAGGACTCCTTCATCCTCTATTTTTTCAAATAGTTTATATAACATTGGGGCTAATTTTTTTTTAAACATTTAGTAGAATTCACATGTAAATCCATCTGGTCGTGGGGATTTTTTCCTGAGTTGTTGATTAATAGCTTGTTCTATTTCTTTTTCTGAAATGGGACTATTTAAGCAATTTATCTCCTCCTCTGTTAATCTAGGAAGCCTATATTTTTGGAGGAACTCATCCATTTCACTTAAGTTATCAAATTTTTTGGCATAAAGTTGGGCAAAGTAACTCATTATTTCTCCAATTTCCTCTTCATTAGTGAAAAGATACCCCTTTTCATTTGTAAGACTAATTATATGATTTTTCTCTTTCCTTTTTCTGATCAGATTTACCAAAGGTTTATCTATTTTATTGGCTTTTTCATAAAACCAACTCTTGGTTTTATTTATTAATTCAATACTTTTTTTTTTTACTTTCAATATTATTGATTTCTCCTTTTAATTTTTGTATTTCAAGTTTGATTTTTGGTTGGGGGTTTTTAATTTGGTCTTTGTCTAGCTTTTTAAGTTGCAGTCCCAATTCATTAATCTTCTCTTTCTCTATTTTGTTCAAATAAGCCTCTAAGGATATAAAATTTCCCCTTATTACCACTTTAGCTATATCCCACACATTTTAGTATGATGTCTCATCATTGTCATTATCTTGGGTGAAATTATTAATTGTTTCTATAATTTGCTGTTTCACCCAGTCGTTCTTTAAGATGACATTATTCAGTTTCCAATTACTTTTTGGTCTATTTACCCCTAACTTCTTACTGAATGTAGCTTTTATTGCATTGTGATCTGAGAAGAAGGCATTTATTATTTCTGCCTTCCTGCATTTAATTTTGAGATCTTTATGTCCTAATATATGGTCAATTTTTGTATAGGTTCCATGAACTGCTGAGAAGAAAGTATATTCCTTTCTATCGCCATCCAGTTTTCTCCAAAGGTCTATCATACCTAGTTTTTCTAATGTTCTATTTACTTTTTAAATTTCTTCTTTATTTGTTTTGTGGTTTGATTTGTCTAAATCTGAGAGTGCAAGGTTGAGATCCCCTACTATTATAGTTTTACTGTCTATTTCTTCTTGCAACTTTCTTAACTTTTCCTTTAGAAAGTTAGATGCTATACCACTTGGTGCATATATGTTTAGTATTGATATGGCTTCATTGTTTATGCTACCTTTTAGCAGGATATAGTTTCCTTCCTTATCTCTTTTAATTAGATCAACATCTGCTTTTCCTTGATCTGAGATAAGGATGGATACCCCTGTTTTTTTTGCTTTACCTGAAGCATAATAGATTCTGCTCCAACCTTTTACCTTTACTCTGTATGTATCTCCCTGCTTTAAGTGTGTTTCCTGTAAACAACATAATGTAGGGTTCTGACTTTTGATCCAGTCTGCTATCTGTCTCCATTTGATGGGAGAGTTCATCTCATTCACATTTACAGTTAAAATTACTAATTCTGTATTTCCTGCCATCATATTATCCCCAGAAAGGGGTTTTTCCCTTGACCCCCCTGAACCCCTTCCCAATATTTAATTTATAGACCCCACTTGTGACACGCAGCCCTCACTTTTTTAGTATCCCTCCCCCCTCCTTCCAAGTCCCTTCCCCTATTCCCCCTTTCCTTTTCCCTTTTCCTCTCCCCCCTTTTAATGAGTTGAGAGAGAATTCTCTGAAAAACAAATATGTCAATTATTTACTCTTTGAGCCTCTTCTGATGAGAGTAAGATTCACACAAAGTTTCTCCCCCTCACTAAATTCCCTCAGATATGGTATATTTTCTATGCCTCTTCCTGGGATGTAGTTTCCCTCTTTTTATCATTCCTTCCCCTTTTTCTGATACTACCCCCTTCCCTTTACTACTCCCCCTTTTTTATATCAGTAAAATCAAATTATCCATGAGGACTTTCTATATATCCACAACAGATATACGGTTCTCAAGAGTTCTTTTTACCTTTTTTATGTTTCTCTTCAGTCTTGTGCATGTAGATCCAATTTTTTGTTTAAGTCTATTTTTTTTTTCTTAGAAACAAATGGAATTCCTCTGCTTCATTAAATGATCATCTTCCTCCAATGAAGAAAATGCTAAACTTAGCTGGGTAGTTTATTCTTGGTTGCAATCCTTGATCTTTTGCCTCTTGGAATATCAGGTTCCAGGCCCTTTGATCTTTTAATGTGGAGGCAGCCAGATCTTGAGTGACCCTTATTGTTGCCCCTTGATATTTGAATTGCTTTTTTCTACCTTCTTGCAATATTTTTTCCTTTGTGTGGTAATTCTGTAGCTTAGCCACAATATTCCGTGGTGTTCTTTTTTTAGAGTCTTTTTCAGAAGGTGTTCGATGAATTGTTTCAATGCCTATTTTCCCTTCTATTTCTATTATCTCTGGACAGTTATCTTTGATGATTTCCTGTAAAATAGAATCTAGGCTCTTTTTTTGGTCATAGTTTTCGGGAAGTCCAATGATCCTCAGATTATCTCTCCTAGACCTATTTTCCAGGTCTATAGATTTTCCCAGTAAGTATTTGACGTTATTCTCCAGCTTTTCATTTTTTTTGTTTTGTTTGACTGATTTTTGGGTTCTCAATGAATCATTCATTTCTATTTGTTCCATCCTATGTTTTAATGAGTTATTTTCTTCATTCACATTTTTAGTTCTTTTTGTATATGCCCAATTGAGTTTTTAAATGAATTATTTTGCTCTATTGAATTTTTTCCATTTCCCTAATTTTTTTTAGAGAATTATTTTCTTTTTCCAATTCAGAAATCCTACTTTCTTGAGAAGTTTTTATCTTTTCCAATTCAGAAATCCTACTTTCCTGTGATTTTTTAAGCTTTTCTAATTCATAAATTTTGTTTCCCTGCGTCTCCTGTGAATTTTTTATTTTTTCTTACTCAAATTTCAGGACGTTGTTATTCTCTATCATAGCTTCTCTTCCCTTTCCCCATTTTTCTTCAAACTCTCTTAAATTTTTAATAGTGTCTTCTAGGAGAGAGTTATGTGATGGGGGGCAGGTATCCTTCCCCTTTACGCTGTTATCTGCTGACTCTCTGCTATTAACTTCCTTGGGGTTGGATACCCACTCTTTCTCTGTGTAGAGGGAATCAATGGTTACTCATTGTTTAAAAATCTTTTGGTGTCTGCCCTTGGGGTAAGAAGTTTATTTATTTATTTCTTTACCACTTCCTCCCAGACTGGATGGATGCAGCGGCCCCTGTGCCTGATCTAAGAGATAGCTCTGGGAGAGAGTTCTCCTCCCCCTCCCTGGAAGTGTCTCAGGGGTGATTAGTACGGCTGCTGCTGCGCTATGAGGGTTGCCCAGCGAAGGGCCACTCTGTGTGTCCTAGAGACTTCCCTGAGGTTTAAGACTGAACAGTAAAGGTGACACAAAGCCCAGCCAATGTGTCCCATGGGGCATGGATATCATCAGCTGATGTGAAAAGCCCCTGCGCTCGAACTGGAAGTGTCTGCCTGGAAACCTCAGCCCCTATTTCAAAGGTTCTGCTTCTTTGGTACTTCCATGGCTGAGTTCCACAGCCTCCAGCCAAGCCAGGCACTATGTGGATTAGAAATTGCCTCAGGCTGTGTCCCCACTGTTCAAACTCTTAACTACCCCAAGGTGAAGCCCCAGACAGCAGAAAGCGGCTACACAGCCTTGCTGAGATCTGTTAGGTCACTTCAGGATTGGAGTGGTTCTAGTATCTGGCTTTATATTTTAAAGTGGCTTGATTTCTCTTCTGAACTGCTGTTTTATAAGCAGAGAAGATCTAACAGCCTGTGCCAGATTCTTCTATCTCAGTGGCTTCTCTGATCCCAGACTTCTCCCCACCTCAATTGGTGAAGTGTGCTAGCACCTAAGCCTGTCTGTGCTGGCCTTTTTTCTTCCTCCCCTAGGAACTGACCTTTTCTGTTGAAACTCCAGATTCTCTTCAGCTGGTAAGTCGTGCTTGCAATCCTTGTGGTTTCTATCAGTCCAGTGTTATTTTTGAGGCTGGTTTAACTAATTGGTAATGAGGAAAGAAGGGAGCTTACAAACTTGCGTGTATCTTCTATGCCATCTTGGCTCTGCCCCCCCCTTTTTTTTAATGGGACTGCTTAACCAATTTAATTCTTCCTCTGTTAATCTAGCCAACCTATATTTTTGAAGTTATTCATCGATTTCATTTAAGTTACCAAATTTGTTGGCATAAAGTTGGGCAAAGTAACTCGTAATTATTGCTCTAATTTCCTCTTTATTATTGGCAAGTTCCTCCCTTTTCATTTTTAACACTAACAATATAATTGTCCTCTTTCCTTTTTATAATCAAATTTACCAAGGGTTCATCTCTTTTGTTGTTGTTGTTGTTGTTGTTTTTTCATAGAATCAACTGTTAGTTCTATTTATTAATTCAATAGCTTTTTTACCTTCAATTTTATTAATCTCTCCTTTTATTTTTAGCATTTCTAGTGTAGTGTTTGACTGGGAGTTTTTAATTTGCTCCTTTTCTAGCCTTTTTTAGTTGCAAGCCAGATTCATTGACCTTCTTTTTCTCTATTTTATGCAAGTATTCCTCTGGAGATATAAAATTTCCCCTTATTACCACTTTGGCTGCATCCCACACATTTTGGTATGACGTCTCATTATTGTCATTTTTTTAGGTGAAATTATTAATTGCATCTATGATTTGCTGTTCACCCAATCCTTTCTTTAGGATGAGATTATTTAATTTCCAATTTTTTTTTAGTCTATTTACCCTTAGTTTTTTATTGAAAGTAACTTTCATTGCATCATTAGCTGTAAAGGATACATTTACTATTTCTGTGTTTCTGCATTTTAATTTGAGGTTTTTATGTCCTAATATATGGCCAATTTTTGTATAGGTTCCATGAACTGCTGAAAAGAAAGTGTACTCCTGTCTGTCTCCATTTAGTTTTCTCCAAAGATGTATCATACCTGTTAGGTTCTTACTAAGTGCTAATGAGATAATGAGATATTAGGTTCTTACTAAGTGCTAAGTCGGTACTTAACAATTCTCTAGTTCTGGTCTTTACTAGGAGTTTAACCCCTTTGAACTCCTGGGGAGGAGCTAGCATGCTTAGGAGGAGCAAGTTCATTGGTTGAAGTAATTTTTCCCAGAAGCCCTTGCATTTTCCCACGGCCATTCTCTGGGAGGATAAAAGAGAGCGGCACTCAAGAGATAGAGAGTCTGTCTGTGCCATACTTGAGGCGGCTCTCCTGAAGAAGAAGAAGTCACTGCTCTGGACCAGATTTGGCGGCAACTGTCTGGAGACAAGGGCTCTCTACAGGAAGAAGAATCTTTCTGAGAGATTTGAGTTAACACAGCAGATCTCCTCCCAGAGAGCAATCGGCAGTCTCTGGAGACAACAGAACTTTACAATACCTAACTTTTCTAGTATTCTATTTAGCTCTTTGACTTCTTTCTTATTTATTTTGTGGTTTGATTTTTCCAATTCTGAGAGTGCACGGCTGAAATCTCCCTTTATTATAGTTTTGCTGCCTATTTCTTCTTGCAGCTTTCTTAACTATTCCTTCAAGAATTTAGATGCTGCACCACTTGGTACATATATGTTTAATATTGATACTGCTTCATTATCTATGCTACCCTTTAGCAAGATATAGTGTCCTTCCATATCTTTTTTAATTAGATCAATTTTTGCTTTTGCTTGATCTGAGATCAGGATGACTACCCCTGCTTTTTTCACTTCACATAGTTGATTCTGCTCCACCATTTTACCTTTACTCTGTTTGTATCACAGTGTTCAAGTGTGTTTTCTGTAAACAATATATTTTAGGATTCTGGCTTTCAATCCAGTCTGCTATCCACCTCTGGTTTATGGGAGGAGTTTACCCCATTCACATTTATGGTTAAAATCACCAATTTTGTATTTCCAGAAAACTTGTTAATCCCAGCTTATGCTTTTTTTCCCCTTTCCTTCCCCCTTATTCCCTCACACAGCCCTCCCTCTTTAGGATCTCTCCCCCCATCTTAGAGTTCCGCCTCTTTTCTTATCCCTTTTCCTCACAATTTCTGTATTCCCTTCTCCTAAGCTTACTTCTTCCCTTTTCACTTTTCCACTCCCACTTTTCAATGAGGTGGGAGAAGTTTCTCTGTAGATTGAATATGTCTAATATTTTTGTCTTTAAGCCAATTCTGATGAGAGTAAGATACACACCATGTTCATCTCTTTCCCTTCTTTCCCTCAGATATAATAGGTTTTCTTTGCCTCTTCATGAGATGTAATACCCCCATTTTACCCTTTTTCTGTTACAATTTCCTTTTCATCTCTAGTTTCTTTTTTATATTATAACTGTGAAACTAAATTATACCTGCTTCTTAATGTATATTTATAACAGAAATATAGTTCCCAAGATTTCTTTTTACACTTTTGTTTCTTTTGAGTCCCATATTTGGAGATCAAACTTTTTGTTTAGTTCCAGGTTTTTGTCAGAAATAGATGGAATTCACCTATTTCATTGAATGTCCATCTTCTTCTCTTGATTAAAATGCTTATTTTTGCTGGGTAAGTTATTCTTGGCTGCATATCATGTTCCTTAGCCTTTCGGAATATCATATTCCAGGTCCTTCAATCCTTTAATGTGGATGTTTCTAGATCCCTAGTAATCCTTATTGTGGCTCCTCTGTATTTGATTTTTTTCCTAGATGCTTATAGTATTTTTTCCTTGGTCTGATAGTTCTGGAATTTAGCCACAATATTTCTTGGAGTCTTGATTTTGGGACGTCTTTCAGTAAGTGATAGATGAATTCTTTCAATGTCTATTTTACTCTCTATTTCTATAACATCTGGGCAGTTGTCTTTAATGATTTCCTGAAAAATAGTGTCTAGACTCTTTTTTCATCATAATTTTCAGGGAGTCCAATAATTCTCAGATTATCTCTGTTGTTTTCCCAAGTAGGTATTTAAATTTTATTCATTTTTTTCCATTTTTTTGGCTTTGCTTGACTGATTCTTAGTGTCTTCTCAAGTCATTCATTTCCATTTGTTAAATTCTGATTTTAATGAATTATTTTCTTCATTTACTTTTTAATTTATTTTTGTAATTGTCCAATCCAGACCCTCTTGCTAAGCTTCCCTTTCCTTTTCCCATTTTTCTTCTAGCTCTCTTGTAAGATCCTTTTTAATTTCTTCTATGAGAGTTTTGTGTCTTGAGGACCAGATCATATCCCCCTTTGAGGTTTCATCTAGAGACTATCTCTTTTTTAGTCTCTTCAGGGTTTGAAGTCTTCTCTCTATCAGTATAAAAACTAGCATCTATAGTTAGAACTTGCTTTAACTGTTTACTCATTTTGACAAAAAAGAAACAAAAACAAATAAAAAAATCAAGTGTGGTATGCTTTTTGGGCAGTATGGTATTACCAAGTATGGTAATTCCAAATATGGTGTTACCATTACTACAGACACCAGGAAGTAGCAGTGAAGCAGCAGTGGGACAGCAATGGCTGTGCTGCATCTGTGCAGGTTGCACTCTCAGAGCATGGTGAGTCTCTCTAGCGCTGGGTGGGTGTGGCCACATCTCAAGAGAAAAGGTAAATCATTGAATATCTTTGCCAAAACATCCCCAAATGGGGTTACAAAGAGTCAGACATGACTGAAAAATGACTTTAAAAAATCAATATAGATACCTATATCAATCTGTTGGATAAGACCTGTGGATCCCTTCTCAAAATGAAGTTTTGAATCCATAAAGTAACAAAAAAAAAAAAAAGAAAAAAAAATATATATATGTTGAAATATAGGTTTGGGAGGTTTTTAAAGCATGTGTACTGTAAGTTAACCCTTATATTAGAGTTAAAAAGTTACTCATAAAAGAATGATTTTTTACAATGTGAATAAACATAATTTGTCTTTCAATTGTACTACAGAAAATTATGAAATTATTCCCATCTACTTAATTATTTATTACATCTGAATTGGGGTTAACCAGATCCTTTATAAAAGGAAGAATATTAAATCAGAGATAGCTCATTACTGTACAATTAAGATGTAATAGTAAAAATCAAGATTATTAAAGTATAGAATTCTTTCTTTGTTTCTACTAAAATAAAGAAAATGCCTTTAATGCATAAGACAGACATGTTGAACCTTGAGTAAAATATATGATTTTATAAAGTAATTTTTAAAGCTAGACCATCTTATTCAAAGCTTATGAGCCTTATCACATGAATAACCATATTCAAGTATCATATGGGTCAACATAAGTAAGATAAATGTGTCATGTTCTGCCTAAACCCAAAAGGTAAGACTAAGATGGAAGAGTGGAAGTTGAAAAGCTTGATGTTAAGAAAATATTTTTAGAGCAGAACCAGGAGATCATTATACACAGCAACAGTAAGATTATACAATGATCAATTCTGGTACACGTGGCTTTCTTCAACAATGAGATGATTCAAATCAGGTTCAATAGTTCAGTGATGAAGAAAGCCATATACACCCAGAGAAAGGCCTGTGGGAACTGAGTGTGGACCACAGCATGGCATTTTCACTCTTTCTGTTGATGTTTGCTTACATTTTGTTTCCCTTCTCAGGTTTTTTTTTTTCTTTCTAGATCCAATTTTTCTTTTACAGCAATATAACTGTATAAATATGTATGTATATATGTTTATATACATACATACACACACACACACACATATATATATACATATATATATACATATATGTATATATATATAAAACCTGGGAGTAGAGACACATATGATATGTGATATATTCCTGGCAAGAAATTAAGAAAATGAAAATATTACAATATTGTTTTTTCTTCCTTGTGAGATTACAGTCATTCTCCTTTATAAGAATTGGTTATTGTGAAAACAATGTTTATTTTTGATAGTTAAAGTGGATCAATTGACTTTATTCTAGTCAATATTTGATTTATTTTTTATTTATTTATTTATTTTTTAAAAATTATATACATATATATGTATATATATATATATATATATATATATATATTTATTTATTTATTTATAATATTATCCCTTGTATTCATTTTTCCAAATTATCCCCCCCTCCCTCTATTCCCTCCCCCAATGACAGGCAATCCCATACATTTTACATGTGTTACAATATAACCTAGATACAATACATGTGTGTGAATATCATTTTCTTGTTGCACAATAATCATTAGATTCCGAAGGTACATGTAACCTGGGCAGACAGATATTAGTGCTAACAATTTACATTCACTTCCCAGTGTTTCTTCTCTGGGTGTAGCTACCTCTGTCCATCATTGATCAACTGGAAGTGAGTTGGCTCTTCTTTATGTTGAAGATTTCCACTTCCATCAGAATATATCCTCATACATTGTTGTTGTTGAAGTGTACAGTGATCTTCTGGTTCTGCTCATTTCACTCAGCATCAGTTGATGTAAGTCTCTCCAGGCCTCTCTGTATTCCTCCTGCTGGTCATTTCTTACAGAGCAATAATATTCCATAACCTTCATATACCATAATTTACCCAACCATTCTCCAACTGATGGACATCCATTCATCTTCCAGTTTCTAGCTACAACAAAAAGAGCTGCCACAAACATTTTGGCACATATAGGTCTCTTTCCGCTCTTTAGTATTTCTTTGGGATATAAGCCCAGTAGTAGCGCTGCTGGGTCAAAGGGTATGCACAGTTTGATAGCTTTTTGGGCATAGTTCCAAATTGCTCTCCAGAATGGCTGGATTCTTTCGCAACTCCACCAACAATGCATTAGTGTCCCAGTTTCCCCACATCCCCTCCAACATTCATCATTATTTGTTCCTGTCATCTTAGGCAATCTGACAGGTGTGTAGTGGTATCTCAGAGTGGTCTTAATTTGCATTTCTCTGATCATTAGTGATTTGGAACACTCTTTCATGTGAGTGGATATAGTTTCAATTTCTTCATCTGAGAATTGTCTGTTCATATCCTTTGACCATTTATCAGTTGGAGAATGGTTAGGTTTCTTATAAATTAGGGTGAGTTCTCTATATATTTTGGAAATGAGACCTTTGTCAGAACCTTTGTTTTTAAAAATATTTTCCCAATTTGTTACTTCCCTTCTAATCTTGTTTGCATTAGTATTATTTGTACAGAAACTTTTTAGTTTGATGTAATCAAAATCTTCTATTTTGTGATCAATAATGATCTCTAGTTCTCCTCTGGTCATAAATTCCTTCCTCCTCCACAAGTCTGAGAGGTAGACTATCCTCTCTTCCTCTAATCTATTTATTATCTCCCTCTTTATGCCTAAATCATGGACCCATTTTGATCTTATCTTGGTATATGGTGTTAATCCATGATGGATCCATATCTAATTTCTGCCATATTAATTTCCAGTTTTCCCAACAGTTTTTTCCAAATAATGAATTTTTATCCCTAATGTTGGTATCTTTGGATTTGTCAAAGATTAGATTGCTATAGATGTACCCTATTTTGTCCTTTGTATCTAATCTGTTCCACTGATCTACCGGTCTATTTCTTAGCCAATACCAAATGGTTTTGGTGACTGCTGCTATATAATATAGCTTTAGATCAGGTACACTTAGACCACCTTCCTCTGAGTTTTTTTTCATTAGTTCCCTTGCAATTCTTGACCTTTTATTCTTCCATATGAATTTTGTTGTTATTTTTTCTAGGTCATTAAAATAGTTTCTTGGGAGTCTGATTGGTATAGCACTAAATAAATAGATTAGTTTGGGGAGTATTGTCATCTTTATTATATTCGTTTGGCCTATCCAAGAGCACTGAATGTCTTTCCAATTATTTAAATCTGATTTTATTTTTGTGGCAAGTGTTTTGTAATTTTTCTCATATAATTCCTGACTTTTCTTTGGTAGATGGATTCCCAAATATTTTGTACTCTCAACATTTGTTTGGAATGGAATTTCTCTTTGTATCTCTTGCTGTTGGATTTAGTTGGTGATATATAAAAATGCTGAGGATTTATGTGGATCAATATTTGATTTAAAAGAATAAATCTTAAGGTTTTCTCCACACCAGTTTCTTTAAAATAATTACAATAATCAACCTGGTTAAAAAAAAAAAAAAAACAGCAACAACAACTAATCAGATCAAATATATTACATAAGCCCCCAAAATTTTATTTATTTAAAACAAAGGAAAACTGAGTAAAAATATTAAGAATGTTTTAATATTTTGTACTTTCTATATCATGGGCCAGAACTCTGAACTTCTTACAAGGTACTACCTAAGTGGAATTGATAAGACAATGGTTATCTAATTTAGCATAGTTCAGTATGATTGATTTAATCTTACAACAAATAATGGTTTCCTAGAGATAAAATGCTTGGAGCATATAAGCAGGGACTGAGAGTCACAGAAGACAAGTGCACTAGAAGCTCTTGGAGCCAAGGAAACAGAAATTCATTTTACTTTTAGTCAGACTCCTGGTGGCTGGCCTGGCCTCATGAATTTCCCCCATTGAGACCAAGGCTGGTCTGAAAGCTCTCCAGAAAGCTGCCCAGCCCCAGGAAGGAGATAATAAAGGATTTGGACTTTAACACCTGGCTGTTCTTGTAGTGATTACTGAACTGAAAGGAGGACTACTCTCAGAGACCCCAAGAAAACCAAATCAGAGAACACTACATTTCTATGTTTATATTTTAACAATATGCTATCTGCATTTTTACATGCTAAAATAATTAATCCTAAAGCATCCTTGTAACTTTATAAGAACATGTTTTTCATTTTAGTTTTGACTGTTAACTTTACTCTTTGCTGGTATACAAAGAAATGAAAAGTAAATTCTACTCTTTATATAACATCAGGCACCATAACATGCATTATTTGTACATATATCATCTCATTTTAATCCTTCCCAGGGTTCTGAATCATATGTAGGGCAAGTGTAGTTTTCATTTAATAAATGGAAAAATGAATCTCAGAGATTAGGTAAATTGCTCACAGTTACACAGCTAATAAGTGGCAGTTTCCAGGAGATCATTATACACTTCAACAACAGTACTATATGAGGATCAATTCTGATGGACGTAGCCATCTTCAAAAATTAGAGGATCCAAATCAGTTCCAATTAATCAGTAATGAACAGAAGCAGCCATCGGGAAATGAGTATGGACCACAACATAGCATTTACACTCTTTCTGTTATTGTTTGCTTGCATTTTTGTTTTTCTTCCCAAATTATTTTTACCTTCTTTCTAAATCCAATTTTTTGTGTGTATCAAGACAACTGTATAACTATGTATACATATGTTGTATTTAACATATACTTTAATATATTTAACATGTATTTAACTCTGCCATCTAGAGTGGGAGTGGAGGGAAGGAGGGAAAAAGATGGAATAGAAGTTTTTGCAATAGATTATGAGATACTTAGTATAAGTCTAGAAATGAAAGAGACTTCAGAAAGCATCAATTGTAAAGCCATCATTTTATAAATAAAAAAACTGTGTTTAAATATATCAGAGGTAAGATTTGAATTCATGTTCTCTCACTCCAGGGCCAGTAGTTATTTTCCCCATGATATAATACATATAATCTCTAAAACATCATTTCGTCTTTCCAGATATTTTTGTCAGTGAGAGAATGAATTATAATAAAGACATAGTATAAGTCACTAAACATGTAATTCATTATTTTTATTACAGCAAAGCAATTATTTTGCATTCATTTTCTATTGTACTCTATAAAGCATTATTTATTTTGGTTTTCTTGAGAAAGATACAGTAGTAGTTTGCCATTTCTTTCTCTAGCTCATTTTTAAAATGAGGAAATAGGTCAACAGGGTTAAGTGACTGTAGCTGGTAAATGTCTGCGGCCTGATATGAGTTCAGGAAGATGAGCCCTTTGTAACTCTAGGCCCAGCTCTTTATGCACTGGGTCACCTTGTTGTTTGTGTTTCATTCTCAAAAAGGGAAACAGGGAAGTGATGACAATCAAGTGAATTGGATTTAAGTGAGTGAGAGCTGTGCAAGGTCACCTGCTTCATTTTCCCCTCCAGACCCATCTAGGTCCAGTGGTAAGATTAAAACAACTGAAGATGGCCCTGGATAAAATGGGAGATTTTGGCCTTTTTTTCATCTAAAATTTTCAGCTAGTCTCACTTTGCCTGAAGCCACACCCATTTAGTGATTAAGGCTTGATGGCCATTGAGGCAAAGAATCTCTTCTTTCACCCAGTCAAAAAAAAAAAAAAAAAATTAAATAAACAAATGAATGAATGAGTTAATCTAAGAGGGGAAGATTCTTTAGAGTTTCTGACAAAAGCAGAAATGACTGGTATTTACATTTAATATGAGTCATTCAGGACCCAAACAATGATCAAATGGAGCTTGGCCTAGGATTTAAGTGCAAAATTAAGAATCAGATTGGTTTGGGTTTAAGACCTGATCCTTAAGAAAGAAATCTAGTAATATACCCTAACATATCTTGGGAGGCTTTGAAGGTTCAAAAGAGAAAAAAATTGCTTTTAAGAGCATCTGTAGGTAAGGATATGATCGCCTATTGACAAAAGGAAGAAAGGAGAGAAGGCTGGAGAAAGGAAGAAAAAGGAGTGAACAACCAGGGGCTATAAGTTATAACTTTGACTCATGTGGTGCTTTCCAAGCTACAGTTTACTTTCCTTTGTATTCTATAATGTACTGATGGAAGAATAAGATTATGCATATACTTTTGGGGGGAACTATACTTTCTGTATCATTAAATATAACATACATCATTACATACAACTATATCTTATTAATTTCTTCTTTCTCAAAAAAAAAAAAAAAAGTGAAGCTAAGCTGACTAAATGTTAATGAAGTGATGATCACTCCAGAAAATATTATTGGTATTAAATATTCAAGTTGTACAGAAAAACAGCTTCCTCCCTCTCAGGGCTACCTTCATAGCCCTGAGGGGATTGTGTGTTAAGAACCATGCCTAGGTAAAGAGGCAGGTCAATTTCCTGAGAGCCTCCACAGCTATGAATCATAAACTTGAAGGAGTTGCAAAGCAGCCTCTGCAAATGTTCCTTGTGGATTTTATGAGGGAAAGGAAAGGGGGAACTCCATTTCTCAGCACATAGATAATCCCATAAGACGCATTGTCCCCTGTAAAATGAATTTACAGGCCCAAAAACCTAGATTGATAAATAAAAAGGTTTATTGTAGGAATTTGGAAGTTAAGTTAGAAAGACGCCAGGGCCAAAGGTGGTCGCTGGGCGGGCAGGAACCCTTACATGGCTGGAAGGATACCACGTGTTGTCTGGGAGGGCTCCTGCGAAGAGGGCTCCTGCTTGGCCCTTTTTATATCTAGAAGATTATGGATGGTACCCCTAAGTTATCGGTGGGCTTTTCAGTTAGCTCAGATCAGGTGAGGGCTGGGGGAAGCTGAGCTGATTCAAAGGGTGCCTTTGACCAGGATTTGTGAATCAAGGTCAGCCATGGGTTGGGCAATTAGAAAGTAATCTCAACCCCCATCAGATTGAAGTGAAACAAGGTTGCCCAGTATCACCATTACTATTCAATATTGTATTAGAAATGCTAGCCTCGGCAATAAGCATAGAGAAAGAGATTAAAGGAATAAGAGTAGTTAATGAGGAAATCAAACTGTCACTCTTTGCAGATGATATGATGGTATACTTAAAGAACCCCAGAGATTCTAATAAAAAGTTATTAGAAATAATTCACAACTTTAGCAAAGTTACTGGATAAAAAATATATCCACATAAATCCTCAGCTTTTTTATACATCACCAACAAAATCCAACAGCAAGAGATACAAAGAGAAATTCCATTCAAAACAAATGTCGAGGATGTAAAATATTTGGGAATCCATCTACCAAAGAAAAGTCAGGAATTATATGACCGAAATTACAAAACACTTGCCACAAAAATAAAGTCAGATTTAAATAATTGGAAAGACATTCAGCGCTCATGAGTAGGCTAAGCTAATATAATAAAGATGACAATACTCCACAAACTAATCTATTTGTTTAGTGCTATACCAATCAGACTCCCAAGAAACTATTTTAATGACCTAGAAAAAATAGCAACAAAATTCATATGGAATAATAAAAGGTCGAGAATTTCAAGGGAATTAATGGGAAAGAAAAGTCAAATGAAGGTGGTCTAGCTGTACCTGATCTAAAGCTATATTATAAAGCAACAGTCACCAAAACCATTTGGTATTGGCTAAAAAATAGACCAGTCGATCAGTGGAACAGATTAGGTACACAGGACAAAATAGGGTACAACTATAGCAATCTAGTGTTTGACAAACCCAAAGTTACCAACATTTGGGATAAGAATTCATTATTTGAAAAAAAACGTTGGGAAAACTGGAAATTAGTATGGCAGAAATTAGATATGGATCCACACTTAACACCATATACCAAGATAAGATCAAAATGGGTCCATGATTTAGGCATAAAGAATGAGATCATAAATAGATTAGAGGAACAGAGGATAGTCTATCTCTCAGACCTGGGGAGGAAGAAGGAATTTATGACCAAAGGAGAACTAGAGATCATTATTGATCACAAAATAGAACATTTTGATTACATCAAATTAAAAGCTTTTGTACAAACAAAACTAATGCAAACAAGATTAGAAGGGAAGTAACAAATTGGGAAAATATTTTTACAAATAAAGTTTCTGATAAAGGCCTCATTTCTAAAATATATAGAGAACTGACTCTAATTTATAAGAAATCAAACCATTCTCCAATTGATAAATGGTCAAAGGATATGAACAGACAATTTTCAGATGATGAAATTGAAACTATATCCACGATTCATATGAAAGAGTGTTCCAAATATCTACTGATCAGAGAAATGCAATTTAAGAAAACTCTGAGATACCACTACACACCTGTTAGATTGGCTAAGATGACAGGAACAAATAATGATGAATGTTGGAGGGGATGTGGGGAAACTGGGACACTAATGCATTTTGGTGGAGTTGTGAAAGTATCTGGCCATTCTGGAGAGCTATTTGGAACTATGCCCAAAAAGTTATCAAACTGTGCATACCATTTGATACAGCAGTGCTACTACTGGGCTTATATCCCAAGGAAATACTAAAGATGAGAAAAAGACCTGTTTGTGCCAAAATGTTTGTGGCAGCTCCTTTTATAGTGGCTAGAAACTGGAAAATGAATGGATGTCCATCAATTGGAGAATGGTTGGGTAAATTATAGTATATGAATGTTATGGAATATTATTGCTCTGTAAGAAATAACCAGCAGGAGGAATACAGAGAGGTTTGGAGAGACTTACATGAACTGATGCTGAGTGAAATGAGCAGAACCAGAAGATCACTATACACTTCAACAATAATATTGCATGAAGATATATTCTGATGGAAGTGGATATCTTCAACATAAGTGGACAGAAACAGCTACACCAGAGAAGGAACACGGGGAATTGAATGTAAACTGTTAGCACTACTGTCTTTCTACCCAGGTTACTTATACCTTCAGAATTCAATTCTTAATGTTCAACAAGAAAATTGGATTTACAAACATATATTGTATCTAGGTTATACTATAACACATTTAATATGTATGGGATTGCCTTCATCTAGGGGAGGGAGTAGAGAGAGGGAGGGGAAAACTGGCAAGTGGCTCCTGTATCACAATATATGGTGCCCGAATGTGGGGCACAAGAATCATAAGAAACAAAGAAGCAACAGACTTTGAGAGCTGTTTGTGAGTAGAATTCTCCCAGAGTTCCTTCGATAACCCACGGGGAAGGAAAGAGAGAAGACCCAGTAAGACTTTTTTAGCTGGGGTCATTAAATGGGCCAACACATCAAAGGGCTGAACCAGGAGACTGATGAGAGACTTATAAAAAAAGCCTGTTCTGACTATAGTCCTCTTCTCCATTTGAAAGTTCACCTCCATGATGTCTCACAAGCTTCAACACCTGCTAAAGTACTGTTTGCTTCCCTAACATGTGGACTCAGATACCTTAGCATGTGGACTTAGATAATAGCTAATACACAAACTTACTGACCATGCTGCGGGGGAAAACTAATCATGTTTCCATAAAACAAAAAAACTAGGATTTGTTAAGGCATGGTCAATTCTCCAAGAGCCTCCACAGCTGTGAATCATAAACTTGGAGTTGCAAAGCAGCCTTTGCAGTTATTCCTTGTGGATTGGGAATAAAATGAATTGGAGGCAAGAGGAAAGAGGAGAGAGATCTCAATGGAGAGGTCAGAGAGCAGCAACTGCCTCTCAGTCTCCTTGTATCATCATTACTCTCTCACATGAAGAGTCTGAGTTAGACCTCCACCAACCACTAGCAGATGGCTCCCATATCTCAACTGTGAAACCACACTTTAGAGACTTCATTCATCAGTATGAATTGGAATTAGCATGGTAGCTTCTAGATTTATTAAATGAGGATATTCGTTGTTTCACATTTGACAATATCCTTTTTGTTGTTGTTTTAATTGTGTCCAATTCTTCATGAGTTCTTGTGGCATTTTCTTGTCAAAGATACTGTATTGTTTCCTTCTCCAGTTTGTTTTACAAAAGAAGAAACTGAGACCAAAAGGATTAAGTGTCTTGCTCAAGGTCGTGTTGCTCATGTTCAAGTCCATATTTGAACTCAGGATAAGGACATTCTATCTTCTGTATCTTCTAGATATTATAATATCCTTTTGGAATAATCAAAATGTCAGATACAACCAAAAAAGAATGGGGAGAAAACATGATGTAGTCCCTTAAAATCTCCCAAAGTTTGTTTGCATCTTGGATTTTGGAAAATTTCTAGTTGTAGCTAGGAATATAAATATGAAATACAAAGATAGATAGATACATAGACAGACAGACAGACAGATAGAGATACAATGTTCTCTCTTGTTGAGCTTTTTACCTCCTTGAATTATCTTAAATTTTATCATTTCTGTACGTTATACCCAAGAGTAGAATGAATGGAAGGTATTAGAGCTGAAGTCCTTAACCTTTGTGTATCTTTGGCTATCTATATGGACCTCTTTCTCAGAATTATTTTTTGTCACAAAATAAAATACAATTATAAAGGAAACTAATTGCATTGAAATAAAGTTATCAAATTTAAGCACCACCAATGAAGTTAATAGACCTCAGATTAAAAACCTTTATTATAGAGAACAGAAAGTATTTAGTACAGCTACTATGTGCAATCATCTCATTCAGTGACTGAATATAGTAGGTACACAATATTTATTTGCTTAATTTTGTTGCCTAGAGGACCCATGATTTGTTTCAGAGAAGTATTATCAATTAGAAAATTCAGGGAGATTTTTTTAATGTTTTTTCAAAGCTTTATTTAAGGAGCATTCTGAAATGACATGGCATTCTTAATACCAGTTTCATATTAAGCCAATATTTAGAGTTGCATTCTGTTGAATATTAGATAATAGCCCATAGAAAACAGAAGATTATCATCCTGTTGATTCAGAATATATTTTCAATTGCATTTCTAACTAGAAATCATTCTATGCTAAAGCCATTTTTTCTTTTTCATTTGCTATATCAGTTCTACTTCTGTCTTGCTACCATGTTACTTGTAATATCTTCCAGAGAAATAAAACTTTTTGTCACTGCTAAGGTGTTAATGTGGGAAAGCTAGGGAGGTACAAGAAAATCAAATTTGATTTCATTTGTTTTTTTGTTTCTGGGTTTTTTTTTGTGTGTGTGTGTATGTGTATGTGAATCATGAATAAGAAGATTTCAAAGAAAGAAGACTTTCTTACTGCAAATAAATATTTTATAATTATCTCAAACAATCTTCATTTATGGAACATCTGTTATTGTCCCAGTTTTTAAGTGACAAAGTTCTGCTATGAGCACTTCATGTAGTGGAATTGGAATTGGAAAGAGTGAGGGAGTTTCTATAAGTTAGGGAATAACTGAAAAATTGCCTTTGTTCAAAAATGCCTTTCATATGTGAATAGTATTGTATCATAATATGCTACATATTAATATATTGTGTTTTACACATATTAATATATTATACTATATAATATGATGTAAATAATATAATATCTGTTGTATTTTATATATAATAGATGATGTATATATATATATAATATGAAAGATTCACAGAAAAAAGACATGAATAAAGTGATGAAGAATGAAATGAAAAGAATTACAACTTATACCTTGATATGACAATGTAAAGAACAACAATAGAATATTTAAGAATTCATCAATTCCCACAACTCCAAATAACTGATGATAAATTTTTATTCCCACCTTCCCACCTCTTGGCTGAGAGTTAATAAGTCAAATGTACAAAATGATGTTCAAAAAACCCTACAGTTTCAGATAAGAATAATACAACTCTTTATTTTTTTTGAGTATACTTTGTTAAAAGTGTTCATTTTTATTTGAGGAGGGTGACAGAAATACAAAAAGAACATTAATGAAAAATGCAAATACACAGAAATGAGGGAATACACATTCAGACATGAATTATTGACTTATATTAAATTTGATGTATTCTTTAAAAAAAGTTGTACATGGTTAGGTTGAGCTAATTTTCAGATTTAATTCTCTTGTATATCTTTGTACAAATATTCATGTTTTTTGATGGCTTCACACAAATAATTTTTAAAAATTTTACTAAAAAACACTGCTATGAAAATTTTAAGATAAAATGGAATTTTGTTTCCATATTTGACTTCCTTTATATATAAACTCCACTCTTGTGATTGAAACTTAGCTGGGTCTATTCTCATAACAATAGTAGGAAATGCAGAACTGTCTGTCTATCTCTGAAGCCAGTTTTCAATTATTTCTTAGGAACAGAAGAGGAAGATGAAGGGGACGACCTCTTGCTCAGATCTGTGGATGAGTTCTGGTGGTTTCCTCACATGTGGAGTCACATGCAACCCCATCTCTTCCACAATGAGTCATCCCTGGTGGAGCAGATGATTCTCAACAAGGAATTTGCACTAGTGAGTACCTACTGTGGGGTGGTGATGTTGAATTCAATTATTCACCTCAATATGGAGGAATACCTTCAAGAAATTTAAAATATGGGTCATGTTGAGAAAATATGATACTTGATAAAGCTAGCCAGATTAAAACTGGAGTCATTTTTTATGAAGTACCAGACTTTTGTTTCCAAAATACAATTCTGCTTAATTTATATGAGCAGAATTAACCGTTAGATAAGTGAAAATATTTATAATAAAAAAAAAAATTCTAGCCTGAAAAATTTTGGCAATTAATTAATTCCTCAAAGGGAAAGACAACTCCATTCTCACCTTGACACCTTGACAGCGTGTATGTGTTAATTCCTTAGGGATTGGAAGATGGGGTGGAACAAGAGATTTGTGGTTTTGTCAGTTTATACAAATTTTCTCAGCTTTCTCTGAATTTCTCACATTCCTCACTATCTACTGTACCATAATATATAAATTTCATTTTATAACAGCTTCTATTACTTTCCAATTTGTTATAGTCATCAGCTTTATTTCTAGTTCTTAGCTAACTTAAAAAATACAAATATGAATATTTTGCTATATGTTGATTTCCCCTCCTGTTTTTCACTTCCTGTGTATATTCTTAAGAATAGGATTCTTGGATCATAAGAACTAAACATTTAATTTACTTTTCTTGCCTAATTGCAAATTGAAATTTAGAATATTGGAACAATTTTTAAATTTTAAAAAGTCATTAGTGTGCTGCTTTTCTCAAAACACCTATAACAAAAGCTAATTTGCCGATTTGAATATCTCTTATTATTAATGATTTACATCATATTTGCATGTGATAATTAATATTATTTTGAGAGATCTTTATGTTTTTGAACATTTTCTTTTGAGAAAGTGGTAATGAATTTTGTAAATAAATCACACATTTTTAAAAAATAAATATAAAATTTTATATTTCTTTATTATAAGTAAATCTTATGTTTGCAAATTTAATGAAAAAAATCTTCATATAAATAAATGCCTTGCATATTTTCTCCTTCAGACTTTCACATTGGCTGCAATTTTAAAAATATTGTTCATAATTTCTATTTTCTACTTTTTCTAATTCTATATTCATCAATTTTATTAATGAAAGAAGTCTTCTTGTGTAGTCAAAAATGTTTTCTATCTTTTTATCATTTCCAATATACCTCTTAAGGTTATTAATTCTCTATATATGCATAACAAGAAAGGTGCCTGATTTCATTCTCCTCTAACTTTTAAGAGTGCAGTCCTTCAAATTTAATTAATGTGTTCATGTGCTTATTATGATATGAAATATAAAATGATGATTTTACCCTAATTTCTGGCCAAATGTTTCCAATTATTCTCTAATTTTGTCAAAAAGAAAAATCTTTCCCCTAGTAAATTATCTTTTGAAAATTATTGAATACCTGGATTTTTAAAATTTCTCTTTTTTGTTTATTTATTCAATTTCACTTATTGCTTATTTAAACTAATATTTAATGATTATCACTTTATAATATAGTTTGAGGTTTATTAATTCTATGTTACTTTCATTTATACTTTTATTTATTATCCTCCTTTAAAAGTCTAAATGTGTTTTGTTACTATTTTATCTTTAAAAAGTACCATAACCTTAGTAATTTGATTGATATAGCACAAAATCTATAAACTAATTTATGGAGTATTACTATTTTTATCATATGATATAGTCAAAATATGAACAGTAAATATTTCTCCAATAATTTTGTCCTCCTCTATTTAAATAATATTTTGTAATTGTATTTTTATAAATATTATACTTATAAATTGTATTTCATTTATAAATGTTATATCATGATTTATGTGCTGCTCAGATATTTTACCAAACCTAAAGACAGGAAGACTCATTTTCTTGATTTCAAATCTAGCATTAGATACTTGTTAAATGTGTGATTCTGAGCAAGTTATTTAATCCAGTGTGCCTCAATTCTTCATCTATAAAATATGCTGGAGAAAAAAATGGCAAACCATTCCAATATCTTTGCCAAGAAAAACCCAAATTGGGTCACAAAGAATTGGTTATGACCAAAAAATGACTGAATAACAAAAAAAAATAATAATTTTGAAGTGAAACTCATCTCCATGTAATTGTGGCAGGAAGTTTTTCAAGTAATGATGAAAAATATTAAAATGATAGAATTTCTCATATTTGTTTTTTCTTTACTGAGTAGGTGATTGGGCATCTTATTTGTTCTGTTTTGTTTTGTTCTTTCATTTTTTTTTCTTTTTCATTTATCCATTATATTTCCTTTCACTTCTACATTTTTGCATTTCAAGTTCTGTTGTCTTCTTTTTCTGAAAATCTGCTATTATGTAGATTATTTCTCACCTTGTTCTAAACTCATGTGGTTAATTTCTAGTCTTATCTATGAGATATCTTTACTAATTCTTAAATTCCCTTTCTAAGCCCTTTTTGAGACTAATGGAGCTTTTACTAACATCTAAGCAAGCCTTACAAAATTTCTTATGAAATCTTCTAATTCCTCAGTTGACTCACTTTCCTGTGTTTTATAAAGTACTTCTCTGCAAATGGCCTGGCATCCTGCTGAAAGGGGTCAAAAAGGCTTCATTTGATTATCTTCCCCATTTTTCTTACTCTAATTGGCTGTTTACTCCCTCTTATGTTGTATTAATTTTAATCAGTGTTGCATGTCTAATTTACTCCCTTTTCTATTTTCCTGACTCTTAGGTTCCACACTTCTCCACAGAAATCCCTTTTTCACCTTCTGAGGATTCATGGGTCTAAATTCACACTCTTAGTATAATCCCCCCTTAGAACTACATGGAGATTCATTTCAAATGTACCTAAATATTTCTCTACCAAGGAGATAATGGTCACTGAAATCCAGCATTCAAATAGTAAGCAATGGTAGACAGGTATAAAAAGAATGAACTTCTACCTAGTTTGAGAGCCCTGAGATCCCCAAAACTTCATGGAAATTTCAAGTATGTCCCCAAATCAGGCATCTAATAAAATATCCATGAGATGATATGTGGGCCAAAGACAATGTCTCAAATAAATCAAGAAGATTTCTCAAGATAAAAACAGAAAGGAATTTTATTACCATCTGGCAAGAAAGGGTGTCTCCCTCTCCACAAGCAGTTAGGCAAGGAGAGGCAAGGCCCAGTTAACAAACAAGAATTACACAAGGGCCTGGATCTATCAGCTGGATCTTTGCCCTGATTAGCCAGGGCAAATAATCTGATATTCTAAGTCATAAATGAGGAAAAACTTTCAACCTAATCATATCTTTAGGATTACTAAATTACCTTATATGGGAGTTTCAGTGCCAAGGTGGCCCCAACTTAGTCTCTCAAAGAAAAGATCCCACTTCTTTTAAATCAAGTAATCTCTGGAGAAAAGAAACTTTGCCCTGGGGCACAGCCGACCTTCACTCAGTTTTTACAATCCTGTCTCCATCTTGTGAAATAGCTTTCACCATTCACTTCATTCAGTGATAAAATTGTCCTGTGTCAATCCAAAGGCTGGGGAAAGAAAAAGGAGGGACAAAGATAATTAGTTGACTTTCAGGTTTTTTTGTTTTGTTTTGTTTTGTTTTGTTTTGTTTTTTGTAAATAATAATTACCGTTCATTTATATTCTGTTGGTACTGATGAATTTCCTGTATTTTTCCTGCATTATTTATTGTGATAATGGGAAGAACAATTCATGGAAAGTTCTTACTGTCTTCCTAGGATTCCACAGGCTCATCTTTTCAACATTGTTCTTTGAAATTTACATTGTTAGAAGATACTGAGGAAAACAGTATCCCCAACAAGAGGATGCATTGTAAATTAAAGCCACTGTTTCTCATTGAATTAGAGATTTCCTTAGTTTGATCTCTATTTATCTAGAAAAGTTACCTTCAATATAAGTGAGTCATTTGACTCATCTTCACAGATTTGTTGATTTTAAATCTACTCTTGCTCTTACTAGTTGATATCTAATGATGGCTAAATTCACCTGTTTGTATTATTACCTCTCCAAGAGCTATGCATTAACCTTTGGAAAGGACTTGGCTATAATTGCTTTTCAATGTACTATCAGAAGAAAGAACAAAACTTGGTTAGTCAACATGATAAAGAACTAAACTGAAATCTATAAATATTTTCTTTTCCTATCATATAATTCATTGGCAAAATAAATCAGTTACACTCAGTGAAATAGGATTATTTCATTCATCTTGTGGTTTGGAAGAATACAAATTTTTAGGGACTCTTTTAATAAATAAGAATTTTCCACACTACCAGTGAGGAGAAAATATAGTATTAAAAGTCTGACTAGGAAATAATTATTCATTACAAAATAATTTTCTATACTCGTGTGATTTTTGAAAATATAAGTATTAAACCTAATTAGGGACAGTATGGAATAATTGAATGTATTGCAGAGATCATAAATTGTGGGTTCTAATTTTGGTTCTGCCAATAATTAACTGTATCCTTGGGCAAGTCACCTAACCATTGCTTCAAATTCCATGTTTATAAGCTAAACATTATAATATTTAACACTTCCAGAGATTTATAATGAACAAGGATTTGTAAAATCTCTCATTTTTACATATGAGAAAACTAGATTCAAAGAGTTTAAGATTAGTTATATTTAATATAATAATATTGGTTATATCCAATAGCCTAATATACAAATAGCACACATATAATGTTGGTCATCATATTCAAACCTGGTTCCACATTAATAAATTAAGTTTATAACTAAATTATATTTAAGATTCTTTCCAGCTTAAACATTGCATGATCATTCTGAATATTACTATGGTTTTATAAACTCCAGTTGATAGTATTTATTTGGAATTATGATTTCACCTGTGCAATTTCTTTTTTACGTCAGTGCAGCTTGTGGCTTCTCTATACCCTATCTTTCTGTCTTTCTGTGTGTCTCTAATTCTCTCTGTCTCTCGCTTTCTCTGTCTTTGTCCCAATATTCAAGAGAACCTTTTCTTAGTAGCTAAAGGATACTATATCTTAGTGGAACCAGTATACCATTTAGGCTGTTAGTGTGTAATGTTTTTTTCAAATTATATCTCCATATTGCTTGGCTCTTGATAGTGTATTTTATACTTCTTCTTACACAGAAATAATAAATAGTAACATGCCACAATCTGCTTATACTTAGCATTTGTCTTTTTGTTGCTCTTCAAGAATTTATATACACTATTTTAAGTATTTTGAAATGCTTCCTTCATGATATTCAATATACATCAATTCTGGAATAATATTGGCACTAAAGAGAATATCTTTTTTAATGCTTCCAATTTGGGATTATTTAAAACACTATTAAATTTCCCTAATGTGTTCTATTCTTATCCTTTTTCCTACTCAAAACTAAGAACATTCTTCATTTCTTATACCTGGCCACCGTTGCTTGCTCTGAAAATCTTCTTCTTATTAACTTACTTTCATTTTTCCCTAGTTATTTAGGATAAAAAAAAAGAACAAATCTAATCTTTCATGATAACCCTTAAATGTGAGATGAGCTTTCATGATCCCACTCAATTTTTTTACCCAGGATAAATATGCCCATTTCTTTGAACAGATTTCAACATATGGCATGGTTTTTCAAGTGTTTTGACAGCTTAATTGCTCTCCATTGAAAACACTCAAGATTTTCAGTATGTTTACAGACATATGAAAGTCTGAATTGAAAGATATCATTGAAGTGTGCTCAAGGAAGAATACAAAGGCACTGTCTTTCAAAACAACATATTTTTTGTTGTGTTTTTTTGTTTGTTTGTTTTTGGTTTTGGTTTTATTTTTTGTTTTGTTTTGTTTTTTGTTTTGTTTGTTTGTTTGTTTTTTATGACAGATTCCTAGATGGAAGAGTGGATAGAATGTTGAACTTGGAATCAGAATGTACTGAGTTCAAGTCTCTTCTCAGACCACAACAACCATGTGACCTGAGACACTTGATATCTTGTATCTTCATTTGTAGAATAGGAATAATAATCTCTCACACTCATTTCACAGGATTGCTTTTAAGGATCAAATGAGACAATGCATGTAAAACATTTAACAATTCTTAAAGCATTATAAATATTCTCAATATTATTATTTTCTTTGCATTAAATTTTGGTCTTTTATGTCCTATCTATGTCTCATCTAGAGTTTGCTGAATACTACATATCTATTTTAATGAGCTTTTTTTGTAGACATAATTTTCTATTTTTACATATGATTTATTGTCAATTTCATCTTATTAGATTTGTACATTATTTTAAACTGTTTATATAATTATGGAGCTCAGATCTATTATCTAAAATATACAAATTATCCTTCTTAGCTCCCTCTTGTTAGCAAATATTTTAAGCATGCTTATATACCTTTATGTCATGAATAAAGAAGTTTGAGCAGGAGATAGTCCAAAGCAGAGACATATGGTAACTCCCTATAGATCTCCCTCTGGCTTGACACAGGTCTACCACTTTGGGATTCTGTCGATCAGCCAGTTGCAGTCCAAGTAAATTATAATCTAGAATCTAATAGAGCTCTTCAGGTATTCTTCTTGTGACAATGGATAAAATAATAAATGTCAATGGGTTACAAGAATAGTTGTTTTCCAATCCTAATAGTAAATTCTAGGAAATATTTGGAATTCCTGCAACAGATTGATGAGAAAGATAAAAATTTGTTTTTTATTTTTTAAGTGAGGGAAAGCATATTTTTGTTCTTAAGAAGTATGTCTATGCCTTCACATTTGAATTATCATGCTATCTCCCTAATAAATAATAAACCAGGTTACTCATTTTCACAGTCTACCTTCTGTTTTTGTAAGCTAATACATTCATAAGTGTAAGATGGGAAGGCTAAAAAAACAAAAACAAAAAACAAAAAAAGACTTTTGTCTCTCCTTCAGCATTTCTGAGGCAATTAGGGTTAAGTGACTTGCCTGGGGTCACACAGCTAGGAAGCTTTAAGTGTCTGAAAGCTTGAACTCAGGTCCTCCTGACTTCAGGGTTAGTGTGCTATCCACTACACCACCAAGCTGCCCCTAAATAATTTATTCTTACTCCACACTAGACTTGTGAAGAAAGAAGAAATAGTATTTGGCGATTTTAAGTTTTACATTCAGACTCATTATAATTTCCAAGTGGTTAGTGCCATTGGGTCCATACATAGTAGCAGAATATCATGAAACAGTGAAGATGAATGACTGCAAGTTAAAGAGCTAATTTCCTCCTTTGATGTTTAATTGAGCAGAGTTGACTCTTCTTCATGACTAACAAAATAACACCTTGGATTTGAGAAGTATAATGCTATATGCCCTTAGGAAGAGAGATTTCTCAAATAAATATATAATAAATGCTTCAATCTATTTCACATATTTGGATTGTCCCCATTGTCAAAAAGTCTAAAAAGAAACAACTAAGATAAACATTTAAGAGTTACCAAGGATGCTAATCATAGTCAGTGCTGTGGTATAATAATGTGGTATAATAATGATATCAAAGCATCATGGAATTGGGAAGAATAGGATAGAGGAACTGAGAAATAAGCCTTTGATTGTAATCTATATTATTGAAACTATAGTAAAAGGGCAGAGACAAGATGGTAGAGAGTAGACAAGACTTTGCCTAACTCTTCCTGGCTTCCTTCAGAATCAACACTTAATGGATTTTCAAGTGACAGAACCCACAAATATTTAAAGTACAACAAATTTCCAGCAGAAGATGTCTTGGGAGGATTTTAGGAAACGTCTGTCTCAATCACGTGGGGGAGGGGGAAAGGACCTAGCACAGGCACGGTGCAAGGGGGACCAGGAAGGCAAGATCCTGCATAGGGAATTTAGTGGAAAGCTTTTTTGTAGCTTTTTTTTACAAGACATATGCATGGGCAATTTTTCAGCATTGAAAATTTCAAAACTTCTGTTCCAATTTTTCCCCTCCTTCTCCCCACTCTCTCCCCCAGATGGCAGGTTGACCAATACTTGTTAAATATGTTCAAGTATACGTTAAATACAAGTATACATATCCATGCAGTTGTTTTGCTGTACAAAAAGAATTGGACTTTGAAATAGTGTACAATTAACCTGTGAAGGAAATCAAAAATGCAGGCGGACAAAAATAGAGTGATTGTGAATTCTATGTAGTGGTTCATAGTCATCTCTCAGAGTTCTTTGGCTGGGTGTAGCTGGTTCAATTCATTACTGCTCTATTGGAACTGATTTGGTTCATCTCATTATTGAAAGGGGCCATGTCCATCAGAATTGATAATCATATAGTATTGGTTTTGAAGTATATAATGATCTCCTGGTCCTGCTCATTTCACTCAGCATCAGTTCATGTAAGTCTTTCCAGGCCTTTCTGAAATCATCCTACTGGTCATTTCTTACATAACAATAATATTCCATAACATTCATATACCACAATTTATTCAGCCATTCTCCAATTGATGGGCATCCACTCAGTTTCCAATTTCTGGGTACTACAAAGAGGGCTGCCACAAACATTCTTGAACATACAGGTCCCTTTCCCTTCTTTAAAATCTCCCTGGGATATAAATATCCAGTAGTCACACTGCTAGATCAAAGGGTATGCACAGTTTGATAACTTTTTGAGCATAGTTCCAAATCGCTCTCCAGAATGGCTGGATGAATTCACAATTACACCAACAATGTATCAATGTCCCAGTTTTCCTACATCTCCTCCAGCATACTGCATTATCTTTCCCTGTCATTCTAGCCAATCTGACAGGTGTGTAGTGGTATCTCAAGAGTTGTCTTAATTTACATTTCTCTGATTAAAAATGACTTGTAGTATCTTTTCATATGGCTAGAAATAGTTTCAATTTCTTCATCTGAGAATTATATCCTTTGACCATTTATCAATTGGAGAAAATTAATTTCTTATAAATTAGAGTCAATTCTCTATATATTTTGGAAATGAGGCATGGGAGGCTTTTAAAAAGCTTTTTATTTAAAAAAAACATATGTATGCCTAATTTTTCAACATTGACCCTTGCATAACCTTGTGTTTCACATTTCCTCCTCTTTCCCCTCACCCTCTCCCCTAGATGGCAAGCAATCCAATATATGTTAAACATATTAAAAATATATGTTAAATCTAATATGTATAGATATATTTATACAATTCTCTTGCTGCACAAGAAAAATCAGATAAAAAAGAAAGTAAATGAGCAAGAAAACAAAACGCAAGCAAACAACAACAAAAAAAAGAGTGAGAATGCTATGTTCTGATCCACATTCAGTTCCCATAGTCCTCTCTCTGGATGTAGATGGCACTTTTCATCACAATATCACTGGAACTGGTATCAGTCATCTTATTGTTGGAAAGAGTCACATTCATCAGGATTGATCGTCATCTAATATTGCTATTGCTGTTTCTCTTGCTAAAATATTTTTAACAATTTTAAGTGAGAACAAGGTTCTACATGCTATTAATAAATATTTTATATCTAAGATGCCTATTTCTTCTGGAGTTAATTATTTAAATTTCTATATTTGTCTATGTTTTGTAATGTGTACATTAAATGTATTTGCTTATAATTTATAAGTAAATGTACATGTATTGGGAATTAATGTTTTTTTAACTGAGAGCATTGCATGATCAATAAAGTTTATAGATTACTACTTTACATAAGAATCTTTAGTTGTAAGCAAAACAGCTTTTCTTTCTTTTATTAGAAAGAAATTATTATTAGTTCTTGTTATCAGTACCAAAGAAAGGAATTCCTTTATCACAATTTTGCTTTATAATGTAGAACACTATGGAGAATCTGAAAAATATACCTTTCTTGGGTGTCATGTCCCATTTGTGACAGAAAGAACAAATTTTACTCCAAAATACATTGTTTCATGAATGTGGAAAAAAAAAACACCAAAAAAAACAAGAACAAACTCTTTGGAAGAATGGGATCAGTGAAATAGTTTGTAAGGAAGGTTTAAGTTTTATACTCAGCTCTGCCACTAATTAATTCTAGAACCTGGCTTGTCATTTCATTCCTCTAGACCAGGGCTTCTTAGAGTTTTTTCACTCATGATCCCTTTCTGCCCATGAAATTTTTATGCTACATGCCTCAAATCTAAGATGAGGCGATTCTGTAAGCATAAATGCCTGGCATCTTGTGTATTAAAAACAAAGGTTGCCGTGAAGTCATATGATGCAACATAAGCAAGGACTGTCAGAAACACCTCAAATTTAATTTAATTTCAATTTTGAATGAATTTTTAGTCATTGTGTTTAGAAACCTTTAACTGTTGCCAAATTTTTCATAACCCCCATATTCAGTTATGGGACTCCATCTGTGATTGTTATTCACAGTTTAAAAAGCTTTGCTCTACATCTTGGATTCCTCATCTGTAACAGATTCTGTGATTCTTGGAGTTGCATACAAATACTTTTCCAAGTGTTTGGAATTTCCTCCCAAATCTAAAGCATATTTTGCTATATTAACGCTAATATACATGAAAGACAGATTCTCAAGGTCATTCTTATAAAACTTATAAAGTATGATACATTACATCTAAAGTATCTGAAATATAAATCTTGATCATAACTGATAACATCTGCACAGAGATTTTTTTATATAGAAAATATAGTTCCTGCTGAAAACAAAAACGATGCCTTTAAAAAACATTTGCCTCCCCTTCCCCACCAATGGTTATCTTGCCACTTAATGTTAATATACATAGTATATTAGCCATTTAATGAATCATTTAATGATAATATACACAGTAATTTGGTTGCCATCTTCAATTTGAAGTGATTCACTCTCCCAGTGTAGTAAGAAGGGAACTAGATATAGCATAAAGGAATATTCAATTTCTTATTGCAGGTAAGCTAGGCACTTAATACCTGGGAAGACAACAATTTACAATTCACCAGACTGGAAAGGTAGTAGTGACTTTGAAGTAAGGAAGAGATAACTTCAAGTCTCCTGCAAACATTGGCTGTTCACCCCTGGACAAGTCACTTTTATCTCTTTGGTCCTCCATTTCTCCATCTCTACAATTAGAAAGTTGAATTTGATCATCTCTAAACCCTTTCAAAAGTTCTTTAATAGCTTCCTTTTTTCCTGTTTTTTTTTTTTTAAACAGGGAAAGAATTTTCCATTAAAAATTCCTAAATACATGTTATTTTATAAATGACTAGTGGGTCAGCCCTTATTAATATATCAAAGTATTGTGTAAGAACTTGTAAAACTTTGTTTGCCTTTTCTTTGCTATTTATTAATATTTATTATGTAAAAGAGAAGGGGAAAACATTTAAGGGATAATCTACTAAATTGCTGAATAAATTTTCCTGGAAGAAAAGGCAAGTAACTATGTAAAGTGGTTTAAAAATGGACTTGAGCATTGTTAATTCCATTTATAGAGAATCTATCATGAGTGGTCCTGGGAAGAGAAAAGTAATACATTTACAGTAGCTAAATTATGGAATGCCAACCAGCAAACTCAAAGACCATCCACATGAGCCTTAAATAATTTTGTTACTACATGTGGAGCTTTTATTTATAGATGACATTTCAAAAAGGTTTCTAATCCATTCATGTGAACAGGGTAAA
Organism: Sminthopsis crassicaudata; assembly: GCF_048593235.1. Classification (NCBI taxonomy): domain Eukaryota; kingdom Metazoa; phylum Chordata; class Mammalia; order Dasyuromorphia; family Dasyuridae; genus Sminthopsis; species Sminthopsis crassicaudata. Next base: position 112,123,217 of record NC_133622.1, read on the forward strand.
CCTCTCGATTATTAAGTCTCTTGATTAAGTCTACTCTTGATTGTATATAAATTCAGGTTTTTGCAATTGAATGGAATGAAATGGTCTTGAACAAGTTACTTCATCTCCATGGACTCCAATATAGCCATGGGTAAGAAATGAGAGGGTGAAAGTGGCATGACAAAATGATTTCCAAAGTCTTTTCCAGCTACAAAATGAAATAATTTCCAGCTTTAAACCTCTAGAAGTTGCTAGATGGAAAATAGATAAAACATTGGACTTTGAATAATGAATATCTAAATGCAAATTTTCCCTTGGAAACTTACTTGTTTTGTGAGATTGGGCAAGACATTTCACTGGGATAACCGTGGAGCCCAATCCAGCTCCAGCAAATCAGGAACAATCTTGGGAGCCTCTGAATCAGCACAGATGTTGCTATTTCTGTAGTTCTCTGGACATAGATGGTAAGAGGTAAAAGAACTGGTGAGAAAAAAAAAGATTATAGGGGTTTCTTTGCTAGCACCAAGATTCTGCAGTTTTGCCCATACTTAGATCTAGGTTGAAGTCCTGAGTGGCAGCCCTAGGGGAAGGAATAGCCCTGACATACCAGAGCTTGCAGTCACAATGGAACAGGGACCCTCATCACAATTCCAGGGCAGGAAAAAGTGCTGGTGGTCATTCACAGACCAAAGCAAAGGTCAGGAGTAAACACATTTTTTAGATCATATTACCTGGGAAGAACTGAAAACTGAGAGGTCCAAAAGGTATCTCTAAAAACATCTGCCAAAAAACCCTGATATTTGGGACAGTCGATGCAACTTCCATTCTGGAAACAGAGCTCCACTTTAACAAAAAATTAAAAATCAAAAAATGCTAAGGAAAATGAGCAAACAACAACAACAAAAAATTCTGATTATAGAAAGCTACTATGGTGACAAGGAATATAAAAATACACAGTCAGAAGAAAACAACAAAATCAAAGGTCCAAAATCCAAAGCTTCCAAGAAAAATATAAATTGATCTCAGGCCATAAAAGAGCTCAAAAATGATTCTGAAAATCAAATAAGAGGAGCAAAAGGAAAAAAGTAGGAAGAATAATAAGAATGATGCAAGAAAATCAGGAAAAAAAGAGATTAGCAGGTTGGTAAAGGACACACACACACACAGAGCAAATACTGAAGAAAATAACACCTAAAAAAATCTGAATAGGCCAATAGTAAAAAGATGTCCAAAAAAATCAGTGTGGATAAGAATGCTTTGAAAAAGATGATTTCTAAAGTCTTTTCCTGTTGTAAACTGAAGTCATTTTCAGCTTTAAACTTCTAGGAAGCAACTAGGTGGCAAAATGAATAAAATGCTGGGCTTGGAGTAAGGAAGATTCAAGTGCAATTTTTTTCCTAGAAAATTGACCAAATGGAAAAAGAGGGACAAAAATTACCGAAGGAAAGAAAAATCCTTAATAAGTAGAATTTGACAAATGGAAAAGGAGATACAAAAGCTCACTAAAGGAAATAAGTTCTTAAAAATTAAAATTTCTAATTAGAAAATTAGAAAACAAAATCAAAAGTATGAAAAAAATAGAATACAATGTGTAATACCTCACTGGAAAATAGGTCCAAGAGAGAAAATTTTTAAATTATTGAATTACCTGAAAGTCATGACAAAAACTGTCTAAACTTAGAAAAATTGTTTTCTTTAAAGAATAGGAGAGAGTATTGCAAATAGCCAGAAAGAAGCAAGTCAAATATCACAAAACCTTAGTCAGGGTACAAAATTTAGTAGCTTTTAGCTTAAAAGATTAAAGGCTTGGGATAATTTATTCTAGAGGGCAAAGGAGCTAGGAGTACAACCAAGAATCACCTACTTAGAAAAACTGAGCATAATTTTTCCGGGCAAGAAATGGATATTCAATGAAATAGAGAACTTTCAAGCATTCTTATTTATTTTATTAAAGTTTTTTTTTTTATTTACAAAACATATGCATGGGTAACTTTTCAACATTGAACCTTGTAAAACTTTCTATTCCAAATTTTCCCCTCCTTCCCCCTCCTCACTCCCCAGATGTCAGGTAATCCAATACATGTTAAATATGTTAAAATATATGTTAAATCCAATATATGTATACATATTTATAGTTATCTTGCCGCACAAGAAAAATCACATAAAGAAGGAAAAAACCTGAGAAAGAAAACAAAACACTAGTAAACATCAACAGAATGAGTGAAAATGCTATGTTGTGCTACACTTAGTCCTCTCTTTAAATGAATATGGCTCTCTTCATCATTGAACAATTGGAACTGGTTTGAATCATCTCATTGTTGAAGAGAGCCATGCTCTCAGAATTGATCATCATATAATGATTCACAGTTGTCCTGCTCATTTCACTTAGCATCAGTCCATGTAAGTCTCTCCAGGTCTTTCTGAAATCATCCTGTTGTCATTTCTTAATATTCCATGACAATTAATATTATTACAATAATAACAATAATATTCCATAACATTCATATGCCATAATTTATTTAACCATTCTCCAATTAATTGGCATCCATTCAGTTTCTAGTTTCTTGACACTGGAAAAAGGGCTGCCACAAACATTTTTGCACATGTGAGTCCTCTAGCATTCTTGACTAGTAGAGCTAGCCCTTTGATGAAGATACCATGGCTGCAGACAAAAGTACCTGCCTCTCCTCATGACTCACCATCATACACTTTCACCAGGGAACAAGTCAGGAAGCCACTCCACTGTCATGGAATTCAAGAACACTAGCAAGACACATATGGCACCCAAAATGGCAAATCATCAAATCCATATCACCTCACCAGCCATAATGTGAAATCACTTGAGAAAGGGTATGCTGACTTAATTAGAGGGCCAAACAAAAAAACTTGAAAGTGAAAGAACCTGTTTGAATGTCACTAATTGTTAAACAGATCACTTCTATCAGGAATGAACCAGGTATGGAAGGTGAAGTCACTATTGCCAATGCCTAATCAATCAATTATTTAAATATATTGATTGCAACTATTAAAATAGAAAAAAAAGGCCAGAGTTGAATAGAAAATTTGACTTTCAAATACAATATTCCTGTGAATAGGAAAGAGAAATCATAATGGGAAGATGATACATAGAACTCATAAAATTTTTCTCAGTTAGAAGATGTACAAATAGACAGAGGACACAGATGTGATTTTTCTTTTTTATTATTATTATTATTATATATTTTTTATAATATTATCCCTTGTATTCATTTTTCCAAATTATCCCCCCTTCCCTCTACTTCCTCCCCCCGATGACAGGCAATCCCATACATTTTACATGTGTTACAATATAACCTAGATACAATACATGTGTGTAAATACCATTTTCTTGTTGCACAATAAGCATTAGATTCCGAAGGTACATGTAACCTGGGCAGACAATTTTAGCAGACAGATATTAGTGCTAACAATTTACATTCACTTCCCAGTGTTTCTTCTCTGGGTGTAGCTACCTCTGTCCATCATTGATCAACTGGAAGTGAGTTGGCTCTTCTTTATGTTGAAGATTTCCACTTCCATCAGAATATATCCTCATACATTGTTGTTGTTGAAGTGTACAGTGATCTTCTGGTTCTGCTCATTTCACTCAGCATCAGTTGATGTAAGTCTCTCCAAGCCTCTCTGTATTCCTCCTGCTGGTCATTTCTTACAGAGCAATAATATTCCATAACCTTCATATACCATAATTTACCCAACCATTCTCCAACTGATGGACATCCATTCATCTTCCAGTTTCTAGCTACAACAAAAAGAGCTGCCACAAACATTTTGGCACATATAGGTCTCTTTCTGCTCTTTAGTATTTCTTTGGGATATAAGCCCAGTAGTAGTACTGCTGGGTCAAAGGGTATGCACAGTTTGATAACTTTTTGGGCATAGTTCCAAATTGCTCTCCAGAATGGTTGGATTCTTTCACAACTCCACCAGCAATTTATTAGTGTCCCAGTTTTCCCACATCCCCTCCAACATTCATCATTATTTGTTCCTGTCATCTTAGCCAAACAGATGAGATTTTTCAATGAAGGGATGATATATTAAAAAATAAAATTAAGGAGTGAGAAAGAGCAATACACCAGGGAAAATGGACAGGGAGAATAGAAAGTAGTAAATTATTTCACATAAACAAGACAAGAAAAACTTTTTTACAATGTTGGGGAAGATGGGGAAGGTAAAGGTAAGTGAGGAAAACTTACTCTTATCATAATTGGCTCAGAAAAAAAAATAATTAACCAGAGAGGGGCTAAGAAAAAGAGGTTAGAAGGTATAATGGAAGGGAGGAAAGATTGGGGGAGACAGTAATCAAATAGTTTTGAGGAAGGACAGGGTGAAAGAGAGAGAAAAGAGAATAATAAAGGGTGGGAGGAATATAATGGAGTGTAATATATTTAGCAATAATAACTTGAAAAAAAATGTGAAGCAACTCCACCAAAAATGCATTAATCTTTCATTTCCCCCACAGCTTCTCCAACTTTTGTCATTTCCTTTTCTGGCCTATTAGCAAATTTAATAAGTATGAGACTATAAGTAGGAGATAGTATCTCAGAATTGTTTTAATTTGCTTTCTCCAATCAATAGTGATTTAGAAAAGTATAACAACTTTTGCTGATCATATATCTATATGCTGTTGTTGTTGTTTGTTCTTCATTATCGATGAGGACCTCAATGACATCAAGGAGGTGATGCCATGACATGTAAGTAAGTTGGATTTAAGTGCTTTAGGGCTGTTCAAAGTCAGCTGTCTCATTTTCCAAAGTCATCTGGGTCCAGTGATAAGATATAGATCAAGATCACTGGAGATGTCATATCTACCTTGTAGAATGTGAACTCTTTGAGGACAGGAATAATTGTCTTTTGTTATTTGTTTGTATCACTGAGGGGCTAGCACAGAATCTTAACATATAGCAAAAAGTTATTAAATGTTTGTTGAATTCTTTAAATATAAACAAGACATTAATGAAACCAGAATTTTCTTAGATACCACATTAACTTATTTTTTCACTTAATATTATTTAACTTTTTCCCCAATTACATGTAAAGATAGTTTTCAACAATAACTTTAGTAAGATTTTTAGTTCCTTTTTTTTTTCTTTCCTTTCTTTTTCTCCCACCCCGAGACAACAAGCAATCCGATATAGGTTATAGATGTATAATCATTTTAAACTTATTCCCATAATAGTCATATTGTGAAAGAAAAATCAAAACAAAGGAAAAACCACAAGAAAGAAAACCATAACAAAACAACAAAAAAGGTGAAAATAATATGTTTTGATTCCTTTCTCTGGATGAGGATGACACGTTTTATAGCAAGTCTCTTGGAATTGTCTTGAATCACTCTATTGCTAAGAAGAATTAAGTCTGTCAGAGTTGCTCATCACACAATCTTGTTGTTACTGTGTGCAGTGTTTTTCTGGTTCTGCTCACTGTACTCCACATTAGTTTATTTAAGTCTTTCCAGGCTTTTCTAAAATTAGCCTGCTTATCATTTTTTATAAAATAATAATCTTCCATTACATTCAAATACCACAGCTTATTCAATTCTTCTCCAAGTTGATGAATGGATGTTCTCAATTTCCAATTCTTTGGTAGCACAAAAAGAGCTAATATAAAGATTTTTGCACATGTGAGTCCTTTTTTTCTCTTTTAAAATTTAATAGGTTATAGATCTAGAGGTACTATTGGGTAAAGGGTATGCATAGTTTCATAGCCTTTTGGCATAATTCCAAACTTCTGTTCAGAATGGCTGGATCAGTTCAGAATTCCATTAATAATGAAATAGTTTCACAGTATTCCCTTATATCCTCCAATGCTTATAATAATATTTTTTTTCTGTCATCTTAGCCAACCTGAGAGGTGTGACATGGTACCTCAGAATTGTTTTAATTTGCATTTATCTAATCAATAGTTTAGAGCACTTTTATTTCATATGACTAAATTCTAATTTCTTCATCTGAAAATTTTATGTTTATATCTTTTGATCATTTATCAATTGGGGAATAACTTTGTTTTCTTATAAATTCTCTCTCTCTTTCTCTCTCTCTCTCTCTCTCTATATATATATATATATATATATATATTAGAAATAAGGTCTTTATTAGAAACACTGACTTAAAAAAGTTTTCAGCTTTCATTCTAATCTTGGTTGAATTGGTTTTGTTTGTGCAAAATCTTTTTAATTTAATGTAATTAAAATTATGCATTTCACATTTCAAAATCCTTTTTAATCTCTTTGTTAGGCCATAAATTCTTTCCTTCTCCATATATCTGACAAGTTACCTATCCCTTGCTCTTCTAATTTGCTTATAGTGTCATCCTTTACATCTAAATCAGAAACCCATTTTGACCTTATCTTGGTATATGGTGTGAGATGATGTTTCTGTCATGCTATTTTCCAGATTTCCCAGCAATTTTTAACAAGTACTAAAGTGGGAGTTTATTGGTTCATCAAAAAGTAGATTATTATGGAGCATAGCTTGTGTATGTAGCCTATTCCATTGATTCACCAATCTGTTTCTTAGCCAATACCAAATGGTATTGGCTTGCTCTCTTGCTGGCTGGCTGTGTGTGTTACCTCACAGACCCTTTATAAGCCCACTGCAGACAGCAGTCGCTCTCTTTAATCTAGTGCTCTTTAAGCTGGCTCCCTAGCTTGGGATAACCAAGCCAAGCTGATGGATAACCAAGAGAGGTAAGAAGTTTGGTAGTGAACACGTGGGTCTTCAGACCAGGTGTTCACTAGGGAACTAACAAGTCAGAGCATCAAGTCAGGGTATTATGTGAGTAGGTATATTAAAGGCTTTTAAGATTACATGTGGCTGTTCTTGAGTGTGCTACCAGTTATTAAACTACTACTCAAGAAATTGTGGCCAGAGACCTTTGAAGGCCTCAGAGGAGGAGAGCCGGGTAGAGTTGACACTGCAAAGGTCAGTGGTCAAAGATGCTCTATTGGGCCTAGGACAGAATAGTAATTGTTACTGCCAAGAGGGCATGTTACAATTTACCATTCTCTGTTCAGAACATCTTACTACACTAATGGGGATAAATCAGAAGCCTTTCTATCTTACTTGTAAATCATAAATTATTGAGTCTATTTATCCTTTTTGTTGTTATGATTTTCTATAGCTGAACAGTAGATATAAGTATTCAATTGATCAATAATTTACCATTATTATCAGTTTACGGCTTGCAAATCCCTTGACATATTTTATCTCATTTGGTTCTCCCAACAATCCAATGAATTAAAATCCTATTATCATCCCTAATTTTATAGCTAAGGAAACTGAGATTGAGAGGATTATTTTTGATCTTTTTGCTTTGGCCTAAAATGATTTATAGGAAAATATACTTCTTTTGGTAACATGTTGAGTCATTCAAAATCCAACTTTGGTCTCCTTGACTCCAAGTGCTACATTCTTTCTCCTATCCCAACAGGATGCCTTCAGAAAGAATCCATTAAATATAAAATTGGAGAAAGTATGGTGGCACAAGGACCCATAAATGGTTGGGGATGACTTCAAATTAACTAGAAGTTTCCCATTCAACAATTTTCAAATGTTAATAAGTAGAAACTACATATTCATTGATTTATACTGAGGAGAAAAGTAGTAACATTGGCTGGAATAGTCTTATTTGATTTTTGTGCTAAAAAATAAACGAACAGTCAAAAGAGCATTAAGCTGTGATGTATCTTCAAAAGGTTTTCAGGTTCATTATTCTTGTCTTTCAATTTTCTGATCATTGTTCCTGCAAAACATTTAAAACACAAGTTAATTAGCATAAATGAAACCAGTGGTTGTTGCTCCCTTTAAGATAAATTCGCACAAGTAAGTAAATATTTTTTTTAAATGAGAAATGAAAAACTTCAACAAATGAATAGATGAATAATTGGATAGGAACTTGACCTATTGTATTTGTTTCCCTATATACAGTCTAGTGCTTTATACATGCTATATTTTTGTAAGTGCTTACTCATTCATTCACTCACTTGTGATTTCATTGGATTAAGGAACTTTGGAAAGTTCAGGACTCAAGTCCAAGTCAATCTGGCTCCAAGATTTGCATTCTCTTCCTCATTTTTATACAGTAGAGAATAATAAAGACCAAAAAACTTTGTGCTCAAAACAAGCCCACTTTTTTATTTTCATAAATATTGATGATAAGTTATGAAGACATATTCAATTTCCCTGGTATTAGAGTACTTTCCATTATGTAACTACTCATCATAATAATTTCTTATGGGATACTATTGTTTTATCCATAGGAATTACTGATACACAGTGATCTTAAGTGATTTGCTAATTTTATACAAAGGCAGCAGATAGGAATTGATTATTATATTTTTTTTCTGTGAAGTACTCTGTCTCTCCAATAATTTCTTTTTTTTTCCCCTGAGGCAAATGGAGTTGTGACTTGTCCAGGGTCATATAGAAAGGAAGTATGCTACCTACTGTGCTACCTAGCTGCCCCAGTGATTTCTTTTCAAAGGAAAAATAGCACCTATATAATGGCCCCAGGTAATGCTTTCCAGCATATTAATGTGTTGTCTTGGGGCCTTCACCTCATCTGTTTTCCCATCAGTAAAATGAAAGGAATGATGAAATAATGTCTAATCTTTTCATCTCCAAGATTTTATGTCCAATATTCAGAGGAATGTCTTTAAAGTGTTCACTCCTATTATTTTTTGAAGAATGGGAATTACAGTGAAATAACACTCAACACAAACTAGGAAATCTATATTTTATCATCTCAAGGGATTATCTGAGGCAACAATTTTAAATAATTTGCCCAAAGCAATATAACAACTTTGTATCAGAGACAGAACTTGAACCCATGTCTATCCACAGTTGTTAGATCTCTAAATAAATCTTCCAGAAGCTGCCTACCTAATCATAATCAATAATGACCTAATTAATTCCTTTCTAACTACAACATTGCAATGCTATCTCCAGTAATAGTTTTACATATTAAATTGACTGGCTTTTCATCAAATCTGGTGCATCATTTAATTTCTGCTTGCCTGAACTTCTTTTCATACACCATTCCAGATTAGTTTGGCCGAATCTGAAAGGTTTCCTAGTTATCTTTTCTGTTGTTTAAACCAATTTGGATCTTCAACCATTTTCCCATATAATCCATGAAGCTTTTAATAAACAAATGCTAGACACTGTAGTTGGCCCTAAGGACATATAAACAAGATGAAAAGTATCTTCAGTGGGGAGTTTGCATTTAACTGGGGATGAGGATTCATATAAATTCATAAAAGGCAGTTAAGATGATGCAGTATATAGAGCACTGGACCTGGGGTCAGGATGACTTCAGTTCAAATATGGCAGCAGAAAATTAGCAGTTGTGTGATTCTAGGCTTGTCACTTAACCTCTTATCTGATTCAATTTTCTCATCTGTAAAATGGGGGTAACAGTAGCACCTGCCTCACAGGGTTGTTGGGAGTGGAGATTAAAATGAGACATATAAATTGCTTTGGAAACCTCAAAGTGCTATTGTGTTTACTATTATTGTTATTAAGTACTAATTTGCATAGTAAGTTAAGAAGGAAGGAAATAACACTAAAGTACCAAGAAATTCTTGCAGACTGTAGCACAGAGTACAGCAGATGGTATGTGCTACTACACAGAGACAATAAACTTTTAAGTTTGTCAGAAAAAATAGAAAATATTTTGAAAGAATTTTTTTAAAATCATGGAACTATTTTCATCCAGTTGGTCAGGGATTCTTATTGGGTATGTTTTAAAAACACTGGGTATTCTTTACGCTAAAACATACTAAGACTTCTGAAGAATTTTTATTTTAACCAAAAATTTAGTGAAATTGATTCAGAAATGTAACTTAGATTAACTCTTTAAAAAAATCATCATAATCATCATGTATGGATGAAGTATAATACCTCATTTTAAAGAATGTCTTGGGAGAATTGAAAACCAGGGAGATAAAAACACATATACAAAAGAAATAAAGCCTGTATTTTTAAAAAAAATGTTTTAAGCTAGACATATAGGGGGAGAAAGGAGAGGGGAGGGGGAGTGTCCTAGGAAAAATCTTAGTCTGCCTCAACAATAATATTAGGGAAAAAAATCATTGCTAAAAGAAAATAGCAGTTTATGCAAATTTTCTGATTCTATAACAGGTTCAGCAGGAATCAAAAAAAGTTCAGAGATGCATTCAAAATGTCAGTAACTGATGTATCTCCTAACTTGTTGCTATCAAAGGAATTGCTGCAACTCTTCCACTTGAAAGGAAAAAAAAGAATGATTTTTTTAACATATTAAAAAACTTGTCCAGTTATTTCAAATCTCTATCTCTGATGATAGATGGTAACATATATTTTTCAGCGTACATTTAGTATATGCTTATGTATAAATTCATATGAGAAGGTAGCTTTCATAGAGAAAACTATGTTGAGAATCCTAGTTTATACCAAAGTTACAACTGAACAGACTGAGAGATTTAGTCTTGAGACTTTAGTCTTTAGAAAATATAATGCAGCTTTTACAAAGTATCTTTTTGGGAGGTGAACCAACATAACCACGGCATTTATATTTATGTTTCTTTGTTTTATCATTCTTGGCAAATGTGAAATTTTTTTCACTCTAAAGTGAAAATGCAAAGAACATCAACCAATCAACAAGCATTTACTAAGTGTTTGCTGTAGGTTGGGTACTGTACTGCAAACCCCAGGGATATAAATTTCTTTCAGATTACAGACATTGAATTATGGGATTTGTTGAGACCTGAAATCCTTATGGCCACTTCTGAGACTTTTACAAGTTTGTGAATATTGCTATGGCCTGAGGGTGGAAAGATCAAAATGAATATTACTACTGATTTCTCTGGATTGATTTGTACTACATCAGTTTGAAGAAGGGACCCCAAAACTTTAAAACTCCTTGAACGAGAAATTCTCCTTGGACTCTGCCTCAGTGAGGGACCCTGCCTGAGGGAAACAAGATAAACAGCTTCATTCTATTATCTAGGTGGGGTTGTTCAGTCCTGAGGAAAAGAATTCCAATCCTATTCAATTAAAGAAACTCATTCAATTCTATTCACATTCAACTCAAGCTGAAACCCAGCTTGTAGACAAAGCTCCTATTATAAAAGAATCCATCTAAAATCCTGTCTTTGCAGAGGTCCTGACATGCCAGCTATGCCAAGCTTGCTATGCCACAGAAGCCTCTGCCCACTGGAATAATATTCTCTTCCAGTGTTACCCTCTCTTTATCCTCACCCATTTTCCTAATGAGATTTTATTTCTAACCTTACTTCCCAATCCCTATAGTAAACCTTTTATCAATCTAGCCTTTTCGAATTTGTAAATTCCTTTACAGAGAATCCCTGTGCTACCAGAAGGGGGTTCCCCAAAACTCCCTACCCTTTTGTCAAATCCCCATGGGGTACAGACGAGCCAAACCACTCCATTTGGTTCCCTGAACCCCAACCTGCCACTAGATCTTATCATTTAATTCCCTGACCACCAGAAACCCTAATCTCATTTTGGTTCCCTAAATCTAGACCTCATCATTTGGTTCCCTGAAAGGGAATCCCAAAACCTAAACCTCATCAGTATCATTCTTTATGTCTAAATCATGAACTCATTTTGACCTTATCTTGATATAAGATGTCAAGTATAAGTCAATGTCTAGTTTCTGCCATATTAATTTCCAATTTTCCCAGCAATTTTTGTCAGATAGTGAGTTCTTATTCTAAAAGCTAAGGTTTTTGGTTTATCAAACACTAGATTACTATAGTCATTAACTATTGTGTTTTATGAACCTAACTTATTCCACTGATCAACTACTCTATTTCTTAGACAGTACCAAATGGTTTTAATGACCACTGTTTAATAATATAGTTTTAGGCTAGTACAGATAGGCCACCTTCATTTGCATTTTTCATTAATTTCCTTGAAATTCTGATCTTTAGTTTTTCCAGATGAACTTTATTATTTTTTCTAGCTCTGTAGAAATAATTTCCTGGGAGTTTGATTAGTGTGACACAGAATAGGTAGATTAATTCAGGTAGAATTATCATTTTTATTATATTAGCTCAGCCTACTCATGAGCACTTGATATTCTTCTAATTGATTAGATCTGACTTTATTTGTGTGGAAAGTGTTTTGTAGTTGTGTTCATATAGTTCCTGACTTTGTCTTGACAGGTAACTTATCTAAGTATTTTCTTGTGGTCTCCTTCTTGCCAAAGTCTTAGACACATGATCTGGATTACATGCTTCAGGTGTTACCATATTCTTTGTTGTTAAGTTTTGGAATATGGAGCTCTTTCAGTTTCTAGTCCTAATTCAGAGAGCCTCTATAGTTCTAGTACCACCTTGTGCCCACTCATATGATTAGAAAGATATTGCCCCATTGGCTCTCCTAATAGACAGAAATACTTTACTTGGAGCCTAACCTGCAATTAGCATTAACAGCTATATCATAGACATTATCAAAATTTCTATAATAATGAAATATTTCTTATAGATTTCAAAAAAGGTGAAGTCCCATTGATATACACACACTAGTACTATTCATGTAGTATCAACACACAAGGCATGAATCTCTGAAATCTGGTTTTCCTGGTATGTCCATAGCCAGCTTTTTTTAATTTTCTGAAGTCTATTAATTCTCTAGCATTATAAATCTTTCTTTTTTTTCATTTTTTTTTGTTTATTTATCTACATAAATTATAGTAGAAATTAACATGGGAGCATTTTGAATTCCTTTTTATCACCTAGCAAATCTTATTGATGCTAGTTAACTTCTTAATCTACAATATTTTTGTTGTTATTCACTTGTTTTTCAATCATTCTTACTCTTTATGACTCCATTTGGGTTTTCTTGGCAAAGACTCTGGAGTGGCTTGCTTTTTTCTTCTCCAGTGCATTTGATAGATGAAGAACTAAAGCAAAGAGAGTTAAGTGACTTGTCCAAAATCATATGGCTAGTATGTATCTGAGGATTTGAATTCAAGAAGATGAATTTTCCTTACTTTAGGATGACTCCTTTATCCACTTCACCACCTGGCTGACCTTTATAAGAATTATTATACTTGTATATACTATTAGAACTATTATTTTCCAGGCACCAGAGTATGTATAGGTTTCATGAACCTTCCCAAATAATAACAAAGTTCTGTCTTCAATGGTGGCCAATAAAAGATATATTAAGTTCTGATCAATAAATAATAAACAGTTTTAATACTTTGAATTAACCTTCATAGAAATTTCATTAAAAAAAGGAAAATGCCAAAAGTATCCCTTATTTTATGATATAATATAGGAGAAAAAAGATGGAAATGATAATTATCTAGTTTGATTTACCATTGCATTTGAGCACTAGCTGCTTCTGTCATAAAATGACCTTATGTGCATCAAATCCTTAAGGCTATAGAAATCAATAAATATAATAAAACTTTTTTTAAACTGCCTCTTCCTCCCTTCTCACCAAATAAATTACTTTTATTTTTAAAACACCTTTTTTCATGAAGGTTCTACAATTCATTTTATCACCTGTCTTTTTTTCCTGAAGACATATAGTGGCTGGATGTTTCCCTACCTTCCACAAATCTGTTTTATATCTTCTCATGTCTGAACTATTTCATATTTCCTTAACCCACTAGTTCTCGGATATGAGGTACAATAGGAAATGGTGAATTAAATTAGAGGTCCTGGAAAAATCACTCTAAGAGATGTGGAATTTTTTAGTATTTATCTTTGGAATATTTTTATTCTTAAAATCATAAAAGCTTTTTATACAAGAAATCATCCTCATGATATCTTCAGTCTTCTTGAAATAATCAAAATCACTCCTGAGAGGGAATGTTTCCAGAGGGTTACAAGCAAACAAAAGAATTTGTCCTCCAAAGGAAGGTCAAATTACATAGTGGAGAAAGGCCCTGGAATGAGGGAGATCAGAATTCAAGTCTCAATTCTGAGTCATATAATACCATAGCCTACTTCCTGATACTGTTTCAACATTGTCATCAAGCTTCATTCCTGATGAAGTTTATATACTGGGAGTTCCCTACATACTCAACCAAGAGATTTTTTTAAATACCTAGTTTGGGCCAGGTACCATAGAAATTCAGAAGATTAAAAAAAAAAAAATAAGTGGAACAGTGCCTGACTTTAAGACTTTACAGTGTAGGTGAGGGAGATAACATGTATTAATACAGGCAAATATAAGATAAATTTAAAAGTATAAAAAAAAGGAACTGAGTCAGGGCTGAGAGATGGGAGATTTGGAATCAGAAAGGATTTCAAGTAGATGTTAGCTTGAAGAAAAACTAGGCATTCCAAAAATGAAGAATATTAATGCAAAGTCTCAGAGAGATTGGAAATAGAGTGCTTAAAATGATGAACAGTAAGGTCAATTTAAATATGCATCTATAGATCCATATTTGTATTCATATATATATATATATATATATATATATATATATATATATATATATGCATAAATGTATGTATGTGTATATGCACTTATGTTTGTGTACATGCATTTTATGTGTGTATGTATATATGTACATAACTATATAAAAGTATTTATGTATATATATATGTGTGTGTGTATACATATAAGTACATAAATATTAATATCAATTAAATCAAGTTTAAGGAAAAGGCATGTTTATTTTTGCTTCTATTCTGTGAGATACATATCTTAGAGAGTACATATAAGTCAATAATTAGAGAAAGAACTATTTCAACTTCTGAAAGAAACTCTGAAACTAGATAGCAAAATGGATGGGATAAAAGTATTGTGGAGGACACTTAAACCTATGCCTGTGGAGATAACCATTACCTTAGATACTCTGTGTTATTTATTTTATACAGTATGTTGGGTTCTTGTTATGTCCATTGGTAGGGAAAAGAATTAGCTAATTTATTCCTTCTGGTAGCTGCTAAATAGTTTAATATTACTGGAATTAATACAATTTAGTTTGAGTAAACTATCAAATTTTTGGTATGAAACACATTTCCCTTATACACAACAAGAGAAGTTCATCTCCTTGAGTTCACAAGGGATAATCAAGCTCATTTTATAACATTGATTTCATCATTCAGTCTTACTCTACAGAAACATTTATAGTAACAGATGTTAAAAACCACATAGTCTTTATAAAAGAGGTGAATTGGGCTATAGAATGAGGAACAGTCAAATGGAAGAAAAATGATACCATAAGAGATATAAAGAGTCTATTTTCTAAGTTTAAGTGAATATCTTACTTAAATTTTGTGGATATTTGATGACATTGCTGCCTGCATTTTGTATTGATTTTAATTCTCTTCCTGAGCTAATTGTGCACCAATTGTCAAGTTACCGTGTTTGATTTTCTGATTATTGATTCAATGAGCTTTCAGAGATGACTGTACACTGTTATCCATAACCTGGGTTGATAATCCCATTCCAGTAAAGAAATTACATAAGGCAAGTCATAGAAAGAAACAGAAGTTTGAAAGCTCCAAATCAATTTCATGGACCTCATAAAACTACCTCCTATTTTATGTTCCAAATTCCATATAGTTTGACTTCATGTCTACTTGAATAGCTGAGTTTAGTAACTTTCGTGGCAAAGTAACTGAAGGATGGAATTTGTATTCAAGAAACCTATATTTAAACTCTTTATCAAATACTCAAACATTCACTAGGTAGGCGAACATGATAGTCACTTGCATATTTTTCTAGTCTTCTTACACTTCCATGAACTTTGTGATACTGTTCTCCTTTCTGTTTCCTTACATAAAACATCCTATGTCCTGATTGTGCTTTCACTAGCTGTCCCTCATTCCTGGAATTCTCTCCCTTTTCATCTCTGTTTCCTGGCTTTTCTGGCTTCTTTCTACTCTCACCTAAAATTTCATCTGCTATAATAAACCTTTATCTATCTCAGTACTTGTGCCTTTCATCTGAGACTTTCACCAATTTATCTTTTGAATATTTTGTTTTGTTGAATGTTTTTTTTTTTTTTCTGGCACATATTAAACATTTAATAAATATTTGTTAAACTAGATCAAGATATCAAAATCTCAGCTTCCTTACAAAATCCTCATTATGAAGAAAGGTCTTTGCAGATTTAACATGCTATGTATATATTATAAAGGTTGTTGTTGTTGTATTGTTCTTGGCTCACAGAAAATCAGTGTATTTCATGAAACTCAAACATGTCCATTTGAATTTGTTTTAGGAGCATGGAATTCCTATCAATATGGGCTATGCAGTGGCCCCACACCATTCAGGGGTCTACCCAGTACATATACAACTTTACGAAGCTTGGAAAAAAGTCTGGGGTATTCAGGTCACAAGTACAGAAGAGTATCCACATCTTAAACCTGCACGGTACCGACAAGGCTTCATCCACAATGGCATCATGGTGAGAACATGATTCTATGGTATTCCCATAGAATTATTTCAGGCTGCAATAGTTGAAGAAATATCTATTGCATTATTTCTCAGGACTTAACTTAAAATATTCTTTCATGGGGATTTAGAGCCCCAACTATGGCAGAGAGAGGGAAAGTTGATCACTTAGAATCTGTGCTTGGACCATTAATTGACAAGGATCCATACATCTGAACCACAGACAGATTCTTGGGAGCTCAAGACTCTTATGTGTGTTGAAAAGGGGATTTATCTAGGGTCACAGAGGCAGCAAGCAAATGATGAATTTGAAGTCAGAGTACTTGAGTTCGAATTCTATTTCTGATACATGCTAACTATAGTCTCCCTACAAATTTATCCAGACTCTCCTCAGAGACTAACATATAGTTTAGGACTTCAGAGTATTCCCATCCATGGTGACAGAAAACACTGCTGTTTGGCAGTGATTTGTAGGGCAGTAAGGAATTTGATGGTCTCCTAGAGAAAAGTTCTTTGTACTACCCGACTTTATCCTTGCTCACTATGCCTGCTTAAATGGAGTTCATACTTTCCCTATTATTAGTACCATACTTTATGTTGAAAAGAGCATACATGGCATCTATTACTGAGAGTAAAAAAGGCATAAGGCCTGTTGAAATGGTTTAGTGCCTTCTTAGTTCTTAGAAATGATAAAACTGTGTGCAGTTAAAATGATTCCTTAGCATCATGGACCTTGATTTATAAATTATATATCTTGGAAATTCCATCAAGTTAAGTATTTTCCAAAGGATCTGTGCACAGTTCTGGTAATCTGTTATGTTTATGCCTGCAAAATTGATTCTTAGACCAATTCAGTTGATTAGAACACAGGTCATTTCCAACTTGTATTTCCTAATTAAGTTTTGGAATATGGTAATTCTTAAATACTTAGGAAATATATGGAATTATGTTTATAAACATTTTAAAAAGGAATACTAAAAATAAGTTCCTCTTCTATGCCAATGATTTATTTATATAATTTGTCCAATTATCTTTCTACAGTACTATGATTAATACAAATGAATTTGATCAGGATTTAGCCACCAGTAGAAACAACATGCTTTTTATTTTTAATTGTGAGGTAGTTAAAACTTTGTTACCTCATTTTTTTTTCTGCAGAATCAAATCTCCAAAGAGTTCTTTTACCTTATTAGAACTGTCCTTTTAATTCAAATATGCTGCCCATTATGTTAAAATCATGGCTCCAGGGGCAAAGCATGAGCTTTTTTGTGATTTAAGTAGATAATGTTAGATTCAAGTTCACAAACACACACACACATACACACAACACACACACATTTATATTTATATTTACATATTTAAATATAATTCAACTTTTATTTACATACATGTACCTCTTTATTCAAAATTTTGATGGAAGATGGCACCTTGGAGGTTTTTTTTTCCCCAAACAAATAAATTCCTAAGACATATGTGTGTTATTTAAAATAGAAACTCCCACAGTTTTTTTCATGCTATAAAGTCTTCTCTTTCCTAGTTTCTCCCTATCCCAGTTGTTAGGAAAAAATGACCAGGAAAATATAGATGACATGCTTATGCATACCTTTCTAGCTGATAAATCAAAACTCCTTTCTCTCCATGAAAAAAGCTAAAAACATATGTCTCTGCCTAGGAAATAAATTTCATGCCTCTTTCTTCAAAGCTTAAGAAGGATACTCCTAAGGAAAGATGTGGAGCAGCTCCATACCTCCTCTTCTTACACCTACATTTTTTAAACTTACAAATAATTGCTGGGGGTGTTTGTCTTACATAACCTATAATAATAATTTCACATATCATTTCATGAAGTCAATTTTTAAATAATGAAATCCTTTACATAGAACAAAAATTTTAAATGAAAATTTGAATATTGAATAATATACTTGCCTTCTAGTATTTTCATTTGAATGTTTTCTAAAATGATTTTACAAAATATATTTAATTACTATAAAAAATTTGTCATTCAGCTATGGTTGTTTCCTTAAGTTAAGTTCTACATTTAACACAGTTTCCCACAAGTATAAGGCATTTGGGAAAGGTATTGTTGTTGTTGTTAACACTTTAATAACAATTTGTAGAGAAGCAGAGGAGACTTTGGATTTAAATGTAGGCTTTAGTAAAGAATATGGCATTCTTTACCATAATAATCCAGTTTATATGTAAAAATTTCAAAAGATGCACTTTTTGGGGTGAGTTAGGCAATTGGGGTTAAATGATTTGCCCCGGATCACATAGCTAATAAGTATTGTCTGAGATCAGATTCGAAATTAGATCCTCCTGAATTCTAGGTCAGTGCTTTATCCACTGGGCCATCTAGCTGCCCCCTCACATGTACTTGTGCAACATGTTCATGCAGCAGGTTAGTCATTCTTGTGTATTGTGTATTATTGGTAATTACCCAAGTCACTCTCGATGAACATTTAGAAGATCTTTTGCATTTCCATTTAATACATATATATATATATATATATATATATATATATATATATATATATATATATATATACACCATATATATGCCATATATAACTAGACTGTAGTTTTGAGTTGTTTCAATCATGTACAACTCTTTGTTCCATTTTGGAATTTTTTTTTTGGGGGGGGATGAGAAATTTTCTTTATCTTTCCTTCTCCAGCTTATTTTACAGATGAGGAACTGAGGCAAACAGGTTTAAGTGACTTATCCAGGATTACACAGCTAGTAAGTATGTGAGGCTAGATTTCAACTCCTAACTCCAGAGTCTCCTAACTCCAGGCCTGCTAATCTATCTATGTCACCACTTAGATGTTCCTGACAAGCTATAAAATGACCATTAAAAAAATAGAATTACCAGATCCTTAATGTGAGGTGGTCTTTGCTTTGAATTTAATTCAAAAGATTAAACCCTCCTGGAAATTATAAGAATAACATAGTATAATTGGATGACTGTTATTGCCAAGATAATAAATATTTTGAAGAACTAAACATGAAGGATCATTATTTTTTTTCTCCTATTAATCTTCATATAAGCAAAGGAGTTCACCAAAGAATATGTTAGATCATAATCATTTCAAGTCTAAAATATATTTCATTCCTAGAGTGATATTTTAATTCCAAGATGAAGGAAATAATGATTTTCTAATGGATGATTAAAACTAAATATTGTTCAAGGATGTTCAAAGATTCAAAATAAGGGAATTAATAGCTTAGTAGAGTGAAAATATTCTACTTCTAAGGAATTCTATCTTTTAATAAACTAATACTGTTAAAGTTAAGGGTTGTTTTCCTATTCTTGTAAAATTGTGCTTCTCTGGGAAATTTGTTAGATGATTATGAGTGAAGATTTTAAAAACTGTTGCTTTACAGCTGCCATCTTACTGTTATTCAACATCTGCATAATCATTCCCTAAATCACCTTGTTTTTATAATAACATAAATAGGTGGCAGATCTAAGTAAAACCCTTCAATATTTCATTGTTTCATTTTTTTTCTTCCTTAGGTGCTCCCTCGACAGACATGTGGATTATTTACCCACACAATTTTCTATAAGGAATACCCAGGAGGACCTCAAGAATTGGATAAAAGTATCCAAGGAGGGGAACTTTTTCTTACTATCCTTCTAAATCCTGTATGTATTTATGCTCTGCTTGCTTCCAATAATAACATCAAATTGAACTTTATTTAGTTCCATATCAGCATGAGTTTATTCCAGCAGCATGGGTGAGAAACATTGCCTTGACTATAGAACCTTTTTCTGAGGTTCAGAAATGTGAAAAATAAAGAGCTCTGCTTTTCCTTAAGGAGTAGAACAATGAAATATAGTTTCATATTATCTTGTTTTTTTTTTTATTTTGTTAGCTTGTCCTTATGCCAAATTAGATTAATACATGAAATGTGATTTGTAAACTTTACATACTTAAGTCCTTTTTGTTGACGTTATTCCTATGGAGATGATGATGATGATGCCAGAACTTGAAAGTTCATTGACTCACAGAAAACTTATTTTGGGCATGAACTGAGTTTTTAAACTAAAATCTCTCATTATACAATTTTCTTCTTCATTCTCTGCCTTTGATGTTTGCTAGAATCATCTACTGCTTAAAGCATTGAAGAGAGGAAGGAAACACCTTTCTTTAAATGTAGATGATGGGGTGACTGCTTAACTATTGTAGAAAGGGAAAAAAAGAATTTCAATAGAAAATTAACACATTAACCCTTTTACTTAGGACTTCAGAGGTGTCTCTATGTATTTGTTTCTGTGTGTCTGTATATGATTCTCTATACAATTATAATCATATAATGTTCATCTTTAATATAATTATCATTGAATACTAGAGTGTGTGATAGAACACTCAATTTATTTCAATGATCCCTTCATTCAAATTTGTTATCTTGTGACCTTGAATAATCCATTTAATTTCAGCTTGATGTTGTATGACATTTTTCTTAGAGAATCTAAGTTTTCTTTGTTTTAGTTTGTGACTTGTACTTTTAAAATCCATTTAATCACATACATAAAGATATTTGCAAATACACAATACTAGTAGCAAAATTAATTGAATAATATTTTCTTCTTTGGTTTTCTCATTAGACTTTTTCAGGGAGAGGTTAAACCTTGGTGATTTCATAGATACATGACTTTAGTATCTAATGAATGTCCACATTATGAATCTCTTGTCCTGTGAGGTGTCACAGAATGGAATATGATTTTGTTTAATAAATTTGTCATGTTACAGAGACCTAAGCCATATAAATATCAAATATGTTGTTAGTACAAAATGCCAGAGCAAATTAAACAAAAGCCAACTAGATCTAATTAAGTGTAGTGCTTGAAGTTTGGTAGATGGTTAAATCATAGTTGAATTGGATGGCAAATTCATGTAAATTTATGAGGGAGAAAAAAAATGAATCACCAGGAAATACGTGATGACAAGAAACTTCCCCAAAACTCTAACATCAAGAAAAGAGAAATAAGAAGACCATAGGTCAACTAATTAAATGTGAGTCAAAAATATAATAAGAACATATAAAGATTAATTCAATTAATCCTAAAATAAGGAAGGTGTCATGTAGTAGCATTAATGTAGGAAGGGGAGATAAGAACTCTGAGTTAAAAAAACAAACAAACAAACAAACAAAAAAACAATAAAGCTTCAGTTGTGCTGCATGATCTTTGGCAATTAATATATTACCCTTCTCTCCCAACTATGAAGTTGGATATAAAAGTTGTTTTTTTTTTCAAGCTATACTGATGAACAAAGAGATGAAAAAAGAAATAGGGACACTATTCAGGATGGATAGAATCTAAGATCTTTGAGAGAAGATGTTGTTTGATTCTTTACATTTACATATTTATCACTTAATAAATGTTGGTTTATTGAATGAATGCTGAAATAATTATCAATAATGACACAAATAAGACAGAGATACTTAATTTTTATTTTGCATTTGTTTTTTTCTTGTCAAGAAGAATAATAATTGTACTGGCAGTTATACCTGAGATGAATAAGGTTCCATAGTAAGAGATCAACTAGCTGCCCTTGGTGAGTTGAAATTATCTTGCCCAAATCAAGCATATTCTTATTTACTGTGATTATTGTACTACAGGCTCAGAATATCTTTGAAAAACTTTGGAGAACTTGAGAGGTACTGCAGGTCATAAGCAGGGTAAATGCTGATTTTTCTTTTAAACACAAGAGAATGGAGTCTGTAAACTGGATGTCAGAAAATGTAAATAAAATTCTAAAATGTCTTATTAAAAAGACATAGAATAAAAATTTCTAGGAAATATATGGTAGCCACAGGAAAACTTCATCAGGACTATCATGTCAGATGAATTTTGTTTACTTTTTGACTGACTTATTAAATTGATACATCCAAAAAATCCAATAACTAATATTTACATATATGTTAGCAATGCAAGTGAGAAAATCTTTTTTGTTTTTCATATAATAGAAAATGGAGAGAGGTGATCTACATAATAATATAATTATATAGACATGGAACTGAAAAAAAATGGCTAAATCTAAAGGATAATTAATTATATTAATGCTTCTGGTCACCATCAAAGCAGGACCTTAATGAAGTTAGGAACAAAGGATTGCTGCTTGACACTATATGCTATTTAACATTTTAATCAATGATGTGGATAATGATATGCTTTTCAGATTTGCCATTGATGACACAAAACTGGAAAGGATAATTAACATACTGAATGACAGTCAACAAGTCTACAAGCATTTATAATGTGACAGACACTGCTAAGTACTGGGAAAATAAAGGTTAGAACAATCCCAGTCCTCAAGTAGCTTCTTCTATTCTAATGAAGGAGACAACATGCAAACGACCATGTACATATAACATATAGAATTGATATATTAGAGATAATCTCATAAGAAATGTTGTAACATTAAAAAGAATCAAGAAAACTGGAAAAATCATGACTCATATTGAGGGGGCCCATTATAAATGTATGTTATATAATTTCAACTGAGCTATTATTGCAATAAGGAAACATTTTTATACCTCCACAATTAATTTACTACTTTATTCACAAGAGTGGCACTTCCAAACTTTTTCATCCCTCCACACACATATTCTCAACTAAAAACTTGCCTCCTATTTCACCACGGTAATTGAGAGCTCCTTATTTTCCCTTCTTCCTTACCTCCCATTACTCAACAACATATAAAAAGGAATGATGGTAGCAGATGAAAATAATCTAAGAGTGGGGTTTGTCAAATTATGTTTATTGTAGAATAAGGAAATAAGGGACTTGGCTATGAATGATAGGGTAGAATTGAACGAGTTCATCAAAGGATCAAGATGGGAAAGGGAAGAGAGTGGGTGGTGTTAGAGGTGAGGATGTGCATAGCTTGGAAAAGAAATGAGGTATGGAAGAATCATGAGCAGTGGTGAGTTCAAACAATAGGATTAAAGTGTAATAAAGCCAAAGCAAAGATGGAATGATAAAAGACTAGATTCAGATAAAGTGGTATAAGATTCAAAAAGACCTTGACAGAATTTCTATCAGGTTAAACAAATAAGATGAAATTTAATAAGGATAAATATAAACTCTTTTTACCGTGATTCATAATATCTTATTCACAAGTAAAAATTTTGATCAAGGAAGATTGTTTAGAAATTAGTTTGCTCAGATAAAAAGGATTTTGGTTGTTTTTTATTTGTTCAATTACCCCATTTGGAATTTTCTTGACAGAAATACAGGTATAGTTGCTATTTCCTTCTCCAGCTCATTTCACAGATGAGAAGATTGATCCAAACAGGATTGAGTGATTTGTCCAGAGTCTGAGGCCAAATTTGAACACAAGAAGATCCTAATTCTAGATCCAGCTTTATATTCACTGAGAAACTTAGCTGCCCTTGACTATAAACTTAATATAAGTCAACAATGTGATATGGTAGAGAATAAAATTAAGGTAATCTTAGGGATAAACTTTTTTAAACAGGGAAATTAGAAGATCATTGTACTACTTTGTTCATACCTCACCTAATCTTTTGGGTTTAATTCATAGTGTAGTATTTTGAAGATATTCATAAATTGGAAAGAATTAAGATGGCAATCAATATGATGAAATGTGTGAAATTTTTATCATATGAGAATTGGTTGAAGGAACTATACCTTTTAATCTCAGCTAGAGAAAATTTGGAGAAGATATGATAGACAATTTCAAGCATTTGAAAAACTGTTATGTAGAAGATAGGTTGGATTTTTTTCTACTGGACCCCAGAAAAATCAAAGTAATAGGTAGAATTTTTCAAAAAAAAATTAAAGAATATTTTAAATATCAAATAAGATAATATTTATAAAGTTTTAATTAATCTTAAAGTGCTAATTCATATAAAAGCTCATTGTAGGGTTACTGAAAGCACTTTGTGAGAGCTTTAATAATATATAAGATGATAACAATAGGGAAAGAAGTTTGCTTAAAGATATGTACCAAAAGTTAGACATTATAGTCAAATCATTCACAAAATATGGTCTGGAGATCCCTGAATGTTACAAAACATTTTCACTAGGTTCATGATGTCAAAACATTTCATAATAATAATAAATTTGCCTACTTGCCTATTTAAATAATTTTCCATTTTCTAATTATATGTGTGATACATATTTGGATATTCTTTATATCCTTCAATGAAAATAATGAATCAGAATAGATTAAATGAAGAGGCAGATAGCAGAATTCAGTTGTTTTCTTTTAAGCCAGTCATTAAAGAAATAAACAAAAATAAGCAAAGCAATGCAACTGCTCTTTTTTGTTTTTATTTTGAAAGTACAGTTATTTTTATTAACATGTAATGGCTTTATTTTTATGAATATATATTTTATAAAATTTTATCACTTTTGATTTTTATATGATAATGGTTGATAGCTTTAACCTAAATCAATAAAACTCATGGAAACCAGTCATTTTTTATTAGGTACTTTTTAATAATTGTTTTTTATTTTTCAAAATACTTGCAGATAGTTTTTAACTCCATCCTTTAAAAAACAATTTTTAAACTAATAAGGAAAAAAGGAAAACAGAAAAGAAATAGAAAACAAAATAAAGCAAACAAAAAAGAACATTGTCATTTGCCCAACAGAACTTCAGGGAGGATTCAAAATATATAACAAATTACTAGAACAAGAAAGTTGTAGTAGAAGAAATTGTATTCATGTATGTTCATTTTTTTCTTTACTTCCTTATAAATTGTTCTTTGGTTCTCTGCTGCATACCTTATTTACTTTATTCTTTTTTTTCCCTTTTGATTTCTCCCTCACCCCACCATCCCCAAACAAGCTATGATTAAGAAAATATATATTTATGTATATATATTTAGATATATATACAAACATATACACATTCACAACTACACACACCCCATATACACATATGTCTTTCCTATCCCTATTGCCTCTTTAAATTCTGCTCCATTGCCTTGCTATTATTTAACCTCCCCCCACTCTTACTTGTCTCCTTCCCTTACTCTTTGCTTCCCCATCAACCCACGCCTTCCACCTATTTCTTTATAGATTTCATGCTATTCCTTTCATGATATATATGTAATGTCGCCTATAGAACCCATTCTTGATGTGAGTAGGTTTTCGGAACTATGAATGCTCCTTTGCCTTCTTTGCCTCTTTATTCTTCCTCTGCACCTTATTTGTATAACATGATTACTATTTTTACCTTGATTCTACCAATCTTTCTTTTGAAATCTTTCTATTGTTGTAAATCTTAAGCAAGTAATATATATTTTCCTGTGTAAAAACAATTTGTCCATTTTTAATCAGTTTGTCCAATGTTAAGTTCCTTAAAATGGATTTTTCAACATTTTCTCTTATATGTGAGATTTTCTGTTAGGTTAGGGTTTGGTTGATAGAAAGTGCTGAAATCTGCAAGTTCAATGAATTTCCTTTTTTCTCATTCAAAATTATAGATAATTTTGCTAGTTATGATATTTTTGTTCACAGACATAATTCTTTTGGTTATCAGTAGGTCATGATCTTTTATTGTGGCCACTGATAAGTCTTGCACAATTGTAATTGTAGCTCCAGAATATTTGAATCTTTTTCCTTGTTTCTTAAAAAATTTTCTCTTTGATCTGAAGGTTTCTAAAATTGACAATATTATTCCTGTGTGTTTTCTATAAAGTATCTCTTTGAGGTGGTGATCAGTGAATTTTTTCCTATTTCTACTTTTCTTTCATGTTCTATAACTCCAGGACAATTTTCTTGGATTATTTCCTGCATTATTGTGTCAAGATTCTCTTTTTGATGACAATTTTCTGGCAGTCCAGTTATTCTTGTGTTTTCTCTTCCTGATATGTTCTCTAGACCTATCATTTTTCTTATATGATGTTTCACATTCTGTTCATTCTTTATATTCTGTTTTGTTTTATCTTGATCTCTTGTAGCTTCACAGGTTTCCTCTTGCCCAGTTCTATTTTTTAAAGAATTATTTTAATCTTTGAGACTCTATATCTCCTTTTCTAGTTGGTTAACTTTTTTTTCATAAACTTCTTCTTTTTCTTTGGCTTTTATTTTATTTTTTCCCCCAAAGTCTCTCATTTGGTTTTTAATTCTTTTTTGAGTATTTGTATAAATTCTCTCTGGGCAGATAGCCATTTCATTATTCTTCAGGGTAGAAGCTTTTTTTTTTTTTTTTTTTTTTTTTTTTTTACCTAAAGTGTCCTCTTCTGAAGATGAACTCTGGTCTTTCCTGGTCCCATACATGTTTCAATGGTGGGGTTCTTTTTCCTTGTCAATTTATATTTTTTTTAATTAGGGATATTAGTGTAAGTATCTCTAATCATGGGGTGAGGGGATGGTGCCTTAATCTTTCCTTCAGGTCTCCACTCTTACCAAGAACCCCAAAACAAGAACTCTACCCTCCTGCAAGTGCCCATAGTCAGCAGCATCCCTGGCCCACTGCCTCTTCACTCACTGGGTACTTATTCCTTCTCATCCACAGCCATATCTCAGTAGCCCGGCTGGGCCTAGCATGCCCAACCAGGCAAGATTTACTCAGTCTTCTGGGATTCAAATACGAGCTCCACAAGTAGTTGCAGGAATGAAAGTCTCTTTGGTTCATGCTGAGGCTCCAGCCACACCTAATTGACCCAGGAGGTCCCCACTTGATATTTCTTCAGCACTAGCATGGAGGTATCTGCACTTCAGACAAGTTAATCCCCAGCCCGGGGTCTTTCTTTCTTGAAATCTCAGGTTTTATCAGGAGGACCACCATTCTGCCCCAAGTCTTGATTTTTCACTAGGCTATGTTTGACCTAATTTGTGGGGGAAATCTGGAGAGATTGAAATTTACCAATCTATTCTGTCATCTTCCCAGAATTATCTGCCCCTTCAGTATCCATCCTAACAAAACCTTGTGTTCCAAATGTTTCTTCCTCACTCTCTATATTTCCCCTCCCCTAGAGAGCAAATAATACAGTACAGGTTATGATCGGTGTGCAATTCTTCTTAACATATTTCCTCATATACTACAACAACAAATACAAATACAGAAAGCAAGCAAGCAACAACAAAGGTAAAAATACTATGTTGTGATTCACATTTACTCTCCATAGTTTTTTCTCTGGATGCAATTGTCTCTTTCCATCACAAGTCTATTGGAATTAGTTTGAATCACCTCATTGTTGAAAAGAGCTAAGTCCGACTTCCAGCCAAGATGGCAGTGTGGAGGCAGACAGCTGCTTGAGCTCCTCGTTTTCTCTCAGAACTTACTTCATGACAAGCCTCTGACTTAATGCTTGACCCAGAAAGAAATCCACAAATAATCACCAAGAGAAGACATCCTTGAAGGTCTCCAGAAAAGGTCTGTGCTTGCTCGGGGGAGGGTCAATCAGACTGGGCGCAGACTGAGGGCAGGCAGCCAGAGCAAGACAGGCAGCTCACACAACTCAGACCAGAGGGGGAGGGGTGTGATCTCTGCCGTTTCTGTGAAAGGGCTTCTGCCCCAGTGTGGATACTCCGTCTTGGCAGCAAGCCAGGAGCAGGGAGAGGGTGTAAACACCGGAGGTGAAGATTAAAACCTCAGAAAGCCAGCATCTCTCAGAGCCCGGCCACCCCCAACCCCCACCTGGACTGACTTGGTGCATTCTCGGAGCCTCAGAGCGCAGACTCAGGACAGTCACTGCTGTTCTGTTAGTGGCTCTCTGCTGCCCTACCCCCACTCTGTAGAGGAAGCCCATTAATACCATCCAGCCCCATCTCCCACAAAACAGACCAATTCTTTCTCTCATCAGTTTGTTTTCTTTGATTCCTACTCTGACAAAATGAACAAAAAATTCAAAAGGGCTCTAACCATTGACAGCTTCTGTGTGGAGAGGGAGCAGACTTCAAATGCTGAGGAGACTAGGAACAGACTGTCCCCAGATGTATCCCCTGGGAGGGATATAAGCTGCTCCTCAATACAAAAGAACCTCATAGAGGAAATCAAAAAGGCTCTCACAAGAGAGCTGGAAGAGAAATGGGAAAAGGAAAGGGAAGCTTGGCAAGAGAGCCTGGAGAAGTCATCCCATGCATTCAAAGACAGAGTGGATAAAGAAATCAAATCATTGAGAAACAAGATTAGTGAGCTGGAAAAGGTAAACAACTCCAAGGAAAACAGGATTAGTGAGCTGGAAAAGGAAATCAGCTCTCTAAAAAATAAAATGGATAAAATGGAAAAAAAATCCATAGAAGATAAAAACTCAATTGGACAATTACAAAGAAATATAAAAAAGTGAGTGAAGAAAATACGTCATTGAAAATTAGACTGGAACAAGTAGAAATGAATGACTCAAGGAGAAACCAAGAGGTAGTCAAGCAAAACCAGAGAAATGAAACAATTGAAAAGAATGTCAAATACCTTACCAGAAAGACAACAGACCTGGAAAACAGATCCAGGAGAGACAATTTGAGAATAATCGGACTCCCTGAAAAATGGGAGGAAAAAAAGAGCTTGGACACCATTTTCAAGGAAATTATCAAAGAGAACTGCCCAAACATTCTGGAAACAGAGGGTAAAATAGACATTGAAAAAATTCATCGCTCACCTACTGAAAGGGACCCTAAAATCAAAACGCCAAGAAATATAGTGGCCAAGTTCAAGAACCATCAGACAAAGGAAAAGATATTGGAAGCTGCTAGAAAAAAGCAATTCAGATATGGAGGATCCACAATAAGGATAACCCAGGATCTAGCAGCCTCCACATTAAAAGAACGCAGGGCCTCTTACATGATATTCCGAAAGGCTAAGGAACTTGGTATGCAGCCAAGAATAACTTACCCAGCAAGAATGAGCATCGTTTTCCAGGGAAGAAGATGGACATTTAACGAAATAAATGAATTCCATCTATTTTTGATGAAAAAACCAGACCTACATAAAAGGTTTGATCTTCAAATACAGAACTCAAGAGATTTCTAAAAAGGTAAAAAGAAATTTGAGAACTATACTTCTGTCAAAAAAGTATGTAAAGAACATATGTACAATTTGTCTTAGAAACTAGTGGTGGAAAGGAGATTATATCATAAAAAAGTGTAAAGTGGTGGTACTACATCTCATGAAGAGGCAAAGGTAACCTATTATATCTGAGAGAAAGAAAGGAGGGAGATGAACATAGCGTGTATCAATAGACATATTCGATTTATGGGGAAACTTCTTCCACTTCATTGAAAAGTGAAAGGGAAGGAGTAAGCTAAGGGGAAGGGAATACAGTAATTTCGAGGAAAAGGGGTAAAATAAGGGGAGGATCTTTAAGGTGGGGGAAGGATCCTAAAAAAGGGAGGGCTGTGAAAAGCAAGTGGTGTTCACCAGTTTAATACTGGGTAGGAGGGTAAAAGGGAAGGAAAAGGGAAAAGCATAAGCAGGGGTTAATAGGATGGCAAGCAATATAGAATTAATCCTTCTAACCATAAATGTGAATGGGGCAAACTGCCTCATAAAGAGGAAGCAGTTAGCAGACTGGCCTGAAAGTCAGAATCCTACTATATGTTGTTTACAGGAAACACACCTGAAACAGGGTGAGACATTCAAACTAAAAATAAAAGGGTGGAGCAGAATCTATTATGCATCAGGCAAAACCAAAAAAGCAGGAGTAGCCATCCTCATCTCAGATCAAGCAAAAACAAAAATTGATCTAATTAAAAGAGATAAGGAAGGGCATTATATCCTGCTAAAGGGCAGCATCAATAATGAAGCAGTATCAATATTAAACATATATGCACCAAGTGGTGCTGCATCTAAATTCTTAAAAGAGAAATTAAGAGAGCTGCAAGAGGAAATAGATAGCAAAACTATAATAGCGGGAGATCTCAACCTTGCACTCTCAGAATTAGATAAATCAAACCACAAAATAAATAGGAAAGAAGTCAAAGAGGTAAATAGAATACTAGAAAAGTTTGATATGATAGATCTTTGGTGAAAGCTAAATGGAGACAGAAAGGAATATACTTTCTTCTCAGCAGTTCATGGAACCTATACAAAAATTGATCATATACTAGGGCATAAAAACCTCAAAATCAAATGCAGTAAGGCAGAAATAGTAAATGCATCCTTTTCAGACCACAATGCAATAAAAATAACATTTAATAAAAAGCCAGGTGAAAATAGACCAAAAAATAATTGGAAACTAAATAATCTTATACTAAAGAATGATTGGGTAAAACAGCAAATCATAGACATAATTAATAACTTCAACCAAGAAAATGACAATAATGAGACATCATACCAAAATGTGTGGGATACAGCCAAAGCAGTAATAAGGGGAAGTTTTATATCTCTACAGGCCTACTTGCATAAAATAGAGAAAGAGAGGGCCAACGAATTGGGCTTACAACTAAAATTGCTAGAAAAGGAGCAAATTAAAAACCCCCAGACAAACACAAAACTTGAAATTCAAAACATAAAAGGTGAGATTAATAAAATTGAAAGTAAAAAAACTATTGAATTAATTAATAAAACTAAGAGTTGGTTTTATGAAAAAAACAACAAAATAGACAAACCCTTAGTAAATCTGATTAAAAAAAGAAAAGAGAAAAAGCAATTGATAGTCTTGAAAATGAAAAGGGTGAACTCACCCCTAATGAAGAGGAAATTAGAACAATAGTTAGGAGCTACTTTGCTCAACTTTATGCCGATAAATTCGATAACTTAAATGAAATGGAAGAATACCTTCAAAACTATAGCTTGCCCAGATTAACAGAGGAAGAAGTAAGTAGTCTAAATAGTCCCATCTCAGAAAAAGAAATAAACCAAGCTATTAACCAACTTCCTAAGAAAAAGTCCCCAGGACCAGATGGATTTACAGGTGAATTCTACCAAACATTTAAAGAACAACTAACTCCAATGCTATGTAAACTATTTGAAAAAATAGGGATTGAAGGAGTGCTACCAAATTCCTTCTATGACACAGACATACCTAAACCAGGTAGATCGAAAACTGAGAAAGAAAACTATAGACCAATTTCCTTAATGAATATTGATGCTAAAATCTTAAATAAGATATTAGCAAATAGACTTCCGAAAATCATCCCCAGGATAATACACTATGACCAAGTGGGATTTATACCAGGAATGCAGGGCTGGTTTAATATTAGGAAAACTATTAGTATAATTGACCATATTAATAATCAAATTAATAAAAACCATATGATCATCTCAATAGATGCAGAAAAAGCATTTGATAAAATCCAACATCCATTCCTACTAAAAATGCTTGAGAGTATAGGAATAAATGGACTATTCCTTAAAATAATAAGGAGCATATATTTAAAACCTTCAGTAAACATCATATGTAAAGGTGATAAACTAGAACCTTTCCCTGTAAGATCAGGAGCGAAACAAGGTTGCCCACTATCACCATTACTATTCAATATAGTACTAGAAACTCTAGCCTCGGCAATAAGAGCCGAGAAAGAGATTCAAGGAGTTAGAGTAGGAAATGAAGAAATCAAATTGTCACTTTTCGCAGATGACATGATGGTATACTTAGAGAACCCCAAAGACTCTGCTAAAAAGCTATTAGAAACAATTCAGAACTTTAGCAAAGTCACAGGATACAAAATAAATCCACATAAATCCTCAGGATTTTTATACATTACCAACACAATCCAACAGCAAGAGTTACAAAGAGAAATTCCATTCAAAATAACAGTCGATAGTATAAAATATTTGGGAATATATCTACCAAAGGAGAGTCAGGAATTATATGAGCAAAATTACAAAACACTTGCCACAAAAATAAAGTCAGATTTAAATAATTGGAAAGACATTCAGTGTTCTTGGATAGGCCGAGCGAATATAATAAAGATGACAATACTCCCCAAACTAATCTATTTATTTAGTGCTATACCAATCAGACTCCCAAGAAACTATTTTAATGACCTAGAAAAAATAACAACAAAATTCATATGGAAGAATAAAAGGTCGAGAATTACAAGGGAACTAATGAAAAAAAAAAGTCAGAGGAAGCTGGTCTAAGTGTACCTGATTTAAAGCTATATTATAAAGCAACAGTCACCAAAACCATTTGGTATTGGCTAAGAAATAGACTAGTTGATCAGTGGCATAGGTTAGGTTCACAGGGCAAGATAGTGAATAAAAATAGCAATCTAATCTTTGACAAACCCAAAGATCCCAAATTTTGGGATAAGAATTCATTATTTGACAAAAACTGCTGGGAAAACTGGAAATTAGTATGGCAGAAACTAGGCATGGACCCACATTTAACACCACATACTAAGATTAGATCAAAATAGATCCAAGATTTAGGCATAAAGAACGAAATCATAAATCACTTGGAGGAACATGGGATGGTTTACCTCTCACACTTGTGGAGGAGGAAGGAGTTTGTGTCCAAGGGAGAACTAGAGACCATTATTGATCACAAAATAGAACATTTTGATTACACCAAATTAAAAAGTTTCTGCACAAACAAAACTAATGCAAACAAGATTTGAAGGGAAGTAACAAATTGGGAAAACATTTTTACAGTTAAAGGTTCTGATAAAGGCCTCATCTCCAAAATATACAGAGAATTGACTTTAATTTATAAGAAATCAAGCCATTCTCCAATTGATAAATGGTCAAAGGATATGAACAGACAATTTTCAAATGATGAAATTAAAACTATTTCCACTCATATGAAAGAGTGTTCCAAATCACTATTGATCAGAGAAATGCAAATTAAGACAACTCTGAGGTATCATTACACACCTGTCAGATTGGCTAAGATGACAGGAACAAATAACGATGAATGTTGGAGGGGATGTGGGAAAACTGGGACACTGATGCATTGTTGGTGGAATTGTGAAAGAATCCAACCATTCTGGAGAGCAATCTGGAATTATGCCCAAAAAGTTATCGAAATGTGCATACCCTTTGACCCAGCCATACTACTACTGGGCTTATACCCCAAGGAACTACTAAAGAAGGGAAAGGGACCTGTATGTGCCAAAATGTTTGTGGCAGCCCTTTTCATAGTGGCTAGAAGCTGGAAGATGAATGGATGTCCATCAACTGGAGAATGGTTGGGTAAACTATGGTATATGAATGTTATGGAATATTATTGTTCTATAAGAAATGACCAACAGGAGAAATACAGAGAGGCTTGGAGAGACTTACATCAACTGATGCTGAGTGAAACGAGCAGAACCAGAAGATCATTATACACTTCAATAATGATACTGTACGAGGATGTATGCTGATGGAAGTGGATTTCTTCAACATAGAGAAGAGCTAATCCAATTCCAATTGATTAATGATGGACAGAACCAGCTACATCCAGAAAAGGAACACTGGGAAATGAATGTAAACTGTTATTTTTACCTTCTGAATCCAATTCTTCCTGTGCAACAAAAAATTCGGTTCTACACACATATATTGTATCTAGAATATACTGTAATATATTTAACATATATAAGACTGCCTGCCATCTGGGGGAGATGGTTGGGGGAGGAAGGGAAAAAATCTGAATAGAAGTAAGTGCAAGAGATAATGTTGTAAAAAATTACCCATGCATATGTACTGTCAAAAAATGTTATAATTATAAAATAAAATAAAAATTAAAAAAATAAATAAAGAAAAGAGCTAAGTCCATCACAGTTGATCCATCACATAATCTTGTTGTTCCTACATGCAGGTTTTTCTGAAATCAACTTTCAGTTTGTTTCTTATAGAACAATAGTAATCCATTACATTCACATACCATAATTTATTCAACCATTCCCCAACTGATGAACATCCACTCAATTTCCAGTACCTTGACATTACAAAAAAGGCTGCTACAAACATTTTTTGCACATATAAATTCTTTTCCCTTCTTAATAATCTCTTTGGGTTACAGACCAGTAGAAACACTGCTGGATCAAAGGTTGTAAAGTTTCATAGTTCTTTGGGCATCATTCCATATTGGTCTCCAGAATGACTGCAACAGTTCACAACATGTCCCAGTCTTCTGACATCCCCTCCAAAATGTATCATTATCTTTTCCTGTCATCTTAGCCAACTTGAGAGGTATGAAGTGCTCTTTCAGAGTTATCTTAATTTTCATTTCTCTAATCAATAATTATTTAGAACATTTTATATGCATAGAAAGGACTTTTATTTCTTTATTGAAATTATCTATTCATATTCTTTGACCATTTACTAATTGGACAATGGCTTGTATTTTTATAAACTTAAGTCAATTCTCTTTATATTTTAGGAATAAGGCTTTTATCAGAAACATTGGATGTAAAAAAAAATTCTGGTGTCTGCTTCTGATCTAATCTTGGCTACATTAATTTTGTTTGTATAATTTTAAAAATGTTAATATTATCAAAATTAGCCATTTTGCATTTCATAATGTTCTCTAGTTCTTCTTTGGCTATAAATTCATTCCTTCTCCATAGATCTGAGAGGTAGTCTGTCACTTATTTTCCTAATTTGCTTATAGCATCACTCTTTATATCTAAATCATGAGCCCATTTAGAAATTAACTTGATACAGGATGTTGGGTATTGGTCATTCCGTACTTTCTATCTTATTATTTTCCAGTAATTTCCATCAAATAATGAATTCTTATCACAGAAGCTGGAATCTTTGGGTTTATCAAACACTAGATTACTATAGAAATTGACTATTGTGTCTTATGAACTTAACCTATTTCACTGATCCAGTACTCTAAATTTTAGCCAGTACCAAATGGTTTTGAAGGCTTCTGTTTATAATATAGTTTTAGGTCTGGTACTGCTAGACCAACATCCTTTGTATTTTGTTTTCATTAATTGCCTTAAAATTCTTGACTTTTTTTTTTCCAAAAATGAATTTTGTTATTTTTCTAACTGTAATGTAATTTCTTGGAAGTTTGATTCTTATGGAACTGATTAGGTAAATTAATTTAGGTAGAATTATCATTTTTATTATATTAGCTTTGCCTACCCATAAGCACTTGATATTCTTCCAACTTTCTACATATGACTTTATTTGTGTGGAAAGTATTTTGTAATTTTGTTCATATATATATATTTGTTAAAATAATATAGTTATTTTAAATGGGACTTCTCTTTTTATCTTTTGCTGCTGGACTTTATAGGTAATAGAAATGCTCATGATTTGTGTTGGTTTATTTTACATCCTGCAACTTTGCTAAAGTAACAATTTATAGTAGTTTTTAGTGGATTCTCTAGTATTTTTTTAAATGTACTCTCATATCATCTACAAAGACTGATAATTTTGTTTCCTCATTACACACTCTAATTTCTTCAATTTCTTTTTCTTCCCTTATTGCTAAATCTAACATTTCTGGTACAATATTAAAAAGTACTGGTGATAGTGATCAACCTTGATCTTCTTGGAAATGCTTCTAGTTTATCCCTGTTACATATAATGCTTGCTGATGGATTTAGATCGATGCTACTTATTTTTTTAAGGAAAACTACATTTATTTCTATGCTTTCTGATGTTTTTAATAGGAGTAGGTGTTGAATTTTGTCAAAAACTTTTTTCTGCCTCAACTGACACATTCATATGATTTCTGTAGTTTGGGTATTGATATAGTCAATTATATTGTGATATAATTCCTGATATGGAACCAATACCTGGTATAAATCCTACTTGGTCATAGTGTTTTATCCTGGGGATAAGTGGCTGTAATCTCTTTACTAATATTTTATTTAAGATTTTTGCATTAATAGTCTATACTTTTTTTTCTCAGTTTTGACCTTTGCTGGTTTAGCAAACCAGCACCATATTTGTATCACAAAAAGAATTTGGTAGAACTCCTTATTTTCCTATTTTCATGAATAGTTTATATAATATTGGAATTAATTCTTTTCTAAGTTTTGGTAGAATTCACTTGTAAATCTATCTGGCCCTGGAGATTTTTTCTTAGTAAGTTCATTAATAGCTATTTCTTTTTTTCTGAAATTGGACAATTTAAATAAATCATTTTCTCTTATGTTAATCTGGGAAATCTATGTTTTTATAAGTATTCATCCATTTCACTTAAATTATCATTTTTGGGTATGCAATTGGGCAAAATAGCTCCCAATTATTGCTTTAATTCTTTTTCACTGATGGTAAGTTCACCCTTTTCATTTCTGATACTGATAATTTGGTTTTCTTCTTTCCTTTTTCTAATCAAATTACCAAAGTTTATCTATTTTGTTGTTTTATTATAAGAACAAGTCTTAGCTTTGTTCATTAGTTTATTTTACCAAATTTATAGTATAGTGAAGTTAAGGGGTGTAATACTGTTATGCCCTAAATCACTCTGCTAGTTGATGACAGATCCAGAATTGAGGGGTTTTATTCAGATCATTTCCTTTTATTCAATATTTCCTGTCCCTAGGTTTGATTCCACCAACATTTTTTTCTTTAGTTCCCATCAGCACATGCATAAAGATAAGATTTATGCTTACAAAAATAAAATCTGGCATCAGCACAGGCTTTACCTCTAATAATGCAAGAAAAAAATGGTGATTTGAGCTTTGACTTTGATAGAAGAAAAGGAAATAAAATGCTTTTGCTTTTCCTTTCTTATCTTTAAGGCCTACTTTGGGAAGAAAGGTTTTTAAAGATAGATTTATTGATTGGTTATAGTTTTATAGCACCAATTTATAAAATGTATAATATTAATTATACTTAAGGCAAACTTGGTGCTATGTAGAATTTTGATTGACATCAAAACCCCAAACACTCTCCTTTTAATATAATCCTTCCTCTTCTGAAGTATTTTTTCCCATTTCCCCAACCATCTTTGCTCCATCTCTGTCCCCACCCACCTAGTGCCATTTGTCATGTCCATCATCTCCCTAATGACTGCCAGGATTGTCCTTCTAAACTATTAACATAATTTTGTTGCTTTAGATTACCCAATTATCACATAATATCTAGAACCCCAAGAGTTTCAGTTATATCAGCTGCTAATAAGAAAATAAGCCATTTACCAACCCTTCTTTCCTTTTCCTCATTTTATAATACCTTCTCTATTCCTTTCTTTTTTCCAGTAGAAATAGGAGCCCTTCTTACCATTTATGTAAGCTTTATCCTCTCCCCTCCAATTTTTACCAAAAGAGTAAATATGTTCTACTCCCCAGCTAAATAATTACCAAATCTTGGTGGTTTTAGCTCTTCAACCTTGTCTGTATATGCCCCACTTTGATCCATTCACACAACCAGCTCCCTAGTTCAAGACCTTTCCTCTCCCTGGGACTATTACAATTGTTCCTTTTTAGTTGTCCTGCTTCAAATTTCTCATAAGTCTAATGCATTCTTCAGATATCTCCCAAAGAAATTTTCTTAGAGAAGAAGTCTATCCCTAGTCAATAAATTCATGTGGTTCCTATTATCTCAAGATTCAAGTAAAAGGCCTCCATCTAGCATTTAAAGTCCTGATTAATCTATTCCTTTCCTACTTTTCCAATCAAATTACATATTACTCCACTTCAAGAGTTATATGATCCAACCACACAGTCCTGCTTGTTCTTCTAAACACAAAATGTTCTATCTCTGTGCCTTTCACATACTGTCCATCATACCAGCATAGTCTCCTTCCTCATATTCAGTTCATGATTTCCTTCAAGATTCAAGTTATAACACCTTGTACATAAAGGTTTGCTTCTCTCCTAAGTAGTAGTGTTTTCTCTCCCTCAAATACTTATGGTGCATATAGTTTGTATATGTGTAAATATGTACTTGTTGTCTACCTTATTGAAATGTAAAGTTCTTGAAATACTACTTTACCTTTGTCTAGTTCACAGAACTTAACAGTGCTTGGCAACTATCAAGTATTTAATAAATTGGCTTTTCATAATTAAAAAATAAAGGTGTCATAGCTAAAAGACCATAAATTATATTATAATTTAGCAATTATCAAAGTTATTTGCTATTGAATAAAAGAAACAAGGAAAAACTATTTCAATGAAACAGATGGTAATAAATTAGAAACAGAAGCAACAGAAAAAGTATTTGTCATGTTATTCAGTAAGAAAAATCAGACCAAAAGGAAGACAAAACCATGGAAAAGAAAAATCAAAAAAAGGTGAAAATATTACACTTTGAAGCACATTCAATCTCCATATTTCTTTCTCTGGATGAGGATGGCATTCTCCATCCCAACTCTATTGGAATTGTTCTGAATCATTTCATTGTTTTTTTTTTTAATAGTTTTTATTTACCAGATATATGCGTGGGTAATTTTACAACATTGACAATTGCCAAACCTTTTGTTCTAATTTTCCCCTCCTCCCCCCCCCCAGATGGAAGGTTGACCAATACATGTTAAATATATTAAAGTATAAATTAAATACAATATATGTATACATGTCCAAATAGTTGTTTTGCTGTACAAAAAGAATCAGACTTTGAAATAGTGTACAATTAGCCTGTGAAGGAAATCCAAAATGCAGGCGGACAAAATTAGAGGGATTGGGAATTCTATGTAGTGATTCATAATTATCTCCTACAGTTCTTTTGCTGGGTGTAGCTGGTTCAGTTTATTACTGCTCTATTGGAACTGATTTGGTTCATCTCATTGTTGAAAATGGCCACATCTATCAGAATTGATCATCATACAGTATTGTTGTTGAAGTATACAACGATTTCCTGGTCCTGCTCATTTCACTCAGCATGTAAGTCTCTTCCGGCCTTTCTGAAATCATCCTGTTGGTCATTTCTTACAGAACAATAATATTCTATAATACTCATATACCACAATTTATTCAGCCAATCTCCAATTGATGGGCATCCATATACTTTCTAGTTTTGGGCCACCACAAAGAGGGCTGCCACAAACATTCTTGCACATACAGGTCCCTTTCCCTTCTTTAAGATCTCTTTTGGATATAAGTCCAGTATTAACACTGCTGGGTCAAAGGGTATGCCCAGTTTGATAACTTTTTGAGCACAGTTCCAAAATACTCTCCAGAATGGATGGATGTATTCACAATTCCATCAACAATGTATTAGTGTCCCTGTTTTCCCACATCCACTCTAAAATTCTGCATTATCTTTCCCTGTCATTCTAGACAATCTGACAGGTGTGTCTTAATTTGCATTTCTCTGATTAATAATGACTTGGAGCATCTTTTCATATGACTAGAAATAGTTTCAATTTCTTCATCTGAGAACTGTCTGTTCATATCCTTTGTTCATATTTGTTCATATCAATTGGAAATTGACTTGATTTCTTATAAATTAGAGTCAATTCTCTATATATTTTGGAAATGAGGCCTTTATTAGAACCTTTGACTATAAAAATGTTTCCCAGTTTATTGTTTTCCTTCTAATCTTATCTGCATTAGTTTTGACAAAGATTTTATCTTTAAGAAATTCAAGGAAAATTGTCAATCACTAGCTTTTCAAATATCACGATGGCATTTTTTTAACCTTTTGAATTTAGATCAACCTAAAATTTGGGAGTAACAGAAAGCTCTAAAGATTATCGTGGAAGAAGCCTTTTGATAAGATAAATAGCACTTATATACCTAATTTCAAATTCCCTATTGGTTGAAGAATGATACATATTAGAGTATTATACAATATTTTTTTTAAAGTAAGCAATTCATTAAAAGAATATATTGCATTAACAATTGCAATAACAGAAAAAAACTGCAAGAGCTAATTAATGTGATGGACTTTTAAAATTTATCATATATTGTCATGCTATTTATTATCATAATGTTAAACACCATGGAAGAAACAACGGATGATAAAGCAAGAGAAAAAGAAAGAAAATCAAGGGGTCTAAAAATCTCTTACTAGGGGTTGGAGCCAAGATGTGGAGAGTAGACAGATCTAAGCTCTTCCTAACTTCCCTCAGATGAATACCAGATCAAAACTCTCAACTGGTTTGGGAATCACAGAGCCCACAAATTTGGAGGATAACAAACTTCCAGCAGAAGATATTTTGGAAGAACTTTAGAAAATATCTGCTTATCAATTTGGAACTATGCCCAAAAAGTTATCAAACTGTGCATACCCTTTGATCCAGCATTGCTGCTATCGGGCTTATATCCCAAAGAAATACTGAGGACGGGAAAAGGACCTGTATGTGCCAAAATGTTTGTGACAGCTCTTTTCGTAGTGTCTAGAAACTGGAAGACGAATGGATGTCCATCAATTGGAGAATGGCTGGGTAAATTGTGGTATATGAAGGTTATGGAATATTATTGCTCTGTAAGAAATGACCAGCAGGAGGAATACAGAGAGTCTTGGAGAGGCTTACATCAACTGATGCTGAGTGAAATGAATAGAACCAGAACATCGCTGTACTTCAATGGTGTATGAAGATATATTCTGATGGAAGTGGATATCTTCAACATGAAGAAGATCCAACTCATTTCCAGTTGATCAATGATGGACAGAATCAACTACACCCAGAGAAGGAACACTGGGAAGTGAATGTAAATTGTTAGCACTACTATCTATCTACCCAGGTTACTTATACATTCGGAATCTAATACTTAATGTGCAACAAGAAAATGGGATTTACACACATATATTGTATCTAGGTTATATTGTAACACATGTAAAATGTATGGGATTGCCTGTCATCAAGGGAAGGGAGTAGAGGGAGGGAGGGGATAATTTGGAAAAATGAATACAAGGGATAATGTTATTAAAAAATTACTCATGCATATATACTGTCAAAAATTATAAATAAAAATTAAAAGAGATACAAGGTATAAAGGTAAAGGTAGAATCAACAAATTTTGGTAATTAATTTTGTATAAAAGTTGAAAGAGAGAAATGTTAAGAATGACTTCAAATTTGTGAACCTTGATAAACTAAACAGATAGTGATAATCTCAAGAAAGAAGGAAATTTGAAGGAGAGAAAGGTTTGGGGGGAAATATCATGAGTTTTACCTGATAAAAGTTCAGCTTCAGGTCCATATGATTTCAGATCTAGGTGAATCTTCACCTAGGCAGTTGGAGGAGGTACCTGGAGATTGAACTCAGAACAGGGAAGAGGATTGAACGTATAGATTTGAAGGTCATTTACATTGACTCATGGAGGTAAAGTAGAAAAAAAAGAAAGAGAGAGAAACCTAGAAATATCCTTATGTAAATGTTTATATTTGGGAGCAGCTACAAACTGATGCTTCTGCAATTATAATTAGAAGAAAGATTTAACCAAAATGAAAAAAAAAAAAAAGTGGGTATGAAAAAACAGGAGACTTGTTAGGAAGAAATAGGAGGTAAGCTCAAGAAGAGGGAATCATTATAAAGGGTTTTGAATTTGGGGTAGGAGAGAGAAGAGGTATTTGAAATATAGAAATTAAAAGGAATCAAAACTAGTATTTCTCTTCCATGCGGTGACTTTTTTCTGACTTTAAACAAAATTAATCATTGTAAATATTGATCTATCATAGATACTTTTGTCTCTTTTTAATGTGATGATTGATTTTGTTTTTCTATCCAAACTTTCAGTATCAAGGGTGTCACTTATTTTTATTTGTACATTAGAAGCTCCAGAACATATGAGGGAGAAAAAAACAATTTATCCACCACTCTTTGTTTAAAGATATGAAAAATGGCAGATTTCCGTATTGAATATTTCTCTCCATACTAAAAAAATTTTTCAAAAAGCTATTTTTTACTTGGCAAGAGAGTCTGGAGAAGTCATCCCATGCATTTAAAGACTGAGTGGATAAAGAAATCAAATCATTGAAAAACAAAATTAGTGAATTGGAAAACAGGATTAGTGAGCTGGAAAAAGAAGACAGCTATTTAAAAAATAAAATTGATGAAATGAAATTCCACAGAAGATAAAAACTCAATTAGGCAATTAAAAAAAGATATAAAAAAGTGAGTGAAGAAAATACATCATTGAAAATTAGAATGGAACAAGAAGAAATGAATGACTCAAGGAAAAACCAAGAAGTAGTCAAGCAAAACCAGAAAAACAAAACAATTGAAAAGAATGTCAAGTACCTTATTGGAAAGACAACAGACCTGGAAAATAGAGCCAAGAGAGACAATTTGAGAATAATCGGACTCCCTGAAAAATGTGAGGAAAAAAAGAGTCTGGACACTATTTTCCAGGAAATTATCAAAGAGAACTTCTCAGACATCTTGGAAACAGAGGGTAAAATAGACATTGAAAAAATTCATCGATCACCTACTGAAAGGGACCCTAAAATCAAAATGCCAAGAAATATATTGGCCAAGTTCAAGAACCATCAGACTAAGGAAAAAATATTGGAAGCTGCTAGAAAAAAGCAATTCAGATATGGAGGAGCCACAATAAGGACAACCCAGAATCTAGCAGCATCCACATTAAAAGAACAAAGGGCCTGGAATATGATATTCCGAAAGGCTAAGGAATTTGGCAGGCAAGAATAACTTACCCAGCAAAAATGAGCATCGTTTTCCAGGGAAGAAGATGGACATTTAACAAAATAAATGAATTCCTCTATTCTTGATGAAAAAATCTACACAAAATGTTTGATCTTCAAATACAGAACTCAAGAGATTTCTAAAAAGATAAAAAAAAATATTGAGAACTATATTTCTGCCATAAAGATATGTAAAGAACACATGTATAATTTGTCCTAGAAACTAAAGATGGAAAGGAAATTATATCATAAAAAAGGGTAAAGTGATGGTACTATATTTCATGAAGAGGCAAAGGTAACCTATTATATCTGAGAGAAAGAAAGAAGGGGGATGAACATAGTGTGTATCAATAGACATATTCGATTTATGGTGAAACTTCTTCCACTTCATTGAAAAGTGAGAGGGAAGGAGTAAGCTAAGGGGAAGAGAATACAGAAATTGGGAGAAACAGGGGTAAAATAGAGAGATGAACTTTAAGGTGGGGGAAGGATACTAAAAAGGGAGGGCTGTGAAAAGCAAGTGGTGTTCACAAGTTTAATACTGGGTAGGGGGGTAAGACGGAAGAAAAGGACAAAAGCATAAGCAGAAGTTAACAAGATGGTAAGCAATAAAAATTAGTCATTCTAACCATAAATATGAATGGGGTAAACTCCCCCATAAAGAGGAAGCAGTAAGCAGATTGGATTAAAAGCCAGAATCCTACTATATGTTGTTTACAGGAAACACACCAGAAACAGGGTGATACAATCAGAATAAAAGTAAAAGGGTGGAGCAGAATCTACTATGCTTCAGGTGAAGCCAAAAAAGCAGGGGTAGCCATCCTCATCTCAGATCAAACAAAAACAAATATTGATCTAATTAAAAGAGATAAGAAAGGGCATTATATCCTGCTAAAAGGTAGCATCAATGATGAAGCAGTATCAATATTAAACATATACACACCAAGTGGTGTAGCATCTAAATTCTTAAAAGAGAAATTAAGAGAGCTGCAAAAAGAAATAGATAGCAAAACTATAATAGTGGGAGATCTCAACCTTGCACTCTCAGAATTAGATAAATCATACCACAAAATAAATAAGAAAGAAGTCAAAGAGGTAAATAGAATACTAGAAAAGTTTAATATGATAGATCTTTGGCAAAAGCTAAATTGAGACAGAAAGGACTACACTTTCTTCTCAAGCAGTTCATGGAACCTATACAAAAATTGATCATATACTAGGACATAAAAACCTCGAAATCAAATGCAGTAAGGCAGAAATAGTAAATGCATCCTTTTCAGACCACAATGCAATAAAAATTACATTCAATAAAAAGCCAGGAGAAAATAAACCAAAAAAAAAAAAAATTGGAAACTAAATAATCTTAT
The DNA here is from genome assembly GCF_048593235.1 of Sminthopsis crassicaudata. NCBI lineage: Eukaryota > Metazoa > Chordata > Mammalia > Dasyuromorphia > Dasyuridae > Sminthopsis > Sminthopsis crassicaudata. Next base: position 112,167,318 of record NC_133622.1, read on the forward strand.
GCTAAAGAATGATTGGGTAAAACAACAAATCATAGACATAATTAATAACTTCACCCAAGAAAATGACAATAATGAGACATCATACCAAAAATATGTGGGATACAACCAAAGCAGCAATAAGGGGAAGTTTTATATCTCTACAGGCCTGTTTGCATAATATATAGAGAGAGAGGGTCAACAAATTGGGCTTACAACTAAGATTGCTAGAAAAGGAACAAATTAAAAACCTCCAGAAAAACACAAAACTTGAAATTCTAAAAATAAAAGGTGAGATTAATAAAATTGAAAGTAAAAAAACATTATTGAATTAATTAATAAAACTAAGAGTTGATTCTATGAAAAAACCAACAAAATAGACAAACCCTTATTAAATCTTATTAAAAAGAGGAAAGAGGAAAAGCAAATTCTTAGTCTTGAAAATGAAAAGGGAGAACTCACCACTAATGAAGGGGAAATTAGAACAATTAGTTAGGAGCTACTTTGCTCAACTTTATGCTTATAAATTCAATAACTTAAATGAAATGGAAGAATACCTTCAAAAATATAGCTTGCCCAGATTAACAGAAGAATAAGTAAATTGTCTAAATAGTTCCATTACAGAAAAAGAAATAGCTATTAACCAACTCCCTAAGAAAAAAATCCCCAGAACCAGATGGATTTACAGGTAAAATCCAACCTCCATTCCTACTGAAAACGCTTGAGAGTATAGGAATAAATGGACTATTCCTTTAAATAATAATGAGCATATATTTAAAACCGTCAGTAAATATCATATGTAATGGCGATAAACTGGAATCTTTCCCAGTAAGATCAGGAATGAAACAAGGTTGCCCACTATCACCATTACTTTTCTATATAGTACTAGAAACTCTATCTTCTGCAATAAGAGCCAAGAAAAAGATTCAAGGAATTAGAATAGGTAATGAGGAAATCAAACTATCACTCTTTGCAGATAATATGATGGTATACCTAGAGAAACACAAAGACTCTGCTAAAAAGCTATTAGAAATAATTCAGAACTTTAGCAAAGTTGCAGGATACAAAATAAATCCACATAAATCCTCAGCATTTTTATACATTACCAACACAATCCAACAGCAAGAGATACAAAGAGAAATTCCATTCAAAATAACTGTCAATAGTATAAAATATTTGGGAATCTATCTACCAAAGGAAAGCCAGGAATTATATGAGCAAAATTACAAAACACTTGCCACAAAAATAAAGTAAGATTTAAATAATTGGAAAGACATTAAGTGCTCTTGGATAGGCTGAGCGAATATAATCAAGATGACAATACTCCCTAATCTATTTGTTTAGTGCTATACGAATCAGACTCCCAAGAAACTATTTTAATGACCTAGAAAAAATAACAACAAAATTCATATGGAAGAACAAAAGGTCGAGAATTTCAAGGGAAGCAATGAAAAAAAAAAAAAATTAAATGAAGGTCGCCTAGCTGTACCTGATCTAGAACTATATTATAAAGCAGCAGCCACCAAAACCATCTGGTATTGGCTAAGAAATAGACTAGTTCATCAGTGGAATAGGTTAGGTTCACAGGGCAAGACAGTGAATAAAAATAGTAATCTAGTGTTTGACAAACCCAAAGATCCCAACTTTTGGGATAAGAATTCATTACTTAACAAAAACTGCTGGGAAAACTGGAAATTAGTATAGCAGAAACTAGGCATGGACCCAAACTTAACACCACATACTAAGATAATATCAAAATGGGTCTGTTATTTAGGCACAAAGAACGAGATCATAAATAGATTAGAGGAACATAGGATAGTCTATCTCTCAGACTTGTGGAGGAGGAAGGAATTTGTCACCAAAGGAGAACTAGAGATCATTATTGATCACAAAACAAAAAATTTTGATTACATCACATTAAAAAGCTTTTGTACAAACAAAACTAATACAAACAAGATTAGAATGGAAGTAACAAATTGGGAAAACATTTTTACAGTTAAAATTTCTGATAAAGGCCTCATCTCCAAAATATATAGAGAATTGACTCTAATTTATAAGAAATCAAGCCATTCTCCAATTGATAAATGGTCAAAGGATATGAACAGATAATTTTCAGATGATGAAATTTAAACTATTTCCACTCATATGAAAGAGGGTTCCAAATCACTATTGATCAGAGAAATGCAAATTAAGACAACTCTGAGATACCACTACACACCTGTCAGATTGGATAAGGTGACAGTAACAAATAATGATGAATGTTGGAGGGCCTGTGGGAAAACTGGGACACTGATGCATTGTTGGTGGAGTTGTGAAAGAATCCAACCATTCTGGAGAGCAATCTGGAATTATGCCCAAAAAGTTATCAAACTGTGCATACCCTTTGATCCATCAGTGCTACTACTGGGCTTATGTATCCCAAGGAAATTCTAAAGAAGGGAAAGGGACCTGTATGTGCCAAAATGTTTGTGGCAGCCCTTTTTATAGTGGCTAGAAACTGGAAAATGAATAGATGCCCATCAATTGGAGAATAGCTGGGTAAATTATGGTATATGAATGTTATAGAATATTTTTGTTCTGTAAGAAATGACCAACAGAATAAATACAGAGAGGTTTGGAGAGACTTACATCAACTGATTCTGAGTGAAATGAGGAGAACTAGGAGATCATTATACACTTCAACAACAATACTATATGAGGATGTATTCTGATGGAAGTGGATATCTTCAACATAGAGAAGAGCTAATCCAATTCCAATTGATCAATGATGGACAGAATCAGCTACACTCAGAAAAGGAACACTGGGAAATGAGTGTAAACTGTTTGCATTTTTGTTTTTCTCCCCAGATTATTTTTACCTTCCGAATCCAATTCTTCCTTTGCAACAACAACAACAACAAAATTCGGTTCTTCACATATATATTATACCTAGGATATACTATAACATATTTAATATGTATGGGAATGCCTGCCATCTAGGGAAGGGGGTGGAAGGAAGGAAGGGAAAAATTCGGAACAGAAGGGAGTAGAGGGGATAATGTTGTAAAACATTACCTATGCATATGTACTGTCAAAAATGTTATAATTATAAAATTAATAAAAAACTATTTTTTTTAACATTTTGAAGGATTTGGGGAGATATAATTATCTTTCTTCTTACTAGAATAAATAATGTAAATACAACTTTATAAATTTTTCCAGGTCTGGAATTTTATATTTGATTAGAATCAGTATGGGCATACAAATTTATATAATAATAGTTAAATTGCCTTCAAGACTGTTTGAATTCATTAGGATAAACTGTTGTTTGATAAGATATTATTTATGTTGTTTGCACTTTCCATTTTTATCTGTTGCCTCAATTCTGGGTGAATCCTTCCATTGAGAATTAAACCTTGACTACATTATGTAAAAATAGTCAGTTTTTTCTGTTTAAAGAAAGAATACTACTAAAGAAAGTGCACCATCATATGAATGTAATGGAGTACTATTGTTCTATAACAAATGATGAGCAGTGTGATTTCAGAAAAGCCTGGAAAGACTTACACATAAGGTGCTGAGTGAAGTGAGCAGAATGAGGAAGACATTGTAACTGTAACAATAAGATTGTGTAATGATCAAACATTATAGACTTAGCTCTTCTCAAAAAAACAGTGATCCAAGACTATGCCAATAGACTGGATGGAAAATGCCACCTATATGCAGAAAAAGAAATATAGAGAATGAATGTAAATTGAAGCATGTTTTGTTGTTTGCTCATGTTTTTTCTCTTTTGTCCTGATTTTTCTTTCCAGATATGATACATAGAAATATGTTTAAAAAGTGTGTATAAACTGTGTCAGTTTACATGCTGTCTTGAGGAAAGCAGAGTTTAGTAAAGGAAGGAGGGAGAAAAAAACCAGAACTCAGAAAGTTACAAAAATAATTGACAATCATTTTCACTTGGAATTGGAAAAATAATATACTATTAAAAATACATTTAAAAAAAGAAAAGGAAGAAAGTGCACTATGATACCACTGAAATGTATTGACTCAATAATATTTGACAAAGGTCTTCTTCTCACCCTCCTGGGTGTATAAATCATTGCAACTCTGAAAAATATTTTTTGAGAAAGAAAGAAAAATAGAATATGGGGGAGAGGAAAAGGCAAATATTGGCTTTACAATGAGTGGAAATAAAAATTTTCCCACTTTGTTTACTCCATAAGGGGGCATTTTTCTACCATATGGACCCTGCCTTAAAGCTCCCAATAATTCTAATTACTTCCAAGTGCCCACACAGAGATGGAATAGAATTCTCTATACAAGAGGTTTCAATGAGTTTCCATGAGTATAAAATGAGGCCTGGAAAACATATAAAAATCAAATAAAAATTTCTGCAAAAGACTTTGGTGCCCTATTTATTCTCTCTCACAACCAAGAGATTTTAAAGGTCATATGAATTTAATGTTTTATTCTAATTTCTGTCATTTTTATGGCACATAGCCTTAATGAAAAAACATGGGGAGGAAGATGAAAGATCTTAAACAACCTAACTTTATAATTACCCTTAACAATCTTGGACCGTTACTGGATTTTGATTAGCTGCTATCTCATGCATGTAATATGTATATTATTTTACATTTCTAGTCCCAAATGATGTCTGTATCAGCTCTTCTTCCCCAAATAAAACATTCTAAGGTTTGAGTAATTTCATGTTGATATGTTCCTGTGCACTATACTGTAGAGGAAGCTGCCTCTTCTGTAATCTATCTGAAGAGCAAGTACTAATCCATAATATACTGTATCTGTTATTAGATTCCAGGAACAGCAGAGATTGATATACAAGGAGAAGGAAAGCTCATTAACTAGCCTGGATATATGAAATTTTAGGAGATAGAACTCTTGAGAAGTATATCACTGCAGTTCCATTATACTCTACTGTCAGTTTCAACTACACCTCTTATTTCAAGCTCACATTTTTTATTCAGATGAATTTGCAATTGTCTAATAGAATAAACAAATGCTTGTACAGACTGGGTACTACACAGCACTTGAAATGACATAATGAATTTCACAGGTCCAGCAGTACCATATTAAAATATCCTAAAACCTAAGCATTCTAAAACACATCTCAATCAAGGCATCTTGAAAATCTATTCTTCTCACAGTCTGTGCATAGCATAGCATTAATGTTTTGGGGTTTTTTTTTGGGGGGAGAGGGTATTAAAACCCAACAGGATATAGTAGTTTCAAGTTTTTTCAGTTAATTGTATAGTATATACTCAGCTGATAAGAATGTAAACTTCTTTACTTCTTGTTTGTTGCCGTATATTTGGTAAGACAATGTTGTGACATGAATGATGTAAAGCTATCTGCTATGTGCTCTTTCGCCTCACATAGAACTAAATTACATTTCTTTCTGTCTCAACGAAGATTATATTGTAAATGCAGGAAGGATTTGGCACCAGGAAAATACATGTCAGACTAACATATTCCAAACTCTTCTTTCAAAATGCTACTTGATTTTATTCATATTATATAAATTTAAATCATTAGGCTCACTTGCACAAAACAAGCTTATACTTAAAAAAACAGGAATCAAACCCTTTTTGAATAGTAATTGCTGGTTTGAATAATCTAGAACATAGTAGCTGTCATCAAATTTAGGATATTTGATAAATGGTAAAGGGGCAAAAATAAAATCAAGTTCATATTTAGTATAAGACAAAGTCCTTTTAGAATATAATAATAGAAATGTTACAAATATTTTAAAAGTTCATAATTTAACATAAGGTATTAGTAAAATGAAGAAGTTGAATAAATAAAATGTTTTAAAGGAAAAAGTCAGAGAATAAAAAGATTAAAGATAAGCAGGAGAGGGTTTGGACACATAGATGGAAGGTAGAACACAAAGGATATTACAACTTTCAAGTATAGAACAGCTGAACTCCAAAGCTATACAACTTAAATCAAAGTCTATCCAATTTTTAAAAATGTATCTAGAATCTAGAAATTCCCTAGACCACCTGAGCAGACTGACATCAAACTCATTATCTTTGACTCAGAAAAAAAAATCCTAGAAATTACCAAAAAAAAATCATAGCAGGTAAGATATCTGACCACATGTCTTCCTATGGGACATCTATTGCTTCTTATATTCTAATTTAAAGCATCCTAGTGATAGAGAGTATTAATAGTCCCCCTGATGCCTCAGGTCCTAATAATTAGTTGCCTTAGTTAGGATAAATTGTCCTTTTATACATACACTGGAAATTCTATTGAATTTGATCATACTGATTTGTTTGTGACAAATAACATCTACCATTTTTAATGTCTTTCTGAACTTCAAATTTAGATTTTCTTAGAGTGATACCTTTCAATTCAGATACTCAACTGCATTATCAATTGTGATACAATGAGCAAAATGTATTATACATAGCTAGATACATGTATCAGAAAATAATTGAGAATCAGCACTTAACACAGTACCTGGCTGGCACATAGTAGGTACTAAATAAATACTAGTTAGTTGACTGATCTGATAGACAAAGTAGGTGAGAGGTTCTCAGAGATGTTAGGAAGTTATTTTCTCCAAAACAAACAAAAAACCTCTTCCACTTAGATAGCAAACCTTCATCACCCAAATACCAATAAGTAAACATACTAAAACCTTTTGGTTATCTGTATTTTACTGTGAGGGAGTTTCCCAGTTTCTTTACTGATAATAGATGTGAATAATAGTGCTTTAATAAAGCACATTTGCTTCACTCTAAAAATCACTTATAAATATGACTTTGAAGAGAAATTTTTGAACAATCAATGTGGAAAGTGAGATAGAAAGTTAATTAGGTAGGGATAAAGTTGCTATAGGTTCAGAGATTAAACTCCAGAGATTAGATAACATAAGTTGTTAGTGAACCCAGTAAGCATAATTATATGATTTCTCCAGATGCATTTACTGAGTAAGAGCAGAAGAAAAAGATTCTAGGAGTAATGAAAAGTTAGTATTTGGCAAGACGTAACTAGCAAAGGAGCAAGAGATTCAAATGAAGAGTAATGATATTCTAGAAAATTTTTGATCTAATTCTCTAGTATCTGGAGAGAATAAGAGGTGGGCTTATTATAATGAAGTGTTGGTGACCTGATCTTGATCATGCCACTTATGGACAAAGAGAGGCTCATTTCAACCCAAACTACTCCAGTCTCAGGCAACCTATACAAAAGAATCTATTTTTCTGCCCAGCCAATGAACAAACAGCAACAACAAGATAAAAATTCTGCCTAGATCAGATGGTCTGAGTGGGATGAATTCTTTGAGTTGAGTCAGAAATGCCCTTGAGAAGCTAGACTTTGAGGAAACAGAAAGAAGATGGAGAAAAAGAATCCTGGATTTTCCCAATGTTAATTGGTTAATTATCATTTCTCTCATTAAACTTTAAGGTGCTCTATCACTATCATCTTTATTTTAGGAAAGTTGAACTAAGAGATCTAATGACAAACACCAAGCTACATTGCATTGCAGGTCACCAGAGAAAAGGATGCTCTTTATTTCCACAGCCAATGATCTTATAGATTTGTATGTCTTCATTGTCTTCTAGTTAATACAATACTTCCTGGTCAATTACCCCAACATGAGAATTTTGACTAAGAAGCATCTAAAAACTTTAAAAGTGAAAAAGGTGTTTTGCTGTTCATTTAGAGGATGTGAGATTTGCCATCTTCAACTAGAATGTATATGAAAACTATAAGCCGGAACAATTTAGAAGATAGAAATTCAAAGTATGAAATGTTTTCTTGATTTATAGTTACCTTTTAAATACAATTTCAGGTATTCAATAATGCCATTCAGTAATAAACTGGAAGTTGTAAGCTTTCCTCCTTCTCGAGGGTGTTATTATATCCATTTAAACTCACACACAAGTACATATCCAAACCAAAAATGAATAAAAGATGCTACCTGAAAATTTCCATTCCTCTAAGACTAAAATATATTTTAAAAAGTCCATTCCAGAGCTCATTTAAACACTTTACACAAATTGTCAAATCTACAAGGATAGAGTCTCCTAGATAACCTAAAACATTATATCCATAATCACAAATAGTTTAAAGAAAGTTAAGAAATTTTTTAAAAAGGAAAGAAAATATACACACTATTGCAAGACTCTGGGAGCAAGCTGGATCTGACCCTTGGAAATTTTGAGACTTCCTTAAGTAAAAGTCATGATCAACTCATACTAGATCATTTAAAAAAAACTGTAAGAAAAGTCCAGCCAAATTGTATACTTTTTCAAAGTCTGATTCTTTTTGTACAGCAAAATAACTGTTTAGACATGTGTACATATATTGTATTTAAATTATACTTTAACATATTTAACATGCATTGGTCAATCTGCAATCTGAGGGAGGGTTGGGGGGAAGGAGGGAAAAATTGCAACAAAAGGTTTGGCAATTGTCAATGCTGTAAAATTACTCATGCATATATCTGGTAAATAAAAAGCCAGAATAAAAAAAAAAAAGAAAGAAAGAAAAAAGAAAAAGCCCAGCCATAAAGAAAAGGGGAAAATTAAATTAGCTCATATGGCAATAACATCCTCTTTTTTGGTACTATCTTTCTGAAATCTAAAAATATACTCAGTAAAATGCTTTCAGAAAGGGAACTCAAATTTTAACCAAGTCCTCTCCTTCTCTCTTAAGTAAAAAATCTGAATTATAAGAATGAATTGAATGAGAATGTACTGTCTGAAACAGAAATTTGCTCCTATATGTGTGTGAACTTATGCCTGTTTGCTCATAGCAGGAAATAAGTAGCTGAAAGGAAGTCATCAAAATTTTCTTTGTAGATTTATACATGTTTTCATGAATACTAGAATGAAGTGAAGGAGGGGGAAGGAAAGACTTTTTATTTTCTCTAGGATTATGCTATAAACATAAGAAATAAATAGCTATTTTCCACTGATATAGGATTATCTACTGCTGTAAGGCATATTTACCCTGTAATAGCTCAATTTTTGAAAATTTCATGTTGGAACAAACCCTGAAGGAAACGTAATCCACTAATCCATAGTAAGCTTGATCCTATTTTTTTTTCTTTCAGAAAGGAGTCTTCCTTTAAAATTAAATGCAAAGAACAACTTCCTATCTTCTATATATAACTCATTCTAACATCTTTACAAAGTAGGTAGGTAGACATTCCTAAAACAAAGCAAAACAAAACAAAACAAAACACACACACAAAAAAAAAAAAACCCTAATGCAGCCATATAGGAAAGTTGGGGATGAAAGGAGGTGAAATTCAGACTCTTCCATTTTTTGTTTCACGTATTTCTCTATCATTCTATTGAGTATACAATTTATGTTGGTTGGGCAAGTGATATTTAATGACTAAAAAGAATGATGCTTTTTTGTATATTATATTATTAATCATAATCTTTTTAGAATCCTTATCATCACTATTGAAACGGAACAATTACTATCAATGTCATTTTCTTTTATATAAGGAAACAACAATATGTATGTATGTGGAATACATCACAACACACATATATGTACATATATACATACACATGCATGTATCATAACACACGTATGATGTGTGCATATAGTATATATGCATGTATATACATTTCTGTACATAGGGGTATTTTTATTTCTTATGCAATTTTCATATTTTTCCCAAAAGACAACATTTCTATAACTAACAAGACAACCCCCCAAAAAATTAATAGCTCCTTAAAGTTAACTCTTTTAATTAAGCACATATGACCAAAAAAAAAAAAAACCTAAAAAGCTTGTATTGATACAATTAATTCAAATTGTTGTTACATTTCAATCATCCTGATATTCTGTGAATTTTACTGTCCATAGCATTTTCTTGACAAAGATGCTGAAAGGTGAACAATAGTACACCTATGGACTTAACGAATGGATTAAGGCAAACTGATCTTAAATGTCTTGCCAGATTTGAATGCAAAGCCTCCTGACTCTAGACCCAGTATATGGAAATTAAGCCACCTAGTTGTCCCAATTAATAAATTCATTTGGTGTATTGAATCATGAGAGATGAAAGGTAGTTAGTAGTACAGTGGACAGAACACTGGAGTCAGGAAAACCTGAGTTCAAATCTGACCTTAGATGTTTAGTAGCTATATGATCCTGGGCAATTCAAATAGCCCTGTTAACCTCAGTTTCCTCATCAGTTAAAAAAAAATGAGCTGGAGAAGAAAATGGCAAAGCACTCCAGTATCTTTGCCCAAATGGGGTCACAAAGAATCAGAAAGGACTGAAACAACTGAACAACAACAAAAATGGCAGTGTGAGACAATAGACAGATAAAATTTAAAGTCAAGAAAACTTGGGTTCAGCGCTCCTGAATCTTGTGCATAATAAACGTGTGACCATAGTCATGTAACTTAATATCTTAGCCCCAGCAAAGTGTCTAACACTATAAATTACACCTGAGTTATTGATCTGCAGAAATGGAGTCTGTGCCCACATGAGGGATATATACACAATTGAAATTTGATATCCAAAAGACTTTCCTTCTTCCTGAAAAGGAATTTGAATCTGATTTTCCCCACTCTCAATGGTAGACTCTGTACTTGTAAAGAAATCATAGGATCTTAGATTTAGAGCTGGGGGAAGGGAGGGACAAAAAAGAAAAGAGCAAATCTTTGCTATCAAGCCCAAATCTTTTTTAAAGGATAAACAAGCTGAGATTCAAAAAAGGAAGTTGATTTGTCTGGGGTCATGGAAGTAGAAAGAAATGAAGCTAACAATCAATATTACCTATAGTTAGCACCAAAACAGACACTGCAAGATGTCCTTTAAGAAGTCAAAAATGGATGGAACTGTAGTTTATGATCCATTCAGCCTATATAATTATTTGAACATTGACTATCCAAACTGATTTCATTCTCAGAATCCTTAATTTTCTTTAGACATAGTGTGGCAAATCAAGAGTATATTAGTATCTTGAATCTGTTCTGTTTGTCTGTTTCTGTCTCTGCCTCTGTGTATGTGTCTCTCTCTCTTTTTTCTCTCTCTCCCTCTTTCTGTCTGGCTCTGTATGTGTTTGTCTCTCTCCCTCTCATGCTCTCTTTCCCTCTCCCTCCCTCCCTCTCTCTGTCTCTGTCTCTCTGTCTATCTTTCTGTCTGTCTGTCTCTCTGTGTGTGTGTCTCTCTTCCTCCTTTTCCTTCCCTTCTATTCCTTCTCTCCCTCTTCCTCTCTCTCTTTCTGTGTCATCTTAAATGATTATATGCCTATTCTTACATGTCAGTCGAAGAATTTACTATGGATTATACCTTTACAAAGAAACTTATCCCCAAAACTGGAATCTTTGAGTTTATCAAACACTAGGTTACTTTTGTCAACTATTGTACCTTGTGTTTTAAGTTTATTCAAATGATTCATTGCTTTCTTTCTTAGCTAGTACCAGATATTTTTAATTATTGGTTTATAATATAGTTTGACATCTGGTAATCCTAGGCCACTTTCTTTGGTATTTCGTTTTCATTTATTTCCTTACTATTCTTAATTTTTTGTTCTTCTAGTTAAACTCTTATGTGTGTTTTTTTTTTTTTCCTAGCTCTTTCAGGTAGTTTTTTGGTAATTTACTTGGTACAGTAAATTAGTTTAGTTACAATTATTTTTATTATATTTGCTTAGCCAACACATAATCAATTAATATTTTTCTTATTGTTTACATCAGACTTAGTGTGAAAAGTGTGTTGTAATTGTGTTCATGTAGTTTTGGGATTTGTCTGAACAGGTAGAATCTTAAGTATTTTATATTATTTATAGTTATTTCAAAGGGAATTTATCTCTTGTTGTTATGCTTTGTCAGTCATAGAAATACTAATGATTTATGTGGGTTTGTCCTATTTCCTGTGACTTTGCCAACATTGTTAATTATTTCAAGTAATTTCTTAGTTGAGGTTCTAAGATTTTCAGAGAATACTACCTTATCAAAGAGTGATAGTTTCGTTCCCTCATTGTCTGTTCTATTCTTTAGATTTATTTTTCTTCTTTTATTGCTAAAACTAACATTTCTAGTACTATATTGAATTATCGTGATGATAGTGACCATACTTGCTTCATCCTAAAACTTATTGGGATTGCTTCTAGTTTATCACCATTACAGAAAATATTTGCTGACTATTTTAAATGGAGACTGTTTATTGTTTTGTTTTAACAACGCTCCCTTTGTTCCTATATTCTCTAATGTTTTTAATCAGAATATTGTTGTATTTTGTCAAAAGCTTTTCAGCATCCATTGAGATAATCATATTATTGCTCTTGGTTTTCTTGCTAATGTGGTCAATTATGTTGATTATGTTTTCCTAATATTAAATCAACCTTTCATTCCTGGTATAAATCCAAGTGGATCAAAATTGGATCGTTGTAATAAAGTTGCTAATATTTTATTCAAAACATTTACATTTATATTCTTTAGGGGAGTTGTTCTATAATTTTCTTTTTCATTTTTAGCTCTTCCTGGCTTAGATATCAGCACCATCTTGGTGTCATAAAAAGAGTTCAGAAGGGTTCCTTCTTTGCTTATTTTTTTCAAGTACTTTTTATAATATTGGAAATAATTGTTGTTTAAACGTTTAATAGAAGTAACTTGTCTGTGAAATCCAGGTTAGCACCCTGGATGCTAAGAATCAGCCAGAGTCAGGATAAGCAAAAGTCTTTGGTATTTAATCTTTGTCTTTTTACTTATTTTTTATTTTATAATTATAACTTTTTTCTGACAGTACATACACATGAATAATTTTTTACAACAATTATCCGTTGCATTCACTTCTGTTCTGATTTTTCCTTTCTTTCCCTCCATTCCTTCCCCTAGATGGCAGTCAGTCTTATATATGTTAAATATGTTATGCTATATCCTAGGTACAATATATGTGTTCAGAACAGAATTTCTTGTTGCACAGGAAGAATTGGATTCAGAAGGTAAAAATAAGCTGGGAAGAAAAACAAAAATGCAAACAATTTACACTCATTTACCACTGTGCCTTCTGTGAGCATAGCTAATTATAATCAATTAGAACTGAATTAGATCTCTTTGTCAAAGATATCCACTTCCATCAGAATACATCCTCATATAGTATTGTTGTTGAAATGTATAATGATCTCCTGGTTCTGCTCATTTCACTCAGTATCAGTTCATGTAAGTCACTCCAAGCCTCTCTGTATTCATCCTGATGGTCATTTCTTATAGAACAATAATTTTCCACAACATTCATATACCACAATTTACCCAACCATTCTCCAATTGATGGGCATCCATTCATTTTCCAGTTTCTAGCCACTACAAAGAGGGCTGCCACAAACATTTTGGCATATACAGGTCCCTTTCCCTTCTTTGGTATTTATTTGGGATATAAGCCCAGTAGTAGCATTGTTAGATCAAAGGTTATGCACAGTTTGATAACTTTTTGGTCGTAATTCCAGATTGCTCCCCAGACGGGTTAGATTCCTTCACAATTCCAGCAACAATGCACTAGTGTCCCAGGTTTCCACATCCCCTCCAACATTCATCATTATTTTTTCCTGTCATCTTATCCAATCTGACAGGTGTGTAGTGGTATCTCAGGATTGTCTTAATTTGCATTTCTCTAATCAATAATGATTTGGAACACTTTCATATGAGTGGAAATAGTTTCAATTTCATCATCTGAAAATTGCCTGTTCACATTATTTGACCATTTATCAATTGGAGAATGGCTTGATTTCTTATAAATTAGATTCAGTTCTCTATATATTTTGGATGAGGCTTTATCAGAACCTTTAACTGTAAAAATGGTTTCCTAGTTTGTTGCTCCCCTTCTAATCTTGTTTGCATTAGTATATGTAAAAAGGCTTTTTAATTTGATGTAATCAAAATTTTCTATTTTGTGATCAATAATGATCTCTAGTTCTTCTTTGGTCACAAATTCCTTCCTCCTCCACAAGTCTGAGAGATAAACTATCCTATGTTCCTCTAATTTATTTATGACCTCGTTCTTTGTGTCTAAATCATGGATCCATTTTGATCTTATTTTGGTATATGGTGTTAAGTGTGGATCCATGCCTAATTTCTGCCATACTAATTTCCAGTTTTCCCAGCAGTTTTTGTCAAATAGTGAATTCTTATCCCAAAATTTGGGATCTTTGGGTTTGTCAAACACTAGATTGCTATTTTTATTCACTATCTTGCCCTGTGAACCTAACCTATTCCACTGATCAATCAGTCTATTTCTTAGCCAATAACAAATGGTTTTGGTGACTGCTGCTTTATAATATAGTTTTAGATTAGGTACAGCTAGGCCACCTTCATTTGATTTTTTTTTCATTAATTCCCTTGAAATTCTTGACTACTTGCTCTTCCATATGAATTTTGTTGTTATTTTTTCTAGGTCATTAAAATAATTTCTTGGGAGTCTGATTTGTATAGTACTAAATAAATACATTAGTTTAGGGAGTATTGTCTTCTTTATTATATTTGCTCGGCCTATCCAAGAGCATTTAATATTTTTCCAAATATTTAAATCTGACTTTATTTGTGTGTTTTGCAATTTTGCTCATATAATTCCTGACTTTCCTTTGGTAGATAGATTCCCAAATATTTTATGTTATCGAGAGTTATTTTGAATGGAATTTCTCTTTGTATCTCTTGCTGTTGGATTTTGTTGGTGATGTGTAAAAATGCTGAAGATTTATATGGATTTGTTTTGTATCCTGCAACATTGCTAAAGTTGTGAATTATTTTTAATAGCTTTTTATTAGAATCTCTGGGGTTCTCTAAGTGTACCATCATATCATATGCAAAGAGTGATAATTTGGTTTACTCATTATCTATTCTAATTCCTTTAATCTCTTTCTGTGCTCTTATTACTGAGGCCAGTGTTTCTAGTACAATATTTAATAGTAATGGTGACAGTGGGCAAACTTGTTTCAATCCTGATCTTACTGGGAAAGTTTCCAATTTATCACCATTACATATGATGCTTACTGACAGTTTTAAATACATGCTCCTGCCTATTTTAAGGAAAAGTCCATTTATTTCTATACTCTCAAGTGTTTTTAAAAGGAATGGATATTACATTTTGTCAAATGCTTTTTCTGCATCTATTGAAATGATCATATGTTTTTTGTTAATTTGGTTATTGATATAGTCGATTATGATAATAGTTTTCCTAATATTGAACCAGATCTGCATTCCAGGTGTAAATCCTACTTGGTCATAATGTATTATTTTGGGGATAATTTTCTGTAATCTTTTTGCTAATATTTTATTTAAGATTTTAGCATCAATATTCATTATGAAGATTTTTCTATAATTTTCTTTCTCTGTTTTCAGCCTACCTGGTTTAGGTATCAGTACCAAGTCTGTCTCATAAAAGGAACTTGGTAGGACTGCTTTAATCCCTATTTTTAAAAATAGTTTATATAATATCGGAGTTAATTATTCTTTAAATGTTTGCTAGAATTCACATATAAATCCGTCTGGTCCTGTGGATTTTTTCTTAGGGAGTTAGGTGATTAATATCTCATGCTATTTCTTTTTCTAAGATGGGACTATTTAACCAATTTATTTTTTCCTCTGTTAATCTGGGCAAGATACATATTTGAAGGTATTCTTCCATTTAATTTATCGAATTTATTGGCATAAAGTTGGGCAAAGTAACTCCTAATTATTACTCTAATTTCCTCTTCATTAGTAGTGAGTTCTCCCTTTTCATTTTTAAGACTAACAATTTGATTTTTCTCTTTCCTTTTTTAAATCAGATTTATTAATGGTTTATCTATTTTGTTGTTTTTTTTTTTTCAGAGAACCAAGTCTTAGTTTTATTAATTCAATATTTTTTTTTACTTTCAATTTTATTAATCTCTCCTTTTATTTTTAGAATTTCAAGTTTAATGTTTGTCTGGGGCTTTTTAATTTGTTCCTTTTTTTTAGTTGCAAGCCCAATTCATTGACCTTCTCCTTCTCTATTTTATGCAAATAGGCCTCTAGAGATATAAAGTTTCCCCTTATTACTGCTTTGGCTGCTTCCCACACATTTTGGTATGACGTCTCATTATTGTCATTTTATTGGGTGAAGTTATTAATTATGTCTATGATTGGCTGTTTTACCCAATCATTCTTTAGTATGAGATTTAGTTTCCAATTATTTTTTTGGTCTTTTTCCCCTGGTTTTTTATTGAATGTAATTTTCATTGCATCGTGGTCTGAAAAGCATGCATTTACTATTTCTGCCTTACTACATTTGAGTTTGAGGGTTTTATGTCCTACTATATGGTTAATTTTTGTATAGGTTCCATGAACTACTGAGAAGAAAGTGTACTCCTTCCTATCTCCATTTAGTTTTTTCCAAAGATCTATCATAACTAACTTTTCTAGTATTCTATTTACCTCTTTGACTTCTTTCTTATTTATTCTGTGGTTTGATTTATCTAATTCTGAGAGTGCAAGGTTAAGATCTCCCACTATTATAGTTTTGCTGTCTATTTCTTCTTGCAGCTCTCTTAATTTCTCTTTTAAGAATTTTGATGCTACACGACTTGGTGGGTATATGTTTAATATTGATATTGCTTCATTATGTATGCTACCCTTTAGCAAGACATGGTGCCCTTCCTTATCTCTTTTAATTAGATCAATTTTTGCTTTTGCTTGATTTTAGATGAGGATGGCTACTCCTGCTTTTTTGGCTTCACCTGAAGCTCCAACCTTTTACCTTTATTCTGTATGTATCACCCTGCTTCAGGTGTGTTTCCTGTAAACAACACATTGTAGGATTCTGGCTTTTAATCCAGTCAGCTAATAGCTTCCTCTTTAGGGGGAGTTTACCCATTCACATTTATGGTTAGAATGACTAATTCTGTATTACTTGCCATCTTGTTAACTCCTGCTTATGCTTTTCTCCTTTTCTTCTCCCTTACCCCCCCCCCCCAGTATTAAACGTGTAAGCACCACTTGCTTCTCACAGCCCTCTCTTTTTAAAGTATCCTTCCCCACACCTTAGAGTTCCTCCCCCTGTTTTGCCCCTTTTCCTCACAATTTCTGTATTCCCTTCAACTTAACTTACTCCTTCCCTTTTCACTTTTCCCCTCCCACTTTTCAATGAAGTGGAAGGAGTTTCACCATAAATCAAATGTCTGTATTTTTCTCTTTAAGCCAGTTCTGATGAGAATATGATACACACTATGTTCATCCCCCTCCATTCTTTCTCTCAGATATAATAGGTTACCTTTGCCTTTTTATGAGATGTAGCATCCCTTCTTTACCCTATTTCTGGTACAGTTTCCTTTCCACCTCTAATTTCTAGAACAAATTATACATGTGTTCTTTACATATCTTTATAGCAGAAATATAATTCCCAAGATTTTTTTTTATCTTTTTACCTTTTTAGGAATCTCTTGAGTTCTATATTTGGAGATCAAATTTTTTGTTTAGATCTTGTTTTTTCATCAAAAATAGATGAAATTCAATTATTTCATTGAATATCCATCTTCTTCCCTGGAAGAAAATGCTCATTTTGACTGAGTAAGTTATTTTTGTC
The DNA here is from genome assembly GCF_048593235.1 of Sminthopsis crassicaudata. Classification (NCBI taxonomy): domain Eukaryota; kingdom Metazoa; phylum Chordata; class Mammalia; order Dasyuromorphia; family Dasyuridae; genus Sminthopsis; species Sminthopsis crassicaudata. The sequence goes on from NC_133622.1 coordinate 112,184,823, forward strand.
TGCATACCAAGTTCTTTAGCTTTTCGGAATATCAGGTTTTAGGTCTTTTGATCCTTTAATGTGGATACTGCTAGATCCTGGGTAATCCTTATTGGAGCTCCTCTATATTTGAATTTATTTTTTCTGGCAGATTTTAATATTTTTTTCTTTGGTTTGATGGTTCTGGACTTTGGCCACTATATTTCTTGGAGTTTTGATTTTAGGGTCTCTTTCAGTAGGTGATCGATAAATTATTTCAATGTCCATTTTACCCCCTGTTTCTATAATTTCTGGGCAGTTCTCTTTGATAATTTCCTGGAAAATAGTGTCCAGGCTCTTTTTTTCATCATATGTTTCAGGGAGTCCAATAATTCTCAAATTGTCTCTCCTAGATCTATTTTCCAGGTCTGTTGTTTTCCCAAGGAGGTATTTCTGATTTCTTCTATGAGAGTTTTGTGTGTTGAGGAGCAGATCATATCTCCCTTTGGGTATTCATCTGGAGATAGTCTGTTTTTAGTCTCCTTGGAGTTTAAAGTCTGCTCTCTATACATATAGAAGCTGTCAATGGTTAGAGTGTGCTTTAATTTTTTGCGCATTTTGTCAGAGAAGATGGAGCCAGCACAGAATAGTGGGAAGGGCCATTTTCCAAGCTAATTGAATATTGTACAGTGGGTAATTAGCCTTAAGTGCTCAGTTGTGTGATTCCAGTGCACCTATTCAGAGTTTCAGCCCTTTATACTTATCAAACTATCTAGCCCTTGGGAATTATTCTTAGGGAATTAATTGCTTGTTCAATTTATTTTTCTAAGAGAGGATTATTTAGGGTTCCTACTGCCTGATGTGTTAATTTAAATAATTTGTATTTTTGTAAATATTCATCAATTTTGCTCAAATTGGAAGATATATCGGCATATAATATTGCAAAATATTGCCTAATGATTGTTTTAATTTCTTATGGATTGATCTTTTCACTTTTTTTCATTTTAAATAATGGATATTTATTTTTCCTTTTTTTTTCCAAGTCAAAATAACCAATGGCTTATCTATCTTAATTTTTTTTAAAAAACAAGGTCCTACATTTACATTTTTGCTTAATAGTTTTGTGCTTTGTTATTGGTTTTTTTGCATCTTTAAATTGTATTAATATCACCTTTGATTTTTAATATTTTTAATTTGATGTTCATTTGGGTGTTTTTAATTTGTTCTTTTTCAGGCTTTTTTTAAACTGCATGCTCAGTTCATTGATCTACTATTTTTCCATTTTCCTGTGAAAGAATTTAGAGAAATAAATTTTCCCCTAATTACTACTTTGGCCACATAACATAAATTTTAGTACATTGTCTCATTTTTTGTCATTATCTTTAATGAAATTACTGGTTTTTTAATCCATTTATTATTTAGGATTCGATTATTTCATTTTCAATTAATTTTTCATTTACCTTTCCCTTGCCCTTTGTAAAATGTTTTTGTTTACCTTATTATCTGTGTTATATACATTTAATATATCTGCCTTTTTACATTTCATTCTGAGGTTTTTATACCCTATTATAGTGGTCCTCAAACTTTTTAAATAGGGGACCGGTTCACTGTCCCTCAGACTGTTGGAGGGCCAGACTATAGTCAAAACAAAACTTCACACTCTGTCTCCCCCCCTCAGACCATTTGCCATAACCCAGCGGCATAAATGTCCTCAATGGGCCACATCTGACCCATGGGCCGTAGTTTGAGAACCCCTGCCCTATTACATTACAAATTTTTGTGTAGGTGAAATGTGCTGCTGAGAAAAAGATTTATTCATTATTGTCTCCATTTTTCCCAAGGGTCTGTCATTTTTAGCTTTTCTAATATTAAATCATTGGTTATAGTTCAAATCTTTTATTTTTCAAAATAGCATGTTTCATTCTGGTCTTTTCATGTTGCAGATGTCAGATTCTATATACTCCTGACTGACTCCCTAGTATTTGAATTGCTCCTTTCTGGCCACTTGTACTTTTTTTTTTTCTTAACCTGATAGTTCTGAAATTTGGCCATAATATTTCTTGAAGCTTTTATTTTAGGATCTCTTTCCTGAGGTGATCACCAGATTCTTTCAACATCCATTTTGTACATTGTTTCCAGGACATCAGGGCAGTTTATCTTGATAATTTCTTGGAAGATGCTACACAGGTACTCCTCTTGATTATTACTTTCAGGGAACCCAATGATTCTGATATTATTTGTCCTGGATCTATTTTCCTGATAAATTGTTTTCCCCATGAATTATTTTACATTGTCTTACATTTTTCCATTCTTTTGAATTTTTTTGATTATTAATGTCTCATAGCATTATTAGCTTACTTTTGTACAATTATAACTTTTAAGATGATGTTTTCCTCAATTATTTTTGTACTTTGTTTTCCATTTAGCCAATTATACTGTTTAAGGAATTGTTTTTCTTCAGTGGGTTTTTTGTATCTGCTTTTCCATTTGGCCAAATCTACTTTTCCAAGCTGTTGATTCTTTTTTTTAGTAATTCTCTTTCATCACCCATTTCTTTTTCTGATCTTTCTTCTACTTCTTTTATGTGATTTGTAAGCTCCTTTTTGAACTCTTCTAAGACTTTTTCTTTTTTTTGACTTGAAATGACTTCTCATTTGTCTTTGGAATTTTGCCCATAGGTGTTTTGAGATTGATGTTTTCTGAGTTTGTATCTTGATCTTCTCTGTCACCCTAATAACTTTCCATGGCCAGATTCTTTTTTTTTTCTTTTCTTTTGCTTCTCTCTCTATATTTCTCTATCTCTCTGTCTCTCTTGTCCCTCTGTTTTTGTCTCTGTTTCTCTCTGTGTCTCTATCTCTGTCTCTGTATCTCTGTCTCTGTCTCTGTATCTCTCTGCTGCTGGAAGATGTCTAACTACTAGGGTTATTCTAGTATGCCTGAAGAATTTTAACTATTGGATAATGCCTGTTTGACTGGGGCTACAACGGAGCATGTAGTGATTCTGAAATTCAGGTTATTTTGCCAAGGCACATGGTGGGTTCCTGGTATTGGTCTTCACCTGCTGCATCATCCTGCAGGCTCAGCATGTATTGCTGATTCATTGAGGTAGATTTTGCTGCTAATTCAGCTTCCTGAGGAGCTTCTTGTCTTGGATTGCATCCCCCACCCCTTACGAGAGTGATAGAAAGCTCTCCTCCTCCAAAATTCTGAGCTAACAGATTGTTTCACCAGTCTCCTTACTGCTTCTACCATTCTAGAACTTGTCCTATGGTGCTATTTAATGGTTCCTCTGAGATGAACATGAAAGAGTTACAGTGATTCACCGTTTACTCTACCATCTTGACTCTTAGAAGTCCATGTCAATGACTTTTCTGGCCACACAACTACAAATACCAAAGTTGGAAACCAGTAAACCTGTGTCTGAATCCTATTTCTGTAGGAGGAGTTGGTGATTAATGAATAAACAAAATCCTTTATTAAGCACTTTGCTAAGTACTGGGAACACAAAAAGAAGCAAAACAACAAATTTAATGCCCCCAAGGTGCTCACAATCTAATGGAGATGATCCATGAAGCTAATTAGAAATAAAAGTGGGAAGGGATCATGGTATTATCCTAGTGAGAGGCAAAGAGATAGAAGGTATAATATTATCAAGAAAGCTATTAAATCATTTATATTGAATCATGAATGAATGATGACTGAGAAAGTAGATTGGAATCATTTTGTGAAGACCTTAAATGTCAAATAGGAGAGTTTGTATTTTTGTCTTGAGGCAAAGGGTAAACATTAAAACTTAATGAGTAAGAAGCTAATATGGTCTCAATCATACTGTAGGAATATCATTTTGATAGCAAATCAGAGAATGGGTTAATGTATATAGATACTTGAGGCAGGGAGAAAAAGCTGTTGCTATAGACCAAAAAAGATTTTAAGGACTTGAATAAGGGTCATGTGAGAAGTAAGAAAAGAATAGTTGCCAAAGATCTGGAAGTAGAATAAATAATATATGGTAACTGGTTTTGAGAAGTTGAGATTACTGTGAGCACAACTAGACAATAAAGACCAGCTATTTGGAGTCTACCGATTTCTTCTTACCTAATTAAAAGAATAGATTAGATAACTAGGATTAGAAGAGGTGAAAAGTATAAGAGATCATATATAGATCATTAAAAAAAACTTTGAGGACCACTTATCTACTAGTGCTCTCTAGGAACATGCCCTTTGTATTTCATGTCATTGTTCCTTTCTCAATTATATTCTTTTCTGGAGTATTCATTGGACTTTGTTCTGATAAGTCCAGAAAAGATGATAATAAGAGAAATGGAGGCACAACTAAGTGGTGTAGTGGATAAAGCACCAGTCCCTAAAGTCAGAAGAACCTGAGTCGAAATCCGGTCTCAGATACTTAACACTTGCTAGCTGTGTGACTCTGGGCAAGTCAGTTAATCCCAAATTGCCTCAGGAAGGAAGGAAGGAATGAGAGAGAGAGAGAGAGAGAGAGAGAGAGAGAGAGAGAGAGAGAGGGAGGGAGGGGGGAGGGAGGGAGGGAGGGAGGGAGGGAGAGAGAGAAGAGAGAGAGAGAAGAAAGAAAGAAAGAAAGAAAGAAAGAAAGAAAGAAAGAAAGAAAGAAAGAAAGAAAGAAAGAAAGAAAGAAAGAAAGAAAGAAAGAAAGAAAGAAAGAAAGAAAGAAAGAAAGAAAGAAAGAAAGAAAGAAAGAAAGAAAGAAAGAAAGAAAGAAAGAAAGAAAGAAAGAAAGAAGGAAGGAAGGAAGGAAGGAAGGAAGGAAGGAAGGAAGGAAGGAAGGAAGGAAGGAAGGAAGGAAGGAAGGAAGGAAGGAAGGAAGGAAGGAAGGAAGGAAGGAAGGAAGGAAGGAAGGAAGGAAGGAAGGAAGGAAGAAAAAGGAGAAATTATAGATTTAGAGTAAAGAAAAGGGTATACCTGAAATTCTAAATGCTACATAGCATTTCCATACCAATTAGTTTTAACAGTCTACTGAAGAGAGGGAGTAGTGCAAAGACAGGAGTTCAAGCTCATTATTATAAGATCACTTTGGCTTTTCTAGTAAGCCCCTGACAGTCAATATGCTAACAAATCAGAGGCTGAGAACTAGCATAAAGGTCCTAGTCCAAAACAAAACTAAAACAATCTAACAAACTAAATCTTGCCCAAAAGCCAAACTTTAATTTGTTTGAAGTTCCTTAATGTTTTAGTTTTGTGTTGTTTTTGTTTTCTTTTGTTTGTATCATAAATCCTTTTGACAGTTTTATGAAGTCGATGTGTTACTTCTCAGAATAATATAAAATAATTTAGAATTACAAAGGAAAATAGGGCAGCTAGATTGTGTAACATATAAAGCACTGGATTTGGAATAAGGAGGATTGATCTTCATGGGTTCAAATCTAGCCTCAGATACTTACTATGTGACCTTGGTCAAGTCACATAACCCTGTTTGCTTCAGTTCCTAATCTGTAAAATGAGATGGAGAAAGAAAAGATAAGCTAGCTGAGTATTTTTGCAAGAAGATGCTAAATAGTCACAGAGAGTTGGTTAAGACTAAAATGACTAAACAACAAAAAAAACCCAACTAAATAGAAATGTTCACACACACAAATGTTTAGTAGATAGACAAACATAGACATGCACACATATGTAAGTACATAACTTCACAACAATTTAGTATACTAAACCTGTCCTAGGTCAGATCATCCAGTGATTCAGGCTCAAGATTTGAATATAATTATACATTCTTATACTATAAAAGGCTTTATTAATAATAAAGGGTGCAATTTTGAAGTGTGACATTTATCTTATGGTCCCACTCTCTTAAGATCAATCAGGCTATATTTCCCCTCATGATTCTAGGGTTTCCTAAACGTTTTGTGACTGACTGTTGTCTACTAGGCTTTAGCTATTTTCCTCTCAGTTTGTGTAGGGGGAAAGGTGGTGATTAATAACTCAGTTTCATTTAAACATTTAATATTGATTGGCTTTTGTAAATGGATATTTGTTTTGTCAATATAACAAAAACAATCCATATCTCTGAAATCATCTTTCTCCTATACCATATCACCTTCTTGAGTGTGGAGAGGATATTGAGGGTAGGAATTAGGCTCATAATTTAGCTGAATTCCTGAATGGTTAGCTTGTTCAAAGGCAGCATCACTGCTATATCAGCCCTTCTCTATTGGAGTTCTGAAAATTACTTTGAAAGTTCTTAAGACTTTTTCATTCTTTGGATCATCAAAGCTATACTGGTTGCAAAGTTTGGCCTAGATTCTGATTCCCTTATTCTGGTAACTTGTTTTCCCAGCATTTGAAATTCCCAGTCACAAAGTCATTCCCCCAAACTAGGACAGAAAAACAGACAAAAACTACAGAGATGTCACATTTCTCCAAGGTTCTGTGGCCTCAGAGGGGAACCACATTCTAATCCTTGCCATTAAAATGTGATATCTCACCAGCCACCATCAAAATTAAAAGATATCACTAAAACTAAAACGTCTTTTTAATGTCTCCAAAGCCAGTCAACTAGCTTAGCTTTCACCCTATAGGTTAGCCAAATAGTTCAATTCCTTATCTGTAAAATGAGATGGAGAAAGAAAAGGCAAAATAAAAAATCAAAATAAAGTCACAGAACCTCTCTAGTCTTTCCAATGCACTTCTTCTCTCATAGGTCTTTTTTTCCATATGAAGACATCATCTAAACAAGGTAATTAATTAAATCATGCACAATACTCCCCATTATAAGATATTAAAAAGGTATTAATTCAAAGGTGAACAGCTACTTCTCTCTGCCTCAGCATTTGCCATAGCTGATTCCAAACAGGTTAGGAAGCCTTTCCTCCAAGCACAGAAGTAACTCCAGTAAAACCTCCAGTGCTAATGCCCTAAAACTGTGTAAATGCAGAATAAACTTAAAAATATGCCGTGCACATTTTTATTTGATAAGCTGGTTACTCAACATTTACCCAGTACACCTACTTTGGAGAGGAGTATGGAAGAGTTTTGGGGGAAAGAATTGCGTTCATAATTTAACTGAATTCCTACACATCTTACTAGGGATGTTTGTTTTATAAATATAACAAAAATAATCCCCTCTCCTCCATATCTCTGAAAGCATAACTCTCCCATACCATCTCACCTTTTTGTGGGAGAATGTGGAGTGGGTATTGGGGAAGGAATTAGGTTCATAATTTATCTGAATTCCTACATAAGCTTGTTCAAAGGCAGCATCACTATTTTATCAGCCTTGTATTGGAATACTGAAAGTTACTTTGAAAATTCTGAACACTGTTCTTCATTTGATATCTGCTATCTGGTCCATTCCTCTTATTTTATAACTGATGAAATGACATCCAGAGATGATAAATGTTTTGCTCAATATTACTCACAACTTTAAGAAGAAGTTCTCTTTTATCTCCTTTTCACTATTGTCACACAACTTATTTGACAGGAGATCTGTGGCATTTTAAATGCTTTCCCCAGGAGGATACATTGTTTTTACATTTTTATGATCAGCAAATATTTTAATTTTTTTTAGTTTTCATTAAGTCTGTTTGTTATCTTAGCAAGTTTCAGGGTGTTTGGTTTTTCTCGTTTTGCATATACAAGGAAGCCTAACATCCTAATTCCCAGCTTGCTAAGAATTCTACTATGCAACTACATCATCTAAGGTAAAACACATGAGTATGTCAAATGCATAAGTATGTGAAGCATACTCATAAAAATTAATAAAAGTGCTTCCACAAGATAAGCACATGCAAAAAAATGCTTCATTATTTTATAGCTATATCTTGAATCCAAGTTTGAGATAACGTTTATTTATTTATTTATGTTGTTGTTGTTGTTGTTTTTAATAAGAATAAAGTTTAAGAATTAATTGTAAGTTGTCATGATATAGTGGAAAGAATCTTATATTTGTGATTAGTGAATCTGGGTTTGATTCTACCACTACCTATTTCCTGCAAGACTTGGGACAAATCATTTAAGTGTTCTGAACCTCAGATTTTTCTTACCTATCTGCATACATCACTCTTCACCCTACCTCACACCTCCAGTAAAATCCTGGTACAATGTGAACTCTTTGAGGGCAGGGGGCATTTATTCTCAGATATGTATCATAGGATTTGAAACATCATAGTACTATTGAGTTTATTAGATTAAATTAAAGACATGAGTTTATGACATGCTACAAATTGCTGAAATTAATTTTTATTAAAAATTAATATCACAGTACTTTGCCTAATGATAAATTGTATGTCTTTTATCCAAGACCAACCTAATAAAAAGGAGGAGACTCATCAAGGATTAATATGGGGTGAGATATGTATGTATATGCATGCATACATATATGTTTATGTGTATACATATATGGACATATAGGCTACTATTTCTCTTAGAGACTACCTAATAAATCATAAGTTGGCAGAGTGCCAATTCTGATGGAATCACAGATCTATGAAGAATTTCGGGATCAAAGAAATTATTTTTCCATAAATTTAAAGTGGAAATTACAGGCTTATAAGGTTTAGAGTTGAAAGATAGCTTAGAGATTCTCTAGTCCAATCTCCTATTTTTACACGTGGGTTTCAATGACTTACAGAAATTTTAAATTAATTTTATTTAATTTTTTAAAAAAATTTAAATAGCCTTTTATTTTTCAAAATACATGAAAAAATAGTTTATCTCTTGCAAAATCTTATGTTCCAAAATTTTTTCCCTTCCTCCTCTACTTCTCACCCCCACTGGGCAGCAAGTAATTCATTATAAATTAAACATATGCAATCCTTCTAAACATATTCCCACATGTATAATGCTGCACAAGAAAAATCAAATCAAAAGGGGGAAAAAAAATCATCACACGATCTTGTTGTTGCTGTATACAGTGTTCTCTTGGTTCTACTCACATCACTTAGCACCTGTTTGAGTTTCTCTAGGCCTTTCTGAAATCATCCTGATAATCATTTCTCCCAGAAAAATAATATTCCATTACATTCAAATATTATAACTTATTCAGCCATTCTCCAACTGATGGGCATCCACTCAGTTTCCAGTTCATTGCCACTACAGAGAGCTGTTACAAATATTTATGCACATATGAGTTCTTTTACCTTTTTTATGATCTCTTTGGAATACAGACTGAATAGAGAAATTGCTGAATCAAAAGATATGAACAGTTTCAAATTGCTGTCCAGAATAGTTAGATAAGTTCATCACTTCACCAACAATATAGTAATGTCCCAGTTTTCCCACATCTCCTCAAACATGTATCTTACCTTTTCCTGTCATTTAAGCCAATATGAGAGGTGTGAAGTATTGCCCTAATTCCTAACCCTTATTTTACAAATGAGCAGATGGGGCTTAAAGAACTTGAATGACTTCCCTAAAGCATAAATATTCTATCTGTAACAAGTAGCAAATCCAAGATGTGAACTAAAGCTCTTTCTATCTAGATAAAAGGTATAATGAAACAAAGGGAAGTAGCAATAACAAATTTGTGAAGCATTTTATAATTTCTAAGTATTTCAAACAATTCAACACTTTTGAAGTACAAAACTCTTCGAAGTGCTACAATTATTTCTATCTCCATTTAACAGAGAATACTGAGGCTGAATTGTCAGATTGCCAATAAATAAACAGCAGGGTTGTGATTTGAACCAATAATCTTCTGACTGGAAGTCCAATCCTCTTTCCTCTTTAGCAGGTTTTCCTATTGCTGACCTTATCTACCTATATTTATTCTGTATTATATTTCTTCCACAGCTTGTCCATTCAGAGCTTACAATTGTATTAAAATATTTTTTTACAAAAGAATTCTTATCTATAGAATAATCACGCTTCAAAATACTTCCTTTCATAATGAGAAGGCCTGCTGGAACTGATAGGAAAATTACAGTACAAACATAAAGTAGAAACCACTTTTATCATTCAACTACAGATGTATGATTAAACCTATATCTTCATAACTCATGCAATTTTTCTTGCTCAGTTTTTCTTCCCAAATGTGACTGTGAGTGCCACTTCCTTTTCTCTCTCTTTTCCTATTGCACATTTTATCCCCTTCTACAAGTTCCAACAAGAAGGCTAGAAATGTAACAAAATGCATCTACACTACACTAATTATTTTGTGACATGATGGGCCAAATTATTCTAGATTCTTAATTTTATTTTTTCTTTCTAGAGGATTATTTTTTTCTTTCCACAGGATTAAAAATATTGAAAACTAATACCTATATTGAGCATCATTTCATAAGAATTAGTTTTCAGTGTGTCAGGTGATGGTAGAAATAGTAATAAATTATCAAGCTTCTATCAGAAGATCATTAACTGAAAAAAATCACTTAGTTCCAAATGCATATGCCATGACAATTTAAGTCTCAGGAGCAAACATAATTTTTTTAAAAAGTCACAACTGATTCATAAATCTCTGATTACTTAAAATGAATTAATAGAAGTAAATGGACAATAGTAAAATGACAACTATTATTGTATAAAGTTATGCGCAAAATGGCTGATTTGAAAATATTCTATCCTCTGAATGTATAGTTATTTATTAATTAGAGGGTTGTTCTCACATTCTGGGAGGTCTGGATTCAAGTCTTGCTTTTTTTATATACTAGCTATGTGACCCTTACCAAGTCACTTAGTCTTTTAACACTCTATGAATTTCTTTTAGGGCAAAAATTGCAAAAGAAAATATGCTGACCTAAGATTGGTAAAAGGAGTTTCTTCACTTCAGAATTCCCTATACAAATAAAATCATGGGTCTAATTCCTGTATCTATCTTCTCTAGCGGGTAGAATATGTTTTATTTTACAAAAAAACAAAAACAGGAATTAAATTTCCACTGAAGTTTCTTTGTATATAGTAAGAATCCAGAATGGATAAATTACAAATTATTTCCAGGTATTTCAGATTTTAAAAGAGGCATTTATTTCCTAAAACTTTAGAGGAACAATGGGAAGAATTATGAAAGCAGACTAAAGATATTTTGTATCTCAATTCTCAATTGTGAATCTTCTCCCTCTCTCTTTCTTCTTCATTTCCTTACCCTCCCTTCCCTCTTTCTTTTTTACTATTTTGCTTTCTTTTTCTTCTTTCCTTCCTTTCTTTATTCCTTCCTTCTTTCCATTAATTGTTTCTTTAGCTTTATTAAAATGTTAATTCTTAGCAGCAGAAAAAAAGCTAGAAAGAAAAGCCTGCATTCATTCTTATAAAGCTTAATTGATTAAAGGGGAAGATTTAGATTTTTGTGTGTGTGTGCTACTGATAAGCTGATCCAGCTCAAAGATTCTAAGCTTGTGCTTTTCAGGAATTGGAAGATTTTAAGGCTTGCTAATTTGAATACCCCTAAAAGGGACCTGTATGTGCCAAAAGGTTTGTGGCAGTCCTTTTTGTAGTGGCTAGAAGATGATATATGAATGTTATGGAATATTATTGTTCTGTGAGAAATGACCAGCAGGATGATTTCAGACAGCCTTGGAGAGACTTAGATTAATTGATGCTAAATGAAATGAGCAGAAACAGGAGAACAGAATCATGATTATACGATGATCAGCTCTGATGGATATGGTTCTCATCAACAATGAGATGATTCAAACTAGTTCCAGGGGCACTTAGGTGGTATAGTGGTTAGAGTACCAATCCTGAAGTCAGGAGGATCTGAATTCAAGTCTGACCTCAGACACTTAACACCTCCTACCTCTATGACCCTAGGCAAGTCACTTAACCCTAATTGCCCCAGCAAAAAATAAATAATAATAATAATATTAATTCAACCAAACCAGTTCCAATTGTTCAGTAATGAAGAGAGAATCAGCTACACCCAGAGAGAGAACCATGGGAAATTAATGTGAACCACAACATAGCATTTTCACTCTTTCTGTTAATTGTTTGCTTGTATTTTTGTTTTCCTTCTCAGGTTTTTTTTCTTTCTTTCTAGATCCATTTTTTTCTTGGGCAGCAAGATAACTGTATAAATAAATTTACATATATTGGATTTAACATATACTTTAACATATTTAACATGTATTGGACTACCTGGCATCTAGGGGAGGAAGTGGGGGAAAAAGAGGAAACTTTGCAACGCAAACTTTTACAAGAATCAGTCTTGAAAAATTACCCATGCATATGTTTTGTAAATAAAAAGCTCTAATAAAAAAGGAAAAAATCTCAGGTACCTTCTATAATGTATAGAAATTTGAAGGTTACAACTATACTACTTAAAGAGGAAAAGCATCCTTAATGGGGTCAACCCATTCTCTAATTAACTGTGAATTATTCAGCAGGGTACAAAGCAAATAAATACTCAAAGAAATGTTAGGTCATCTGGAGAATTTCTGTAGTGTCTAGCTAGTCCAAGGATGTTAATTAGTGAGAAAATAGAAGTGTAACAGATCTCTTTGGTTCTAAGTCAATGCACTGAATTTGGCTCTGGATAAAGCTGCTTAATCCATTGCTCTTTGGCCTAAGTGAAGTCTACACTTATCCAAAATTGCACATGATTTATGCACCTAATGAAAGGTTGCAATGGCATTTATCAGACATGCAATAGGTTTTTCTCATAAACATCATCTCTTTTCAATCTCTCTGCAACAGAAGAGTAGGTCAATATATGTTCCAAGGCAATGACTGCTATTATTCCTATGTATCTATCCTTCTATATAATTAAGCTTTTAAATAATTACCCACATTCAAAAAATGTTAGATGCTCTAGGACAAAGAGAATGTGTTATACTAGGTATCAGAATATCTGAGTTTTAAGCCTCAGGCTCTGACACTTGAGATTATAAATTTTTGATTTCAAATGAACTGAAAATTATCAATTCCTTTGAACAGATGATGAAACTGAGACCCAAAAAAGAACATGACTTGTCCAAGGTTATACAGGATGTAGCAAAACCCAGCTTTGATTAAAAAAAATTTGTAGCTGACTGCAAATCAATCTTCCACTATACCTCACCATAAAGTGACAGTGTGATATCACGTTAAAAGAGCCAATCTTATAATCAAGTCCCCACAATAATAATAAAGTTGATATAGGTTTTTTTGTTTTTTTTTTTTATCACAAGAGAGATGTAGTGTGTATGTGTGTGTGCGTGTGTGTGTGTGTGTGTGTGCACGCAGGCATGTGCGTGTGAGTGTATTAAATCACAGACATATACAACAGAGATTAGCAATGGGTTGACCAAAGGTTATTCACTGGCTAAGACAGAAGGCTTCAGTGACTATTTTATACCATAATTTCAGTTATATGATCAAGTGAAAGATTTCATTAAAGTTCTATAATTCATTTTGGCCAACATCATGCTTCATTTTTTCAAAACAAAAAAGTAGGTGTCATGGTGAAACATTTCTCTTAGGCCAGGATTAAGTATATATATATATATATACATATATATGTAATACATACATACATACATAAATCTGTACACAAATATAGGTAGATAGATAGATAGATAGATAGATAGATAGATAGATAGATAGATAGATATATTACTATGTATATGTGTATACAGGTTCAAAAGAGTACACCTCTGTCCTGGTCTCTGTTTAAGATGTCCCTTGAGACAAAGTGACTCTAAGCTCAAGGACAAAGAAATGCAGAGGAGCCAAAAACCAGAGGAATAAGGATTTTCCTTACCCAAGTTCTAACCAACTCGATCCCTCCTGCAAGCGCAGAACAAACTGATCATTATCTACAAAGAAAGAAAATCTTATGCAAATAGATGTAAACAGCTATTAAAAGAATGGAGTTAGTGTTATATCAATGAATTGATAAAAATACTGGATTATCATCCCAGGAGCATATAAGTCTTCCTGTTGGCATAATATTAACTTTTTTTAATTGAAAGTAGACTGAAGTGAAAGCTGTGTTTTATTAGGGGGCGGGGAGGTATGGAAGGAAGAAATTACAACAATTAATTATGATTTAATTCATATTTATAAGAAGGAATTCTATCTGGCTGGTCCCATACTGATTTCCTTTGCTCTCCCTGATACAGGAATATAACTTTGAATAGTGAAAGTTATCCAGTCTAACAAACTCCGATTAACCCCTTGCAGAGATCCTTTGCTTTGTTCCATTGTATTATTTATTAATAACAATGGAACTGATGTTCCATTGAAAATATGTATTAGGCACAACTAAAAATCTAGGTTTTTTTAGAGTTTTATTTTGGATGGGTACCTAAGAATTTAGATGTTCACTATTCCATGATGTCTGGCACCAGAACAAAACAATTAATCTTTCAAAATTAAAATCAAAGTTTCTAGAAGTTTAAAACACATTTTCTATATTGTTGTGGGATTGGGTTGAGAATATTTTGTATTGTTTTAGAGGGTATTTGGGGCACTTGCCATAAACCTGGGCATGATTGGCTTCTGGCAAAGACAGGGAACATATGTCAAATTCATAATTAAAAAAACAAAAAAACAAAAACAAAACTGGTTTTGGGGCATTTCTAGGTGAATTAGAAGCAGGTGTACTAAAAATCTTTCAGGAAAATCTATTCTCCCAAGATTCCTATCACCAATTTTCAGGTAGTCTAAATAATTTATACAAATCATAGACAAATATCCAAATTCTTAGATTCTCATCAATTCTCTATATTTTGCCAATAGAAAGAGATAGGTGATGAGATCCTCATTTTCTCAAAAAGCAGCCATTATTACAATGTATACTAATCACTAACATTGCAAGCAGGTTTTACTGAGAGGAAGGAATACTTACAGAGACCAAATCATAGACATTCACTGCAGATATTAGCTATGAATTAACACAAAGGTTATTCATTGGCTAAGACAGAAGTCATCATGGTCAGAGACTAATTTTTTGCCCTAATTTCTGGTATGCAAGCAAGTGAAGGATTTCATTAGTATTTCTTTTGACCAACATTACATTTTATTTTCAACCCTCCTTTATTTTTCCAGATCAAAGATAGAAGTGTTTTGTTTAGGGTATAGGCCCAATGAAACTTGGAAGCTGCACTATCTCAGAGCCACTGCCTTCATTCTTTGTGGCCTTTACCCTCTGCCTTACCAGAAAATGACTAGAAATATTGGAAAAGTACTCTTAAAGTACTTCTAGTATTAGTACTTGTTACTAGTTATAGTGCTAATAATTACTACTAATAGTACTAAAATACTGTTAAAATATCTTTAAGTTGGCAAACTTGGTGGTCTCCTCTATTAATAGAGGAAGTTTTCTCATCTGGAAGATTCCATATTAACATAAACACAAATCTAATCTCTATCTTTATAAATACTTACACAATGCTTTTACCATCCAAATGCATGTAACATTATGGATAATGTGCATTTTTCTATCCATTTAATTTTTTTCTGTATGAATAGTTAATCCAGTTTCTATTTTGAATAATCATCAATTTTCCTGAAGAAGTAATAATCCGGAGTTTGTTTTTTTTTTTAATTAGTACATATGCAAATGTCTGCAAATAAAAACATAAAACCTCACTATTCACAGGAAACCCTGTTTTCATCGAGTCCTTGGGCAACATATATGACAATTCTGAATGCTTTTGTTCAGTCTCTATTTTCACATGAAAGCAGTTTGGAAAAATAAAAACAAATAAACAAAACATAACACAAACAAACAATAAATAAAGGTTCCTCAAAACAAGGTTTGTAAGTTTTATGGGAGATGCAATAATTGGATGAGGGTATATGATGATGAAAGTTAGAATTGCTCATCTCTACATATAAACTGAATTCCTCTAATATTTCTATCAGAGTTGTTTTTAGAACTGTGTATTGTATAGCAACAAAGAAGCTATTTTAGAGAACACAGATGGTATCCAGGATACTTAAATGTACCAGCTGGCACTGACAATTGGGTAAAAGTGGGCAGATGACATCCCAGATGGGAGCAAGACTCAGAAACCTAAAGGACAAAAGAAAGGAGAGCAAAAACAAGATGGAAGGTAGGAGAAAAAAAGAAAGTAAACAAACTATGTAAAGATAGAAGGAACGAGTAGAATGGTATCTACAGAATGAGAGAGCATATGGCATTCAGGATAAGCCAAACCTTGGAAGAGGGCAAGAAAAAAAGAGAAGATAGAGTTAAATCCAGATATTTACTAGCTGAATGGCTGAAAGCAGTAGGTGATTTCAGTGCAATTTACTCATGAATAGAGAGGAGCTGCCATAGTAAAATTAAAAGTAGCAAAAAATATTGCCTACAGTTGGATATTCTTGAACGTTATATGTACCTATATGAATTCTTTAAAACATGGTATTCTGGAAATAATCTAATTCAGATGAGAAGTAAAAGAGTATAATAGATAGAACTTTAAATTAGGAATCAGAAAAATCTGGGTTTTAGTTTTTCTTTGACTAATAGCTATGTGACCCAATGCCTCAGTTTCCTAATCTATAAAAAGAATCATTTGAATGTGATGACTTTTAAACTTTTCAGCTTTAAATCTATGAGTCTATAACCAATCCAGTTTAATGATTCCCAGTTGGGATAAAAAAATATAAGGAGGCACTCATGGACCTTAAAATGCAATAAAAACAATTTAAGATGAGGCTAGTGAGTTGATTGAGTTTAGGGGGTCTGAGCTGCAGTAGGACTAATGCCAACTATATGTCTCTAATAAATCATAGCACTACTATGGGGAACCCTGAGAAGTGGGCAGTCACCAGGTTACCTAAGGATGGACAATCCCCCCAGGACAACCAAACTTCATGAAAGAGGGACAAGAAAGCCCCTTTCTCTCTTAACTCTCATATTAAGTATAGTAAATTGCGAGAAATCTTTAATATCTTATCATCTAACTCCATTATATAGAGAGAAATTAGTCACACAGGTGTTTCCAAGTGACAGGTCTTTCCAACTCTTAATCCACATTCTTTATGATTGTATAGAATTTGAATATTGAAATAACATTCCCTCCCCCAACACATATAAATACATCCATACTGTCAGAGGGGCTGTTTATACAAGTACTGTATGTTGGCAGAAGTCAGAGAGGCCACCTTAAAAGCCAAAGAACAAGTAGAGAAAAAATCCATTTTGGTGGCACAAGAATATAGCTTTCATGATATGTATCCACCTTCTCATCCTTTTAACCCTTTTTTTATGATGGTAGCAAAAGGGAATCTATTCAGTAGCAGCACCTGGTTCCCTGTTTTATCATAGACATGGTCATACTTGGGTTCAAGCTTTGTAAAACTGAAAAAAGATAAGGGGAAAAAAAAAGATAAGTTCAGTGTCACAATATGTAAATATAATAGTTTAGAAGATATGGTACATTATCTAAAATTAGGCTATTAAATGCCAAATTCCTTTAAGCTAAATACTTTATGACTTCATTAAAGGAAAAAAAAATAGTGAAACTGATCCACAAAATTTTGTGCATCAGTGACTAATTTGTTTGTTTGTTTGTTTGTTTCTCTGCCAATTTTGTATAGGTGATGCTTATTTTTTAATCATGCAGTCTCCTTGGGGATTGCCATAGAGATGGAAGGTCAGTATATCCTTGCTATTCTAAGTCTTGTCACAAAATATCCTTCCTTGGAGAGAAATATGTTCATAGAAGCAGTTTCTGTCTCATCAGCAATAAAAACCTATATGTTTCTAGTCCTTCTCAAAAGAGTCTCACAAACTTAGCCAGAAACAATTCAGCTGCCACAATATTTTCAGAAGTTGATTCATCATTCTCTCTCTCTCTCTCTCTCTCTCTCTCTCTCTCTCTCTCTCTCTCTCTCTCTCTCTCTCTCTCTCCTCTCTCTCTCTCCCCTCATCTCCTTCTCCCTCTCTACCTCTCTCTTTTTTTTTAACCAGACTTGTGATTTCATCACTACAGATCCTTATCTTCTCTAAAGTTTATAGTCTTCCTTAGTGACACTGGGAAGTTGCGACTTGCTCAGGGTCAAACCAATATGTAAAGTTGTGTATTTGAACCCAATTTTCTGACTCAGAGGCTAGCCTCTCTAAAAATTCTGTTTCTATCTTTAAATTACAGAGAGAAGATTTCTTCTCTAATTTCTGAAACTATTGCTTTCTCATCCTCCCAAAAACCCAAAGCAGCCTTGCTCCTTCAATGACCCACCTTAAATCCAAGTGATCATTTCAGTAAAAGTGGGTTTTTTGGGGGTAGAGGTGCTTGGTTTTTTTAAACATGAATTACACATTTTTGGTTTTTGTTTGTGGTCTTTAAGTTGAACTTTGGTCCAGAAAATGCTTTATTTTCTGTCTTTTCATTGTCAAGATCATAAGCCTAGAAGAATATTGTATTTTAGAACTTTTTATGTTGTCTTAAAGCAAACTTGCAACAGTTTGGAATAACAAAAATTCAGTATGAAGATTATATATATATATATATATATATATATATATATATATATATATATATATATATATATATATATCTGTCAACAAGGCAATAAAGCAAAGTAATATTATTGATGAAAGATTCTCACAAAATGAAGAGCAGTTATAGAGAATAGACATGGGGGACTTTTATGTGGCACTATGATCTGGAGGGAATGGACTCCCCTCTCCCA
The DNA here is from genome assembly GCF_048593235.1 of Sminthopsis crassicaudata. NCBI lineage: Eukaryota > Metazoa > Chordata > Mammalia > Dasyuromorphia > Dasyuridae > Sminthopsis > Sminthopsis crassicaudata. The sequence continues at coordinate 112,203,309 of NC_133622.1, forward strand.
AAATCTGTAATGTCTGGTAGATTTATATAATATTCTTATTTCTGTCTAGCAAGGCCAGGCCTTAGTGGAAGGGAGAGCAGAGTTTGGTCCTGAGGAATGGAACTAATTGTTGTAGTAGGCAAAGCTGGGGAGGAATTAGGGAAGATGTGGAAAATTGACAGTTAGATCATATCCATTGAAAGTGGCAAAAAGGATGCTTGGAAGTTGGGATCCTTTCATTCCTACAGGATGATTCCCTTAGTGACCTTCTGGTAAATTACTTTTTTAGTCTCAGGGTCTAAGGCTACTACTGAAGCCCTTATCTATGCAGACTAAGATTAATTGCAGCTTGTACTACTACTTCAGTTGTATTTACTCCCAATTAATTAAATGATATTGAATCAACCAGTAAAATTTATATTATATTTATATTTTTATATATTGAGTGCCAATGACTCAAAGGTTTATGCTTCTGAAGTAATTTTTCAAATTCAATATCTTTATAAATTATGTTGCATTAGAGACTGTAATTTAATCTATGTGCTTCAATTACATACAAAAAAAGACCAACAAATAGTTTATCTTGTGCATTTTAAAGTGTCTTGAATGTGTCTTAAAGAGTGTGGCATTCCATGGTTATTGAGTCTCTCCCACTCCTCAGTATGCATCATTCCTCATTCCACTTTATGTGGTTGTCACTTGTATTTAAGTGAAACTCCACTGACAGAAACTAGTGCCACATTATGCAGATAAAAATATGAAAATTAATAAATTACCCCATTTGTAGTACTATAGATAGAAAACCAAACCTAGAGAGAAAAAAACCTGGGTTCAAATACCTTCTTTTACGGGTACTAGTGATGATATTGGGCAACTCACTTAATCTCTTTATACACCAAGCAATTTGTCATGACTATAATATTCTCCTAAGTAAATTGGCTAATCCAATACAACAACATTAACAGAATATGTCTCATATTTCCTCTAACGTCTATATCTCTGCCTGTACCACTATACATATTAGAATTCCTTCTCTTATTTGTTTTGCATTGATCCAAACTACCCATCTTTCAAATCCTCTCTTCTCCTTAAGTCTCTTCTCCAAGCTTTCCAAGATCAGCACTGCTCAAAATGATTTCATATTCCTTTGTTGTCTATAGAACAGACAATGGTGTCAAATGCCCCATGTAACCCACAATATCACCAAGCATGGCTCCAAACAAATTAAAATGTAATTGGGAAATATTTAATAAAATAAATAAAAATATAATAAAACATAGTTATCATTACATTTTAAAATTAAGTCAATATATGGCCCACATAGATACTTATGTAAGAATTATTGATCCCTCATTTTTATTTGAGTTTGACATCACTAGTCTATACTGTTCATAATATAATTCATTATGTACTGCTTTATCATGTGTTTCACATTGTGCACTTATTTCATTATCTCAAGGTTACTTAAATTTCCATGTATCAGTTACCACAACTTGGAAAAATGGGCAATTAATTGCTTGTGATGCAGAAATTAAATTACTTGCAAAATTTGATTACTTTACACAGGATGTAAAATTATGCTGAATATCTAACATTTACACGTAAACCATTTACATTGTTTTTGAGGAGGATTTATTGTTTCTACATGTAAAAGCCAACTTAGTGGAGCCCTCTTGCTATCAAGTAGCATTGCTCCAGGAAAGTTTTTTTTTTTTTTTTTTTTTTTTTTTTTTGCTCAACACTTTTCTCTAGTTCTATAAAATTATTCAAATATAAAATAATGTTTTAGATGAAGATATTAATATTGTTTAATTAATATTTTTATTAAATTGGTTAACACAGTAAATATTTAAGAACAAAAAGAGATATCAAAATTGAACAAGAGCTCAAATAATTGGAACTCAAATTTCTTTTATTTGAACATTTTTTCTATCATCTATCTGTCTGTCTATATTATAGTCCATCAGTGATCTAATCATATATTTCTTTCAGAAAATGCTTTTAAAACCTTAACATTAAACAATGTGGCAAATTAACCATTCATATTTACATTTAAATTAGTTTTAAAATTTTTATTTTGTTCTAAACAAGAAATAAAACAAGCATGTCTGTAGCATCATAACATAGAAAAATTATTGTACATAAAACTGCAAATATTATGTACAACTTGTTATTCCTTTTAAACATATAATAAATATATCATGTAACTTTTTCCCATTTTTCTTCTCTCACTTCCCAATTACATTTCCCTCCCACAGACAGCTACGTTAGGCAAAAATTTGTGTCTCTGTGTATATATATATATATGTGTGTGTATATATATATATATATATATATATATATATATATATACACACATATATATATGCAAAACCATTTATATATATATATATATATATATATATATATATATATATATATATATATATGTTAGGTATTTTTCCCCCTCCGGATACACAGTTAGCATCTTCTTTCTTTTATCCTTTGTAGCTAATTTGAATATTAACAATAGTTTAAATGACTTATTCACTTAAAGTTATTCTTAAAACAATATCATTGTTAGCTGTATACTATACTACTCATTTCACTCTTTTGTGTATGTGTGTATCTGTGTGTGTGTATCTATGCTTTTCTAAGATCATTGAGCTCATTATTTCTGTAGAAAATTAGTTAGTTTCAATGCATAAAATATCTTTACTTTTTCTATATTCATACTTGATCCAAAGTAAGGAATATTTGTTCATTGTTTATCCACATTTTCTCTCTCATGGTCATATACTTTGTGTACTTATTTTTTATTTATTTCTATATTTTAGCACTATTTGTGTTTTATATAATCTTTGTGAATCTCTCCATTTTCCCCATGTTTGTCTCTCTTAAATACATTATTGCAGTTATACACTACAAATTAATTACCATTTCTCTCTTGCTGGACATTGAAGTTATTTCCAATTATTTCTGGTCATTTACCAAGAATGTTGCTATAAAAACCTCTGTAACCACATATTTTTTGTTCCTACATTTCCAAATAAAATTACAGTTCAAAGGTTATGCTTACTTTTAAAATTTGTATTTTCTATTCCCATATTATTCTTCATAAAGATTATAGAAATTCCATGAACAATGAATAAAAGGATCTGTTTATCTATTTATTATATTATATTATTTTTTCTATTTAATGCATGTGTAGTGGTACCTCAAAGTTCTTTGAATTTGTAGTTATTTTATCATTAGAGAGGTGGAAATATGTTTTCAAGTTATTCTTAACAATTTTTATTTTCTCTTTTGAAAATTATCTGTCTATATTCTTTGAATTTTGATTTTTAGAATTCATTCAAACACATTTGTATTTTTTCTGAGTGACATTGTCATTCTGTTCCTCCCATCATCTTTCTGCCCATTTAGCAAATTTAAGAAAAAAAAAATCTTTTGTTACTTACCTATATAGCCTGGCAAAATTAACTCAAACATTAAGCATATGTCTCTTTCTGTATCTCTAGAATATCACTTCCCCCCCTCCCCCTGAGGCTGGGGTTAAGTGACTTGCCCAGGGTCACACAGCTAGGAAGTGTTAAGTGTCTGAGACCAAATTTGAACTCGGGTCCTCCTGAAGTTAAGGCTGTGCTCTATCCACTGTGCCATCTACCTGCCCCTAATATCACTTTTCTTATAGGAAGTAAGCATTATTTTACCCTTTTCTCTTTTGGATTAATGGTTTATCACTGTTTTTTCTGTATAATGTTATTTTCATTATGTAAACTGTTCTCTTTACTCTTCACCACTTTATAATGCTCTTCCCAATTTCCTCTCACATCCATTTCATCATTTTTATAACACAATGATATTTCATTACAGTGGACAACTAAGTGATGTAATGGATATAGCACAAGGTCTGGAGCCAGGAAAACTTATCTTGCTGAGTTCAAATCTGACCCCTTAGATACTTATAAGCTCTGTGACTTGTTTATTAAGCAAGTTAATAAAACCCATTTTCCTCCGTTTCCTCATGTGTAAAATGAGCTGGAGAAGAAAATCACAAACCACTCCAGCATCTTTGCCAGGAAAACCCCAAATTGGGGTCACAAATAGTCGGACATGATTGAACAACAAAAAAATTCTATCCCATTCATATAAAACAATGTGTTTAAATATTCCTCAGTTTTAAAAAAAATGCTTCTTAATTTTTAGTTGATGTTATTGTTGTTGTTCTTTGCCTTTTTGTTTCTTACCTATCATAGAAAATGTTGCTATAGATATGTATATGTATTTTCATATAAATGTATATATACATATATGTACATGCATGCATGCACTATATATGAATACAAGTGTATGTATAAAAATGTGTGTGTCCATATAAAACCTTTTCAACTTTCTCTGGTCAGTGTTTAATAACTGGATCTCAGGAAATTCAAGACACACTTAAAATTTAATCAGTTTCTTCATCAGTTTCTTAAATCTGGAAAATCAATAAATCAAGCTTTGATTTATAGCATTCATTAATAACCAGGGTATAAATATTCACACTGAAAATTAAACAATTGGTTCACCAGGGGCAATATGAGCTGATTCTAGCACATTCTTAAGTGCTATTGATAGTTTTTGATCATTTATTCATTCTATCAGAAATGATCACTGAGATGTTTTTGGTGGTTTCTTTTAATACACATTTTAATAACATACATTTTAGATATCTTTCTAATATATAAGATCTGTTATATTTACCTATTTCCTTTAAGTCAGATTTTTCATTATATATGCCTTTTTTTGCCCCTCCCCACTCAAAGCCAGACACATTTATTTCACCTTTAACAGTTTGTTCAGTTTGTTGAACTAGAAACAAATGCCTCCCTTTACAACAAAGGCAGCTTGCATAGAGAAAAGAACAGTAAGATCTTTCCAGGACTAAATATATCATCCAATAAGGTAAACATCTTATTCTAGGATATATATACATATATATTTATATATATATACATATATATGGATATGGATATGTATGTATATATGGATATGTATATACATATATATGGATATGTATATATGTGTGGATATGTATATATGCATATATCTAATCATCTCTATATAGTTTTGTATCTTATTATTCTAATTCTTATATCTTTCATTCATTTGGAATTTTATAAGTACTACTAGATTGCCAGCTAACTTACTTTATTTATTTATAGAACTGAATAAAAAAAAAAAAAAGAATAGAAAAAGAATGACAAAAAGAAAATAAAAACAAAACAAAACATAGTCATGTACCCAGCAGAACATCAGGGAGGATTCAAAATATATATAACAATAAATTTCCTTTTCAAGAAAGCATATATAACAGAAGAGATTATATTCATGAGTGTCCATGCTTTCTTTGCTTCCTTGTAGATTATTCTTTTGTTCTCTGCTGTGCACTTTTTGCTTTCTTCCCCTACTACCTCTCCCAAGCAGGCTATAGTTAAGCACAAATACACACACACACACACACACACACACACACACACACACACACATATACATATATATATATATATATATATATATATATATATATATATATATATATATATATATATGCCACTTGGATTAAATAGGTATGAAGTGTATCTTTGGAAATTGAGTTTGGTTTGGAATTGTAGTGTTCACCTAATTGCTCTCCTACTAATTTCTACTCAACTGGATCCAATTCTTTTTCCAGAGAAAAAGAAGGACATATGACCTTCACAGTTTTTAAAAGTTCAGTAATCTCCTCCAAAATTATAATCAATCCTTGGCTTTTCATAACCTTGATAATGCTCTTTAAACATTTTCTTTGAACAGAAGGCATTTGCCCCATTTCACTGAAATTCTACTTTAGCTCTTTAACAAAGTTAAACAAAATTTAACAATAGTTTAACAAAGTTTCCTTGTTACTCACGCTTCTTGGTCAGAGAGACTTTTCCACTGAGATCTGGATCGGAGGCTTTTCCACTGGAATCAGGATCTTGTTGGTCCCTGTCACCAAAATGTGAAGATCCAGGCTAGCTCCTCTGAAGGGTTCAGAATAAGTCCTTAAATGCAAAGGTCTGGGCTAGCTCCTCTGAAGGGCTCAGAATAAGTCCTTAAATGCAAAGGTCTGGGCTAGCTCCTCTGAAGGGCTCAGAATAAGTCCTTGTCAAGATAAGCAAAAGTCCTTGCCCCACGTTATGGGCACCTAAATGTAATGTTCTGTTGCCTCCAGAAGCTGCCGATCACTCTCTGGGAGAGAATTCAAGGGCTTATGGGAAACTTACCTCAACCAATGAACTTGCTCCTTTTAAAGGTTGTGTAAACTCCTTTTCATATGTAAACTCCTCCTCAGAAGTTCAAAGGGGTAAACTCCCCTTAAAGGCCAGAACCAAAAGGTGTGAACTAGAGAATTATTAAGTACGGACTTAGCACTTAGTAAGAACCTAACACACACACACATATATATGTATGTATATACATACATGTATATGTGATATGTGTGTATACACATATATATTCATGCCCACTCACATATATACATATATCTACATGCATACATATACCTACATATATACCCACATATACAGACATACATATATATATATATATACACCCACATACATATATATACACACATACACATTTACCCATGCATGTAAACCTGTACCTAAAATAATATTAATATGATTTATATATAATGTAGATTTTTCTCAATTGAATCTTTAAATTTGACTTGGTGTAAGATTGATAATTACTAGCCTTACTTTTTTTTTCCTTAATAAGAATTCTACTTCTAATCTTTGCTGTAATGTCTAAAAATAACTCTAATACTAACTATTGTATTTTAATTCTACTCCTTATCTTGACATGCTATTATTTAAACTCATTCACCCATGAGCCCCTCCCTTATCTTCTCCCCCCACCCTTTCCTTCCCTCTTCAATCCATTTCCATTAATCTACACAGTTCTGTTAATCTACTGCTGTACTCCACCAATGTCACCCCCTCCCCCATTTATTCCTTTCTTATTAATCTCTACACCTTACTACCATACTCTACACCTACTACCATAACATTACACAACCTTCTATACCCCATATGACATGTATGTATTGTGCCCTATGGGGTGGGGAGAAGGGGGAAATAAGGAATTATTTTCCAAGTGCTTTTTGAGAGTGTCATGTTTCATTTTGTCTGGAAAAACAATGTTCATAGGAAATTAAAGTATGGCTTTACTAAACACTAAATTCTTAAAGAAAAACAATTGGATAATGATCCATATCAGCTTAATCTCTCCAGGTACTTTCTTAGTATTTTCTTCTTTGCTAATTCTAGTAACTAGAGAGAAAATATAAATTTAAAACTTAAGTTAATTCTAATTATAAAAGGATTAAAACATTTAATCAATCTAATTCACTTGAAGTTGTCTTACTTCTTTAGGTATGGAAAACCAAATGTTTCAAGGTCCCACTGCAAAGCAAGCTTCCCCAAATAAAAGCCATTTTGAAAGTTCTCTGTAATTCCACCCTATTTAAATAAGCATTATTAAGCAGAAAAGTAAAAACAGGGAGAGTTAATTTGATTTACTAAATGTTGACAGAAGCCTGTACTGTGATCTTTGCTGTTTCAATGAATTTATATTGTTTCAATGAATTTGGTATATTGTATTTCCTACAATTTTTAATTATGTTTAAAGAAATTAGAAGAACAATAGTTAAAATTTTATATAGGTTGCCCCAGAATTTTTCAGCAGATGTATAAAGAATGAAAAGAGAAAAGCATTGAAATGTAAAAAGTTTCTGTTATAAACTTTTAAAAAAAATTCCTCATATTATAAAAGATAGCTCTACAGCATATAAAAAGACCAATAAAGACAATAAACTTGCCACTGGTGCAGAGGCCTTATTCTTACCTTTATCTCTAGCCAAAGATCTTTATAGAAGTCTAGAAAGTGACTTTCTTGGGTGGTTTATTGGATGTTTTAATCAGGCAGGATTCTTAAACTGAAAAGGGCAAGTTTCTGGAATTTCCTGTCTGAAAATGACAGCCCTCAAAGTGAGCCCCTGGAAGACTCAAAAAGAAGGCTAAGGATCCTTGTCTTAGCTAAGAAAGCAGAGAAGCAATTCAGCTCCTGGTGGAGATAGTTCAATTGCTGATTTATCTTGTTTAAGTAGCAGATTGACCCACCCAGCAAAGACACAGTCCAACAAGAAGTAAATCTAGTTTACACAAAAATCATGCTCTGTGTGGTCAGCTCAGATAGCTTAGGAAATGACACTTCAGAGCAAGAAAAAGCACAGAGATCTTGAAGTTCTAGAGCTGTGGATTGTCTTTGTCATGTGTGTTCTCAACTTTATTCCATGGTTCTTTAAGCTCTTTCCTCCATTCCCATTGCCACTGATTTTCTGTATATTTGTGGGAAAATGTGACTGGTTTGAACAGAAATATTTTGTGACTTGTTGTGATTATAATATTCTCCTGAAAGATTTTTTTTTTAAAGATGAGTTTACTGGCTAATTGTTAAAGTGAAGCACACTGGTAGGAGTTTGTGAGCTATTGTTAGAAGAATTACTATCCACAAGTTTCTTTCCAAAACAGTTGCATCTGGGAATTTTCTCTGACAATGCCAGTATGAATTGGCCAAAATTAACATAGACAGTAGAAGTTGAAGAGGATGTGGAATCAGTCAGGGAGGGCTATACTTTATTGCTTACAAAGGTATTTTGCATACCATATTTGTGTGTGTGTGTGTGTGTGTGTGTGTGAGAGAGAGAGAGAGAGAGAGAGAGAGAGAGAGAGAGAGAGAGAGAGAGAGAGAGAGAGAGAGAGAGAGAGAGAGAGAGAGAGAGAGAGAGAGAGAGATCCTCATAGCAAGCCTTTCTGGCAATTTTTGTGAGCGTATCCTCATTTTGCAAATATTAAGCTCATACTCAGAAAAGCCAAACATCATATAGCTAATTGATTCAAGAGCCCCAAATGAAACCTAAATTTACTAATTTCAGATTCAGTGTTTTTTTCTTTCTATTCTTCAATAACTGTATCCCAGATATTACCACTCACATGAAGTTCATAAATCACTTGGGAAGAGTTATCTAACTTGAACTATCAAGGTAGACCTGAAACAGTGAACCATCACAGGCTGCTATTTGAGAGTTTCATATATTTTTTTTTTTATTTTGTTCATTGTTCAAAGGGTCTTATAAGTAAAATTTATAGGAATTTTCTTTCTGGAGTGAAAAAGTTACCTTAAGTAATTTATATTATATACCGATACATTTCATCATACCAATGAAATCCTTTTTGTTGACCTTAAAATTTCATAGACATTCTCTTTTATTCTAGGGGGAAACCAAAAAGTCATTTTAATCTTTAGCTACTAGGACCCAAAGAACCATGACATTCTAAATCTCTCCTTTTAAGGATGTAGAAGCTGAAACTTAGAGAAGTTAAATTACTTGACCTGGTAAGAATATGTAGCTATATGAAAATGACAAAAATTAGAATCAGAGGACATTTTTTTGTTAAAATTTCAGGTCTGCCACAATGTGACACCATAGATTAATTTAATCTCTCTAGGTTTAAATTTCCTTTCCTGTAAAACAAGAATGTTGGACCAAATGCAGAACTCTAACTAGGAAAGAAGGGAGGGAGAGGAAAGGAGGAAGGAAGGAAGGAAGGAAGGAAGGAAGGAAGGAAGGAAGGAAGGAAGGAAGGAAGGAAGGAAGGAAGGAAGGAAGGAAGGAAGGAAGGAAGATAGGGAAGGAAGGATGGAGAGAAGGAAGGAGGGAGAGAGGGAAGGAGGGAGAGAAAGAGAGAAAGGAAGGAAAGATTTTTTAGGACATAACTGCTTACTATATGCCTGGCACTTTAGTTAGTACTTTACAAATATTATCTCTTTTAATCCTCACATTGTTCCTCACATAATTGTTCCCATTTTACAGATGACAAAAAAGAGGAAAACAAAAATTAAATGACTTGTCTAAGGTCATGCAACAAGTAAATACTTGAGACTGAATCAGAATTCAAATCTTCCTCACTCCAGGACCTGAACTTTATCCACTTATTTCACCTAGGTAGATGTAAGAGAAGGTAGCACAAGTGGAGTTCAAAGAGCAACAATCTGATCTAGGATAGTCACTTTGAGGAGCCTCCTTTCCTCCTTTACATTCAAGCAAGGACTCAAATCCTAGAGAATTGCAAGGCACCAATATAGTAATCTCTTGACACTTCCAAGAGGAAACATGCCTTTAATATGAGCACTTGGAATAAAAGTCTGTCTGGTCTAGTTGCATTTCTAAATCTGTAATTTCTGAAAACCCTCCAAACTTTAAAAAGCTTTTATTTTATCTAAATGAGAGAGATAGGTTTCTATCTAGTGTTCCTTCTGTATGTTGTTTCTTTATCTTTCAGAAATCCCTTTTTTTTCCTGAGAACATAAGATCCCTGAGAAATTCTATATGTTGTGATAATGTGAGATACTAATTGGAACTTTGGAATTGGAACCAGAAAGGCCTTAGTTAGAACATTACTACAAATATTTACTAGTGATGCTTATCCCTTTGGGCCTCAGTTTCCTTCTCTGTAAAATGATTGGATTAGATTCAGTGAACTCTAAATTTCCTTCTAATTCTATCTATGATCCTATGATAAGTCATGGTCTTTTGCTTTCCTTCTTTCTCAGTTAAATAGGCAAATACTTCTTTGTCTATATATTGCCACTGGCCTTTCTTTGGAAATTCTCTCTTTGGAGAATGATCATAAAAGAGAAATTTTATCAGATTTGGTAGAATGCAAGCACCAGATATTAAGGGTATCAAGTTAAAGGACTAGAGTAATTTTCAGGCTCATAAAGTACTTTACTGCAGTAGCAGAAGGGTCATGAATATGAATAGTGCTGAATTCTAGCAAGATAATTTGTCATTATTAAAATTACTGCTCTGTCAACACAAAATCTTAGTTTTAGCAATCCCTTTGTGTTAATGCAGCTGTTTGTGGAGTCATAGAGTCCAAATGTTCCAGAGATGCAATATCACTGAATAGACTATAGTTTATAATCTACAATAGCACACTGTGATCTGTCATGGCAGAATGTCAGGATATGGCACATTTTAAACTCTCAAAACTAAAGAAGGAAAAAACAAAAACAAAACAAAAAAACAGTAATGATGGCTAACCAGAGATGGAGATATTTTAGTGAGGGGTAAAGGACATTTTATAGAAATGCAGAAATGTTGATTATTTTCTTTTCTTCAAATACTATTCATACTATATATACACACACACATATGTACATATATAGCACTTTATATTTCCCAGCAAATATATAATTGCCAAGCTATCATAATCACTCTTATGTATTTGCTGGGAAACATAAAACACTGAGTTCAGCAAACTTCATCTTTAGTATGTGGAAGAAAGGAAAGATGCACAACACTGGAGAAAAATATTTTGTCTCTGTCAAAACTGAGAACTCTCTGTCTCTTGCTTTGGAACAATTAACTGAATCATTATTTATATGTATTTATTGTTTATTTTTATTTATTATTTATATTTAAAATGGCATAGTAGCCAGCTTCATTCATAATATTTGTTATTCCTCTAACCAAATCTCTCTTCCCTATCCACAACTCCATAATTATGATGATTTATATAGAGCATCTTACAAAGAACTTTACAAATTGTATATCATTTGACCTCATGATAACCTTGAGAGAGGAATGCTATTAATATCTCTATTTTTCAGATGAAGAAACTGAGACAAAGATTTAAATCGTTCACTCAGAATCACATCATTAAAGTTGACCTCCTCCAAATTCAGTTCCTAAGAGAAATCCCCAATCTTTGTGCTTTAGTTAGCTTTGGATAGGAGGGAATCTTTGGTTGGTTTTCACAGTATCCAGTGCCAATTCTAGAGTTTCTTGAAAAACATAGGATTGTCACAATGGAATGGAAATAACATTTATGATTCACACCTCTGTGTCAATCTATTGCCTAAAAGAAAAAGAAAAATGCAAGTAATAAAATAAAGTATAGTTGTTGCCTTTTAATGACATACCTTTATCGATGTGCAAAAAAAAAAAAAAAAATGGGCAGTAAAGATCCTACTCCCAGAAATATAGCAAGTGCCTTCTGTTCTGTTAGAACAGCTGCCCTATTAGTGCTTCAATGATGAAGTCACTGTCCTGCTTCTTTATTCAGAAAGATCAATGTTTACACTCTCATACATCTTGAGTCAAAACAGTTCTGATTTGTTAATAATTCACTAAGCAAATATTGTGACTGAGAAGCTGAGAGACTGATATTTACCAGATAATTAATCAGGAAGTAACTTCTTTTGCATATAGCCTGATACTGTAAATGTTTTTTTTTCTTTCTTTTTTTAATTAAAGCTGTGTGTATGGGAGAGGTTGAATATAATTTAATGATCCATAGCTTTACCCTAAATGCACAGCTGCTTTCAGAGTATTAGGAGTAAGGGAATTTTAATCTCTATGTTTTCTTTATACATAAGGCAATAATAGAGAATCAATTTGGCTATTTTATTACTATTGCTGGCAAAAATCAAAATCAAACAAACATAAAGGAAATGAAAGCTAACCACCCCAAATTCAAATGGGTTCCCAATTTAGGCATATTTTTAGAAGTCATTTATATAGATTTTAGATGGTTAGAAAGATGACAAGCTAAAAAGAATCAACAGCACTACAATGGTTAGTCTAGTGTTCATTGCTCAGCAAAATCCTGACACATAATACTCATAGTTTTTACTTCTTTTCATGCATTTTTTCATTAATTCATTCTTCAGCTCCCCATTCCTATCTTGCAGACTTTATTCTTTGCACTTTTTAGAAAGGTAGTATAACTTGCTTACTCATTCTTATACTGGTTCTCATTGATGAGAAACTTTGATGCACATTGTAATGGTGAGTTTTATAACACAGCAGCAGCAGCAAAAACACTTGTCAGATCAGCTGTCAAACTGGGGCCAATTCACTTTTTTTTTTTTCCCCTGAGACTGGGGTTAAGTGACTTGCCCAGGGTCACACAGCTAGGAAGTGTTAAGTGTCTGAGACCAGATTTGAACTCGGGTCCTCCTGAATTCAAGGCCGGTGCTCTATCCACTGGGCCACCTAGCTGCCCTTGGCCAATTCACTTTTGACCCAAACTTACCTTACATGGCCCAGTTTTAATGAAATAGCTATAAGCCAGGATCTTTTAGGCCAAAACTGTATTGATGGATTATTAGTTTAGTTGCCTGGCTGGCATTTTGGCTGAACAAAAGAACAACAAATTACTCATGAAAGAATGTCTTGGCTTTGACTTATTATGCAACCATCTCTAATGAATGTCAGGTATGCATGCAAAGTGTGTGTGTGTGTGTGTTTATTTTTATATTTACTGTGTGTATGTATGTGTGTGTAAATGCAGAAAAGAAGAAATTTGGATCTGTGTTTTTATCTATTTGTAGAACCCCAGGTATGAAAACTTCTTCTATTGATATAAGTTGCCAAGTTCACCTGCAAGAAACAGTCTCAGTATAATGTCTAGCATATTGAGTGGTTGGTTAAATGACATGCCTTCAGTCACAAAGTTGGGACTTGAATCCTAGGTCAGTTCAATGATCATATAGATACGTATATGATGTGTGTATAGGCACATATGTACAAATATACCTATGTTGCATATATACATGTGTATGTTATAGTCACATATTATATATGCTGTGTATATTTTATATATATATATATATATATATATATATATATATATATATAGTGTATATAATTTTCACACTCATGTATACATGTATATATCAAAACTAATGTTTAGGAGCACACTAATACCAGAAATTTTTTTTTAAAATTTTTAATGTATTAATAAGTAGATCTTAGATTTAATTTAATCTAGCATGTCTTTTATAAATCCTGGTATATGTCCTTTCTTTAAATACCCACACTGAATATTTTTAAAAGTATTTGGATATTGCTAATGATGTTTCTTCACTGTTTCAAAAAATCATGATTTTACCATTGTGCATATCAGAACTACTCAAACAGTGAATTGTTTCATCAATTTCTATAGTTTAAAAAATGTTAATTTATGCTGTACAGACTCATTGAGGATGATCTTTCCTGAATTAAGTTCAAATAGTCCTTGGAAGACAGATGCAGGGTGTGTAGCCAACTCATAGAGAAAGTCTTTCCAGTTTAGGAGACCTCTCAAGTTTGAACTTCAAGGTCTCAATTATTAGAAGTGCTATTGTTTCCATTTATTATTGAAACTGAAGCAGAGGTTAAGTGACTTGCTTAGGTTCACACAGCTAGTAAATGTCTGAAGAAGGATTTGAGCTCATCTTCCTGATTCCAGTCTGATTCCCAATTCATTGTCTCACTTCATTGCCTGACTCAGAGCAAAAATATTGTCAATTCAAATGTAAATTCTACAGTCTTAATTTATGGCACATATCTATAGTGATGAACTGTAAAACCACTCTGTAATTTAAATGGAACATAAGAGAGGTAGGTATAATGGAAAGAGGTGTTCAGAACATATAGCATAAAAGTTCAAGTTTTTTTCCAATTTTACAAATTTACCAAGTCATGGAGGCAGCAAAGGGAGAAGCAGGACAAGAAAAGAAAGTTATTTGCATTTCATGCAGTTGTTGGTCATTACATTGCATTACATTATCTATTATTACATGCAACAGGTAAGAATTCCACCAAAAACAAGAGGTGCTAGACAATCTCATTCTAGCAGTGAAGAAAGGTCTATTGCACAAAATAGAACGTCACTTTTTTTGAGACAGAGACAAGGCCAGCTTAACTGAATTGTAGAGTGTAAGAAGAGAAATTATGGCCAATGAAGCTGGAAAGATAAGTTGGGGCAAAGTTGTAAGGAATTTTTAAAGCTAAGCAGAGAAGTTTATAGTTGATTTTAGGGACAAAAAGAAACTAGTGGATTTTACTGAGTGGGAGAGTGATATGGTCAGATCTGTGTTTAAGAAAAATCACTGAAACAACATTATAAAGAATGGATTGGATTGTGGAGAGATCTGTGAAATCCAATTAGGGGGTATTGTAATATCTGAGGTGAGAGGTCATAAGGGCCTGAATTAAGGTAGCTGAATAGACAGAAAGGGCCTTATGTGATATATGTTGTGGAGGGAGAAATGACAAGATTTGGAAACTGTTCCTTTTTTGTCTTTTCATTCCTAGAACTCAGTAAAGTACCTTGCATATAGTAGATAATTAATAAATGCTTAATGAATTAAACAAAAACAAGAGTGCTTCTTGGAGAGATGATGCTTTCCATTAATCCTTCCAGTAATGTTTTTCTCGTATTTTACTATTTTTATTTACTATTTTTTAAATATGAAATCAATAAAACAAGCACTTTTAAAAAAAATTAATCATTTGCTCTGCATCAAACACTGTGCTAAATAATGGAGATGGGGAAAAAAAATAAATAATCCTTGCTTTTTAAAGATAATATTCTAATAGGCGGAAATATGCAAATAATTAGATAATATTACAGTAACTAGCATTTACAAAGAACTTTAATTTGCAAAACAGTTTATATTATGTTAACTCATTTGATCCTCTACAATAACTTTTGAGGTAGGTGTTATTATTATTATTCCCATTTTGTATAGAAGAAAATTCAGGCAAAATGAGGTTATAAGATCTGCCCAAAGTCACAGCTAGTAAGTATCTAAAGCAGATTCAAACTCAAATTTCCCTGATCTAACTCCTGTAACCTGTTCACTGTGCCATCTAGAGATATATGCTGGTTGCTAGGAAGTAATTGGAGGGAAGAGCTCCTGCAGAAGGTAGGATTGATGTTGAAATTAAAAAGAACTTAGGAAGACTAAGTGAAAAGAGGTAGCATTCCAGGAAACCCCAGTAAAAAAGGCAAGAATAGGAAGGAAAGGAAGAAAGGGAAGGTAAACCTTTATTAAATACATAAGTGTTCCATACATAGAGTTAAGTGTTGGGGATATATATACAAGTAAAAAAAAATCATTCTCTGCCTTCAAGAAGCTTACATTCTAATTAAGTAAGACAAAACAATCATGATCATGAGGAGAAAAGAAATTATGTTTTGATGTCCAGAAGTCAGGAACATGACCTGGAAGAAAAAGAAAAAAGGTAAACCTAAGCCCTTTCATCAAAACTAAGCAAAGAGAGGAGGCAGAGCCAAGATGACAGAGAGGACACACTCTCCCCTACTACCCTCACTACTGATTACAAAATTCAGCCTCTGAAATAGTGCTTGACTAGTAGGATCCACGAATGTTGGGAGTACAACAAATTACCAGCAGAAGATAATCTGGAAAGTCATCAGAAAAGGTCTGCCTTAATGGGGAGAGGAGGCCAACACAGGCAGGGAGACAGAACACAGAGACCAGCACATGCTGAGCAGACTGGGAGTGGGATGCAGTCTCATGGGCAGAGAATTTGTGGGAAGGACTCTACCATAGTATTGCCTGCTCCATTTTGGTAGCAAAGGAGTAGATCAGCAGAGAAGTTACACAAACGCCAAAGGTAGAATGTACCCCAAAACACCAGAGTTTCACAGGACCTGGCCATATCTACCTAGCACTGGGAGTGACTCAGTACTAACACAATGCAGTTGCTTTCTGCAGGGCAGTCACTCTTCCTCACTGCAGACACTCTTGCAGCCTGTTCTCAACCTGTTCACACAGCAGCCATTGTCCTTCCCTATTCTGCAGAGGAAGCTTGGAACCTCCTTGCCCTAAAGGCAGACCTCAAGGAATTTTTTTAAAATGAGTAAAAAAGCAAAGAGAGCTCTAAATATAGATACCATCTATATTGAAAAAGAACAGATTTCGAACCCTGAGGAGACTAATAGCAGACAGTCTCCAGATAAAACCCCCAAAGGGGATATAACCTGATCCACACCACACAAGGCTCTCCTAGAAGAAATTTTAAAAGATCTTAAAAGAGAGCTAGAAGAAAAAACATAGAAAGGAAAGGGAAGCTCTGCAAGAGAGTATGGAAAAGGCATTTAACTCATTAAAAGAAAGAATTGAAAAAGAAAACAACTCCCTGAAATGTCTCATGGAAAAGGTAAAGAACTCCCAGGGAAACAAAATTTGTGAATTGGAAAAACTAAAGAATTCCCAGGAAAGTCGGATTTGTGAAGTGGGAAAAGAAAATAACTCATTTAAAAAAAATTGTGAAATGGAAAAAAAAAAATTCCATAGAGCAAAACAACTCATTTAAAAACTCAATTGGACATATACAAAAAGAAGTCAAAGAAGTTAATGAAGAAAATAATTCATTAAAAATCAGAAGAAATGGAAATTAATGCTTGTTGAGACATAAAGAATCAGTCAAGCAAACCCCAAAAAAATGAAAAATAGAAAAAAATGTTAAATATCTACTTGGAAAAACAACAGACATGAAAAATAGATCTAGCACTAAACACTTCAACAATGATATTGTATGAAGATATATTCTAATTGAAGTGGATATCTTCAACATAGAGAAGATCCAATTCAGTTCCAGTTGATCAACGATGTACAGAAACAGCTACACCCAGAGAAGGAACACTGGGAAAGGAGTGTAAAATGTTTGCACTATTGTCTTTCTACCCAGGTTATTTATACCTTTGGGAATCCCATTCTTACTGTGCAACAAGAAA
Organism: Sminthopsis crassicaudata; assembly: GCF_048593235.1. Classification (NCBI taxonomy): domain Eukaryota; kingdom Metazoa; phylum Chordata; class Mammalia; order Dasyuromorphia; family Dasyuridae; genus Sminthopsis; species Sminthopsis crassicaudata. Next base: position 112,220,939 of record NC_133622.1, read on the forward strand.
TTTGGTTTTACACACTTATATTGTATCTAGGATATACTACAACACATTTATTATATATGGGATTGTCTGTCATCTAGAGGAGGGAGTAGAAGGAGGGAGGGGAAAATTTGGAAAAGTGAATACAAGGGATAATGTTGTTAAAAAAAATTACCCATGTATATGTACTGTCAAAAAAATTATAATTATAAAATTAATAAATTTTAAGAAAAGAAAAATAGATCTAGGAGAGATAATCTAGGTATTATTGGGCTCCCTGAAAATTATGATGAAAAAAAAAAGAGCCTAGACATTATATTTTCAGGAAATCATCAAAGAAAACTACCCAGATGTCATAGAATCAGAAGATAAAGTAGCCATTGAAAGAATTCATCAAATGCTGAAAGAGACGCCAAAATAAAAACTCCAAGAAATATTGTGGCTCAATTTCAGAACTATCAAACTAAGGAAAACATTACAAGCAGCCAGAAAAAAAAATTCAAATACCAAGGAGACACAATAAGGATCATTCAGGATCTAGCAGCTTCCATGTTAAAGGATCAAAGGGCCTGGAATCTGATATTCCCAAGGCAAAAGAACTTGGAGTGGAGTCAAGAATAAACTACCCAGCTAAACTGAGAATTTTCTTCCAAGGAATAAAATGTACATTCAATGGAATAGATGAATTCCATTTATTTCTAATGAATAAAACAGAGCTAAACAAAAAATTTGATCTCCAAAGATAGGACTCAATAGAAGCATAAAAAGATAAAATGAACTCTTGAGAACTGTTTTTCTGTTACAGGAATACATAAAGAGCACATGTACAATTTGATTTTACTGTTATAATATGAAAAAAAAGGGAATTAGAAGTGGAAAGGGGATTGTATCAGAAAAAGGGAAAAGTGCAGATAGTATAAAATATTTAGGAATCTATCTGCCAAGGGACAGTAAAAAACTATATGAGCAAAACTATAAAACACTTTCTACACAAATAAAGATAGATCTAACCAATTGGAAAAATATTAAGTGCTCTTGGATAGGTTGAGCGATTATAATAAAGATGACAATACTACATAAACTAATCTATTTATTTAGTACTACACCAATCAGACTCCCAAAAAACTATTTTAATGACCTAGAAAAATGACAACAAAATTCATCTGGAAGAACAAAAGGTCAAGACTTTCAAGGGAACTAATTTTTAAAAATCAAATGAAGGTGGGCTAGCTTTACAAGATCTAAAATTGTATTATAAAGCAGTGTTCACCAAAACCATTTAGTAATGGCTAAGAAATAGACTAGTTGGTCAGTTAGATTCAAAGGACAAAATAGTCAATAACTTTAATAATCTAGTGTTTGACAGACCCAAAGACCCCAGCTTTGGGGATAAGAATTCACTGTTTGACAAAAACTGCTGGGAAAATTGAAAATTAGT